>NC_058081.1:281671967-282384467 GCF_014858855.1 Bufo gargarizans
GGGCCAAAAAAATGTCTGAATGGAGCCTTACAGGGGGGGGGGGTGGTGGTGATCACCCATATAGACTCCCTGATCACCCCCCTGTCAGGCTCCATTCAGACGTCCGTATGATTTTTACGGATACATGGATCGGATCCGCAAAGCACATACGGACGTCTGAATGGAGCCTTACAGGGGGGTGATCAATGACAGGGAGGTGAACACCCATATAGATTCCCTGATCACCCCCCTGTCATTGATCACCCCCCTGTAAGGCTCCATTCAGACGTCCGTACGTGTTTTGCGGATCCGATCCATGTATCCGTGGATCCGTAAAAATCATACGAACGTCTGAATGGAGCCTTACAGGGGGGTGATCAATGACAGGGGGGTGATCAGGGAATCTATATGGGTGATCACCTCCCTGTCATTGATCACCCCCCTGTAAGGCTCCATTCAGACGTCCGTACGTGTTTTGCGGATCCGATCTGTGGATCCGTAAAAATCATACTGACGTCTGAATGGAGCCTGACAGGGGGGGTGATCAATGACAGGGGGGTGATCAGGGAATCTATATGGGTGATCACCTCCCTGTCATTGGTCACCCCCCTGTGAGGCTCCATTCAGACGTCCGTACGTGTTTTGCGGATCCGATCCATGTATCCGTGGATCCGTAAAAATCATACGGACATCTGAATGGAGCCTTACAGGGGGGTGATCAATGACAGGGGGGTGATCAGGGAATCTATATGGGTGATCACCTCCCTGTCATTGATCACCCCTTGTAAGGCTCCATTCAGACGTCCGTACGTGTTTTGCGGATCCGATCCATGTATCCGTGGATCCGTAAAAATCATACGGACGTCTGAATGGAGCCTGACAGGGGGGTGATCAATGACAGGGGGGTGATCAGGGAGTCTATATGGGGTGATCAGGGGTTCATAAGGGGTTAATAAGTGACAGGGGGGGTGTAGTGTAGTGTAGTGGTGTTTTGTGGTACTTTACTGAGCTACCTGTGTCCTCTGGTGGTCGATCCAAACAAAAGGGACCACCAGAGGACCAGGTAGCAGGTATATTAGACTCTGTTATCAAAACAGCGTCTAATATACCTGTTAGGGGTTAAAAAAATCACATCTCCAGCCTGCCAGCGAACGATCGCCGCTGGCAGGCTGGAGATCCACTCGCTTACCTTCCGTTCCTGTGAACGCGCGCGCCTGTGTGCGCGCGTTCACAGGAAATCACGGCTCTCGCGAGATGACGCATCTATGCGCGACTCTGCGCAGAGCTGCCACCTCCGGACCGCAGATCTGCGTTAGGCGGTCCGGAGGCGGTTAATCACCACAATCCAATACTCCAAAAAATAATAATTTACTGTATATATACGACAGTTATACTTTAATCCCTAATTTGCTTATTATTTTAGATTTTTTTTCCTTCTAAATGTAATAAAAGATCATAGGAAGTATGGTATGGTTTTCAAAGGGAGATACGAAAGGACACCATTTATCACTGTGAAACCTGCGGTAAAAAACCTGGCCTATTCATAAAGAATTGCTTCAAAGTGTACCACGCATCTATGCAGTAATAATTTTATTGTTTATACAGGGAGTGCAGAATTATTAGGCAAATGAGTATTTTGACCACATCATCCTCTTTATGCATGTTGTCTTACTCCAAGCTGTATAGGCTCGAAAGCCTACTACCATTTAAGCATATTAGGTGATGTGCATCTCTGTAATGAGAAGGGGTGTGGTCTAATGACATCAACACCCTATATCAGGTGTGCATAATTATTAGGCAACTTCCTTTCCTTTGGCAAAATGGGTCAAAAGAAGAACTTGACAGGCTCAGAAACGGCAAAAATAGTGAGATATCTTGCAGAGGGATGCAGCACTCTTAAAATTGCAAAGCTTTTGAAGCGTGATCATCGAACAATCAAGCGTTTCATTCAAAATAGTCAACAGGGTCGCAAGAAGCGTATGGAAATAACAAAGGCGCAAAATAACTGCCCATGAACTGAGAAAAGTCAAGCGTGCAGCTGCCAAGATGCCACTTGCCACCAGTTTGGCCATATTTCAGAGCTGCAACATCACTGGAGTGCCCAAAAGCACAAGGTGTGCAATACTCAGAGACATGGCCAAGGTAAGAAAGGCTGAAAGACGACCACCACTGAACAAGACACTCAAGCTGAAACGTCAAGACTGGGCCAAGAAATATCTCAAGACTGATTTTTCAAAGTTTTTATGGACTGATGAAATGAGAGTGAGTCTTGATGGGCCAGATGAATGGGGCCGTGGCTGGATTGGTAAAGGGCAGAGAGCTCCAGTCCGACTCAGACGCCAGCAAGGTGGAGGTGGAGTACTGGTTTGGGCTGGTATCATCAAAGATGAGCTTGTGGGGCCTTTTCGGGTTGAGGATGGAGTCAAGCTCAACTCCCAGTCCTACTGCCAGTTTCTGGAAGACACCTTCTTCAAGCAGTGGTACAGGAAGAAGTCTGCATCCTTCAAGAAAAACATGATTTTCATGCAGGACAATGCTCCATCACACGCGTCCAAGTACTCCACAGCGTGGCTGGCAAGAAAGGGTATAAAAGAAGAAAATCTAATGACATGGCCTCCTTGTTCACCTGATCTGAACCCCATTGAGAACCTGTGGTCCATCATCAAATGTGAGATTTACAAGGAGGGAAAACAGTACACCTCTCTGAACAGTGTCTGGGAGGCTGTGGTTGCTGCTGCACGCAATGTTGATGGTGAACAGATCAAAACACTGACAGAATCCATGGATGGCAGGCTTTTGAGTGTCCTTGCAAAGAAAGGTGGCTATTTTGGTCACGGATTTGTTTTTATTTTGTGTTTGAATGTCAGAAATGTATATTTGTGAATGTTGAGATGTTATATTGGTTTCACTGGTAAAAATAAATAATTGAAATGGGTATATATTAGTTTTTTGTTAAGTTGCCTAATAATTATGCACAGTAATAGTCACCTGCACACACAGATATCCCCCTAAAATAGCTAAAACTAAAAACTACTTCCAAAAATATTCAGCTTTGATATTAATGAGTTTTTTGGGTTCATTGAGAACATGGTTGTTGTTCAATAATAAAATTAATCCTCAAAAATACAACTTGCCTAATAATTCTGCACTTCCTGTATACTGTGTAATTTTACCACCTTTTTACATTCTGATATTTTCAGCACAGCTTACATATTCACTTTTCACCATCCAATACACATCCATTTCTGCAAAATATCTGTGGAATCAAAATGCTCACTACACCCCTCGAAAAATTCCTTGAGTAGAAAGCTGAATTGTACACGTTTTCACATGCAGATCGCTCTCTCTGCCCAATACTACTTGATAGAATTGATTTGCTCATCTCTATAGATACACAGACACACCTGCAAAAAATGTTGTTACTCTTCCGTTAAAGAAAGACAAACCCACAATTGTTACTGAAATAACTTGAAACTGACAAAAGTAATAAATAAAACTTTACTGAAAAGCAGCTAATGAAAATCAGACATTGCTTTTGAATTGTGGTTCAACAGAATAAGTTAAAAAAAAAAAAAAATAATGAAACTGGCCTGGACAAAAATGATGGTACTCCTAGAAAAGATTGGAAATAATGTAACCATAGTGACATGTTCAACTAAGGTGTGTCCTGTAATTAGGACCACAGGTGTCTTCAAACCATCTCCAAACAGCTTGATGTTCCTGTTACTACAGTTACATATATTAGTCAGATGTTTAAGGTCTACTGGACTGTAGATCTCCCTGGATGTTGCCACCAGTGGAAAATCCATGACAAATGAATAATGATAATGTAGATGGTAACCAAAGAGCCCAAAACAGCTTCCAAGGAGATTAGAGGTGAACTCTAAGGTCAAGGTACATCAGTGTCAGATCCTTCGCTGTGTTAACCAAAATGGACTAAATGGAAGATGACAGAGGAAACCACTGTTGAAAGCAAATCATAAAAAAGAGAGACTGTATTTGTGAAACTGCATATTGAAAAGTCGCAAAGGTTCTGGGAGAAGGTCCGTTGGAATACATTAGATAAATCTGGAGTTTTTTGGCAAGTCACATCAGCTCTGTGTTTACAGACGCAAAGAAAAAAGGCATACAAAGTAAATAACACTGTACCTACTGTGAAACATGGAGGAGACTTGGATATGTTTTGGGGCTGATTTGCTGTATCTGCTGGCACAGGGTGTCTTGGATATGTGCAGGGTACAATTAAATCTGAAGACTATAATGGCATTCTGGAGTGAAATGTGCTTCCCAATGTCAGAAAGCTTGGTCTCAGCTACAGGTTTACGGGTCCTCCAACAGGTTACTGATGTCAAATACACAGCTAAAATGGATGCAATGCATTGGACTGTTCTGAGGCGGCCTTCTGTGAGCCCTGATCTACCACCACCATGCTTGACTGTAGGCAAGACACACTTGTCTCCTCACTTGGTTGCCGTCACACTGGCTTGACACCATCTGAATCAAATAAGTTTATCTTGGTCTTATCGACCACAGAACATGGTTCCAGTAATCCATGTCCTTAGGCTACTTTCACACTCGTTTTGTGCGGATTTTGTCACTAAAAACGGATCTATCCACCCTGACTTACATTGTGTGCTAGTTTGTCTCAGTTTCATCAGACAGACACCAGAACGCTGCAAGCAGCAGTTTGGTGTCCCTCTCCAAAGCAGAATGGAGACTGAACTGGTGCATTCTGAGTGGATTCTTTTTAATTCAGAATGCATTAGAATGCAAACTGATCTGTTTTGGACGGCTTGTGAGAGCCCTTAATGGATCTCACAAACAGAAAGCCAAAACGTGAGTGTGAAAGTAGCCTTAGTCTGCTTGTCTTCAGCCAACTGTATGCCAGCTTTCTACATCATCTTTAGAAGAGGCTTCCTTCTGGAATGACAGCCGTGCAGAACAATTTGGTGCAGTGAGCGGTGTATGGTCTGAGCACTGACAGGGTGATTCCTTACTCCTTTAACCTCTGCAGCAATGCTGGCAGCACTCATAAGTCTATTTTGAAAAGACACCTTCTGGATATGACGCTGAGCACTTGCACTAAACTTCTTTGGTCAGCCATTGCAAGGCCTGTTCTAAGAGGAATCTGTCTTGTTAAACAGCTGTATAGTCCTGGCCACCGTGCTGCAGCTCAGTTTCAGGGTGTTGCCAATCTTCTTGTAGCCTAGGCCATCATTATGTAGAGCAACAATTCTTTTTTTCAGATCCTCAGAGAATTCTTTGCCATGAGGAGCCATGTTGAATTTCCAGGGACCAGTATGAAAGAGTGTGAGAGAGATAACAACACATTTAACACACCTGCTCCCCATTCACACCTGAGACCTTGTAACACTAACGAGTCACATGACACCAGGGAGGGAATATAACTAATTCGGCACAATTTGGCCATCTTCACTTAGGGCTGTACTCACTTTTGTTGCCAGCGGTTTAGACATTAATGGCTGTGTGTTGAGTTATTTTGAGGGCGCACCAAATTTACACAGTTATACAAGCTGTACACTGACTACTTTACATTGTATCATAGTGTCATATCTTCGGTGTTGTCCCATGAAAAGATATAATAAAACATTTACAAAAGATAAGGGCCACAAAGTGAATACGGTCGCAAGTGCGGCCACCCTCCTTTCACTTCTATGGGAATGCTGAAAATAGAGTAGCTGAGCTCTGGCTCGGCTATTTCTTGAACGATGATATAGGTGAATGGAGAGGTAGCGTCACTTGCGCGGTGCACGCGCCACTCACTTCTACGGGAATTCTGTTTGCTCAGCTCTTTTCAGAACTCCTATAGAAGTAAATGGAAAGCAATCCACGCATTCGGTGTGCACTCCTTCACTTTGGGGCCAGTTCTAGAGATAGTTGTGGGTCCCACTATTTGAGGGACCCACAACTTTGTTAAATCACCCCAATTATTTGTCATATGCGAACCACATTTAATGTTAGATCCTCAGTTGGTGTCAGTAGCAGTCGGGATTACAATGTGGTCCTAGCGCCATGGTATTTAGTTATTTTTTATTTATTTTTTGTCAGGAGTTAACTGTATGACTTTTATGTAATTAATTGGGTTCTTTCAGTTCCTGTGTTGTTGCTGCGTTCAGCACTTTTGTACCATTATTGCCATTTTAGAAGTGGGACTGGCTTCAGAAGTGTAGTTGCACCTGGAATATTTTGCATTCATACAAAAGCCGTGATGGCCCCATCATTATGCATGATTTACTGTAGTAAGTGGTATAATGCAGCGTGAGGAGAGGGAGATAATTGCCGGCAATGAGCCGGGCTATACGGTACTGTTACATAGCACTTGTATTCCTGCAGTAGAGCATGTTGCTGATTCAATAAGCAGAAAACACAATTCTTATTTTTCTCTTGAAGAATGTTTTCATGTGATTCAATATGTTTGCTAATAATGACCTTTCTGTGAAATTGTGGAGAATGTTCTGACCCCCGACTGATAAATTACTACGCTTGCATCATTACATTATGTATGTTGGTTATGTCAGGTTTTCTGATCTGCTATAGTGCTTAATACTGCAGAATATTTATACTTCAAGGTTGAAAGTAACATTAATTATGCCATTTTCCTAATGACCATGAGGTTAATGGCCCACCAGAGGAGCTGAACAAAGCTGTGGCAGCACTTTACACAGATAATGACTTTTCTGTGAGGAATATCTTTTTTATAACCTGCTCGTATGTAGTAGGTCAGACTCGTATTCTCGTGTTTGTGTCTCCTAGCCTTGCTCTTGGCCAGTAGTAAATCTCCTTATTTTTTCATATAGTTTCATATGTGAGCAGACATCTGATATCTGGACAGTAAGGCTGTGCCTGTGCAAAGCAGATCACATTACTGTAAGTCCGCAAAAAATACAGATGACATCTATGTGAGGTTTGTATTGCATCCATTTTTTTTGCAGACCCATTGTAACAATGCCTACTCTGGTACACAAAACGGACAAGAATAGGACATGCTCTGTCTTTTATGCAGGGCTGCGGAACAGACGTACAGTACAGATGCGGACAGCACAAGGTGTGCTGTCCACATTTTTTTGCGGTTCCATTGGAATGAATTGCGGAGCAAAAATACAGTTGTGTAAATGAGGCCTAACACTCTAGTTCAAATTCAAAATACTTTCCAAGAGGAATGAGCAATCACGAATATCAGTGAAATCTACTCTTACAAACTTATTATACATAATGAAAGTCTTAAAAAATTAGTAAAATCAATCATCAACAATAAAACCACAATTTTTATTTTGTATTAAAATTGGCACAAAGAATTTGATAATTTGATACAGTGTAGCAGAGTTTTATTACCAGAATAGTGGTCACTCCTCATTTTGAAGTCTTCTTTTCAGCAGTTGACAGCAGTAGATTCCAGTGCAACAGTGCTAATCAATCTTATTTTACTGGGGCCCCTTCAGCCTATTCATGATAATGCCAGGGCCCTACAAGTGCCTAAATAGCACAGTGCAACACCCATACTATCTCCATAGCACAGCACGTAATACCGCATTGTAGCTCTAAATACCGAAGTGCCCCACAAAAAAACTCCCTAGCAACATCAGATATCACAGTGCAGTCCAAAATACCTCTCCAGAACCACCAAGTACCATGGTGCAGCACAAAATCCCCAGAAGCATCAAATCACGTTACTTCTGAGTCCTCCATGCCTGCAGCACTGTAGACAGCCCTTATTTTTTCTTCTGAATCACAGCTCATGCAACCAGTTTAGACGGTTGGCACACTGCAAGAAGCCATGCTAACACCATACATTTGGGTGCAGACTGGCTACAACCAGCGTTATCATCTCACTAGGCAGTGAACTCTCCACGGTAATCAGTATACATTTCCATCACAGGATACAAAACAAATCATAGGCCGTCTGGCCACTAACTGCACATTACTTTGTCCCTCACTAACAGGACCTGGGCCTACCACCCAGTGTTTCCATGACTTATCACGATATGTCTGGTGCTGTGGCTGCCACAGGCTTTGACACCTCTGTCTCTCCTCCAGACTGGCAGCCCTGTTGGAAGAGCTCAACCCAAATTTACCTGAGCTCTTTAGCTGGCTGCCAGTAAAGCCTCATTGGTAGCCCAGTTGCCTGATTAGCGGAGGGAAAACACTAATTTTGCAGATGTTTCTCTCATCCAACTTTCTCTGAGTGAGGCGTACCATCCTAATGGCACCAATACACCTCTCTGGCAACTCCACTGCTACAATATGTATATCTGTGGTGCCCTACACAAGCTTCCATTTTCTGTCTTCCTCCCGTAGTTATCCAAAAAAGATTTTAGACGCTAAGGAGGAGAAATGCAGTTGCAAGGTGCCAACTCGTTTCTCACTCTGGAGGTGCCCAGGAGGCATTCTTCTGGTGATCATTGATTCCTTCTTCGGTAAAAATTAGGTGGTGAGGCAGTGCTGACAAGACTAGGGAGCCGCAAGCCACATTACGCCGTCTCGTCGATTTATCCCTTTGTAGCACTCTTGCCAAGTTCCGTGCTGCTGCAGGGTTCATTCTGAATTGAGCATGAGGACCTGCGCCTCACCAGGCATCCCCATTGTACAGAGGGGCCCTGTGAATCTGTTCTCTTACTTGAAGTCATAATTGGGAATGAGTGAAGCGAACTTTGGATGCTACATCCGAAGTTCCTTCATTAAAAACTTAGTCGGGACCAGTCTGAACCAAAGCCGAGTTTGTTTCCGAATTTTAAAGTGGTTTTCCACTTTAAAAATCAAGTACCGAAGTTATTCAACTAAGTGAAGCGCGGATAGCTTACTTTGCCTCATCGAATGCAGTACATTTTAATGCTGTACAGATCTCCGTGTACAGCATTAAAATGGAAGTGACTTTGGATGTAGCACCCGAAGCTCGCACAGTGTACTTATTTTCTCTGCAGTGTGAAACAAAAATCTATGAATGTTTGTGGTTATAGGGAGTTGCCTTGGAATTGCTGTGGATTTTCTGTGTGGATCACACCCTTAAAATCTGTACAATGCATGCTATCAGAGTAGGGTGTGTAAATTTAGAGGAGATTTTTTTTGGGGGGGGTTTATGTAAATGAGGGGGTCTAAAATGTTCCTTTTGATGTATAATATCCTAATTTAAAAGGTTTTTTGTTATTGATAAACATTTAGCTTGGTAAATTTGTGCTTGATTATAATGTATATTGAAATTTCCGAAAAAAGGGAATACATTTATATAAACTCCACAAAAAGTAAAACAATTTTATTTATATTCTGTCTCTATTATCAAACACTGAAAACACATTGTAACATTTTTAAAAAAAGCTTCAACCAACAATATTCATCAAATCTTGCATCGATTCATACACTTTGCCAGAAGCCTCTGTTACTTGTTTCACACACCTCTCTGTGGACTGTCCATGACATGGCCACTTTGGAACTTGCATTGGGTCTTGAACAAACTTTCGTATTTCTGATATTTTGAGTTTACAAGTAAGTGGAGGTTCATATACTTTTTCTGACCAGTCTATCAGTTCCAAAAATTAAGTTGCATTTGGATTTACTGCGGGTGTTTTCCTAGGCCGAACAGATAGGTCTCCTGGTGTATCATCATCTTCATTCCTTAATTCAATTATGTTCTGGACCCCTGCTTTCCTTTCTTCTTGGTCTTCCGAGCATAAAAGTGTCTGAAGCATGATTTCACTAAATGCGAACCACGATGAACGTTAGATTGTTTGCAAAACAATATCTGCTACTGCCTTCTGGGATTTTAGGAGCTTCAATTGATAAAAAATGTGGCGGGTCCTTCCACCTAAGAGAATTTCGATTTGATTGTAAACCAACAGGGATAGTATACACCAACAATTTTTTCCACAAGCAGTTGCATTGTCTTCAAGTTGTTGCCTTTAAGGCCATGTTTTGAAACCCATATGCAACAAATCCTATTTGCAGTTGTTAATCACCGAGAGTGACTTACAGGACCAATTTCTAATAATGTCAGATCAGTTGGAAGTACACTTGTCCTTATGGCCTGAGTTATCCTGTAACCATAAGCCTGATCTGTAGAGAGATCTTTGACAACAATGTCACTGTCACGGCTGGAGGTGGGGGAAACCCCCAGCCGTGCGGTGCCAGGAGATGGTAGGGTTACCACTTGGCCAAACAACACAGAATTAGGGAGCATGTCACCTCCTGTTGCGTCCCTAACTCTGACCCTGTCTCCTACCTGCATGGGCCGACCTTGATGGTAGGAGGGCCCATACTCAGGAACCTCGGATCCCTGCTGACCCTCCGCAGATCCCTGACCTAGGAGCTGGGTGAGACGACCTACTCCTCCTTGGCACGGAGGAGCAGGAGTCTCAATGGCCAAGCAACAAGGGGAAACAGAAAACACCTTATGGCAGTGACAGGCAAACGCAATCAACACAACACTCACCTGCCACAGAACAACACAACCAGGAACCCATGTGCAGGTGCTGTTTGTTCAGGACACCAACAATGACAGCACACACAGACATCACACAGGGACCCGGACCATAAGCTGCAAAGATACAGAAACCCCACACACACCTAGATAACACCGTGTAACAAAGATTTATGACCAGAAGGGAGGCCCCCACTGGTAGATGGTAAAATACACAGGAGGCTGCTCCCTAATTCTGTGTTGTTTGGCCAAGTGGTAACCCTACCATCTCCTGGCACCGCACGGCTGGGGGTTTCCCCCGACTCCAGCCGTGACAGTATGACCAGAAGGGAGGCCCCCACTGGTAGATGGTAAAATACAGGAGGCTGCTCCAGCTATGCCTGGCTGAAAGCAACCTACTGAGCCCAGCCAGAGATCGAGGCTTTAAAGGCCTAAGTGGCCACACCCACCGGTCAGAACACACCCAGTGACATCACACACACTGAGAAGAGAATTAACCCTTCCAGCACCACAGGAAAGGGAAAACACCAACTTAAAGGGGAAGTACACGCAATACATAACACACACCAACACACTCACCTGTTACCGCCAGCAACGGCATGCGTGGCAACCATGTTCTGGGGGACAGCCAGCAGGCCGAGACCCTGCCACCACATGCACACAGCAACGACGTTGCCGCGGACAACCGCAGGTGAAGGGAGGTGTCTACATGCATACAAAACATGAACTCGTGCACAACAAACAGACAAACGAAGTGCACACAAAAACACGTTGCCAAGGGCAACACACAAAGTGCACACTGATAGACAACCCACTGTGCACACCAATAAAAGGCACACCTCTAGGAGAGGTTGCCAGGAGCAACCGCATGCCTACCGCAGCAAGCTGCCTAAGCCCACTCAGGCTGCACTGCTGCCAAATACCCAATGTTGCCAGCGGCAACCACAGGTGAGGCAACATACTGTAGCCCTCAGTTGCACTATCAAGCATGTTGCCAATTTTACCACTCCACTTGTTAGACATAGTTTTCCCAACCATTTCTTTGATCAAGTGCCACAAAGGTAGCTCATTAGTATGAAGAGCACAAACCAACCAGATGAGTTTACGATTCAGCTTTACCTCAACCCAATGCATGACTCCTCCTTCACAACCAGTGTTAACATTCATTAGGTCACCACCAATAGCCTGCAATCTTCCATCAATGCTGTTTTCTTAAAATAAATCCACAAGATGGTTAGCAATAACTTTAGCAGGTTTCTTTTTCGTTAAGTCTTTCTCTGGAGTAAAATGGCAAAGATACCTTCCACCTTGCTCACTGCAAACAGTGTAATGCTCTTCTTTCACAATACTTGGAAACTGATGACTTGAGTTATCTGCTTGTAACAGAACTTTAGTGGAATCTTGGCATCCATCAAAGAAGATACATTCAATCTTGCCTATCCGGCATCGAGCATCACATTTTTCATCAAGTGATTTCATGACTTTTTCTTGGGCCCTTTTTACTTTATTATGATCAACCACAAGTCTCCTGTCTCCTTCAGTAATTAATCCAGCATCCAAAAATGCAGCTGTTGTAATGGCAGCTGTAGCACGTAGACCGACACCATGCCTAATACTTTGCAATGCAACATTGCGCAATTGTAATCTATTATACTGACTTGTACTTAAAGTAGAAGGTACATCAGAATCATCACATGGTATCAGCAAAGGTTCTAAAGAATCTTCAGGGATATCACTGAAGGCAAGAATCTATAAGATACAATAAAATCATATAACTTGGATCCATAAAGATCCTATATCCGCAATAAGCTATCACCAAAAGCCACATGGGCTCAAGCAGTGGGATGATTACTAAGGGAGACTGTGTGAAAAAATATATGAGACTGTCCCTAATCTCAGCCTCCAAACTTCTCAGCCCGGAGACACACCTTAGTGGTAGATGCTCCCCATCCTCGTGCCTAGGACTGCACTTTCCTTATTATGTCCTTGGCCTATCCTTCGGACACTGTTTATTACACCCAAGTACAGCCAGTCCCAGAATGCACACTATATAGTCAGCCCCGACGCGTTTCTGCCTCCAGATGGACAGAGGATTCCTTAGGGGATTAGACCGAAAATTAAAACGGCAAAAACCAATAAGATACAATGGAACTAGATTCATATATAGTTATTCATACCATGTGTTATTATAAGGCCACCATATATGTAGAGGATAGCAGATAATAAGGTTATCCTACCATTATGCTGGGTGTTGCCAGATGAGTCATATACTCACAGATCCGATATGTGGATCAGTAGATGTGGTTCCTGGGGCAGATGATAGCTACTTCAGAATCTTCATCTTCAACATCAGTTGGCTCCTCATCTTCTTCGGAGAAAAGAACTTCATTTGGTTGTAATGACTGTGATGTTAACTCTTCCTTCCTTTTCTGCTTATATTCAGAAATTCTTCTTGCCTCTTCTGCTTTTTAAAGGGCTTCTGTCACCCCACTAAACCTTTATTTTAGATTTTTTTGCTTACTTATAATCCCTACACTGCGATTTATGGCTCCATGATCTAATTAATCATTTTGGTCCTGTAGATTTTGTTAAAAACATGCTTTTAAAATATGCAAATTACCTTGCTACCAGCAAGTAGGGCGGCTACTCGCTGGTAGCAGCCGCATCCTCCGATCCTAAAGACGCCCCCTCCGCATTGTCATTGACAGGGCCAGGGAACCCTGTACCTGTCTTCAATCGGCGCAGGCGCACTGAGAGGCGGCCTCTCGCTCGGCCGCTCCATCCTCAATGCCCCTGCGCCGGGTGTAGATGTGACGTCATCGGCGCAGGCGCATTGAGGATGGAGCGGCCGAGCGAGCGGCCGCCTCCCAGTGCGCCTGCGCCGATTGAAGACAGGTACGGCCGCGGCGCAGGCGCCAGATTTTGAAAGCAAACAGGCAGGGCCAGCAGAGAACGATTCCGTTCCCTGGCCCTGTCAATCACAATGCGGAGGGGGCGTCTTTAGGATCGGAGGATGCAGCTGCTACCAGCAAGTAGCCGCCCTACTTGCTGGTAGCAGCCGCATCCTCTGATCCTAAAGACGCCCCCTCCGCATTGTGATTGACAGGGCCAGGGAACGGAATCGTTCTCTGCTGGCCCTGCCTGTTTGCTTTCAAAATCTGTGCTCAGGTAGATCTGGTAATCCAATTTGATGCTGTCCAACAGATCCAACCTTCTCTCTTTGACCATTAATAAACACTAGTTCTTTGACAGGGATCTTCATGTCCTTAGAACAAGAGCAGGAGATGGGCACTTCATGTTTACAGTCAGCACCACCTGGACATGGACCCTTAAATTCTGAACATAGCTTAATCTCACACTTGCAATTGAGGATGAAAAGAGCTTGTCTAACATTGCTATGAAAGCCTCTTTCACCTCCAATTTGCTTCTGCCAAGTGATATGTTTTTGGCCTTTTCCCAGTTTTCTTCTATCTTCTTCAGGACTGTGACTCTCGAATTTAAAATTGTTACCGCGTGGCACTCACCGGAGTAGATTAACTGTTGCTCTTTATTGAAACTTCCTTAGAAGACGATACATTAAGGATCTAGGGGTGGATACACTGTTGCAAGTGGCGACGGCCGTTTCGCACGTGGGATCGCGCTTCCTCAGGCTGCCATGTACATCATAGCGCAAAATTGCGCTTTATATAGGTGGACTTAAAGCGGCCGGCACCATCAGCCTCAGCTGTGCGCCCATGAATCGATGACATAAGTTAAAAACATACAAACAGCAGGTATCAATGTGGATGCTGGAAACAAACTAGTGGGCGTAGAAAAAATGCATATTACGCAGCAATATCCCTATCAATCGGGCTGTAGCTGCAAATTCATATATGAGTGGCGGGGAGGCTTAAACATAGCTATCTTAATGCACATAACCGTATGAATATGAAATTCACCATCAATTTTGGCGGTGAGGCTCTAGACTTCTTGGATATGCATGTCATTGTGAAGGATGGTACCGTGCATACCAGCGGCTACCGTAAGCCCACGGCGACCAACTCCCTCCTCCACCAGAGCAGTTTTCATCCGCCATCGGTCAAGCGTGCGGTCCCGTATGGACAATTTGTCTGATTACGTAGGATAAACGATACCGATGAGGGCTTTTTTAAGCAGGCTGGGGAGCTTAGGGGTAGGCTCCTGGAAAGGGGTTATCCATCGAGAAGTGTCTCCGCAGCCCTTCATAAGGCTGCGAAGTTAGACCGTAATTCTTAGCTCATGGAGAAAAGAATTAATGCCAAACCCTCGCGCTTTGCCTTCTCCTTCCAATATAGTTCTGCCGCTGAAGTAATTAGACAGGCAATCAACCAGAATTGGGATTTATTGAAGGGGGATTCTTCTCTCAGCAACTTAACAAATGAAAAACCGTTGGTCACATTTAGAAGATGCCCTACGCTTAAGGATAAGCTCGTCAGGAGTGCATTTAACATGCCCAAAGACGAGACCTGGCTCATGAAGCCCAGGGGCAACTTCAAATGCGGCCACTGT
Source organism: Bufo gargarizans (assembly GCF_014858855.1). Lineage (NCBI taxonomy): Eukaryota > Metazoa > Chordata > Amphibia > Anura > Bufonidae > Bufo > Bufo gargarizans. Next base: position 281,686,903 of record NC_058081.1, read on the forward strand.
TCATTCTGTGCACTGAATGCTTGCAGCAAAGATCTACAGATAGGAGGGATTAGACTCACTGTACGTGAATTTATTAACTGCCGTACATCTTACGTGGTATACGTAGTCTTTTGCCCCTGCAAACGCTTTTATATAGGCAAAACAATTCGCCCCCTATTTGAGCGCATCTGTGAACATGTCGGTTCTATACGGTCGGGCAGAGGTAGTCCACGCCTTATTGACCACATCCGCACCGCCCACGACGCCCATCCACGTTGCCTCTCCTTTGCAGGGATCGAGCAGGTCCGTCCCATCCCCAGGGGTGGTGACCGGCATCGCCGGCTCCTGCAGAAGGAAGCAAGGTGGATCATGCAAACTGGAGCGATGGGAGCGGCAGGCATGAATGACAAGAACGACATGTCAGTGTTTTTGTAAATCGAATGCGCTCGAGATAGAGGGGCGCTTGCTTTGCATTGCGACTTTTTATATCTGCACCCTGCAGTATTTGCAGCCCGAATGTAATGAATACATGAATCATATTGCACTAAATTACATCTGAACTTGCACTGCTATGTTTAAGCCTCCCCGCCACTCATATATGAATTTGCAGCTACAGCCCGATTGATAGGGATATTGCTGCGTAATATGCATTTTTTCTACGCCCACTAGTTTGTTTCCAGCATCCACATTGATACCTGCTGTTTGTATGTTTTTAACTTATGTCATCCATTCATGGGCGCACAGCTGAGGCTGATGGTGCCGGCAGCTTTAAGTCCTCCTATATAAAGCGCAAGTTTGCGCGATGACGTACATGGCAGCCTGAGGAAGCGCGATCCCACGCACGAAACGGCCGTCGCCGCTTGCAACAGTGTGTCCGCCCCTGGATCCTTAATGTATCGTCTTCTAAGGAAGTTTCAATAAAGAGCAACAGTTAATCTACTCCAGTGAGTGCCGCGACTCTTTCACCTTCTCTCCTCTCATTGCGTATTACAGCCTAAACTTCTGTATCGCTGAGCACCACGTAGCGGAGCAATCTCACCACATCAACGGTCTCTCACAAGGCTACATCAGTAGAGGCAGTGCAGCCGTGCATTTCTCTCCTTATACGCATCATTTAAAATTGTTACCACAAAACAACTGTTTGCTAGCTCCCACTTTTCAAGCACTTTTGGATAAATATCCTTTGCAAGAGTGGCTGCTGGGTAATTTCTGACATTCTCTCCACTCTGTTCTCTTAGCAGAAGGCCATATCTTAGAACATCACGCACGAGTTGGGAGTTCAGAAGGCACTCATCTGAGTGGAAGTTACCAGTCTTGTCTTCCTTTTACTAGCCATGGTTCAAGTGAAAGAAACTATTCGTGCCTGGAAAAAGAAAGACAAGAAAATGTTACTATTTGTATGATACTATGATAAAAATTGATGAAGTATGACATTAGTAAAAATTACTAAAAAGACACTCTGCTGCAAATGAGTATTGCTAGTTTAAAAACTTGTACGAATGGCATATTTTTTATTTTTTTTTACATATTTTATAGTATAATATAAGTATATTCTTAACCTTAGAGCAGAAGTACAGACAGAAATAATGAGAAGAAGGCACTTCTTTAAAGAAGACAGTTTGCTGCAAATTTTACATAAAACGTCAAAATATCACAAAATTGAATTAGCTATTTACCAAACAAAACAATGTAATTGCCATTTCTTGTAAATATTATTGTGCAAAACACAACTTTTTGACCGCCCTAGAGGTTTCAAATCCCCCTCCATAAATAATGGAAAAAAATCTGCGGGAAATTCAGAGCATCATGCAGATTTTCCAATGCACAAAATATTTGCAATATTGTGGACTCTCTGCAGATTTTCACCATGGTGTTTACTCTTTGCATGCAAATCCAGAATCTGTGTGAAACACATTTACGGAAAATATCTGCCATGTGTAAAGCAACTCTAAAAAGGAATGTTACAAGTCTCGAACCCTAAGTAACAGCAACTTAACATTACATGCACTCATACACACCTAATGTACCAACCGGGATACACCACTTTATCTAAATTGGAAGCACAGCTACTACCTTGGATACCCTCCAATGCAAAAATACCTCCACATAACTTAATCAAAACTCTGCTTTATTAAGTATAAACAAATACATCGACTTAAATATAGCAGCAGTCGATACTACAAAAGAGGACATAAAGGTCGCTGCAGAGTCAGTTTAAATCCACCTAAGTCAAGCGTCAAATAAATTACTCTGCACCCAACACTTACAACCAACATGTAGAAAAAGCTTAAAAGAGCCAGTTAATAGCTTAGACATAGTGATGTGGGGATCATGTGATTACTTAGCAGAAACACCTATATATGGATTACAGACCGACTCTTCCCAACGCCATTTCGCTTTAAGGCTTCTTTCGGGGATAATGAACACAGTCAACACCTCCTCCTTTTATACCCAAATAGATTAAAAATACAAGGCTGTTACCTATTATCATGTGATTCAATCTCAGTTCGCTGGTCGGCTCGTAATGGTAGATAGGCCAGAAGGCACCGGGGCGTGCGTGTCAGGTCAGAACGAGTCCCCAGACGCACATCGCCACGTGTTCATCCGGCCAGCCATCTAAAATGGTTGTGCATTACACACTGGAACGTACTGCAAGCGCCGCTACATACTGTTCGTGCGTTCAAACATGTGGAACGTAAATAATGCCCATTGATCGCCCATACATTCTATTGTATTCAAATAATCTGGACTCTCATAGAAATGAACCATTTCTTAAAACATATTGCACAGTTTTACGTGAAATACATGAATTGGAAGTGAAACCATTCATATGTGTATCTATTCTATTTCTACCATACACCCTATATTTTTAAAAACATGATAAATTTTAAAATATATCTAACTATGTAAGTGACATGATTCAAATGTTCATATTTATAATTCATCCACAATTAATCATACTACAATACATCAAATACTAGGGACATAATTAGTTATAACATGATTAAATAACCAATAAACAGGTTATATGTCCCAAAGTATAATATAATGCAAAGTGAATAGATGGCCTAATGCTCCCCAAATTAGGCAACATTTGGCTGTTGCTGCGCCTCCTTCAAGCAGTGAAGTACGTGGCTGCTACCATGTGGTGCCTATCACCAGTCAGCTGTGCAGGCACATTTATTAACACATAGCCCTGATCTAGGATTTGGGGAGCTGTTTGTGATTGATTCCGTTTTTAAAAAAAGGCTGCTTCTAGCCTCTCGTCCTTATAGAATTTTCTCTAGACATGCTTTATTTAGATTTCTTCTCTAGCCGTAATAGAGCTTTTCATCTAAATCTAAGTGATAGGGTACAGATCAGTGACGCAATATTCTTCAGGGCCGCTGAATTGGATTACATGACAAGCTGTCACTATAACACAAAGCCGTTGCAAAATCTATTTTTTGCCAGAATGAGCAATAAGCCAATGATGCCTCCAAATTTGTAATGAGGAGATGTGATTGTGTTTTCTGGCTTGTGCACACCTTTATTCCTTTTGCATTTTGCTGACCTTTTTTTTTCTATAAATTATATAGAAATATTATTTGTATTGTATGAAGTTGGACTATGTGACCCACGTCAGGAAAAAACCTGGGTAAGGCTAGTTTTACACTGGCGGCAAGGTACTCAGGTAGGCTGTTCACCTGCCGGGGTTCCTTGCCGCTAGTGTGAAAGTACCCTAAAAGAACAAATATGTCCTGACATTTGTTTTGAACATATGATAAGAGTAAAAAGTACCTGATTATAACAAGGCAGAAACTTAGGCTTCTAGAATGTACACCTTTGGGGGCATTTTTTAAAATAATTTCATTATACTTATTTTGAGCTAAAAGTTATTTTTTTAAATATTTTTTTCAATAGGTCTTAATTAATAATATTGAATCCTTTTTTCTGTACAGAGCTGAGATGCTCTACTAGCTGCCTGTGTTTTTTTTGTCCTTTCCGTCATCTGAGGAGCAGACAGACTTCTTGTCCTCTCTCACATCACAAACACTTATTAAAGCTCAATCCTTCTCTTACTGATAAGAATGTGGATTAAATAAGTGTTTATGACCTCTCAGTAATTTAGAAATAAGGGTAATTAGATGACCAGAACAAAGTGAAAGTACCAGTCACACAGTTTGAAAAACTGTTAACCCTTTGTGACTGAACAGTTTAATATTTTTAATAAAGGCCAAAAATAAGTTAAATGCAATCATTAAAAAAAATACTCCAAAGGTGTACATAGCCTTTAATCCGGCCAGATCCCATTATAGTCAATGTCTATATAATGTGCTCGGAAATGCCTGTTATGGTGAGCTTTGGTAGCCCGATCTTCTGTTGGATCAGACTAACGGATTACCAACACAAATGTGAACGAAGTGAATGAAATGCAGAGCTAACATTTCTGTGTAGCAATGTAAGCGAGCTTCATTACCCAGGGAAGTGTTTTTAGGACCAGAACTAAAGTACAGTGTTAGTTTCTTAAAACGAGTCTTAGGTGGTACTATACCCCGGTCAGATTGCATGCATTCTTCCCTAATACTAGCATAGAATGTTGGAGGGGGTATGGACATAGGGGTACATTATTACACATACTCTGGTCATGTCCAGGAATTTACTCTCTTTGGTCTCAAATATTTATAATAATTTCCGGAATTGTTGGACATCACATCCCTCAGGATCCAGCCTTCTCTCTGTTGCTGATAGATCCAGACCAGTGATGGCGAACCTATGGCACGGGTGCCAGAGGCGGCACTCAGAGCCCTCTCTGTGGGCACCCGCACCCTGGAGAAAGTCTATGGTGTACCTATATGCCTTAGACTTTTCCTGCCTTTCATCAGTGCAGGACATGCTATGAACAGCATAGGCAGCACATTGAATGTAGGCAGGTTATTATAGCTAAATGATAAAGTACATGGAAGATATATGATATTGGTGTTCAGGTTAAATTGCCGTGTTGGCATTTTTCGATAAAAAGGTGGGTTTTGGGTTGCTGTTTGGGCACTCGGTCTCTAAGAGGTTCACCATCACTGATCTAGACAAAATACCTTTCCGATCTAGGACCATCGTTTTACATGTACTACTGGCATTCACGAGAAATTGGAAAAGCACTACCATACCTGATCTTCATGAGATCATTAACGCAGGTAATACCACCAAATCATATGAATATATTATAGCTCATCGTACCTTTCAGGTTGCCCGTCATGTTTCTATATGGAAATCCTGGTGTGAAGCGGTTCGAGCGGTTCCGGAATAAATGGGGCAAGGCTAATATGGGTTGTGGGGAAACTGTTATGGATCATCGATGGTTCCTTTATATAGATATTCTTGAACGTCTCTATCACAGGATGCATTTGTACCTTAAATAGATGGTAGACACGGCTCGGTTTATTGTCCGGAATTATGTTTGTTTGTTATGCTTTACATGACATAATATGTGCTATGTAATTTTATACTTTTTGTATATTCCTATTTGTACTTAAAATGAAAAATGGAGTATTGTGCTCAATGTCTTATATTACTACATGGATTTTGTATGCTGTATTACTTGTGACATGAGCTATTACTCTGACAATAAAAAACTATTGAAAGTAAAGTACAGTGTTAGAATTACAGAAGTATTATACATTTCGAAATGTTTGTAAGATGGCGTACATGATAGATATGGTTCCAGAACTCACCAGGTGTTAGACCTCATTCTCTTATGGTCAACTTAGATATACACTAGTATGGTATATTGCACCAAAATGGCCTTTTTTTTTAATACTGAAATAAATATAAACCTTAAAATAAGCATCTCTATTACTATCTCATTAAAAGGGTTCTCTGTTCTTTGCAGAAAAACCTGGAGTGTTCTGACCCTGTGTAGGAAAGATAATTTTATCAGTATTCAGTACTTACCCCTCCTCTGGGCTGCTGTCTCCGCTGTGCTCAAGTTTGGAGAGGATATTTTCCTGAGTCTTTTTATTTAGCTTAATATACAGTGCTTAGCAAAAAAGGGGACAGGCAGAATTGTAATCAGTGACCAAGCTGAGGTCAAGGCAGGTAGAGGGGAAGGCACCTTAAATAACCTGGGAAAGGCTGTCATAGGCTGTGGCTGTCACGGTCCCTTCTGTGACAGATGTCAGGAGATCAAGGAGACTAGCGGAGCGTGGAGAAATCTAACAGCCTCTTTGATTACTCTTTATTCAGTGTTTGTTTGTGACCTCATCCCCTGTTTCAGGTGTAGATTAGTACGCATTACCCTACCCTATTTAGTGTTGCCCCACCCTTCTGACTGTGCGGTATATAGCTTCATTTGGGTTTGGCAGAGCTGGTGTGAGGTTGTCTCTGGTGTTCCTGCTCGTCCATCACTACAGAAGTTAAGTGTTGCGTTTGTTTGTCTTTTGTTTTCCCTTCCTTGCTTGTTGTTACTAGGCCTCAGGGAGACGCCTGTTCCTTAATTGGGGAAGGAACAGGTTTCCTCAGACAATATTCTTAGAGCTCTCTTGTGTCTCCAGGTTCCAGGGTATGGGCATTTCTACCTTCAAGGGGGGCCCATACGATTAGGAGTCAGGGCCAGCAGTAGGGTTACTAGGAGGGGACCTTTTCCTGTCCCTAACGTTGAGGCCTAGTGGCTTTCCCTCCTGGTTGTCAGTTTGATGTTTCCTCCTATACCTCATCCGTGACAGGGGACTGATTAGGGCTTATATTGGCCCTTTAAGAGCCAGAGAGGATGCACAAGTTCACCCTACAGGAGCAAAGGCTGTTTGCAGGAAGTGAAAGGCCAGAAGATACCTGGTGTGAAGTAGGCAGACCTACGCAGACCTAATTTCTCTGGAATTCTGGCACCAGTTGGGATGGTGGAAAACTGTGTTTGAATCAACATCAAGTAGACAACGTTAATACAAGGCACTTACTAATGTTTTAAGCTTGTCCATATTGCCTCCTTTGCTGGCTTGATCCATTTTTCCATCACATTATACACTGCTCGTATCCAGGGGTTATGACCGCCCTGGAATCCAGCAGCGGTGGCTGTGCTGGATTGCTTATAGGAAAAGGCATTGACATCTCTGGTGGCCAGGTCTGCAGGAGTGCACGTAGACATGCAAAACCTGTTCCCTACTGCTGTATTCTGGCTCCTTTGATCCCCTGCTACCGCGCTTCAGTCTCTGTGTGTCAGTGTCTGGTTTGGCGTAAGTCACATGGCCAATTTCTGGCCACAGCAATGAGGTTTTCACCACATTTCACATCACTGTGTCACTTGACGGGTGGGGGACATGTCACTGCTCCTACAAACAAACAAACAAACAATAAAAAGTGATCAAAAAGCCCCATGTACCCCAAAATTGCACCAATGACCACTGTAACTTGTCCCAAAATAAACAAGGCCTCTCACAGCTCTGTCAAAATAGGTGTTATAGGTTTTTTAATGTAGTTTTGTACTTCTAGTGTTGACTACCAGCGTGCAGCTCATCTGCGTAGTTTTGGACTTCAGCCAATCGGATCTTAACAATTATCAATATTAAAATCCTAGAAACCCCTTTTGAGGCATAAGTTACTCATAATTGCTCCAGAATATAGGGCACAGAAGCTGGCAGGAAGGTTTTCACAAGTATCCACTTTTTCTACATCTCCTGCTAGTGCAGTGTTTGTTCCCTTGGATCAGTCTTGTAGCCTGCAATATCTGCGCTAATTTATAGAATGCTAGCACTCATATAAAATATTATAGTACCTAATGAACAAAGGAAACCTGATAAATAAGAGACGTGACATATTGGATATTACCACCTGAGGCTGTTAGAGGAAGATAAGATCAGAGGTGAGTAATATTTCCTGCAAACTCTACTATCACCATGTAAAGTACATGTTTTAGTTCTGTGGAGGTGGCCTTCAATGCCTGCTAGATAATAGATTATGGTTTCTGTGTAATTATGACTTCATCTGTGAATTTCAAAAACGTTCTCATTTCACACATTTTAAGCATCTTATTCTGGCAAGGATGAATGTGAACCATTTTTGGTTATCTTAAGTGAGGGAGTGAGTACTCTCCTGGCATGTCGGTTTTCAATAGAGTTCTTTGACACATACTGTAGGTTTTTACAGGCTCTTTTGTGTTTTTGTTGTTGTTTTTTTTTTTTACATTTTTCCCCAGTAAAAATGCCATCTCCGGATGTTAGATGACGTTCTATGGGAAATTTGAAATGTGGAACAAACAGTGTTCGCTTACATAGCCTGTGCTTGTGAGATTTACCAAATCTCACAAGAACAACTTTTCTTCTGTCTGGCTGTAAAACGATCTGAAATGATTGGACAGCGGCACAGACAAAATAATATGCCCACTGAGAACAGCCGAGGTCTCTCCTCCCTGTATATTTGCTATCCATTAGTATATTAGACGCCAAAACAGAGAGGGGGGGGGCATAGCAGTGCAATGTAGGGGCCAATGTGAAAAGCACAATGGCAACTGCTGGATGTGGACTACAGATGAAGGTATTAGTTTTAGGGTAAAAAAATAAGTGCAGTGCAGAGTTATAACATAAGGAGCTCAAGAATTGTTATTTTACAGGGAGTGCACATAAATAAAGCGGACATGTTAAACTATATGAATGTAAAACTTAATTATTTTTTTTTACCTTTATCGCTCCTATCTTTCGTTCTGTGCTGTGGTCACATGAACATGTCCATGCAGCTCCTCTTTATTTCCTGTGATGTGACAGATGTAGCCAAAATAGACTCTGATAACGCATGTCTCAGTGTTATGGCGAGAGAAAAGGCGTTCATACGGTAAGTATGTAAGGCATCTCAAACTTTGAGGGGATACTTACCTATATTACGATGGTGAGTGCATTGGAGATGTAGAGTTTGTAGGTGGAGATGATGAGGTTGCTGCAGCCAGTGCCAATACATTTGGATGGAATCCTTCATGCAAAGGTCACCAAACAGCCGGAGAAATATCACATGAACAGAAGGGTGAGTAGGGGAGGTGTACCCCTTGGGTTCCACCCAAGTCAACTGGTTGAGGCAGACACAGGAGATGACCGGGAGCTTTTATTTATCTGCTGGTCGTCTCCTGCCTCAACCAGTTGATTTGGGTGGAACCCAATGGGTACACCTCACCCTTCTGTTACCTATTAAGTAAAATGACAGCTACCATTTTCATCCTTCGACTTCAAAAATACTGCCGATTTTTTTTTGAGTGCTTAGTATAGGTGACATGATAAATAACTTTTACATACCATTATTCTGTAGGTCACAGCATTTACATTACTGATCACCTATGGGATTCTGATATGATGCATATGCTGCTGAGTCTCAGCTATGAGCAAACAGATGTCACATTACTGGGACACCTGTCGATCGCCCGGCCTAAATGCTACTTTCATACTAGTGGCAGCCTTCTCCTGCAGTCTGTATCGGCGGGTGAACAGCCTGCTGGATCCGTGCTGCCGCTAGTGCACCGTGCCGCCAGAAGTCCTCTCCGGCCCAATTGACTTTAATCAATAAAAACGACAGATTGTCCTGTGAAAAATGAGCCCCACACAGCTCAGTAGACATAACTATGAAAAAGTTATGGGGGTCAAAATATGGTGATGTAAAAAAAAAAAAAAAAAAGTGTTTTTTTCAAAGTTTTAATAATTTTATCAGTATTTATAGCATTCCCCCCCGACACCGGATGTTTTCATCCGTGTACAAGGAGAAGCATCAGCGGCGGTGCGGGGACCAGGAGCGGCACGGGGAGCGAGGTAAGTATATTCATTTTGAGGGGCCCTGGCATATAGGGGGAATTTAATAGTCTTGGATAACCCCTTTGAAAAAAGACAATTTTGACCCCTTGCCGACATATGACATTTATACTCGTCATGGAGCACTGCTTCTTGGCGCTCCATGACGAGTATACATGTAATGGCTAGAAACTGTCACCATGTCTGCAGACATGACGATAGCGCTGAGACCCCGGCTGTTACACACAGCCAGGGATCTCAGCTAAACGGCCTGGGACCAATGAGGGCGATCCCGAGCCGGTGATCGCTCTGATTGGCTAGTCTGTACAGACTAACCAATCAGAGGATTCTAATGCCGGCTGAAAGGTTCTGATCCCCACAGTCCGTGACTGTGGGGATCAGAACCTTGTTAAATATGTAGATATATATCTAATGTATATATACAAACAATAGAGCTAAGAAATGGGGACCATTTCAAACAAAAGTGGCATAACACCTACTATAAATGAGTCAACAGAAGCTCTTAGCGCACATATTTGATCAAACGTGTGTCAGGCCCATCTACCAGGCATCAAGGTGGCTTCCGCAGATGGGTCCCTAACACTAGTATACTGCCTCTCTTTGGACTTACCTAAGTCTACAATATTCAGGGCTGTGTGGGGACCAGCTACATAAGTACTCTGCTCAGAAGCCCCAGGTAGATGGGCGTGTTCAGTCTAAGAGAGGCCCTACTACAAGAAAGTTTAGACTAGAACCTTCAAAATCACAGGTGCATATCCATGAAGCAAACATGATTATAAAAAAGAAAATGGCTGCACACCATCACACACACATACAATAGAACAATATAATATATATATCCCCCTCCCCCAGCTCATGTGCCCGATTTCAGGATGGCCGAGTGGGCGCACGATCCCCCGCACCCACCATCTTCCCATTTTCAGGATGGCTGGAGCGGTTAGCAGAGTGTCAGCATGCAGCTGACACTCTGCTTGAAACAGCCAACATCAGTGCTGGCACCGATGTCAGCCATTTAACCCCTTCCATGCCGCAGCCCATAGGGACCGCTGTATGGAAAGAGTTAACAGGGAGCTCCCTCCCTCTCCCATTGGGCCACTGCTGTGCTGTTGCAGCAACCCGATGCTTGACGGGTTCACATGGGTTCCCCATCGGGCCGCTGCACTGCTGTGGCAGCGTCCCAATGGTTACTGTGACAACCGGATGCTTCACAGGCTTCCGGCTTGCCATGGTATAGAGCTTGATTAGGCTAACTGTAAAGTCACAATACACTGCAGTACACTGTATAGTGTACTGCAGTCTATTATAGAGGCACCAGACCCACTGGAGCTTTAAGATCCAAGTCGGTCTGGGTAAAAAAAAATTAAAAGAAAAGTGAAAAAAAAAAAGTAAAAAAATAAAATAAAAATGTAATCTCATTTCTTACAGCCGCACATTTATAATTGATAAAAAATAAAGAAAATTAAATATACTACACATGTTTGATATCACCGCGTCCATAGCGACCTGATCTATGAAAGGGTCACATTACTTTCCACGCTTGGTGAAAAAAAAGAAAAACTATGATGGAATTGAAATTTTACCCACCTCACTTCCCAAAAAAAGGTATTAAAAGTGATCAAAAAAGTCGTATGTACCCTAAAATGGTACCAATCAAACCGTCTCCTCATCCCACCAAAAATGAGCCCCTACATGAGGCAATCGCCCATTTTTCTAAAATGCTTTTATTGTTTTAAAGTGAAATAAATAAAAAAAAGTATACATATTAGGTATTGCCGCGTCTGTAACAACCAGCTCTATAAAAATATTACATGACCTAACCCCTCAGCTAAACACCATAAAAAATAAAATAAAAACTGTGCCAAAAAAGCCATTTTTTTTCACCTTACATGACAAAAAGTGCAATACCAAGTGATCAAAAAGTCATATGTACCCCCAAATAGTACTGATCAAACCATCACCTCATCCCGCAAAAAAAAAAAAAAAAAAAAACACCCTTCCTAAGACAATCACCTTTCAGAAAACGGAGACACAAAAACATGATTTAAAAAAAAAAATGCTTTATTATGTAAAAGTGAAACAAACAAACAAAGAAAGTAGACACATTTGATATCTTCGCATCCGTAACAACCTGCTCTATAAAAATAGCACATGATCTAACCTGTCAGATGAACATTGTAAAAAAAAAAAAAAAAAAAAAAAAAAAAAACTGTTCCAGAACAGCCATTTTTGGTATCCTGCCTAACAAAAAACATAATATAGAGCGATATATAAAATCATATGTAACCCAGAATAGTATCACTAAAACTGTCACCTTATCCCCTAGCTTCCAAAATGGGGTTGCTTTTTGGGAGCTTCTACTGTAGCTTGCATCAAGGGGGCTTCAAATGGGACATGGCGTCTAAAAACTAGTCTAGCAAAATCTGCCCTCCAAAAACCATACAGCGCTCCTTTTCTTCAAAGGGAACCTGTCACCAGGATTTTGTGTATAAAGCTGCGGACATGGGTTGCTAGATGGTCGCTAGCACATCCGCAATATCCAGTCCCCATAGCTCTCTATGCTTTTATTGTGTAAAAAAAACTACGATTTGATACATATGCAAATTAACTTAAGATGAGTCCTGTCCCTGAGATCAGTCAGGGACAGGACACATCTCAGGTTAATTTGCATATTTATAAAAAAAAAATTATACAATAAAGGCACACAGAGCTATGGGGACTGGGTATTGCGGATGTGCTAGTGTCACGGAAGGTAGGTAAGCAGGGAAATAACCAACACAGGGAAAACAAACAGAACAATAGACTAGGCCCAAAAGCTAGGGAGAAAGGGTCACCTCCTAGCGATTCCTGAAGCTTTCCCTATACTGCTGTGAACATGTGCATACCCTTATGGTGTATATGCGCATGCCCTCGTGCCTACGTCTATATACCCTGGGAAAACCCTGAACAGAAGGGAAAGGGGAAGAGGCGACCTACTTCCTCAAGCAGGGGGAAGCAAGCGTCTTCCTAGAGGCCTAGACAAAAGACAACATGGGAAGAAACAGAGAGGACTTATCTTAAGCTGAAGCAGACAATCCACAACACATCCAAAGCCCACAGGAATGAACTATAACCCGCACAGGCCACTGGGAGAAGGAGAAATAAATAGCCTCGTTAACAATCAACCCAGTGCTCCTGAGGCAAGGTGGATCCAGCTCAACTCAACCCACAACAAAGAGAAGAGTCAAACATGTGTAGCCAGCCTGGCAGATCTCCGCACATTCACAGGGCAAGGCGTGACAGCTAGCGACCATCTAGCAACCCATGTCCGCAGCTTTATACGCAAAACCCCGGTGACAGGTTCCCTTTAAGGTGAAAAATGGCAGAGTCCTGAAGGGGTTACATTGGTGATATTGTTATTTTTTCTATTGTACAATAGCTGAGAAATCAATTATTATGGATTATGCGCATTTCTAGAATTTAGCTAGCAGTTCATTACTGCTTATTTTGCGCTGCCAATATGTATTGTATTGAGGCATAGTATGTGTTATGTTGTAGATACATTTCTATAATAATTGACATGGCGAGTATTGTTTTCCACAAATAGCATAATTCAATGCATTTTGATTATGTGCTTACCTGGGAGTAAAATAAAATAGAGCTTTTAGCTATGGATGGAAAATTGTTTACTTTATTGGAAAGCAGTGATAGAAAGAAATTGCATTTCAGAATTGATGTATTTTGACGTGTCTGTCAAGATATGACTTGATTGTAAAAGAATTAATTGTGCATTCTATTTAGAATAATACAAAAATAAAGTGCCTGAAAAACTTGAAATGTATTAATGAGATTTTAAAGAATAGGGCTGTGCTGCCAATCAACCATATAATTCTTACAGTGAATTGGAAATCTCCAGTGGTTTCACAGCTTTTTGTATTATATTTTCTAATTATCCCGTAGAGCCCATGCGTTCACCTAGAGTGCTACTTTGCTCAGTATACCAATGTCCATTTGTTATCTCGTTCTCAGGCTTTTAAGACACTTTAGCCTCTTCCACGCGAGCGATATGGATTGCGTCAGGATCTGTTCATAGAAGAACTGATGGTTTTGCACGCAATTTGAAGCAGTTTTGTCTGCGATTGCTTTCCACGTGTGTGTTTTTTCCATCCGGATTGTATCTGGATTGCAAGCGTTTTTCACGCGCATGCAGCAAACCTGAAAAGTATTAATTAACATCTCCCAGCAACCATCAGTGAAAAGCGCATTGCTCCTGATGCAAACTACATTCACTTCTAAGGGGCCAGAGCTCTGTGAAAAATGCACAATATAGAACATGCTGTGATTGATATAGTTTGACTGCTGGTGTCCCCAACAATAATGAGAGTGGGGTTCAGGGTCACCTGTTTGACCATGTGCACTGCCACTAATTTAAACTCTCTGGGACTGCTGGAGGGGCACTGTACTCAGCTATCTTCGACATTTCTATAGACTTGTGAGCCTTTGAACCCTTGCCAATCAGTCACCCACCAAATACTAACAACCACCTTAATGAAAGAAAAATGTACTGTTACTGTTCTAGAGCGTTGTGTCTTAAACGTATGCATTTCACTTCATTTTACACAGGAACGATAATAATAAAAATTCAGCGGGGGAAACCAAACTTCTAGATCGTTCATTGTTACATTTCAACTGACAGATGATCGTTTTAGTTGAAATTATCAATTTTGATCAACTTTAGACTAATGTGTGTGGCCACTTTATGTCTTTCAATCTCTCATCGTAAAAATGAGAGACCTGAGCTCTAGCAGAGCAATTGGACCAATGAATGTTGAGACCTCTGGTCCATGTGAGGTACAGGACTGATCCTAGATTTGTTAGAAAGAGATTGACATGTTCTATATGAAGTCTAATTTGAAATTTTCACATTAATCATTGGATAACCCCTTTAAGTAAAAAGAAAACAAATTTGCATCAGATTTTTTTTTTTTACATTAGTTAGTGATATATTTGACACTGAATTACATTTGGGTTTTCTGGAATTACTGAGGTTTTTACCAGATATGTTCATCAGCTTATCTCATCTACATCTTCTCCATGCATTTTTTCACTTTGGACTCTCCTGACCCACTTTCACCATGTAAACAAATTAATCTGCTTTGTTTCCACCCTGTATGTATCCATCCAATCCCATGATACATTTATTTCTCTGCCACTGTGCCAGCATCGCCCCTAACAACGCCTGGCTAGGTTTATAGCTCCTCCCACCTAGTTAGTTACATAGACACTCCTCTATAATTGCCCCACCCATGGACATAACATCACAGGCAATAGGACAGTGTTGCATGGACCACTGCCGGGAGATAGGAGCAATAAAGGTAAAAGAAATACATTGCAAAATTAAAACTACCTTCATAAAGGATTATTTTAACCACTTAACACACAATGCCATATATGTACGGCAGTATGCGCCCGCATTTGTATGGAACGGCTACTGCGATGAGCCTGCTTCATTTGTGGTTGTATAATACAGCAGGCACCAGCCACAATGACAGGGAACGGTGTTCCTGTCAAACCCTGTCATTTAACCCTCCAGATGCCGTGATCAACTTTGATCGCGGCATCTGTCGAGTTAGGCAGAGCTATGTGGCTCCCTCTGCCTTATAGTCAAAACCCCCGCAGTAAAATTGCAGGGCTCCGATCAGTTACCATGGCAGCTTGGACGCTGCTGAAGCCTTGGTTGTCATAATAAGCTCCCTACTGCTTTGGGCACGAGACACTGTTCAGCAGGGACAGTGTCACAATCCTATTCATCGTTATAGATCTCTATTAGGGTGAATAGGATAATCAAAAGATCAAGCGCAGAGAAAAGAAACTAGAAATAGGAGACAAGTAGGTGAGGGTAAAATCTGAAGTTATGGAGGGGGGTTTTCAGGTTGCTTTTGAAAGTTTAAATGGTGGGATAGAGGCAGATGTATTGTGGTAATATTTTCCGAAATATGAGGGCTGGATGAGAGAAATTTTGAGAACCTGACCTTTATATGTTCTTTCCCTATGCTCACAGTAAAGACAAGTAACAAAGAGAGAAATAAAAAGACATTAAAAGACAAGACACAAAGGCAGACAGAGAGAAAGAATGGAAGAGAATGGCGGTAGCCTAGGGCAATAATTGGGAAAGGGGACACAGTATAACAGCAGGGGTCAAAGAATAAAACAATAACGTTTGAAGGTGCTGAACCTTTTTAATTATAAAAAGCATTCAAGAATTCCAGAACCTAGTCCAGGAGTATCCGGTAGCATGAAATTCAGATTGTCGGTCATTTAGACCTGCACAGCTGAAAATTAATTTCTACAGTCTGATATTGACAACAAAAAGTGTCTTGTCATAGTTTAGTTTAAACCTGGTGAATTAATTGAATTACTGTGCAAGGAATTGGCAGAAGTTGATGTAAATGTAGTTAAAATAATTAAATGCAATGCCTCAGCAAGACAGGTTAATGTAGTTGACACTATTTTGATATATAAAAGCACATGGAGGAACTGCAGAGAATGAGTTTAGTGGTGTTAATGTGACAATTAGCCATGCTCTAGGTTTTCACAAATTAGCCCGTTCTTCACTGTGTTAATGGTCGTCGTCATCCGTTACAGCTGATTTGCTCACATAATCTTTGGCAAACTGATTTTGTTTTTCTGGTACTCCGATATGTTGTTATTTAATCCAGCTGACTGTGCAGGGTTGTAACTTTTTTATATTTTAGCACTCTGTTATGGTATATTCACACACGGCAGAGTTGCTGCAGTCATTTCTATGTATGAAAATCAGATACATTTATCTGAATCGGTTTGTTTTGGCAGTAAGGACATACGGGGGTCATTTATTAATACCAGCGTTTTAGACACTGGTCTAATAACCCCTTGCACTTGCGGTGGATCACCGAAGTTATGAAGAGGAGCAGGCTTCTACATAACTTCAGCGCATCCACCGATGCCAGCTCCCTTTCTGACATAGATTTAGACAATCCCCTTTTCTGCCCACGCCAGGCCCACTTATTTAGATCTGGTGTGAGCAGGGAAAATTTGCAGATTGGGGTGATGGGAAGCGTTCGTTTCCCATGATGGCCAAAAGTTCAAAATTTTTGTGACAGAGAGGTTACAGGAGTTTTCTTAACATTATCACTGTATTGTTCCCTTTGAAAGACTGAGTATATTTACAGACTACTACTATAACTTCCCCGTCAGATATACTTTGTGTAAAATATGTGTAAAATACTTTTTCACCTGAATTTAGTTGGTGATTGTCTTGTTGCGAGTGTCTGTCATCTGCCTAGTGTTGCCTGTAGTCAGTGACATGGAGGAAGATCTCTGGACAGTACATTTTTGCTTGTACTGGTAACCTTAATCTTCTTACTTAATCATAGATGGCTATAGAGAGTTTTTATGGCATCCTCAGCTAGATACTAGTTTTTACACTGAACAGTTTACATCGAACGGCAAGTGTTAGTTTGTAGAAGTATTTCCAGTTTTCTCTGTGAGCAATCTGTTTTGTCCTGACAATTCCCTTCTGCATCTCAATGCTAACTTCCAGACCCACCATAGGGACTTCTTTAAGTTTCTGCAAATCAGGGAGTTTCCATGATGCCACTTTTAGGCACTTCTTAAAGGGGTTCTCCAGGATTTACATATTGATGAGCTATCCTCAGGATAGGTCATCAATATGAGATCATTGGCCGTCCAAATTCCGGCAACTCTGCTCCTCAGCTGCTTGAGGAGACCACAGCTTACCAAGCACATCACCATACATTGTATAGTGGATGTGCTTGGTATTACAGCTCAGCCTTACTTCACCCACCATTTAAGTCTTGCAAAAAAAAGATATCCTTTCATTACAGCAATTTGGAAGCTGAAAACACAGAATACTCCAAGACATACCCTCTGATTAAGGTGAAGGTAGAACTAGATGTGATCGTCTCTTCAGCTCAATGGACTTCTGCTTTTTTCAACTGTGTATACATTGTTCAGATGTACATCTTTTCAAGAGGTGATCTTTAAAATGTGTCATGCCTACTAGGCTCCACTCCAGCTCCTCAAATTTTTTGAGGAGGTGTGATTCTCCAGATACCTTGTTGCATATTTTGTGCGACTGGCCTTGAGTCAAAGCATAAGAGCACGCTTCTCATTATGTCATAAAAAGAGTAATAGATGTAAACTTTTGAACCCCCAACACTTTTTCTTCTCCAATTGGATGAATTCCCCCTATACTTTGAAGAAATTATTGCACATATCACCCAAGCTAATTTTAACCTGCAGTTGGAAAGAATCCATCCTTCCAAGAGGTTCTAAATCTTGTTCGTTCCACCTGCATGAAAAGATACAAATTGTGGAAATATTGACATTGTTGAATACAGAGCCATTACTGCTCTTTTTCAATAAAAATGTATTGAATGAAAAAAAAAAAAATCCAGCTTTCATTTCTTAAGAAGACCTCCTTCTGCTTTCATTTCCCCCAAACCCTCTGAGAAGTTAGAGCGGATTTCTGGTGACCTGCACTATTTCTTGCAATACTTTTTATAAACACTATTGCTTTTTAATCTGTAATATTTTGTTTGTGAAAAAAACAGCTTAATCTGTATTTGCACATCAGTTTCCGTTTGAAGCTCTTACTTACAATGCTATACAAGAAACAGAGGTTATGTGCAGCATCCTGTCCTCTATTATAGCTATAGTTTGCTTTCGCCTTATCAGCGAGTCATCATAAAACACAGGTGGAACACAATGCACTAAATGTCCTTATGTATAGGTAATAACAGTAAAAAAAAAAAAGTACCAGAATGCAGCTATAAAAGATTCAACATACTACATTTTAAATTGGACATACCTCACCACTATATAAAATAAAGGGTGAAATGATTGTAACAATATTAATTTTATAGCTAGCTTTTTTCCCTAAACTAACTTGGCAGAAATATTAACCAGCGGCTTAATGTTTCTTGCCCGCTGGTAAAGCAAAATTGTTTTTATATGTCGACTTTAAAGCGTTGTAATATTGTGAGGATTGTAAGCCATAATTTATGTAGATTACCATTATTCTGGACTGATAAAAAGAAGACTGACTTACGCTTAAAGCTGGCCATATACATTATTCTTTTGTTGGCCAAACCCGCAGACACATTAATATGTGTGGGGAGCTTCTGAGTCTCCCCCAACAGATGATATCGGGGGACACAAAGATCGGACAAAATTTATATTTTTCCCCCATCCTTTTGTTCTCCTGAGAGATAAGCTACCACCAGAAGTGTCTGGAAGTGACCTCCACTCTCCCCATAGAATACAGATACATGTTTGACTGAGCCTAACGGGTATGTGTAAAGGGGAGGCTGGTGGGAGTCGAGGAGATAGCTGTCACCGGAACGAATGTATATAAAATGACTGCAGAGCTTGTTAGTGATGCAAGCATGTTTCTATTATATGTAAAATGACTAAGCCACAAATATGGGAAGAAGGTATGCAGATCAGCTCTTAGCAGGCTCTGCCTGAAATGCCACCAGATGTAAAGAAACTGTCCTATAAGTCAATGATTGGCCTTTTAAAAGGCCTTGATACATGACTTGAAAGCCAGCACCTCATCTGAAGGCAGCTGTTTCAGGGTGATTGTCCCTCATCAGTACAGAGCAGAGAGTACTGGCTTAACTGGGTGAGAGGACTAGGTCAGGATTTAGGGAATACAATATCACCTTATGAAGAGTGCCATAAACGGCATGAGGAGTCTTATAGGCCAGGCAAGCCTCCTCTGAAATTCTGGGAAGAGGGGGATGCAAAAAGGCAACCCCAGCCCTACCTCTAATGCTACCAGATGTAAGGCAGTTATCCTATAAGTCAATGTTTGGCCTTTTAAAAGTCCTTGAGACCAGACTTGAATAATAATTAAAAGAGGGTAAAAGAAGTGCGGCATCTGAGGGGTTAATAGCAGCGGATCGCAGCGCGCAGTCATAGGGGCTGGGTGCCGGGTATGGGATATGTCCGGCACCCGCATGGCAGCCTGCGTTTGTATTAAGCATAAACAATATTCATTGGTGGTGCAGTGCACCGAACACCCCCCGCCAACCTCAATATTTTAAAGTAAAATCATTGGTGGCGCAGTGCGCCCCATCCCCCAAGTATTATCATTGGTGGCAGTAGCAGCTTCCGATCGGAGCCCCAGCAGTGTAAGCCTGGGGCTCCGATCGGTTACCATGGCAGCCAGGACGCTATTGAAGTCCTGGCTGCTATAGTCAGCTCCATGCTGCTGTGTGCACAGGGCACAGAGCAGCAGGGAGAGTGTGATGTCCTATTCACCCTGATAGAGCTCTATCAGGGTGAATAGGACAAGGGATGAAAGATCCCAGGTTCTAGCCCCTAAGGGGGTAAATAGGTATTAAATAAAAAGTAAAAAAAAAAAAAAATATTAAGTTTAAATCACCCCCTTGCCTAATTTTACTTATAAAATATATAAACAATAAAAAAAATTACATATCGCCATGCCCGAAAAAGTGTGAACTATTAAAATATTTAAAAATATCTCTTTAAAAATAAAAAACGTGCAATTTGCCATTTTTTAGTCACCTTGTCGCAACAAAAATTAGGTTAGGACTGTTCTATTATGGTCCAGACGTTCCATAAAATCTGGAATGCACGTGGCTTTTTGGCGTTTTATTTTTTCACGTGGTATTGAGTATCACAATACTTTTTTATGGTATTTTGGTATCGTGACAACCCTAGGTAAGATGTGTGTGTTTTTTTTATTTTATTATTGTACCGTAATTATATGTATTTTAAGTTTGGTGGCTAAAAATTTTAGTTTGGCTCCTAAATTTTTAGGGTTAGGAGCCAATGGCTCCTTGATATTTTTTTTAGTCTGGAGCCCTGCACTTACTGGCATTTTCTGCATATAATTTGCTAACACCAGGGGGTGACTGAAACAAAATGTAAACAAAATAAACAAAAACTTTAAATAAAAAAAGGCTTAATAGAATTTAATTAGTGAATGGCAAAATCTGGTGCCTCTTTTTAGAAAAGTACATTAAAAGTGTTCTCCTACCACTAGAGATGGCACATTGCTAGTATATGACGCACTATGTGATCAGTGAGATTTCTACTGCCGAAATTTCCACGGTTATTAGAATGAAGCAGACCCTTTAACTTATTTTCCATCAGAGAAATACAGTATGTCCGTGTATGTTACAGTTTAAACATAATCTATAAACCTACTTACAAGTATCAATACATTTTAATGTGTGCTGGTTCTTTGCAGTGTTCTTTATTATAGAACTGTGCCTCTGTTTGCTAATAATTGAAACTAGACAACTGGATGCGATAATGTTCAGTTGTATTCTGAAACGTTTGACGTGGTATTGTCTATATCCGATGCATCCATATCCAACCTGAGGCCCGAGGGAGGATAAAAGTGCATATCCTACAAGGTGTTTCAGCCGCACAGTGGGAATGTATGATAACGATTGTAGTCTTCTAGTAGTGTGTAACGGCTTAGTTGCCCATAGAAACCAGTCTGATTCCACCTTTCATTTTCCAAAGGAGCTGTCAGAAATGTAAGATGGAATGTGATTCATTGCTATGGGCAACTTAGCCAGTTCTACTTAACACCAGTTTAATAAATGTTTAATAAAAGTTTTTCTTCTACATTTTTTTTTAGAATGTTTGGTAATTTATTATTTTCCATCTTCCTATCTGTATTAAAAAAAAATCTAAATCCTGTAGTTTCTGCACTGGCCACTAGGTGTAAAATATATCAAGACTTCCTGAGCAAACATATAGGCTTTAGACACAATGGTCAGGAGGGGACCCTATTGACTTAGATGGGAGAGTTTTCTAGGCATGCTCTGTGATCTGTGCAGAGGTCAGGAGGGAGTAGATGAGCTGTGATATCACCTATTGTAAATGTTGGTTCCTGTGTTATATTTATAATGGTGATATCTCTCATTGTAATTCTGCCTGTGATGTACAGGACATGAAGTCTCAACATATTATTAAGGGCCCTTTACATGGTCCGAGAATCCCACAGATAATCCCTAACTATCGTTCATGTTAGTGGCGATTATCTGGTGATGTAAATATACCACTGATTACCCGATGAACAAATGAAAAGCTTATTCATCAGGTAATAGTTCTTTTTTTTGGTCACAAATATTATAATTTGCTGGCGTAAACAGCATCTGCTGCCGGCAAACAACTAGTCAGTATGGGGACGATCGATAGCAATAGCAATCACTCCTGCCCGTACTGTGGAGGAGTTTTCTGCATGTAATAGCATCAGTGTCCTCCACCAGTGAGCAGGCGATTGTCAAGAAGGAACCTTTCCTTCCCGACAATCTGCTGCTGTATTGTCCTGTGTAAAAGGACCTTTAGGCTTAAAGGCTTTAAACTTCAGACCATAGTGATTTTTATTTCATGGAGAATGTCTTTAAAGGCAAAGTGCCAACCTGTACGTTTTTCTGCCAGTTTAAACCAGATAGTGACACATATCCTTTTTTATATTCCGTTCACATATCCTTTTTTTATAATCCCTTTTTTCTGATTGTAGGTTTTTGTTTTAATTTTCCTTTCTGAATATTGTAACCCATATGGGCTATAGGCATAATAGAATGGAGGGGACACATTGATTTCTGTGGCAGAGTTTTTCAGGCATGCCCTGCTGTGATATCACCTATTGTGAACAGTAGATCCTGTTTTATCTATTGATTGATTGATTGATCAGTCTATTTACTTCATTTTAATCCTGCCTTTGATGATAATGAGATGACTGCTGAAAAGTGATCTTCATTGTATTGTAAGTGACTGATTGGTTCTCCACTTTAATTCCGTTTAATACTTTGTGTAATAAGTTTCCCTTGTAATGAAGTGGGTTAGCGATAGTACCCATCCCCCATTGTGCTGATAAGACCACATTCCTGAGTGATCTCAGAGACATGTGTGACGTACACTGGAGGAGGGGCTAACAGGTCAAAACTTTGCTACCCACCTTGTCTCAGCAGAGTCCACCAGGCCCTCCATTCTAGGTAGGATGTATGATTGCCCTATCTCTCTTCTACACCCTGGGGTGTCTGTCATGTATTATAACGGGGTAGACAACCATGGGTTATAGCATGATCGACGGAGTCTCCGACCCATTTAGGCTAGTGATGTTTATTTACTTTATATTATTCTGTATGTGATTTGTTTGTGTTATCATATATTTAATCACTTAGTAAATATATTTATTCATGTAGTGTGCGTAAGTTATTCATTCTCAAATCTTTCGAATTCACTCTACGTTACATAAAATCTTGATTTAAACAATAGGTAATTTTCTGATGACACATTCCTTTTAATTGGCACTGCACACGGTTAGATAGTATAACTTCCTTTATTTGCTGTACTTTTTTTTAGGATAGTTGTTAGGCTGTTTTTGCATTTTGTTCTGTACCTATTTTTAAGTGACAGTTGCTTCCTCCTAATGATTTCATATTTACCTTTCTGTAAGATGAAGTTGCTAGTGTTGTAATAACACTTCCTGAAACATGTCTATACTTGGAAGCAGTTTTATTGTTTGTTGTCTTGGCTTCCAAAAACACTAGTAATAGTTTTTTGTAGAGTAAATATTGCAGCCTTTATTATAGCCTACAACAGATATAAGTGGTGCATAATATATATTTGACATTTTAGCTGGCCTGATAACCAGCACACACTGTACAAGAGGTGCACCTGTATTATCCCCCATGTAGCATGGGCCATATACACTCACCTAAAGAATTATTAGGAACACCATACTAATACGGTGTTGGACCCCTTTTGCCTTCAGAACTGCCTTAATTCTACGTGGCATTGATTCAACAAGGTGCTGATAGCATTCTTTAGAAATGTTGGCCCATATTGATAGAATAGCATATTGCAGTTGATGGAGATTTGAGGGATGCACATCCAGGGCACAAAGTTCCCGTTCCGCCACATCCCAAAGATGCTCTATTAGGTTGAGATCTGGTGACTGTGGGGGCCATTTTAGTACAGTGAACTCATTGTCATGTTCAAGAAACCAATTTGAAATTATTTGAGCTTTGTGACATGGTGCATTATCCTGCTGGAAGTAGCCATCAGGGATGGGTACATGGTGGTCATGAAGGGATGGACATGGTCAGAAACAATGCTTAGGTAGCCCGTGGCATTTAAACGATGGCCAATTGGCACTAAGGGGCCTAAAGTGTGCCCAGAAAACATCCCCAACACCATTACACCACCACCACCAGCCTGTACAGTGGTAACAAGACATGATGGATACATAATCTCATTCTGTTTATGCCAAATTCGGACTCTACCATTTGAATGTCTCAACAGAAATCAAGACTCATCAGACCAGGCAACATTTTTCCAGTCTTCAACAGTCCAATTTTGGTGAGCTTGTGCAAATTGTAGCCTCTTTTTCCTATTTGTAGTGGAGATGAGTGGTACCCGGTGGGGTCTTCTGCTGTTGTAGCCCATCCGCCTCAAGGGTGTGGCTTCACAAATGCTTTGCTGCATACCTCAGTTGTAACAAGTGGTTATTTCAGTCAACGTTGCTCTTCTATCAGCTTGAATCAGTCGGCCCATTCTCCTCTGACCTCTAGCATCAACAAGGCATTTTCGCCCACAGGACTGCCGCATACTGGATGTTTTTCCCTTTTCACACCGTTCTTTGTAAACCTTAGAAATGGTTGTGCGTGAAAATCCAAGTAACTGAGCAGATTGTGAAATACTCAGACTGGCCTGTCTGGCACCAACAACCATGCCACGCTCAAAATTGCTTAAATCACCTTTCTTTCCCATTCTGACATTCAGTTTGGAGTTCAGGAGATTGTCTTGACCAGGACCACAACCCTACATGCATTGAAGCAACTGCCATGTGATTGGTTGACTAGATAATCGCATTAATGAGAAATAGAACAGGTGTTCCTAATAATTCTTTAGGTGAGTGTATATCAACAGGTCATTGCTGAATCTGTATATATATATAGACTACACACTTGCCTAAAACTGCAGAAAAATAAACATCTAAAAGTTTCTTCTGTCCACATAATATTTTCACCTCATTTCTAGAGCTAGACAATTATGTAAAAATATCCCAATAATTTTTAAGTCACAGTGACAGCCCCAATCAGATGCCCAATGTTAATAAGACCTCAGCTTAGACCCCAATGTGAATGACCCCCAATCAGACCTCAGATCAGAGCCCAATATAAAGAAGACCCCCAGTCAGACCTCAGTTAAGACCTCCATGCCTCATATCAGCCCCTAGCCATATGTGATCAGCCCTCAGCATTATGTAATCGGCCCCCAGTCATATAATCAGCCCCCAGTCATATGTAATCAGCCCCTAATGATATATATAATCAGCCCCCAATCATATAATCAGCCCCCAGCCATTGTTTAGTAACCCCCCCCCCCCAGCCATTATTCAGCAGCCCCAGCCATTATTCAGCAGCCCCAGCCATTATTTAGCAGCCCCAGCCAATATTTAGCAGCCCCCAGCCTCAGATCACAAAATAAACCAACTACCTCTCCTGCCCCTGGACACCGCCGCTCCTCTTCTCCAGCGCGATCCTCTTTATCCTGCTGTCGGCTGTGCTTTAAACTAGCGCACACAGCGTGAGGTCACAGAACGTCCTCACGCTGTGCGCAGCCATAGCACAGCCAACTGCCGAGGACCAGGAAGCAGTGAGTACAGTGCCTTCACCGCTTACTTGTCCTCCAGTACTAATGAGCGCTTCCATAATGGAAGCATTCATTAGTATTCACCCCATAAGACGCAGGGGCATTTCCCCCCCCAGTTTGGGGGGGGGGGCGTCTTATGGGGTGAAAAATACAGTAGTTTGCATTGGTACCATTTTGCGTTACATGGGGCTTGATTGACACTTATTATTTTAGGGGGAGAAATAAAATAAAAAACTTTTTTTGTTTTTCTGTTTGAATAACATGTTATATTTATTACAGTATATGGGTTTCTGTGAACATGCTGATACCATAATTACCATATACTTGTGCATATTAAATTTTTTACTTTTACAAAATAAAACCACTTTTTATGGAAAAAATGTGTTTTATTTTTTTATGAACTTTATTAACTTTAAATTTTTTTTTTTTTACTTGTGCTAAGTACCAATGTATCTTTTACATTGAATACAGGCAGTTTATTAGTCACAGCCTAGTAGGCATGAAGCTGTAGGAAATGGAACAGCACTTAAGTACATGCAGTAGTGAAAGGGCCCTTCAAAGGGCTTTTCTACCATGTCCGATAATGTAAAATATACAGGGCATACTCAAAATTTACTTGAAATTAATAGTCTTTTTAATTTATTTATCTTCCTATGAATGAAAAATGATTTGGTCTCCTGTATAAGTATTCCAGACATTTTTACATTAATGATTCCAGATATGGTAAGTGACGACGGTTTGGTCAGAGTGACCTTTATCAAGTCCCATATGTATGACGAAATACATGGAGAAAGCAATGTGAAATAATGTAAATAGTTATATATCAGTATACATAAAGAAAGGACAAATGTATGCTGAGATAATATGTGGGAAGGAAAAAACAAGAGAGAAAAGAAGGAGAAAGAGAAAACAGAAAAGCTACACAGATCAAAGTGAGAAAGGGAGAAGAGAACTGAGACCAAAAAAGGAGAGTATGTGGATAATGAGTGGACAGGTATGTGAGACCAGTATATGTATGAATTACCGCTGGAGAGTGGTTGATGCAGGAATATAGGTTGTAAAATGTATGGGACTAGTTCACCAGTGACTTCACCATGGCAGCATAGAAGTATCTTCTATACTTTTACACAGTTATTTTGCATATGGTGATGTCACCGGTGTGCTGATTTTGTGCGCGCCTGCGTAATGACATCACCGGCATCACGAACAAACACAGTCATGGTCGGCTGCCAGCAAGCAATGATTCTGTATGGGGACGAGTGATGGCATTAGCGATCACTCCTTTTTATAATGTGGAGGAGATCGTTGGCGATTGTTGGTAAGAAATGCTTCCCTCCTGACTATTGAAATGCTACTCTCCATGTCTAATACAGGCCTTACTTTTCCATTATCCACTGCAAGCTTGGAAAGTGGATTTTGCACTCAAAAGGGGATAAAGTCAAGCAAACAAAGTAGATTAACAGATACCTTAACAAATAGTGCCTCATCACATTAGCATCCATAATGCCCCCTGACTATGCCAGTCTCTGTGCCCCCTGGTTATGCCAGCCACAGTGCCTCATCATATTAGTATATATAATGCCCCCTGACTAAGCCTCAACGGCCCTGGCTATGCCAGACAAATTTCCTCATCACAGTGCCTCTGACTACATCAGCCACAGAGCACTACCATTATAAGGGACAGCCCTGCTGCCTTATCTTACCCAGTCAGGACCAGTAGTAGTGGTCTAAAGTTACTGGGACGGTATGGAGGGGAGGCCCGGCTACAAAGGTCCTGGCAGGACAGACACTGCGCACATTTACTCTGCTGTATGAATGTGTTAGGTGCACACTAAACAGTCGCAATTTACAGAAATATGTGACGGTTCAGTGAGAGGACGATGTACACAAAGCACAGTCTATGCTGTGTCCTCACACCTGCACTGCCAGGACCTGTCCGTAACGGAGCGCAGTGTCCTGCTTCTAATGCCGGCATTTGGACTATTAGACGCACCAGAAGATGGCAGCACAAGATCGAGGAGAAATAGTGTAAAATACTGGTATACACTATATCACAACCTGAAGTAAGGAAATTAACATAGACTTACTGTGTCAATTAAAGCAAACTCATAAGATGTTATATCCTCCCCCAAGCTCTAGTCATGAGTTTCATAGGAAGTCTTTTTATATTTATAGCCAGACACCAAGAACGGTGTAGAGAGGATATGTTCTGTGACTTAGAACACAGCACAACTGCACTTTAAGTGCTAACCTAGAAACTACAGTTCGGAGCTGCCTGCCACCCTGAAATGTAAGTATACATTCTTTTATACACATTTTTATTAGTATAGGACAGGGAGTTGATTCTATCCTTTATTTTTGTATTACAGCAAATAGCATGGAGGCTACAGAGAACAGGCTGTCAAGTACAACTGCACAATATGAGTATTCAGATGCCTCAATCTACTTTGTCAAAAATTTGGACACAGTGGATTCAGTTTTCAAGCCCACTCTATACTGCTTTATATTTTCCTGCGGACTTGTTGGAAATGCCTTGGTATTGTGGATATTAATATGTTTTAAAAAGATGGACTCTCTAACTGACATTTATCTTCTCAACATGGCCATTTCAGACTTGATGTTTGTATTTTCATTGCCATTTGTCGTGTATCAACTCCTCAATCATTGGGTGTTTGGCGAAGTCATGTGCAAAATGCTGTCTGCAATGTATTTCATGGGGTTTTTTAGTAGCATATTCTTTATAACAGTCCTGAGTGTAGACCGTTACCTAGCAATTGTCCATGTAGTGTTATCACTTAAGTTTAGAACTATGAAGCTGGGACTGATTGTCACATTTGTTGTGTGGACTTTTTCTTTTCTCTTGTCCGCAACAAATTTTATTTTTCACAAAACAGAGACAAATAATGGCTTCACTGATTGTGCGGCCTTTTATCCTGAAGGCCAGGAGAAACTTTGGACTCTCCTGTCCTACTTTCAAATCAATATCTTTGGCTTAATTATCCCTCTGGTTATTTTAGTTTCCTGTTACTCACAGATTATTAGGAATTTACACAACAGCAGGAGTATGCAGAAGAAACATGCCGTCAAACTGATCCTCATACTCGTCTTTGTGTTCTTTGTATTTTGGTCCCCCTACAACATAGTCATTTTTTTAAGAATATTGAACACGTTCGGTGCATTTGGTGATTCCAGCTATGACGACAAGTTGAAAACGGCAATGGAAGTATCTCAGACAATATCTTTCTTGCATTGCTGTTTAAATCCTATCATTTACACTTTTGCTGGTGATAATTTTAAGAAGCATCTTTTCCGTATGTTCAACAAGCTGTTAAAATGCATGCATATAAGCAGAAGATGCCGATCGTCTGAAAACACCAGCGTCGATCGATCATCCTTTACAGGAAGGGATTCGCGTTCCTATTCTTCAGACGCCATCATTTGAATTTTTAATTTAGTAGTGATGAGTATAGACTTGTATATTGTTAGGACATCCCTGTGAGGATGAAATGATCTGCATTTACACGGCCCGAGAATTGGGCAGATTATCAGGAATGGTCGTTCCCGAAAATCTGACTATGTAAATGTAATGACGATCACCCGATAAACCAGCTATAGCAAACCTTCCTCCTCCTCATACTATGAAGGAGATCGCTACATGTACTGTAAATGCGCGGTCTCCTTCACTGAACAAGCAGCCAACTGTCAGGAAGAAACCCTTCCTTCCTGACAATTGGCCGCTCAGTCGGCCCATGTAAATCTAGCCTAAGTGTACACAGTAAGTGCACTGAAAATAAGGGCACAGATTATAACATTTTCTAACCAATGTTTGAAGTTTTTTTTCCATGTAGAGCATTTATGGATTAACGGGACCTCAACTTGATCTACCCAGGGACTGAGGGTCCTGTTAAGGCCTCATGCACACAAACTGTGCTGGCCGTTCCATACATGGGCACCATCAGTGCGGTTGCCGCAGACGGATGCAAACCCATTCAACTTGAATTGCTCCGTGATCCATCCGCACAACAAAAGTTTTATTTGCAGTGTGGAGGCACGGAGAGAAAGTGCCTCTGTTCCACACCGCTCCTTCTGGATTGCGGACGCATTCAAGTATCTGTGATACAGTGTGCACACAGCCGGTGCCCGTATTTTGTGGGCCGCAATCCGGGCATGGCTGGGCGACAGCCGTGTGCATGAGGCCTAACTCTGCCATCAGCAGCCACTTTTACCATTGAAATCAGCTGAGAATTGGCACTGTTAGCTATCAGAAAGAGAGTGCCAGCCATTTCTTTACTTTTCAAAGGTGAAGGCGGCAATTTTGAAATCACTGGACCCTTTTCTCCTAATAAATGATGGTCCTGGTTTTGTCCCTCAACCTCTCATTTTACAGCTTATACTGTGTAAGGTAGGAATTCCCCTTTGAAGGGAATCTGTCACCCCAATTTTGGATCATTATCTACAGTAATATGTGTAGTACTGCAGATAAGGAGTCCAGATCATTATTTTTTATTTTCTTACCGCCCCCATTCCCCTGCTGTCAGCGCTCAAGGGGGGGGGGGGGGGAATAGAAAAATAAAAAGTAGTGAGCGGGACTCCATATCTGCAGTACTACTCATACTTTACTGTAAATAATGGTCCAAAATTGGGATGACAAACTCCCTTTAACATCAAATCTAATTGTCCAGTAGCTCATCCTCGCCAAGACAAAGTCCTTGTTGGTGGGGTCTCTACTCCTGGCCTTGCTAGGACTATTAAGATTATACAAGTCTGTAGTGGCTGATTTATGAGAGGAGTAGCTGTAAAGTTACCTCCATTTCATGTGTTTTTTTTTTTTTTTTATGAAATGTCCTCTAGGTATGGAAAGCTTTTCACTTATACTGCACTTAAATTCTATGTTATCTTTCATCTTGTTTTGCAGAACCCAATTTTCTGTAATATTTTATGTACAAGAGTATTTCTTGAAGGGGTTTTCTGATGATTAAGAGAGAAGTAGTACAACAAGTTATTTTTTTTAATTATCTCTTTTTAGCACTTCTAACGCCAATTAAACATATTTTTCTGTCACTAGCATTTTCTTTATTACTTTAATGGGAAAGTGTACCTGTTTACTTTTTATCTTCCATTGCCACACATCCATTGACTTTAGTCTGCACAGACAGTTCTAAACGTCCTTGCAGAGATCACAGCTGTACTCTAATGGTGCAGCTGTCCCTGACAGCGGGCCCCTGCCACCGCAGCTACCAAATTAGAGTACAGCTGCAATCTATGTGCCATGTGTATAGAGATTAGGAAGGGGCAATGCTGTTTCCTGCTTCGGGTTCCAGCGGTCATGTGACCACTGGATGGCTGGGATTCTGCATGAACTTGAACCCAGATCAGCTCTGCAGTGAGGCTATACAAACTTGTACAACCTCCCTGGTGGCTGTATTCTCCGGTTATTTGGGGCTAATATGTCAACCCCAGTTATAGGAGAAATCAAATATAAAATGTAATGGTAAATGTTCTCCAAATGTCTTGTCCTATGGGGGCACAAAAGTGTAAAATGAAAAATAAAAAAAATAAAGACATAATAAAAACTCTACCACACCCCACACCACAGCTTCTAGCCAACGCTCAGTGACAATAACCCATGCATCGGAAGATTGTTATGGAAAGTATATGTCATTTGAAAAAATATTTTAGTTGTGTTTTGTGCTATATTGGAGGCACTAACATATTTCTTGCATCTGCATAGACAGGGTTGTGTGTGCTTTATGGTGGTTGCAATGAACAGGAATTAAAAAAACATCATACAGTAGGTTGTTACAGTCTCCGGTAAGTGATGGTGTACGTCCCTCTACTTCAGAGGCAAAGGAATAACAGAAGAGATGCATACAAAGCTTTAGGCTCCGTTCACATACCCATTCAGAGTTTCCACTGGGGGATTCCACCGTTTGACAGGAAGAATAGCACAGCATACAACGCTATTTTTCCCATCACAATAACAGTCGCTGCGGTGGCACCCAGCAGACTCCATGATAAGTCACTGGGTCCATCAGGTGCTGCTAGTATCCCTCATATGTGGATCTGACACTTCGTTTGCACTCTGACTGAACCGAAAAATTGGCAGAAATGTTAACAGATCTGTGGGTATAGTGTGTCTCTGCTTTATATAGATTTATAAGAGTTCAAGAATGCCCCTACTTGTCATTACATTTTTCACTTTTTCAATAATGAAATGACTCTGTTAACCATACTCCAGTCTACACAGAAATGCTGAAACTGAGCTACAGTATCCAAGTAATGTCAGCCACCACAATTACAAATAAAATGTTTATAATAAAATCTAATTTACATATTACTAAATAACAGACTTTTGGATTTAAACTGGGGCTAAATGACATTGGTCCCACCACATGAAGATTGCAATGTCATATTGCGACATTGCATCTTTTGTTAGTGGGGTTGCCATATGACATGCTGAATGTCTACTTATGATGCAATAGTTGTAAGAAAAAACAACACTGTTGGATTTTTGGTTGCAGGTCTCATTTCTCGTGCAACATTGCCTTCCTAGACCACAATGGAAATCATGTGCAACTGCAACACGCCTATGACTTTTCTGAGATATGGCAGTCAAATCATAGCTCTAAAATAGAAAGTTGCAGACATGTTGCACCAATGTTTTTGGTAATTTGACTCTGAGACTTTTATCACGCGCGTGCAAAACGCATTAAATCGCATTGCACCCACGCAATAAAAACTGAACGCGGTCGCAAACAAATCTGAATGGGCTTGCTTGTGAAATCGCGCAGTTTTCACTGAACGCATCCACAACCCATCCGGACACGGTTGTCTGCAAGGGGCCTAATGGAGTATTCCCAACTTAGAAAGTGATAGCATACACAAGGGTCTACCATGACTTTATGATTGCTGGGGATCCGACCTCTGAGACCCCCATGGATCCTGAAAATTTTGGGACCACATTGCTGATTTAGCAGTGCAGCCCCCTCATTGTTTTTCACTACAAAGTGATGGTGTAGCCACTCAGCTATGCAGGGAACTGCAGCTAGCCACATTCACTTGAATGGAGCTCTGCTACGGTTACGTAAAGGGGGCACAGCCCATCAGTTTCAGGATTCTAACCGTATGCCATTACTTTGTAAGATGGAAATAACCCTTTAGAGCATGTCTTTGATTGTGGCATTACCACTTGCCTCTTGATATGGGCGTGACTTGCTCCTCTGTGATTAATTGGTGGGCATACTACCACTCCCAGGATCATTCCCCTTCCTGAAGCTCATCCAAACGAGGCATTAGCACGTGGCTTATACGCTACCTGGATTACATGGTTCCCCTCCATTATTATCTGTTTGTGTAGAAGTGATGCTTTTGCAGACATTACTTGTACAGTGATGGATCTACCTAACTAGTGGACAGTATTAGGCTACTTTCACACCAGCGTTTTTTGCGGTGTTACAATAATACGTTACAATAATACAACCGCATGCATCCGTCATGAACGGATCCAGTTGTACTATGTCTTACGTAGCAATGACGGATCAGTCATGAACACAATTGAAAGTCAATGGGGGGCGGATCCGTTTTCTATTGCGTCAGAGAAAACGGATCCTTCCCCATTTACTTACATTGTTGGTCAGAACGTATCCGTCTTTCTCCGCACCACATCGCTGCCAGAAATACGGTGCTTGCAGCGTTATTCTGTCCGCGATGGGGACGCAACGAAACGAAATGCATTTTGGTACACTCCGTTTCGTTCAGTTAAATTTTGTCCCCATTGAATAGGGACAAAATGTAAGCGTTTCCTATAACGGATCTCAATAGTGGAAATGAAAACGCTAAAGTGAAAGTAGCCTTAGTGGCTTTACTGTAAGCCATACCACTGCTGCCGTGATTGTTCGATGGTCACTATAACTATGGCAGCGCTGTCTATACACGTATACTGATCCTGGGCATATTATCATGTGTTTGTACAGTGATCATGCATGCGTTTATTTAGAAGTACCATTTTGGCACTGTGTATCTTGTTTAGGCCTATTTTATCTTTCTTTTTAATAAATGAGAGAGTGCCAGTTAGTGACTTCACTCTCTGATGAACCTACTAAGGGGTGAAACGCGTCAGTAATTTTGAATTGCTTATTGTGTATTTATTTTCGTTGCTGGGCGTCTTACTCTTGTATCTATCATACTTATCTTTAGGTCCTTTTTCAGGGTTCCTCAGGTTGGGGACAAGCACAGGGTACAACTACCATCAAGGCATGACTTCGAGGAGAGGGCATAGAGGTAGGGCTAACTAGGGATAGAAAACACCCACCACCCAAACCTTCACCCTACCCCATTTTTTTTATTTTTTTTTTCGTAGTCACGTTTTGGTTTTGTTTTGTATTTACACACCTGGGGCCCCTATGTTTTAATAGTGTAAACTCCTTTAGTATATCTAATAAAAGTTATGGTTTATGGTCCTAACTAAATAGGACTAAGCATGGTGTCTGTCATGTGACCGCCTGCACATCATGTAACGTCTGACATTCAGTATGTATCAGTGTTATGTGACATACATGTCCTGGGTCAACACACAGCATCCATACAATTTCTGTACTCAGAATAACATTGCATGGAGAATTTTGCAATGGCATGTCCAGTGACCAGCTCCAGTTACAGAAAAGAGATGGCGAAAGTGGTATTTTTTAACCCATTTCTTACTCTTAACATGCCCAGTTCTCAAATGAGTACGATGGAGTAAGCAGACTTTGAACCAGCAAACTTCTGACTGTGATACTAGCCACAGTTCTCAGGGGTGTTTTCCTGTACAGTTCCAACCGCAGTCTGAATAGTCCCTAAAGGTTCTTTCCGACCTTCTGGGGACATATGTAAGAGCAAACAAACGCAAGGCTGGCTGTGCATGTGCAGCTTGCACTCCATTCACATGCTACACATGCAAGGCCTTCATTTTATCAGAAATTAGTTTTTAAATGTCAGAGTGGGCGGGGCTATCAAATTGGTGCATATTACACCTCATTTATTATCCTCTTATAGGCAGAAATGACTCAAATTGTTGCAGACAATTAAGCCAGTTTATTAGGTAGTGTTTGTGTAAAAAGTCGCATTCATGGAATAAAGATGCAACTTTTTGTAAAAAAAAATCGCATTTATGAAAATAAAACCCAACTATTCTTGTGAACAAGTGATAGGTAAGTATTAAAACCGGATGCATTTATTTTTATCTAATATGAATGAGCTAAAATAACTGGGTTTTGTCAGTAAATTGACATCCAACAAAAACGTCCCGAGTCTGAGACCATTTACCACAGGAAATGTCCCAGATATGCTTCAAAAGTTGCAATTATGTTTCAAAAGTCGCAAGTGTGGTCTGGCAGGGGAGGCTGAAATGGCGCATTTTGGTTTAAAAAAGTTGCACTTTAGTGCTATTGGAGTTAAAATGTCACAAATCGAGAAAAATAGGCAGATAGTCACGTTTATATTTGAAAATTGTCATATTTTAACAGTAGCATGCGCCTTTTGATATATGAGGTGAAACAAATCACCACTTTTGATTTGTATGGTTAGGATTATTTTGGGCTCAAATTACTCCATTATTGATAAATGTCCCCCATTGTCTTAAAAATAATAATAGCAGAGTTAGCACATGCATGGAATTTCTAAAAATGGTTTGGCTATTACTGCAAGTAAATACTTCTGCTATTAAGGGTTTACAGTTATTGTCCCTGATGTGAATCATGCATTAGTATAGTTGTAGACCCTTATCTGAACATGCCAGGCTGTCAGGAATGTTAGCTCCACTCTTTGCCTATAGGGCAAATATCCTGCTTAGGAACCTTTCCCTCATTTCTCATTGAAAGCTTTATAATTATGTGCCAGCAGCTAAGTCAGCGTTTTATTTCTCCAGCAATAACATATGGAAATAGTGATAAGATTAAGGGTAAAGGTCAGTTTATTTAGAAGGATATACAAATTATTTTCCCATATTCTTTTTCATACATTGACATATTTTCAATGCCTACCGATCTTTCTTTTTGTTCATTCTCTTTTAAATTGTATAGTCAATTCAAATTACAATTAATATATTGTAAAGCTAAGCATACATTTACTATTTATTTCCATACTGCTAGAAACATGTTTAACCTTGTCTAACGTTCAGTAAGATTTATGACGTTGATGAGAGTGTCAACAGGACTATGGATCATCCTAGTAACTACTTGTCTAGTACAGTATCTGCGGAATGAGATTATGTTTGCCTCGACCTAAACAAAATATATCAGCAGTAAATTACTTATTTTTTTAATCAGATTTTTGTTATAATATTTTTTTTAATTTAATTTTAGTGTTTTTAATGATTTATTTTCTGTTACTGTATTCAAAAACATTAACTATTGTGTGACTACAGTACTTCAAGAGAGCATATTATTCCTCAGAATGGATGTGCATACATGTAGTTATAAACTGCACTCTATTGTGACAAGAGAGCACATCATAAATAATGAAAAATAGGTTGTGTATAATTAAAGGGGTTGTGTTAAGTTATCCACAGAACTGGTGGGGTTCCTGCTGCCAACACTCCCATTAATCCTGATAACAGGGATCCTGTGTCTCCCCCTAGGAATAGATTCACGTACACAGGCTTTGTTTACTATATAGATAAACAAGAAAGAGAGAGGCACACAATACGGTGAAAAACTTACATACACGGTTCCAAATATTACCCCAATTGGAGGCTCACCTTAGAATGTTGTGCAAAAAATATTAGCTCAACTCTATTGTAGGTGTTGACGGGAATAGCTTTACGTTCCCCGGATGCGGTCAGTATGCAGCCACGGATGTGAATATCCTCAAGTGGGGTTGCCTGAAGTCTCACGGAGGATTGTTATGCAGATACAAAAAAAAAAAATCATCCCTTGCATCAAAAACAGACTGGCTAATTGGAATTAATAGCAATCTTCCAGGTTTATTGATTATAAAAAAAACTTCACAACGCGTTTCGGGGAAAAACAACTCCCCTTCTTCAGGTGAAAAAGGTTGCCGCGCCTGCACACTTCATTGCCTATTATGGGCAGAGGCACAAGAGCGTTTAATGCGGCCCGTATATCCCGATCTAGCCAGCCTAATGCCTCTGCCCATAATAGGGAATGAAGTGCACAGGCGAACGGCGCTGGGTTTCTCACTAAGAGGAGGACGTAATCAGAAGAATCTAGGGCGGACCAGAGGAGTGAAAGGGGAGGGGTTTCGTATGAAAAACGCTGAGGGGCCTGGGCAACCGCTGCATGAACCCTTGGCACCTTCAGAAGCTAATTAACATATTGAATCAAAGTAAGTTTTTATGAGAAAATCGACGATGGACAGCAATATGGAAGGTAGCATTCTAATATGGGGAATATAATGGAGATCCTCATGTTAGTGTTCTATAATGGTGATTTTAGGTGAAAGACTACCTTTAAGCTTCAGCTATTAACTTTAAAACCTCTTAGGCTTCTTTCACATCACCTTTCAGCCTTAACGTTCTCCTGCATCAGGAGAACGGAAAGGACGGATTTGGCACATAACTGAGCCGAATGGAACCTAAGGACCCCATAGACTATAATGGGGTCCATTAGGTTTCCGCTCTTAGGATGATTTTTGAAGCGGAGACAAAAGTGCTGCATGCACAACTTTTGTCTTCTGAGCGGAAACCTAACGGACCCCATTATAGTCTATAGCAGTGGTCCCCAACCTTTTTTGCACCAAGGACCAGTTTCATGTAAGACAATTTTTCCAGGGATCGGGTGGCGTGGGGGGGGGGGGGGGGGGGTCTGGGGCGGGGCTTAGGGGGTGGGCGGGGTTTATGGGGGTGCTGGTCGGCGCTGACTGATCCACGCGCACGACAAAACACAAGGTGCATATTAAGATATTAAGATGTTGCATGGGGTTAACGTGTGAGTATTTTTTAATTTTTACTTTTTGCAAAGTATCAATTGCCCATTATGTGAGGAGGTACTTGATGGGGTCACTTGCTATTAATGTGAAGCAAATAGAAGTCTAAATTGATAAAGCCTTGTGCCTCATATTAATAGTAACACCAGCAAGTGCTTCCTGACATAATGGACATTGAGCAGCATGGGGTTAATGTGTAGGCTGGTGTTAGGTACTACAGTATGATAAGGTTACTGGCTATTAATGTGAGGCACATGGAGTCTAAATTGATGAAACCATGTGCCACATATTAATAGCAACCTCGTCAAGTACCCCGCTTAACATAATGGACAACATGGGGTTAATGGCATCAGGTACATGCTGTTAATATGAGGCACATTGTTTTATCAATTTGGACCTGCATGTGCCTCATATTAATGGTTAACCCAATGTTGCCCATTATTTGATGATGTGCTTGGGGGCCACATACTTTTAATCTGAGGTACATGGGGTACTAATGTAATAGCACCATGTACCTCAGATTAATAATAGGTGACCCCATCTGTGGGACAGTGTGTGGTTACCTGCGCTTTCCAGATCACTAATGGCTGGGGACTGGTCTGAGAACACAAGACTCAGGAGGAGGAGGAGGGTGCCGCTGCTGCCGTTCGCCGAGCACACTAGCTGAGACGGTGCAGCGGTAAACCCTCCCCTGTCCCTCCTCCTACTTTAATATTAGAGACATATTCATTGGTGGCAGTGGTGCGGCGCCTCAGAGCCCGCTCATTGTATTGGGCTCTGCAGCGGCCGCGTCATGGGAGGGAGGGATTCCCTCTCTCCGTCCCTCCCTCCGTCTCCACTGATGTTGGCAACATGTACGCGTCGGCCGCGCATGCGCCTGCGCTCCTCTCTCCTCTGCGGCCCGGCAACATATCTCCCAGGGCCCGGTCCTGGGCCGCGGCCCGGCGGTTGGGGACCGCTGGTCTATAGGGTAGTTAGGTTCATTTCGGCTCAGTTATGTGCCGAATCCTTCCTTTACATTCTCTTGCTCCTAAACGGGGCAGGAGAATGGAAAGGCTGAATGCTGATGTGAACGAAGCCTTAGGGTACACACCTTGGTGTATAAATTCTATTTTCTAATCCAATATAAAAAATGTGCTCTATGCTTCATTCACTTCAATGTGAGTCAGAGTAGGGGATGATTTAATTTACTGTGATCCTTTAGTGTTTTGCTATTTAGCAAAAGGAAGATATGGCCGATAATACCCAAATAATTTTTAATATTATATGAGGAATTACCAAGCTGTTTAGGTATCTGTAGAGAAAACTTGCAAGTTTTAAGTCTTGCGATTATAGCAGCCTCTGCACTGTTTCAAGGATTCTCTGCAGTGTAAGAACATTGTTGTAAGAGAAGGGTCGGGGAGTGTGAAGTGCAGTGTGAGCTAGAAGGTTTGTAGAAACAGTGACCATATCCGAGCTGCAACTCCATTATATCTGGATGCAATTGGCAGACACAACTGAGCTGTGAAAGAAAATACTTGTTTCTACTGGAGATGGCCTCCAGTAGTTCTTTCATTATCAGGTTAAGCATGTGCACTTGCTCTTGCTGTATGCTCTCCTTGGGCAGCGGTTCTGGGCATGAGCCAGGTACAGGAATGGCAGTGTGCAAGGATGTGTTGTGAGCTAGGAGGTTTCTGCAAAGTGGTTTCATGCTGGGAAGCAGAGGTCACATGTGCTGATCGGCAGGAGCACCCTATCTGCTCAATGAAGATAAGACTTGTGGAGGAGTGGGATTAAAAAAACATAGAAGGTCAGATAGTAAGCTTATATAGGCACATGGCAGAATTTTTTCACAAATCAGTAAGTTACTGGCCTTTTTGTAAAAAAAAAATGTATTCTAGTCCAACCCCTTTAATAAAGTGTTTCATTTCTCTTTCAAACTTCTCTTTTATTTTGGGCAGTAAAGGTAATGGATATTTGTGACAATCTGTATTACAGTATTTTTGACAATCTGTATTATTAAATAGTAATTCTGCACAAAGTTATTTTTTGATTGCAAATTAATCAGAAATTGTGCCTTCCATTTCTTGGAATATAATATTGATGCTCCAGAATGCAGTGCAATTGTGTTACTTTATCAAGTTTAGTCCAATTAGATAGTATATGTATGAACAGCACTAAATGTTTGTCATTGTTACTGTGATGTTAGAGGAGAATAGATAATGAGCTAATCTTTTGCATTAAAAAGTACAGTATTTATGGCTTACTCTTCTAGTTCGAAGCACACCTTGTTGATTCTTTGTGAAGTAAAGTCATATTTTTTTGTCATTTAATTCAGCTGACTTTGTTTCCTGAAGGTAATAGAATTAGATTTTCCTGAGGCAGAGAATAATTGTATTAGCAATTTCCTATGTGGTAAGTATTTCAGCAGTAATTCACTTTCAGAAAAGCACTTGCTGTACCAAAGGAGTTCTTAGGGGGCAAAGCGCTCAGTATCCCATCATTATGCATTAGTACCCAATTCATCACCAATGTGCTGATCATAATGAGCTATTTGGAATTCTTCAGGATTAGTTATAATATTTCCATACGTTAGGTAGCACAAATGTAATTTCCATTGGTTCATAGAAATTAAAACTGCTCTTTCACAACCTTATCAATTTATCTGAAGTTTTCTGACTATTTGAAGAAGGTTATATAAGATTGCTCAAGTTGCCCCCTAGATTTTTGCCAATTACTGTAATGTGTATATGGCACTTTTGAGGATCAAAATAAATTAGCTTCCGGTGATTTTCAATAATATAATTCTGAAGGTGTCATTTAGAG
This sequence comes from Bufo gargarizans, assembly GCF_014858855.1. Classification (NCBI taxonomy): domain Eukaryota; kingdom Metazoa; phylum Chordata; class Amphibia; order Anura; family Bufonidae; genus Bufo; species Bufo gargarizans. The sequence goes on from NC_058081.1 coordinate 281,727,048, forward strand.
CGTCTAGACATAAGTGCCTATGGGCATTGATTGTGTAATATATTTTTTTTTTTAAAAGTGATCTATGAAAACGTATGTCTGCGAGGATTTTATTTAAGAAGGCATCTACAGTCCAAAGAGAATATTATCTGATTATATGCTGACTGCTTGACTCCTAATGCCACAAAGAATAAGCCAGAATTATATATATATATATATATATATATATATATAATATTATTATTATATACTAGTGCCATGAAAAAGTATTCATACCCCTTGAACTTTTTATATATATATTTTTTAAAACACAATTTTTTTTAACGTTTCACTTTATACCCACAAACTGAAATGTATTTTATTGGAATTTTATGTAATAAACCAACACAAAATAGCAAGTATGTGTGAAGTGAAAACAACAAAATACTGGTTTTCAAAAAAAAAAATTATGAATAAAAAAAGTGTGGCATGCATTTGTTGTTCTCCTCTGTACTGATACCGTCAAATAAAATCCAGTGTGACCAATTGCCTTCAGAAGTTACCCAATTAGTAAAGAGTCTGCCTGTGTGTACTTTGTTCTCAGTATAGCTACAGCTGTTACTAAAGGTTACTAAAAAATATCCCAAGCTCTGAACATCTGAAGGAGCACTGTTCAACCCCTCATCCGAATATGAAAGGAGTATGGCCGCCCACCTAAACTGACAGCCCAGGCAAGGTGAGCACTAATTAGAGAAGCAGCCAAGAGGCCCATGGACACTCCAGAGGAGCTGCAGAGATCCGCAGCTCAGGTGGGAGAATCTGTGCACAGGACAGCTATTAGTCCTGTACTCCACAAATCTGGCCTTTATGGAAGAGTGGCAAGAAGAAAGCCATAAGAAGTCCCGTTTGCAGTTTTCCACAAGCCATGTAGGAGCCATGTAGGGGACACAGAAAACATGTGGAAGAAGGTGCTCTCTTCAGACAAGACCGTAGTTTACTTTTTTTGGCCTAAATGCAAAACGTTATGTGTGGTGGAAAACTAACAGTGCACATCACCCTGAACAAACCATCACCACCGTGAAACATGGTGGTGGCAGCATCATGCTGTTCGGATATTTTTCTTCAACAGGGACAGGGAAACTAGTAAGAGTTGATAGCACGATGGATGGCGCTAAATACAGGACAATCCTGGAGGAAAATCTGGTAGAGGGTAGAGGCTGCAAATGACTTGAGACCGGGGTAGAGGTTCACCTTCCAGTAGGACAACAACCCTAAACATACAACCAGGGCTACAATGGAATGGTTTAGATCAAAGCTGGTTCATGTTAGAATCACCAAGTCAAAGTCCAGACCTAAATCACATTGAGAATCCGTGGCAAGACTTAAAAATTGCAGTTCACAGAAGCTCTTCCTCCAATCTGACTGAGCTCGAGCTTTTTTGCAAAAAAGAATGGGCACCAATTTCAGCCTCTAGATGTATACAGCTGGTAGAGACATAACCCTAAACACTTTCAGCTATAATTGCAGTCAAAAGTATTGATGCTGAATACAAATGCACGTCACACATTCAGGATTTTTATTTATTAAAAATGTTGAAAATCATGTATCATTTTGTTTTCATTTTACTCATACTTGCTACTTTGTCTTGGTCTATCACAGGGTTAGGCAACCTCCGGCACTCCAGCTGTTGTGAAACTACATATTTCAGCATGCATACTTGCTCTGCTCTCCTAAGAATTATCATAGAAATTAATGGAGCATGCTGGGAATTGTAGTTTCACAACAGCTGGAGTGCCAAAGGTTGCTGATCCCTGTTCTATCACATAAAATCTTTTTCAGTTCAATGGGTATGAATACTTGTTTAAGGCACTATATATATATATATATATATATATATATATATATATATATATGGTCCCATACAAATTATTTATAGTCCCTTGAGAAAGTATTAACTCCCTTAGTTTCTTCCTGTTCTGTGGAATTACAGTCTTAAATTCAAATGGAATTTTGTAGAGTTTGTGCCATTTGTATCATTGCACAACATGCTTAACACATTGAAGGTACAAAATATTTTTGGGACACAAACTATAATAATAATAATAATAATAAAAACATATTTCCTTCAGTCTTTACCAGTTTTCCAGTACCTACCGATGGAAAGCATTATCGCAGCATCATTCTGCCATGCTTCACTGTGGGAATTGTGTTCTTAGGGTCATGGGAAGTGTTGGGTCTAACACCTCACAGAGTGGTTCCCTTAACAGTCTGGTCTCATCTGACCAGAGAACCTTCTTCCATGTAGAACCTGTAATGATCCTCAACTGAATAAATGGCCCTTCACTAAATGTTGGAACACTGAAAAAACAACTACACGTATTAAATTATCAAAATTAATTATAATTAACCCTGGGTTCACACCTGAGCGTTTCTGAGACGCGCGTTTTACGTGCGTATTTGTCGCGCGTTTTTTGCAATAGTAAACGCACGTTTGACGCGCGTTTGTGTGATTGACTGCAGTGTTGTCCAATGAGTCTATGGGCCAAAACGCGCGACAAACGCCCCAAAAAAAGCTCAAGAACGTGTTTATGCGTCGGGCGTTTTACAGCGCGTTCAAACGCGCTGTAAAACGCTCAAGTGTGAACCAGGGCCATAGGGAATCATTGGTTTTCACGTGTTGAGCGTTTTACAGCGCGTTTGAACGCGCTGTAAAACGCTCAGGTGTGAACTTAGGGTTATATATGCAATCTTTAGTAGTAAAGATATCAGAAATTCATGACAAATCAGCAATATATGAGAAATCTAGGAGCAAGGAATGGAAACAGCACCACAAAGAGCCTACAATCACTAGTTACACTACTCACAACAATGTGGGATATTTGGCTTATGGGTAAAATTTCGGAATCAACCTAAAATGCACTCTAACCTCTACATGGGAAATTATTATGACCTTCTCTTAACTTTTGAATGTCCATATCCAACTGTTCAATGTTTCATTACTTTTTGCAAAACTTGCTGTTCTCTAACAAGGAGCTTAACGTCAATATTCACAAGAGGTGTTTGAGCTATGGATCACCCAAAAAATTTCCTGGTTCAATTCGAATTGGTATTTACAGTCCTTCTCATCATGCTGTTCACATTTTGACATCATGAGACGACACCTAACATTTGATCAACAGTACCTCGCCAATGCGAGGCTTCAGAGACACTGGAAGAGTCACAGAAAGGCATAGAAGTGGACGTCCTTTGGCCACATCACACACTGAAGACCACTTCATTGTGAACAATGCCCTGCAGAACTGGATGATGAATGCCACTCAACTTCAGGCACATATAAGGGAGGTGAGAGGCACCCAAGAGTCACGTTAGACCATTCAAAACTGTTTATAACAGCGTAGTCTAGAGGACCTGCTAGGGTACCTGACCACACAACCAGGCACAGGCGTCATCATCTTACGCTGGACAAGGGATCAGTGGGCCTCAGTGCTGTTCATTGATGAAAGTTAATTCACGCTGAGCAGAAATGATGGCTGCCAGTGACATTGGAGACGTCAAGGAGAGCGCTATGCATCAGCCACAGACAAGTATTTGGTGGTTGGGGTGTTACAGTGTGGGCAGGTGTGTCTAGTCAATACAGAACTGCCGTGCATTTTGTGAATGCTACGGAGACAAGCTCATACTACTTGGATAACATAATTAATCCAGTCATTGTGCCTCTGCATAAACAACACAGGCCTAATTTCATCTTCATGGATGACAATGCGCCAGCTCATCGAGGTTGCATCATTAGGGAACAGCTGCTGGAGACCTGGGTACCTGATATGGAGTTGCCTGCACTTTCTCTAGACCTGTGGGATTAGCTGAGTCGCCGTGTAGAGGCTCGTAACTCTATACCCCAGAACCTCAATGACCTGATGGCTGCCCTTCAAGAAGAGATGGATGCTATGCCTCAGCATGACAATAAGTCGACTTGTGAACAGCATGATACATCGTTGTCAAGCTATAATTGATGCTCAGGGCCGCATGACAAGCTATTGAGACATTGAAATTTTTTGTGAGGGTATATCAACCACTGTTGCCTTTTGTTTTAATAAATTGTTTGAGATGAGGAAATCATTATTGCTTGCTTCTACTTAAGTGCCCTACTTTTATGATATAATATCACTGTATTGTGAACTCTTTAAGTTTTCCATAATTTTCACCCGAAAGCCAAATATTCCTAACTTTTTGTAAATAGTTTATTAGAGCCCACAGTTATGGAATTTCCCTTAGTCTAGCTGCCTACAGCCAGCACATTTGGGAGCTTGCTTAATATTTATACATATTTTCTCATTGACCTCAGTGGGAACTGTATAAATATGTGTATGAACTCCCCCTTGTATTACACGTGAAGGAAAACAAAAAAAATAAACATTGTTGCTTATTTCTACACTCTGTTGATACTCTTTGTTTGTGATACTGCTGACTTTGTTTATGGGAAACAGTCTGCTGACAATGCTTATGTGGTGAACTCTACTGGTGTTGCGTTGAAATGACAGTCCCTGCAGATTTTTCAGGTTATGCTGCAGATGAAATCCACAGTTTATGAACATGTCCTAATAATATTGTTTCAATAATTAATAGCTCCTGCTGGCTCTGTTTATCTCAAAAACTGTTAGGTTTTTGAGATAAAAAGTAGTAGCAAATGTAATAAAAAACAAAGAACAGTACTTTTCTATTCAGTCGCCTCCCGCTCTAGCGCCCATGCTTCAGCTGTCCCATGCCTCTTTGTTTACATCCCAGGAACCAACACATGACTGCTACATGACCTTACATGTCAGTGGTATTAAGGTGTTTGCCAATTTAAGGGGCATCTGTCAGTAGAATTTGTACCTATGAAACTGGCTGACCTGTTAAAATGTGTGCTTTGTAGCTGAAGATACCTATGTTGGTCTTATGTTCATATGTGCCTGCATTGCTGAGAAAAATGAGGTTTTAATACATACAAATTAGCCTCTAGGAGCAATAAAGGTTTTGCTGTTTTATCTAGTGGCTCCACTTTCTCTGCAACTGGCGCTTCCTCTCTACGTTGATTGACAGGGCCAGGTGTGATGACATTTTACTGCCTAGCCCTCTCAAAAAAGTCACAAATTTGATAGCATTTTTTTTTTATGAGGAAAATAATCATAGCCTTGCTAATATTCAGTTACCAATATTATATTATACAAGTTTGTCAATGTAACTTTAGCGTAATTAAAGAAGAGTTATTTGTGTCTAGATGTGCTAGAATGGAATTTGTGGTATGACCTTGGTACTGCCTTTCTGACATTAGGGAGGCACCAGGATGAGGCCTTATGTAGATAAGGTAGCTGGGATGGTCGGAGGCAGTAGTTTAGACCGTGTATTTCTTATACTCAACATGTAAAGAGAATGCCCAAGTGGTAGGTGGACAGAAAAATAGTTTAAAAGCACCTTGATTCTGGAAAGAAGCCAGACTTTCTTGACCATCCTCTGTGGTCCGGTGGTTTTCATGCAATATGTCCTTTACTTATTGTCGTTCAGATCACTCAGAATCTACAAATCTAATGTAGAACTTTTGAAGAGAAGTAAACACCATAGCATGCTTGGGGCACAGATTAGATAGTGTAAGGCAATGAACCTATACATTTAAGCCATTTCAACGCAGAATGCCCCCGCAACTGATATTTTTACATATTTATACTAAAAGCCTACAGATTGGCTAACCACCACTGTAGACTAAGAGACAATCTGATTGACCAACCAAAGCTGTATAGGGATCGGTACATCTGTCACCTCCACATTGACTGCTATATATATATTGCTATTTTTCCACCCAATAGGGAAGATTTATCAGAACTGGTGCAAAGGTAAAGTGGCTTAGTTGCCCATAGCAACCAATCAGATTCCACCTTTCATTTTTCAGAAGAAAGGTGGAATCTCATTGGTTGCTATGGGTAATCTCCCCCAATCTCTTTTTAAAGTCTTATCCTTAAATTTGTTATAATTGATACATTTTTTACTTTGAAGAGACAAGAGACTTTTATTTGAAGAAGTGCTTGAATTTCTATCACTATTTTTGTGCAAAAATAGTATTTTTATGATTTTATTCCACTCTTCCACCTTTTTTTTAAATGGTGCAAAAGTAGCTGTGGTTAGAAATGTTAAAGGGGTCAGATTCCTTTCATGCTCCAATGCTCTCCTTTGCCCTGCGCTAATTTGCGCAAGACAAAGGTTTTTTTTGGAGATCAAGTGACGTACCGAGCTGTCCATGGATAAAGCTAGACAGAGGCCCCAGCCTAGCAGTGAGCCTGGTTATATCACCAGCACTAATGGGTGGGCTTTAGCACTGCCCTATCCTGTAAAACGGCCAGGGCAGCACTAAAGCCCGTCCATCAGTGCCGGTGATGTCACCAGGAACACTGCTAGGCAAAAGGCTCCACCTATCAGCGTACAAAATATAAACAAGCAGCCCTTTCCCTGCACAATACAGCGCAGGGCAAGGGAGAGCATGAAATACTCTGATGCACATATCAGAAAGCCTGCCTGGGTGAAAATGGGGATAACAGAGCTGAACCCGGACAACACCTTTAATTAGCTGTATTAGGTTTATAAACTGTGACTTTTTAAATTTCACCAACCAAGGTGCACTCTTTCTCCAATAGGAGTGTGACATAAAAACACTGGAACAAGTAACAAAGGATTCAGCTCACCCTTAGTTTGCCATGGCAGTGCACGGACCAGGGAATAATCCAAAACGACAGCCAAAAATTCCAGCAAACGAGCCACAGTTAAAAATCCAAACCTTTATTGCTTCTTCTTAAAATGCATGTTCCGACTGGAATGCAGGATGGTCTACGCATTTCGACTTGAAGTCTTACTCATGGTCATGATAAATACTTCATGTCGAAATGCATAGACCGTTCTGTACGCCAGTCGGCACATGGATTTTAGGAAGAAGCAATAAACATTTGGATTTTAACTGTGGCTCGTTTGCTGGAATTTTTGGCTTTCTTTTGGATAAAAACACTGGAGTAACATAAAAAATGTTATGTTCTGGAATGTTTGATACCTTTGGTGTAACATACTCAAGAAAAACTGGCTGAGATTGTAAAACCCGTATTATGTATTGACCAGGGTGGCTGTAGTTACTGAAGCAGCCGAGTGGGTTTTCTTAAATCCTATAGAAGAGAAAAGGGGGTACAGAAAGAGTAGCATAGTGAGCTACTGTTCCCATAATTTGGGATCTACAGAAATGACATATTTTTTTTATTGTGCAATATATTCTTGTCAAATAATGTTGCAATTGCAGAAATTCAACTTTTGTTTCAACTTTGTAGTTCTGTATAATGCCAAAGGAAAAAAATAAATGTAAAAAAAAAAAAAGCTTTACATTGTTCAGCTTGTATAACTCACATCCTAATTAATTTATAGCAAAGCGCTTCTGGTTATTTAGTTAACAGCATTTGGGATCAATGTCATTTGCTATACTAATTTCTTTGTTGTGAGAGACAGTAGAAACTTGCTTTTGTACACAGATTTCTTTTATCAGTTCCTCTATAGCTGGCAATTTTAGCAAGAACTGTTTGACGGGTAAGCAGTCTGAATGTCTTCTAGAATATGCGAAAACATGCAGATTAGAATGGCTGTGAGAGTGTAAAGAGATGTTGGCTCCTGGTAAACATTTATTCTTGTGGGAAGGCAGGCAGAAATCAGCAACAACTTCACATCTTTTAAGACGTTGTCAGCACTAATTCTAGGAGTATTGGCATACAGAAAACCTGTTACCTGCTTGTTTACTCAAATATTTCCTTCTTTCCTAAAATAAAGACATGTTAAATAAAGTTAGTATAAAAGTAAAGTAGTTCAGTAAGATATTTGCTTGTTAAAGCAAGCCTGCCACCATGAAAATGCAGAGCTGAACCTTTTCTTACAAACGATATACATCAATCTGCTCAGCTCCTCCTGCTCTATAAGATGCTGCCTGCATTTTGTGCTTGTGCAAGATTTGGCCACTTTCACACTTGCGGCAGGACGGATCCGGCAGGCTGTTCACCCTGTCGGATCTGTCCTTCCGCTATTTCGCCGGACCGCCGCTCCGTCCCCATTGACTATAATGGGGACAGTGGCGGAGCTCCGGCGCAGCCCGGCAGTGCACGGCGAAATGCCGTCGGACTAAAAGTCCTGCATGTCAGACTTTTTAGTCTGACGGCCTCTCACCGCGAGCTGCCATACTGCGCCGTGGCTCCGCCCCCATCCCCATTATAGTCAATGGGGACGGCATGGCGAAATAGCGGAAGGACGGATCCGACAGGGTGAACAGCCTGTCGGATCGTTCCTGCCGCAAGTGTAAAAGTCGCCTTAGAAATAAATGACTGCTTTCTTGCAGAAACTGCACCACACCTGTACCAAGTTTCTTTGAAGGGATTATACAACAGAATTCCATGTGTCTTTTTCCTGCAAATAATTTTAAAGATTGTTTATCATTTTCAACCATTCTCTATTCCTCCAGTGCATAGAAGATAATAATAATAAAAAAATAAAAACTCATGACAGCAGGATTAGACTAGACATATGGCTCTTTAACAACGGACACAAATGTATCCTCACATATGAGACTGCTATTTCAAGTAGAGCCTGCTACCCCATCGAGACATGCATCTGGTTTTTCAGCTCTTACATTATGATAATATACAGAGAGGTCTGATAAACAGGACTTGAGCTTGGCTCTGTTCCAAAAAACCTTTAATGTGATCATATAGAACTGCAAACCAGCTATTTCTAAGTTATTTGAGCTTCCTCTCAAATTTATTTCGCTTCCTTTGTTTGGTATTTCATGGGCCAATTAATATTCAATCATTCTTGCAAAAATATTATGTAATAGTGTTTTTACTTTAATGGCTTGTATTTCTTTAGATAACAAAGTAATAATGCCTATTATTGCACAATTAGCAGAGCATTTGAGAATATCATTACATTCATTGCTCTTTGTGTTTTGCTAATAATGCAGTATAATAAAATTGTACAGTACTGTGTAATATGTTACTTTTCAGGACCAGGATATTTCTTTCCTTTTGTCCTTGTAGGTTACCACAGCACAATTAAACCTGCAGCCTGCTAGTTTAGCATTCTTTGAAATCTGTGGGGAGGCTTATGAAGTTACTTGTATTATAGCATGCTACATTTTAATGGCGAGGCAGTTTGTCCTGCACTGTACATTTTTATCTTCAATTCAAACATGTTACAATCTGATTTGCTTTGATAATATAAAAAAAAAAACAGTGAAACAATTATGCTATTTGCTTAAAATTTGTATTCAGTGCTTGCTGCAAAATAAAAAGGCAGACGTTGTGCACAGCAGAAAAAAAGAATTTATGATGAAAAGAATTTTTGAGTAAGCGGATGGATGTTGTTTGTATGTTCTTGATATATTTTTTTGCATTCATGTTTTTTTTTGTACTTATTACATGATATTAAATTAGAAATGCGAGCAGGATAAGATATATATATATATATATATGTAATATTTCCTTTGGTGTTTCTCATTATTTAATGGAAGGATCCATGAAAATATCATGATTACATTTTATGTGACTCTGCATGTATCCAGTACCAAAATAGGGTATAAACAAATAGTTATAGCAGATATACAATGTACATGTCTCTTTTCATAATTCTATCCACTAGGGCTGCAACGATGAATCAACGTTATCGATAATATTCGATAACGGGATTAGTTGTCAACGAATCCCGTTATCGAATAATCGGCCGTGCGGGCGGGAGCGGGCAGTCAGGCGCTATGCCTGCTTTAGATCACCGCATATTTATTACCTTACAATAAAGCTCCAGTAACGGGCAGAGCGGGCGGCGGCGTAACGTCACTTACTCACGTGACGCGCAGGCTCCTCTTGCTTCATTCATGAAGTAGGCGGAGCAGGCGCGTCACGTGAGTAAGTGACGTTACGCCGCCGCCCTCTCTGCCTGTTACTGGAGCTTCATTGTAAGGTAAAAGAAGATGCGGTGATTTAAAGTAAAAGTTACTGCCGGTTAAGGAATACTCCTGTGAGCGGCGGGGCCAGGGCTGTTATGGGGAGGGGGATCTGTGTATGGCACTGTTATGAAGGGGATCTGTGTATGACACTTATGGGGAGGGGGATCTGTGGATGACACTGCTATGGGGGAGATCTGTGGATGACACATATAGCATAAGATGCTATATAGTGTCACCCATTGATCCCCCCATAGCATAGTCATCCACAGGTCCCCCTTCCCATAAAAGTCATCCACAGGTCCCCCTCCCCATAACAGTGCCGTGCACAGATCCCCCCATAATAGTGCTATCCACAGATCCCCTCCATAACAGTCCCATCCACAGAACCCCTCCATAACAGTGCAATCCACAGAACCCCTCCATAACATTGCCATGCACAGATCCCCCCCATAATAGTGCCATCCACAGATCCCCCCCATAACAGTGCCATCCACAGATCCCCAATAACAGTGCCATCCACAGATCCCCAATAACAGTGCCATCCACAGATCCCTGATAACAGTGCCATCCACAGATCCCCGATAACAGTGCCATCCACAGATCCCTGATAACTGTGCCATCCACAGATCCCCGATAACAGTGCCATCCACAGATCTCCAATAACTGCCATCAACAGATCCACAATAACTGTGCCTTCCACAGATCCTCAATAACTGTGCCTTCCACAGATCCCCAATAACAGTGCCATCCACAGATCCCCAATAACAATGCCATCCACAGATCCTCTCCATAACAGTGCCACCCACAGAACTTCTCCATAACAGTGCCATCCACAGATCCCCAATAACAGTGCCATCCACAGATCCCCAATAACAGTGCCATCCACAGATCCCCAATAACGGTGCCATCCACAGATCCCCGATAACGGTGCCATCCACAGATCCCCGATAACAGTGCCATCCACAGATCCCCGATAACAGTGCCATCCACAGATCCCCGATAACTGTGCCATCCACAGATCCCCAATAACTGTGCCTTCCACAGATCCCCAATAACTGTGCCTTCCACAGATCCCCAATAACAGTGCCATCCACAGATCCCCAATAACAGTGCCATCCACAGATCCCCTCCATAACAGTGCCACCCACAGAACTTCTCCATAACAGTGCCATCCACAGAACCCCTCCATAACAGTGCCATCCACAGATCCCCCATAACAGTGCCATTCACAATTTGTTTTAATATGGCCTTTGAACATAATTTTTCTAGTAAAATGATATAAACCCCTTTTTTTTGTCATTTTGGTGTTTTTTCCCCGATTAATCGATGAAATTATCGACAACTAATCGATTATTCAAATGATCGTTAGCTGCAGCCCTACTATCCACAGGGCACTCACAATGTTGATTATTAATTAAAATCTTTAATGAAAAATAAAAAATATATAAAAATACTCCCAAATAAGGACATCATAAAAATGCAGTAATATGAAGAGGATCAGTGCAAGAAAGATGTGGAACAGCTAAATACTCACTATTTGAATAACCGCAATAAGTCCTCGAAAAGATGTGGCTTATCAGATAGTGTCAGATCAATATAAAGCCTCTGAAGACTCATAAGTGTATTAGTTATGCACTGTAACTAGGGCTGCAGGAGTGTAGTATATAGCTTATTTGCGACTGTGGTGCCCCTTACTAACTCTCATTCTCGTTTTGGAGGCTATTGCGCCGTCAATCTTTGGGGGAGTAATGGGGCCCTTGAATAGTAGCCATGCTGTCAGGTAATTTGTTTGGTTGTATGCTTGCCAAGTTGCCAGTGCTTAGCCGTAATTCCCACAAACGCATGCGTCTTGGCTGATTCATTCACACAGGGGACTCCTGTTCCCTAGCAATAACACATTTATCACCTATAGGCCAACCCCATTGATTGTTTGCAAGAATAATTTACTTTTTGAAACAGTAATGTGATGTTGGTGAACAATTGTGAACTATCATATTAAAAATATGCAGGAATTACAAAACAGTGCTCTTGACATTTAATATAAATGATCATATTTTGAGCTCCTATTTAGCCAGGCAAATCCAATGCCAAGGGTTCTTTCATCATAAAATGGCATTATTTGATTAATAATTGAAGACGTTGCATAGGAATATGCGCATCATGCAGGAATTCTGTTATCTGCTGCATTTACAGTAGAGCTTATTAAAATAAGTACTGCAGTCAGTCACATAAGATAAAAAACGAAATTTCAAACATTATTATCTGTAGCCTGTGGACTGTGCGCCACATCATGGAGAAGTAATTACGGTATTTGCTGCATAATTTAAATAGCTATTTCACAAAAAATCCTTCATTTTCATTGGCAATCTGGTGTCTAAAATTCCTAATTTGATACCTAAAATTGCTGAGCCATTAGTAGCAAAAAAAGAGATACGTGGACTTGTATAATGAGCGATTGGATATATTTGCAAACACTTTGGACAGTCATGCTAATTTTGTTTAATTTAGTAAAGGAAATATCTGCTAAAAGCCAAAGTTTGTCATTATAATTATTATTTATGAAGCTTTTCATAATCCCTAATGAATAATTTCTAGTTATTTTTCACTGTGTAAATTGAGTTTTGTTGATCAGTTATTTTTAGGCAGAATGTTAGACAATAATGTCCCATGGTAAAGCGTAACTGTTGTTTCAGGTCATTTTTCTGAATAAGCTGTCATGTGAGTGTACAGAAGGATTTACACTAATTCTATTATGTGTCTTGTATCTTGCAATCTTTACCTGTAATAGAGTTTTCTCTGAGTAAGTGGGTATAGATTTGGTGATGTATGTGTTATGACCAGTGCAAGTGGAACCTCTGTGTCAACCGACCGGTTTGACTTTGGACTAATTCTAAGGGCTTTATCCTGGCAGTCCTTTGGTATTCCCCCTTGAACAACTATATAGGGGTCTGGACTTCAACGCAGGGGAACCACGAAGCTGCTACCTCTCAGAGTAGTCCCACAGCTGTTAACAGCTGACCCACTGGAATCACAGACAGTGGTGCATAACACCAAGGGAATAGGCAAACTCATAATCAGCAACAGGCCAAGGTAGGGGCAGGCAGAGTTTGTGCGAATACATGAAGCAGTCCAAAGGTCAGGGCAGGCGTCATAGGGTTAGTACAGTAAACATGCATCAGGCAGAAGTTGGTACATGTGCAAAAAACAACTATAGCACACCTTCGCAGGAACTAGCACTAAATACCCAGGAGAAGCTAGCTTAGATTGTTGTTAAATTAGGTTGCATAAGATGACTGCTCCGTGTGTTTCTGGGTCCATGCCTCAGCGCCGCAAAAGATAGAATATGTCCTATCTTCGGCTACATTGAAGTCAATGGAACAAAGTGTAACGTCGATCTCTTCTGGTTTCCCTCCGTATCCTATTATAGTCAATAGGGGGAGGGCTACAGGCACAAGATAAATTTAGGCTATGCCAGATTCAGAGAGCTCCAGCGGGCTGTTTTCTGCCGGAACAGCCTGCTAGAGACCTCTAATTCTAGTGTGAAACTGGTCTAACCTGTATATTCAAAAATAAAGAAGCATTATGTTATGTGATGCATTCTATGTTTACTAAAGAGCAAATACACCGAGAAATCAATGTATCAAAATCACTTCAATTTTATTTTGACACACAAAGGACACATAGGATAAAAACACTTGTTTTACACCAACAGATTATCTCACAGATTTTCTGACCAGTCATTAGTCACATGTCTAAATACACACACAGATCCTATGAATCACACAGTATAAGTATTTACTCAAATAAGCAAACAAAGCCTGAATACCATAACAGTAAAGTGTATCCAATACTAAGTAGAATAAATATCACATTAGATAGTTGTGTTACCAGTTCTAGGGAGGCTCGTTCTCATAGCGGCCTGCTATTGGCATTAATGAAGCGGGCGGAGCAGGCGCTTGATGTGAGTGAGTGACTTTACGCTGCCGAACGCTCTGCCTGCTACGGTACGGGAGCTTGATAGTAAGTAGTAGTACATGGGATAGCTCTACTTTAACTAAAGTTAAGAAGAGGATAAGGATTACAGTTTACATATGAATACTGCTGTGAGAGGAGGGGCCAGGTGTATTGGGGGACACTGTTATGGGGGGGGGGGTTCTGTGGATGACACATATATATAGCATAAGATGCTATAGATGTGTCATCCACAAAATCCCCCATAACAGTGTCATCCACAGATCCCCCCCCATAACAGTGCTATCCACAGATCCCCCTCCCCATAAGAGTGCCATCCACAGATCCTCCCCATAACAGTGCCATCCACAGATCTCCCTACCCATAACAGTGCCATCCACAGATTCCCCCCAGAACAGTGTCATCCACAGATCCCCCATAAACGTGTCATCCACAGATCCCCCATAATAGTATCATCCACAGATCCCCCATAACAGTCTGTCATCCACAGATCCCCTACATAACAGTGTCATCCACACATCCCCTACATAACAGTGTCATCCACACATCCCCCCCATAATAGTGTCATCCACAGACCACCATTAGTTCAAAACCCACCAAAAGCACACCTTTTGGTTTAAAAATATATTTTTTCTTATTTTCCTCCTCAAAAACCTAGGTGCATCTCATAGGAAGGTGCGTCTTATAGGGTGAAAAATACGATATTTAATGTACTTTTATATATATATATATTTTTTTTACTTTTTCATGTGAAGTAGGTACCTGAAGTTCAGGTGCCAATTCACGCTTTAGTATCTGTACACCTGTACACTTATACACTCCCTGCAGCTATATTGTAAACGTCATACAAGCTTTACAGGCTTTAATACAAAAGTAATTGCCATATAATATAAGTAGACGTTCCTAAATAACGTAGTTCACGAGTGATTGGAACGTTAAAAATGAAAATAAAAAAGGATAGTCTAGTCAGGCAAAAAGGGTGCAGTTATATTGAGTGATTGCACACATTCTGAAAGTGCTGTGATATTAGTGTGGACAGGTGCTAAATGAGAATTCACTGACTCTAGTCTCCCTAGTACAGGCTCAACACCTTTCTGTGTGGGTATTACAGTTACTCACGAGCATAGAAGGAGAAGACAGTGGCATATAAGTTATGCGGTTGGCATATCCTCTGGCACTGTGATTGCCGAATGCGGCAACCCGAAAGCCGGCTTTAAAAACACCTATATATACGTAGTGAATCCATAGGCAGAATATAAATATCCCAAAAAACAACCATCTAGATGCGAATAACGCAAAAAGAGCAAAAAGGAGTGTTTCTTAGGATGTTACTGCTCGTTGTATATGTAGGAGTATATGTCACTGGACATACTGTTAGTAGTTCATGACAGATATATTGTTACTGTGGTATAAGATGACATTGACAGTGACTTGTCACTTTAATTGTCAATTCATAGTGACAGTCATGGCTGTATCGAGGCCTTAAGCCAGTGCGTCATATGGGAGGTACAATGGCTGTCAGGATATATGGTTAATGATAGACATGTCATTATATGGTATGTGATCCCAATGACAGCCACTTGTCACATTAAGTATCAAGTTACAGTGAGAGCCAATGAACTACCTGTCACATTGAGTCACGGCCATGGCAAGTCACACAGGCAGCTTGACAGTTTGGAGGCGTAATAACTGGAAATCGGAGCACTGTCACCTGACAAATAATGATGTCTTGCCCTATCTACCTCCAGTCATCAGTAATAGATTTAAAAAATATATAATAATAGGGCAGAACCTTGACTCTACATGTTCTCATGGCCTCCAGAGGAGGTCTGGAGTGAGAGTGTACAAACATACCCTCTGGGGACAGTATCTGTATATCATTTTGAAAATGTGTGGCAAACTTCCCCTTATGCAATAAAACATGCATAGGAAATCATGTCATTCAGACCTGCTGGTTTTACTGTGCCCAACTTAAATGTCCTCTTTTCTAAGTGACAAGATACTGATGCTATCACTCTATAGGGGTTTCCGTATGTGCTCAATACCGTGGAAACTCAGCATGTTAGCGTTACCTCCATGATGCCCACATACATGGCATGCAATAGGGGTGTCATCATTATTCCTCACATCTGACAGATGTTTTGCAGTTCTCCTTCAGAACTTTTTTTGTACCGTTTGCCACATTTACAGGGTAGACCACCCCTACTGTTTTGCAGTTGATAAATTAACACATTGTAATGTCTGTGGAAATAAAGGAGCGAGCACTCTTCTATGGCACACACTCAGATTTAATGATAAAAATTGCAATGACAAATTATTCAAACAATAATTAAATAACACAATTAAAATGCTATAAAATATTACCAATGGTATAAAATGAAATAATGGTCGACCATATATACGCCACTAATTGTAGGTAGCAATACAATGATGCATATATGAGGTCCAATGGTGTCCACAATGGATGTTGGATAAAGTGACATTGCAATAATAATAGAGAATTAAACAATAAATATCTGTGCTAATAACATGAGATATTAAATAGCAATATCCTAGTGAACAAAAAGTGATGAATGGGTGCGACAATCTTGTGAAAAAATAATCTTATGAAAAAATAAGGGACACCGTATAGGGCCTAGCGCTGGGTAATTGTGTGCACTAGTAAACTTGCGTTCCTTCCTGTAGAGATTGAAATTCGGTATATAGTCCGCAATCAACCGCAGATAACAGTCCAACAGTTTTTTTTATTCGGTTGGTTAATAATATATTCTGAAAACGCAGTCTATAGTAGCTGTATGAATCTCACCTCTGTCTGGAGGTTATTCCTTGCTAGGAGTAGAGTGTCTTACCTCCTATATTAGCGTGTTGCACGGTCTTTTTCTTGATACGCTGCAGGAGTTCAGCTGGAGACGCTGTTACGTCCTCACAGCTCCCAAACTCTGGTAACCTAGCCCAAATCTCGCGGTGTTACGGGTGGGACAACAGTCCGATCTCCGCACTCACTGTGTTCAGGGCAATTGAGTTGTTACAAGGTTGCAGTCGTTACAAGGTTGCAGTCTTTAAATCTTTCTATCTTTATAGCATGGCCATGCTAGGAGTTCTCTTTATGGAGGTTCCAACAGAGTGTCTGATTGTCCCACCCGTAACACCGCGAGATTTGGGCTAGGTTACCAGAGTTTGGGAGCTGTGAGGACGTAACAGCGTCTCCAGCTGAACTCCTGCAGCGTATCAAGAAAAAGACTGTGCAACACGCTAATATAGGAGGTAAGACACTCTACTCCTAGCAAGGAATAACCTCCAGACAGAGGTGAGATTCATACAGCTACTATAGACTGCGTTTTCAGGATATATTATTAACCAACCGAATACAAACAACTGTTGGACTGTTATCTGCGGTTAATTGCGGACTATATACCGAATTTCAATCTCTACAGGAAGGAACGCAAGTTTACTAGTGCACACAATTACCCAGCGCTAGGCCCTATACGGTGTCCCTTATTTTTTCATAAGATTATTTTTTCACAAGATTGTCGCACCCATTCATCACTTTTTGTTCACTAGGATATTGCTATTTAATATCTCATGTTATTAGCACAGATATTTATTGTTTAATTCTCTATTATTATTGCACTGTCACTTTATCCAACATCCATTGTGGACACCATTGGACCTCATATATGCATCATTGTATTGCTACCTACAATTAGTGGCGTATATATGGTCGACCATTATTTCATTTTATACCATTGGTAATATTTTATAGCATTTTAATTGTGTTATTTAATTATTGTTTGAATAATTTGTCATTGCAATTTTTATCATTAAATCTGAGTGTGTGCCATAGAAGAGTGCTCGCTCCTTTATTTCCACATTTACTTATTCTATTGAGGTGGGGCGTCCTCAAACTGAGTTTGTAGCACCGTACCACCCACTATCAGCAGTGAGCCACTTCATTTAATTAACATTGTAATGTCTCATTAGAAGAGTTACTAAGCCAGGTTCTCTGTACGGGGACCTGATAAAAACTGTGAACTAATCTATCGCACAGATTACTGCATCGTCTGTATGTGATGACAGGGTATTCTGTTAAAGGGGTTGTCCGCTTTTTTAACTATTGATGACCTAACCTTAGGATAGGTCATGAATATCAGATTGGCGGGGTCTGACTCCCAGCACCCCCGCCGGTCAGCTTTTTGAAGAGAAAGCAGCGCTCTTATGTGCGCTGTGTTCTCTTCTCTGTTTACCTGCTTGCCAACACAACTTCGGGGGTGAGCAGGTGTAAGTACAACTAAACTGGCCCACTCACTTCCTACTATTCAAATGAATACTACAGAGCCGTCCCATTGAAGTGATTAGGATGGCTGAGATATAATTGCTCTGTTCACCGCTGCGGTTGAGACAGCAAGCAGGTAAACAGAGGAGAGAACACAGCGCAGTGTTGCTTTCTCTTCCAACAGCTGGGAATCGGACACCGCCAATCTGATATTCATGACCTATCCTAAGGATAGGTCATCAACATTAAAAATGTGGATAACCCCTTTAACAGTTGACTGATGTCCGGATCAGATTTGTGGATGCACCAATAGGCCTCCCACGATTTTTCTTTCACCTCTTTATAGGCCTTATCATAGGTGCCTATTATCCAGACAGTCTAAGGGTCCATTCACACGTCCGTTGTTTCTTTCCTGATCTGTACCCATTCATTTTCAATGGGTCCTGAAAAAAATATCTGACATTGTGCTGTCCGATTTTTTTCAGGACCCATTGAAAATGAATGGGTCCAGATCTGGTCTGCAAAAAACGGAACAGATCAGGAAAGAAACAACGGATGTGTGAATGGACCCTTAACCTGTGACTTTGTAGCCTTGGGACATAGTAGATTTTCCTATTTACAGCTAAATGACTGTTGATACACTTGTCTAAGCATCTAATGTGGATACCCACGCCTAATGAATCTGGTTTGGAGATCATTAGCTGCTAACCTGAAGTCCACCATCTCAGAGCAGTTTCTCTGAGCTCTGAGATACTGGCCTTTTGGGATACCTTTGTTTTAGATGGATGTCCACTCTCTCAGGATAGAAGGTTGTTGGTGGCAGTGCACAACCATATTCAGGCTATTCCTGAATATGGTTGTGAAGACCTTCTCTGAATTACCAAGAGAAATAGAAAGGTTTAAGAAAATAGTTCCAAGAGGCCTGACAAATTCTATTTTGCCAACAGCCGGCCTCCGGTCTAGCGAATGTATCAAAAAGTGGGAAAAGGAATCGATAAAGTCATCAATGTGTCTCATGAAATTATTGCTAGAGGTGGAAAAGAGTTTGCTGTGTCAGAGTGAGACTGAATTGGAATAAAGTATAGAGAAATTAACTAAATTCAACACCAGCCCTGAGCTTTAAAGAAAAGAAATAGAGGTACAACAAGCTGTTGAAAAATTCACGGCTCATGTGAAGGAAAGAAAACATTTCGAATTCAGTAGAGATATTAGAGATTTCAGGGAAGGCCGGATTTTTGATTATAACACCAAACAATTGAAAGCACTTGAAATGGACACGGATCTATCCTCACGAGAATGTGGTGCAGGTGTGGATACCACCACACAATGTAAACCAGAGGAAGGTAGTGGCTTGTGCGATTGGCTACCTGCTGGGCACCCCCCCCCCCCCCAGAGAAAAGGGACTTTCAGGCAGCCGTGCAAGGCCGTACATCATCAGTAGTGACCAGCGTTATAACTTTTAGGCCACTGTCTTCTACCTCTGTGCCCCTGAGGAACTGCGGGATAATACCCCATCAGGAATGCATTCACTCAGGAGACTAGAATGAGCAATTTGTGTTTAGACTAGGCAGCAGCATAATAAAGCTCTGATCTATCAGTAACCGGTAACACCGCAACAAACTATATAGTGCGGGGCATCTAGAGGCTAGACGGGCACTGCATTAAGGGATAGATACAGGAGGCTTACCAGGCCCTCCTTGGGTAGCCTGCCGTTCAACCATTTTTGTTAAAGTGATTATTGAGGGTGTTTCTGGATGGCTAGGTGCTATACCAGAGAGGAGTAAATTCTTCTTTAACACCTGTCCACGCCAATATCGCAGCTGTTTTTGGATGTGTGTGATAACATGATAACCCAAATGATAGCTATATCAAGCATTGGCAGAGCGAGCACAGGCCGCAGGAGCGATGTCTTATGTCAGCTCCTGCCCTGGGTTCGCTCCGTTTTGCCAGTTAGCTCAGCAGAGCAGGTGCAGGGCAGGAAAGAATAAAATAAATGAAGGTACATTACAGATATTTTTTTTTTACAATTTCCTATAAGATTTAATAAAATGTACTTGAAAGCTTGGCTATGCTTTGAAGTCTTCTGCTGTATGTGTTTCTCTATGTAGTGATCTGTAGAAAAGCAGTGATTTCTCTTGTCTCACAGAGGAACAGATGATTGACGCTGCATGCTGCAGTTTGTGTCCGGACGATCCTCTGTTTGGGTGCCAGAAGGGCCATGTCGGGGTTTAACACTGGAGGTGTGAAAAGTAACCTCAGTCATTACAAAGGAGTCCTCTTCTATCATTTGCAACCTTCTTCTTGCATTATCAGAAATTTCAAAACCTTACTGCCTGAAAGTCACTTACTAATGTATTGTTATTATCCATATTGACTCCTTTGCTGACTGGATTCATTTTTCCATCACATTATACACTGCTTGTTTCCATGGTTATGGCCACCCTGCAATCCAGCAACGGTGGTCATGCTTTCACACACGACTTGGGCCCCCCTTCCCTCAGTGTTTTGTGTCAAGGGGCTAGGGTCCACCCCTCCCATGCCAAATTCTCAATGTAATCCCTTCTCTCCAGCGCTACTGTTAAAGAAATACTTGGAAAACCTTATATACTGCTCTATAAAACATACAGGGTAATACAGCGCCACATACCTCTTACATTCAGTGACGTCTCCTCTGATGTAGATGTTCTCTTTCCTTATCTTCTCCATTCATACCAGACCGCCGTGATGATTTCATTTAGCCATTTCTTGTCTCTGCAGAGTTTGACAAAAAGACATCTTAGTTTCCTACTTTTCAATCATCCTCCCCACCTTCTCAATATTCTAATACTATGCTCACTGTTCTCCCCAATACTGTACTGCAGAAACAGCCTTCCTGAATATTCTAGTACCTCCCAGATAGTGCCCCGCTTCAATAATCATTGGCACACAGTGCCCTAAAAAAAATCTGTACCCAGCAAATAGTGTCCCTGACACTAATGTACACAAACCTGTCCCAAAAATAATTGTGCTAAGCTGATACTGTGCCAGGATGCCCCCCCCCTCCCACCAGTAAATGTGCTCCCCAAAGTCCCACCAATAGAAATGATTATCTGCCAGAGTGTACTTAGTATTAGCAGTGCCCCCAATAGTAATAATTCCCACATTGTGCCCATACTAGTTATTATGTTCCCCATAGTCCTCCAGTAGTATGGATTCTCCCAATAATCTGTTCAAGTAGAAAAATGCCTCTTTATACCTCTTTGTACCGAAATACCCCCTTTTAAATGTGCGCCAATACCAAAAATATCCCCTTATAAGTTGCACCAGTCCAAAAAATACCACTTTATAATGTTTTCCAGTGCAAAAAACACCTCCTTCTCTTTCAGATCAGACCCCCCATATCAGAGTCCGACTATTTCCTCAGATAAATAAGTTCTTTTTGACGTGAGATGACGTTAATGATAAAACATGTAGTTCTACATTATACAATAATACACAGGTTTATAAAAATATGCAGATTTATTGGTTACAAGGTTATAAACATATATAAGTAAATAAACACAATGATACATGCAAATGAATATATATAGCGTTAATATAAAGCATTACAAGCTTAACAATACATGTGAGTGGAAATAACTTGTCACATTATAACCAAGCTATTATTAGGTTAGGATATCAAATAGGAACATAATTTATATATTACCGCTGTTCAGAGAAAGCCTCATGATATCAGGACGGGCATGTCTAATCCTAGACATCAATATGGAATGCTAAATACATTCTGCCCCCTCTAACCAACTACACATCACATGACTTCAGGCATGGGCAAATCCATTCAAGGATATAACTTAGAAGAGATAACTGTATCCTTCCGCCCCATCCTGGACTATTTTCACACATATGACTTTGGTAAGACTATTAAGACAAATAACAGGGATCTAGGATTTTTCCTAGACCATATCTTAAATGGGAAAGATTTGAAATAAGTCTTTCCTGTGGGAATCCATCACTTAGCTTGGCGAAGAATGTTCTATCAATATATATATCTAAGCAATTATTTAATGCTTTGCTAGATTATGAGTCTTAATTCTTCTGCAGGTAGAATGAAGCCTCACAATATCCTAAGACTACATCTCAATATGGAGATGATCGATTGATTAATTTATTTATTTATTCGCCAATCTAGATGGTATAATTTCACCCACACTATCAAATTAGTCTTAATAAAATGAAATATTTTCTTTGTCTCATACCAAGTCCTAGTAGAAATCTTACTTCTGCTCCTAGGAAAGCTGGGTGGTCCATCATAGCACATCTCACCATGGCTTTCATCTTGATAGACCCCTCTAGAGAGCTTAACTTCTCTTTCCTCTCTTTCTTCTCTTTCCCTTCTGTTAGCCCATACCATCTTTTATCCTATCTTAGAAAGGGCTTGGCCAAGTTTTATCATTAGTGACCTCACTTTATAATTAATAGAACCTCCCTCTAGGGAAAAATATACCCTAGATCTTTGTTACCCTAACACTAGATGGCACTAGTATTCCATACAAAAATCGATGCACTAACTTATTTCTCTTATTTATATAATAGCAATAAATGTTATCTAAGGTTTCAGACAAAACCTTGAGAAGATCTTGAAGAGACAATGAGTTTTATACTTGGTCAACTACCTTGTGTATCCTTAAGTCTTTTGACCAGACTTAATTAAATCAAGATAAATAGGGCTATCTCAATTCATTGTTCTTGGAGGAGACAGGGTTTGTTCATGATCACCTGTGTTCACATTTCTCCATTCAAGGAAAGAAATAATTAATTTGTGTGTTACACTGAGACAGATTTTAAACATGACAGAGGAGTTTATATCTCGTTTCTAATCTTAAAACTGAATATATCTATGAGGACTATACTCTTATATATATACTATATATTCAGCACACCTATTAAAATTGATAATATAAAATCAATCTACTCCTATATTGATTAATATAGAAACCACAAAGAAAGATTAGAGTCTTTCTATTCACTAAAATCACCAGAACTCGAATACATTGTCTTATCTAGGCCTTGGGACATCTCCTTCTCACAAAACAGACTTAGGTAAACACTTTGGTATATATCGTAAACCTTAGGTTAGCAATTTCAGAGTAAAGGAGAAAAAATAAATCACTCTGCCTTTTAAAATAAGACAAAAATGGTTGTCCCTTAGGCTCATGTCCATACTCTTATATAGGTCTTATAATTATGGACTTTATTCATACCCAATAGTTCTGACACCCCAGATCACACCTCAAATCGGACCTCAGATCAGACCCCCATACCAGACCCCAGATCTGAAAACCATATCAGATATCAAATGAGACCCCAATATCAGGTCCTCAAATCAGACCCCCATATCAGATCCTCAGAACAGACCCCATATAAGATTCTCAGACCCCCTTTTGACCTCTATGTCAGACCCCCATATCAGTATATTAGAGAATGGAGTACCGCACACTGTTTTACTCTTCCCTGTGCCAGCAAAGACTCGACGGTCATTCAACAATAGTATTAATATGCGGCCACTATCCATATATGAGCCGGACGTTTCGGTCCATAAGGACCTTCTTCAGCAGCTTGGAGTTTCTGTGGTCAGAAATAAAGGGATATCTGGATCAGATATCCCTTTATCTCTAAACACCGAAAGTCCAAGCCATTGAATAAGGTCCCTATGGACCAAAACATCTGGCTCATATATGGATAGTGGTTACGCAGCATTTAATTTCCTAAAAACTGGATCATGAACCTCTTATTGTGAAAATCACAAAATAAGATTACCTTTAAATTGCAAAAAATATTCTGTGTGCCGCATATTTATACTATTGTTGAAAGACCCCCATATCAGACCTCAGTTCAAACCCCCATATCAGATCCTCAGACCCCCTTATCAGGTCCTCAGATCTCCATATCAGAGTTCAGGTCAGACCCTCATATCAGATCCTCAGACCCAAAAGAAATAAATTCACTTACACCTCCTGCTCTGATGCTACTCTCCAGGTCCGGCATTTTCTTCTGCAGTCCCCGCTTTCCACTGTGACTTGACTGCATACAAGGTCATGTCATAGTGCATGTACTACATCCCGACGCTGTATGCAGTCAGAACACTGCAGCATGGTGGCCGGAGAGGACCAGGGAGGATGGGTGAGTACTGAACTTCACTCCCAACTCCTACTTGCAGGCTTAGGGGCCATATTAAACTGCTGCAACCCCTATAGCTACTCCACTGTACACAACAACAAGAATTTTGCTCAATGTAGAAGACCTTATATTTATTTAAAGGGCACCAGCTGGTGTGAAAATGCAATGGAATCTAAAAGGAGCATGTTAAAGAGCAGCACTGGTTAATATATACATTTATTGGAAAAGATTCAGATAACTTGTAATTTATTCATTTAAACCTATGTTCTTTCTATAGTTTGAAATCATGTGGACAGTCTTAAAAGGGTTATCCCATCTTAGACAATGGGGGCATATCGCTAGGATATGCCCCCATGGTCTGATAGGTGCAGGTCCCACCTCTGGTACCCGCACCTACAAGGAGAACGGAGCCGGCGAGAGTCGTTGCTGGAGGACCACGTGTTTCCCGGGGTCCGTCCACCACCAGGCGCAGCGCCCCGCGTCTTCCATTGAAGTGAATGAGAGCGCACCGCTCATGCGCAGCCACCGCTCCCATTCATTTTTAGGGGGCCAACGGAAATAACCGAGCCAGCGCTCGGCCATTTTCGGCGGCTCCATAGAAATGAATGAAGGGCGGCCACGCATGCGCAGGGCTTCCTCCTCAATTTTCTCCGCTCCGTTCTCCTTGTAGGTGCGGGTCCCAGAGGTGGGACCCGCACCTATCAGACAATGGGGGCATATCCTAGCGATATGCCCCCATTGTCTAAGATGGGATAACCCCTTTAAACAGTGATTTACAGCTAGCTTTGCGGGACTTGGCATAGAGATAGCTGTCAATCTGTGTAGGTGTGCCCACGTGACTCCTAAGCATAAAAAGATCAGAGGTATAAATACAGTAAATTACAAGTTTGACTGAATATTTTCCCACTAAACTATATATCAATCTGCTCAGCGTCTCCGGCTCTATTACATACTGTCAGCAGATTGGACTGAATTTTCATGGTGATGGGTTCCCTTTAAATTGGGTGAATTGACATTTTAATCAGAGTTTGTCTTTTTGCCTGTTCAGTTCATAAATATTTTATTTCCTTGCTACATTTGACACATTTAAACTGTAGAATTTACTGTGATCGCCGGTAGTTCATGTCTTGTTTTTATATCTAAGATGTATTTCCTGTAACAGCTGTTTGACAATTAAGCCTGTCTTAGGTACTTTACAAAAAGGTTAAGATCAGATGATAAAGTGACTTGCACTTTCCTTTGTCATTAGGGTGTACTTTTTAACCAAGGAACATATGGACAGCACTGCAAACTGGAAGAGAGTGTAGGGTGACAGCAATAATTAGTGCTCCACAAGATGCTCATTCAACTGAATCCAGGCTAAATAGCCATTCATTAAAAAACTTGTCTTTCACATTATAATGAATATATATGGAGTCACTAGGGATAATATTAAATTAATTGCTATCATTTAGCTGGTGGCTTGAGAGCAATGTCAAATACTATGGACATGATATTCACCCTTTCATTTTTTTAAATTTCACAATGGAAGTTTTTACTTTAACTATTTAATGTATAAAATATAAATGTATATCCAAAAATGAGTTTTTCCTCCTTATAAGATATACCGTATGTCCTCTATTTGCGAGGACACTCTCTTGGTCATACTTACACGTGACTTTTTCACGGAAACAAAAAATCTTATATGCTTTTTGCGGTCTGTTTTTTCCCCCATTGGCCTCTGTGGTAAGGTTGATCATGCTGATTAACTCCTTCATGTCGTGGCAATTTTCCATTCTTTCCATTTTTGTTTTTTACTACCAGCCTTGCCAAAGCCATAACTTTTTGTACACCACGTTCCAAATTTTTATGCAAATTGCATTTAAGTGTCATAAAGATGTAATTTTTTGTTTTTCAATTAAACTCATTGACGGTATTATGTAGAGTTGTTGCGATACCAAATTTTTTATTCAATTTGATACCATAAAAAAGTATTGCGATACCATTCGATACCACGCGAAAAAATAAAAAAAGCCACGTGCATTCCACTTTTTAAAAGAAATGGCGAATCGTGCAGTTTTATTTTATTTTTTTTCTGTTCCGGCCTTCATAGCATAGATTTTTTTTTTATATTTTAATAGTTTGGACTTTTTTGACGTGGCAATATGTTTATTTATTTATTTATTTATTGTTTATATATTTTATATGTGAAATCGGGAACGGGGGTTATTTATACTTAATAATTTGGTGTATTTTTTTTATTTAATAACTATTGCCACTGCCACCATCGAGAGGAGGTGAGGGGACTCTGTCGCCACTGCCACCAATGAAGCAACGAGGTATTTGAAGCTGCTCTTGCCTCTGGATTCCTGTGAACCTCAATGTGTAGGATCCTCCAGAGGCTTGCAGTTGTACATAAACCTACTATTTGTCCACCCCTAACCAGTGCTCACAAGCAGAAATGGTTGCAGTTGGCTCAGACATACATGAAGACTTATAAGAAAACTTAATCCAGCTCACCTCTCTGGTATAATGAATAGTCCCGGCTCCAGAGGCCCTAGGGGAGTGTTCCCATAGCAGGCTGCAGGTAAGTAAAGAAAACAGGTCCCGGAGACTAATGAAGTTCCTCTTATCAGCTCTTCTTTATTATTCGCAAAAATTGACAGACATCAACACCTCCTACATGGCAAGACGTTTACGCGTTTCGGGTTGGCACCCTTAATCATAACACTATGCCATACGTGGTTTCACTATTTAAAGGAGTTGGAGTTCAATATCCCCCAGCTGCGGGAAAGGAATCTCCAACCCTATAGGTTGCCACGTACAAAGACACACCCTTTCGTTTCACACAACAGTTCCTCCTATAATTGGTAACACACTGTGTGGGCTTTGCACTGGGTAAATTAACCCTTAAAATGCCATAAATCTATTAGCTGGCAAAAACCGCACAGTGTGAACATGTCATTATTAAAAAATGTACAATACAAATTTAAACACATTACATAGAGTAAAAACGAACAAAAAATGACCCTCTGCATTTCACTAATTGTGATTTCTAATATTTTAGCGGATTATATTAAACAGTTATTTATAAACACCATAGGTTTTGACAATATACAAATGAACCAATGTTTCCCATTATGGTCTGCTGGCGGTAATAATATTACCCAATGCAGCATTAGGTATATATATATAGCGCAACCAAGTGTCCATTAATTGAAACACTTTAGGTGCGCTAAAATAAGCAACTAATTAAACCTCCGAGCTGCAAGGAGGAAAACCGCCCCATGTGACCGGAATCCTAAGAGCTGATGAGCAGAGATGTGCACAAGATCAAATGATCGGGACAGTGACCAGCATTACCAACTTTTAAAGATCTCTTTAGGTGTAGTATAACTTGCATCCCTATTGTATTTTAACTAATAATAACCAACATGTTAATTTTTCACTGGTAGACATAGGTCAATTCTTTTTTCAAGTTTAGGCCTGCTGGGGTTCTGGTGGCAAGTCTAAAAATCCAATAGGCTTCCCTAAGAAGGATTTTCTTCCGGTGATCTCCACCTCTTTTGGGGGCCACAACTCGCTCAATGGCAAATGCCTTGAAAAATGCCACTTTACGTGCATGTTTTTGTATGAAGTGTCTTGCCACATTTGAAATATTTAGAATATTTGGATTGTTGATATAATTCAAATGTTCAAGAATCCGGCTTTTAAATTTACGAGAGGTACTGCCCACATACATTAGGTCACAATGCGTGCATTTAATCACATAGATGACACCTTCCGTGTTGCAGTTTATATAACTGCGGATAGGAAATTTGCATGTGTGATCTGAATTTTCAAATGCTTTTGTGGGCAGCACATAATCACAAGTTTTGCAGGGATTACCCCCACATTTAGTGAATCCCTTATAAATAAGCCAGTTTTGCTTGAAATTAGTTCGAGTGCTGGCAGCGGTGTACAGGGACGGGGACAGCGAGCAGGACAGAGTAGTTGCCTTTCTTGACACAATTCTGCATCCTGATTTAAGAGCTTGGTACAGAATATTGTCATCATATAATTTAGGTAAGCATTTTTTTATAGCAGAGCTAATAGCATTAAATTCGCTACTATAAGTTAAAGATAAGGTAGGAACTCTGTTCTGGTTACTGTCCCCGGCAATCCCCACGCCGCTGGTAGCAATCTTGTTATCAGACCTAGTCTCTGGTTTTCCGAAAAGCATGTCTTTCCTTTTTTTCCGCAATGCCAGTTCCCTCCCCCTCTTGATCATCCACACCGGATAGTTTCTATCCTTCAATCTTTTTTCCACTTTGTAAAATTCTTCTTCCAGTTTTTCTTCATCACTACAATTTCTAGCTGTACGTGTAAATTCCCCCACGGGAATTGCTCTGATGGTATGGATGGGGTGATGACTTTTGGCATGTAATATAGAATTCCCTGCCACTTCTTTCCTATAAGTGAAGACATGAAGACTTATGTTTAGTGATGAGTGCCTCGCAACCCTGAATGGTCCAGATGGATAGAGTAGTGGATGGCCAACATGTCCCAACAAGACTGAGACATCAGGAAGGAGGTGGAGTCATGTTTTGGGCTGGAATCATGGAAAGATCAGTATGCTAGGCCCTATTAGGGATCCTGAAGGTGTCAATATGACCTCAGCAAAGTATATAGAATTTCTGACTGACCACTTTCTTCCATGGTACAAAAAAAGAAGAACTGTGCCCTCCTTAGCAAATTCATATTCATGCATGACAATCCAGGAATAGCAAAAATACGTCCAGCTCTTTATCCTTAAAAACCAATGCTTTTGTCACGGCTGAGGATGGGGAAAATCCTCAGCCGTGCGATGCCAGAAGATGTAAACCACTGCTCGGCCAGGACGAGAGAATTAGGGAGCAGGTCACCTCCTAACGCATCCCTAATCCGTCCCTAACTCCTAGATTCATGGGCCGACCTTGAAGGTAGAAGGGCCTATGCTCAGGAACCTCGGATCCCTACTCACCCTCCGCCAGTCCCTGAACTAGGAGTGAAGGGTAAGATGACTTGTTCCTTCTGGACACGGAGGAACAGGAGTCTCACTGGCCAAGCTGCAGGAAAAAGGTAAACAGAAACAGGCCTATGGATATGGCAGGTGACCTGCCCTATTTCCAGCCACAGCCTTGCTGACTGGATCCGTGTGCAGACAAGCTGAAGTCCACAACAATACAAATAGAAGTCAGCACACACACATCCACACACAGGAACCCAGATCCATAGCTGCACCGAATAACAAAGGAAAACATAAACTGAACATCACACAAACTTAAACTTATGACCACAAGGGTGGCCCCCACTGGCAGGTGATATAAAACAGGAGGCTACTCCAGCTGGCCATGGCTGAAGTACCCCTCAGACTGGAGACAAACACTGAGGCTTTATAGGCCCAAGTAGTCACACCCACACAGACACACCCAGTGTTCACACACACACAGAAGGGAATTAACCCTTCCAACACCAGGAAGTGTAGTGAGACCACATAAAGGGAAATACACACAAATACTCATACAGTTGACAACGACATGTGTGGCAAACGTGTCCTGGGAGCCGGCCACAAGGCCGAGACACTGCCACCACATGTACAAACACGAAACGTTGCCACGGGCAGCCACAGATGAAAGGAAAATGTCAGAGTGCACACCAAACATAAAACAGAGTGCACACCAGACATTCAGAGTGCATACTTACACACACACAACTCAGGTGTAACCGCATGCACTTGACAGTAAGCTACCTAGCACCAGCTTAGGCTGCTATACTGCCAAGTACAATCACATGTTGCCGGCGGCAACCACAAGTGAGGCAACATACTAGCGGCCCTCACCTGTGGCTGAACATCCAAACCGCAGGAAACAGCATGCGGACACAGGAGTCACGACCATGACCATGGCCGTGACAGCTTTATTCTTTCACATATTCAATTAAAATCCATGTGTACAAATGGTGAAACTGTAGCACAATGTACATGGTGATACAGTTTCTCCGTTTGTACACATGGATTTTAATTGAATATGTGAAAGAATAAAGCATTGGTTTTTAAGGATAAGGAACTGAACTTTTTTTTTGCTATTCCTGGATTGCTCACCTGGCTGCGTCTAAACCAGTACAGTCTGTGACTCCTTTAAAAAACTGGAGGTGAGTGCTGCAGTGAATGAATAGTTTTTTTTTGCATCATGCATGACATGCACCATCCCATGCTACAAAGAATACTTGGCTGCTGTGGGCATAAAATGAAAGAAACTCATGCTGTGGCCACCATCCTCCCCTGACCTCAACCCTATTGTGAACCTTTGGCGTATCCTCAAGCAAAAGACCTGAGGGTGGGAGGCAATTCACATCAAAACCAGCAGCTTTGGGAGGCTATTCTGACATCTTGCAAGGAAATTCAAGCAGAAACTCACAAGTTCAATAGATGCAAGAATTGTGAATATAATATCAAAGAAGGGGCGCTATGTTAAAGGATAACTGTCACATTTAGACCCTAATTTCAATTTTCATATATGTAGTTACTAATAACATAATATTCCAGAATCAGTTACTATTAGACTGACTTACCCCATATTTAAAAAGATTCAGCCCTTAGCAACCAGTCTGCATAAAACTGCAATTTCACTGTTCAGTTAAGATGGCCGCCACTGCCCTCCCCCTGAGGCTAATCCTGCCTGCCCTCACTAGCCAGTAACAATAGCCCCCCAAAAGTTTCAGTAACCAGAGCCCTCCCCCCTAAAGGATTAATCTCCTGCAGTACACAGGGGTCCTCTTACCACATGTTGCTTTCATTTATACACTGAGCAGATGGCAGATCCCCTTCCCTGGCCTGCGCTGCTCCAACTCTGCATTCTCCAGCTCTGCTGAGTGAGGGAGCGTCTGCCAAGCGCAGGGACAGGGAGAAGTGCACACAGCCCAGGCACTGTTATCAGCTGCTGGGGAGGACCTGGCTTTAATAATTTACTTACAGTCCCTGGCTGTCAGTAATCTGACCTTGCATTCTTCTGCATCGTCCGTCCTTCAACAGACGGACCATGCCTAGCAACCTGATTTTAAGCACAGGTAAAAATAGGCAGTACAGGGAACAAAACTGTGGAATTAAGGGGTAATTGAATACACAGTGAAAAGTTGAAATAGGGCCACCAAGGAGATATTAATCACCACAATCCAATACTCCAAAAAATAAAATAAAAAAAAAAATATATATATATATATACAACAGTTATCCTTTAACATGTAACTTGGCCTGTTAAGATGTTTTTGATTGAGATACAGTAGATTTAGATTTCAGTAAATGTGACCTCTTAATGCTACAAATTCAACAAATGTCCATTTTTAGTTCTTTACAACCTATAAAGTGTTTTTGAAACTCTGTTTTGTATAATAATTTGGAACAGTGTATTTAGAGATTTTCAATTTGTAAAAAAAAAAAAAAAAAATCCTGTCATCATTGGGAGGTTTGTTCAGTACAATTTGATTTATACTCAGATATACAGTATATAAAGGTTGATGACTTGAAAATTATACTGACTGTAATTTGCACTAACCATTCAGGAAAATACTAAAAATATAATTTGCATAAAAATTTGGAACACTGTATTTTTCCATTAAAGGGAATGTCCGAGTTATTTTTTTGTTCTTTCTATGTTCCTAACTAAGCAAATGTAACAGCTTTCCAATTAACTCAATGACCTGTGATGACAGCTTCTCTCCCTGCTCTGATAAACTTCGTTTACAAGCCTGTAAACCAGACGTCACTGTGCTGGCGACGCCCCCCTTCACTGCCTCTGCTCACTCCTAGGATTCTTAACCCCTTCAGCTGCACACATTGTATAGCTGCAGCAGTGACCATTCTGGGCACAGGATCTGACAGACTAGAGAGAGCATTGCACAAGAAGGTAGGTGGAAGATCTTTTGTGTATTAGCAGTGTCATTATATAGCTGGGACTTGTAGTTCTACACTTACAAGTTGCTGTTGATTCTCCCAGCACTCAGGGCATCTCTTGTATCCACTCCCTTAGCAGTGTTATTATATAGCTGGGACTTGTAGTCCTACACATACAACATGCTGCAGAGTCTCCCAGCAGGCAGACATGTCACTCAGGGCAGTTCTTGTATTCACTCCCTTAGCAGTGTCATTATACAGATGGGACATGTAGTCAGACATGTCATTCAGGGCAGTTCTTGTATTCACTCCCTTAGCAGTGTTATTATACAGCTGGGACTTGTAGTCCTACACATACAACATGCTGCAGAGTCTCCCAGCAGGCAGACATGTCACTCAGGGCAGCTCTTGTATCCACTCCCTTAGCAGAGCAGGAGGAGAGGCAGAGATTGTTTTTATTGCATGTAAACAAATGGACAGAAAAGAACCAGGGAAATGAGGAAATATATATATATATATATTTTTTTTTTTTTTTTTTTTTTTGCATAAAACTTGCTTAGCTTAGTTATATATTGCTGCCCATCAGATTTTCAGTGCTATATTTTTTTTTTTCATAACTCGGACAACCCCTTTAATAAAGTATGAGGCCTTGTTTTTTCCAGGACAATTTTTATTTTGTAATGTCACCATTTACAGTTGCATATGAGGTAGTGGGAAGCAGAAAACAAATTGCAAATGCGATGGAATTATAAAAAATTACCTGCCACAATTTTGTAGGTTTTGTCTTTACGGAGTTCCCAATGTGGTAAAACTGTCCTGTCCTCTTCATTCTCCGGGTCAGTACGATTACAACGGTACCACCCATGTGCTGTCTGCATCCCTATGTCTGTTCCACCTTATTAAAATAGAACAGGTCTTATTCTTGTAAATTTTACGGACAACGATAGAACAGTTCTGTAAGGGTCAGGGCATTCTGTTCTGCAACATGCAGAATACACACTGACAGTATCCGTGTTTTGCAGATCCGCAATTTGCAGACCACAAAACAGGCAACGGTCGTGTGCATGAGCCCTAATACCCCTATTACCTTGTTGAAGAGCTGCAAGCAGTATCAGCCAACATAATTTAACGTGCCCAAAGATGCAGAGACCTAATTGGGAACCACTTTCAGCATTTTCTGTTACTTTTGGGTAATTTAAAAAAACAATCCACATTCATCTTGTCATACTATCGCTGGAGGCAGACAAATTTTTTTGTGGGCCACCCTGTATAATATATTGAAGGGACACATGTTGCTTATGATGTATATTTAAATCATTTTGACATAAATATTTAATTAAGGTGTAAAATAAAAATTTAAATCATTGCGGCACAAGCAATGGATAAAAAAAAAATGCACCAAAATAATACATTATTGTGGATTTACCGTACTAATCTTACCAATTGTGTACATTTACACAAGCTGTGTAGACCTACACTTGGATTATCACAGTGGTTCAGGCTGGATGATAAATGTGGTGCAGGGATAAACACTTAGTCTAACTGCATACCAACTGTTGGTTGGCTTACTTTGAGGCAGAATTTTGGTTCAAATGGTGCATATTAGACCATTTCCCTTTTCCATTAAAGGGATTCTGTCACCAGATTTAACCCTATTAAGCTAGCTGACATTAGGGATGTGCTAATGTCAGCTAAACCTAACTAGCCTATTCCTACTTTTATCTATGCCCCCGTTACTGCAGAAATATAACTTTTATAATATGCTAATTTGCCTCTAGGAGCAGGCGGGGCGTTTTTCCTGCTCCTAGAGGCTCCGTTCTCCCACCTTTGTCACCTTCCTCTAATTCCTGATTGACAGGGCCAGGCAGTGCTCGCATCTGTCTGCCAGCCCTGTGCTCTGGTGAAAGCATTCGGCGCAGGCGCAGTGAGGAAGCTGACAGCCTTTGAGCATCTTTCCCTCGCCGCGCCTGCGCCGAATACTGAACAGCGCAAGATTTCACCAAAGCACAGGGCGGGCAGACAGATGCGAGCGCTGCCTGGCCCTGTCAATCAGGACTTGGAGGGAGGTGACAAAGGTGGGAGAACGGAGCCTCTAGGAACAGGAACAATGCCCCCCCTGCAACTAGAGGCTAATTAGCATATTATAAAAGATAGATTTCTGCAGTAATGGGGGTATAGATAAAAGTAGGAATAGGCTAGTTAGGTTTAGCTGACATTAGCACATCGCTAATGTCAGCTAGCTTAATAGGGTTAAAGCTGGTGACAGAATCCCTTTAAGTCCCACCAATTTCTGCTAAGCCCTGCTCTGTTTTGAGCAAGTCAGAAAAAGTATAGAAACCCTAGCTGCCCTAAATTGTGGCAGAATTGGACCACTTTTTGCACAGATTTTAGGTTCAGACACATTAGTAAATGTGTTGTTATTATGTTAAAAAGCATGTATATTTGGTGTCCCAAAAAGCATGACAACTTATGGAATAGATATAATTGTCTGAGCAAATTAGGTAAAATCATATTTTTTTAAAAACTAATTACCAAGTAAGATTAGTATTTAAATGTATGCCTACCTCCAAATGCTAATTTCCTCAAAGTACTTATATGTTTGAAGAAGGCCAGCATACAGATCTGCATTGATTGAAAAGTGATCAGCTAAAAAAGGAATGGAGCGTTAATTAGAAATTTGGTTCTTCAATACTAAGTGTTAAACTTAGTGAAAGGCATTTTTAATCGGCTTTTATTTAGCAACTATTTGGCAAAGTGTTATATAAAAAAAAAAAAAAAACTAAAAAAAAAAGAGTCTGTCCTGTAATGTGATATCAGGGGCTGCTTTTGAATGCTACCATTGAAAATACACAACGTTTAGTGCTGTTGCGGGAATGAATGTGACCTTCATGCTGTACTCGGCTCTCCGCAGTACATTGCCGTTGGCTCTCTGCTCTAGATGGCCTGTGAGTGATCAATGATGGACATAGCTGCTGTGTCTAGTGTCTGCTGAGTTGTGGTAATCAAAGCAAAATATTCACAAATGGAACACTCTTGAACTTTTTTAAAGACTAGTTTCAAAGTCTGAGCCCTTTGATAAATAAGAGCCAAAGATGTATCAAAGAAGTAAAACTCCTTTGGGTTTAATTTTCCGTGATCTAGCTGATAATATTTCTAAGCAAAATTTTACTTTTTCTTCACACGGAAATTAACAAAAAATCTTTCAATGTATAGATAGATTTTATTTACTGTATATAGTCAGGCAGTACTTTATGTAATGGACATTTATAGAGCAGTCATTATTTTGGAACAGAAAAAATATTTTATCCTAAAATATGCTTAGCTGACTACTCTTCCAGTTGTGCGGCAGATGCAGCACGCCCATTATTAACAAGTATTTTTGTATTAAGACAAGCACTAATTAAGGATCTCCTCTCCTTCTGTCCTTTTGATGCTTAAACTACCAGTGTCATGAGACACTGACACTTTCAGTTCAGAGTGGTTTGCTTTACTCAAGGTCATCCTAAAAGGTGCATGCAAGACTCGCTAAAGGACTGCAAGACATTTGAAAAGCGCATCACTCTATAAGGATGGCTTCACTTTAGTCACTATTTTTATGGTGCTTTTTGATGCAATTTTTATAATGAATTGTAATGGATGGACTTATAATTATTTTTCCATTCTGTCGCATCCAGCTGTGGCTCAAAAACTGCCACAATAGGTGAGGATTAAAAAAAAAGCTGTGTGTGAAGCCGCCCTTAAGCAGGTGATCTGCTCTTGCTCTTTATGGGTGTTTAGATGTCTTTTATATGGCATTTATACAACAGAACTATTGGGTCTACTTGTGGCAATTAAGGGAATTGTTCTATAACAATTGAGGGACAATTTTTATTTTACTATTTCACATCCGCCCATAGGATATCAACGTCCTATGGGTGGGTGTTTATCTCAGTTCTGGAACTTCCATTCAGAGATGGAAGCTGCACGCTAATCGTGTAGCTGCCGAGTGGGGGGCCCACTGTCAGTGACAGCAGGCCACCCCAGCGAGCACTGTGTATACAGATCAGGAAGCGATATACGCTTCCTTTCCTGGACTGGTGGTCATGTGACTGCCGGGGCCGTGAGAGTGCAGGAGCTGTCGGGTCTTCTACAGACCTTGATCAGCCCTGCACAGAGGCTGTACAATGTTGTATTCTGCTGTACAGCCTCTCTAGGGGCTGTATTTCCCCTGCAACTGGGGCTACTATATCAGCCTCAGTTACAGGAGAAATCAATATTGAAAACAAAATAAAAGTTAAGGTAAATGTCCCCTAGAGGTCTTGTATGACCTTATGGGGGATGCAAAGTGTAAAATAAAACAATAAAAAATCCCTTACATCACAAAAAGTACAACTCTAAGTGATCAAAAAGGCGTATGTCCCACAAAATGGTATCAATAAAACCGTCACCTCATCCCGAAAAAAATGAGCCCCTACATAACAAAATCATTTAAAAAATAAAAAAACTAAGGCAAACAGTACATGAAAACATTTTAAAAAAATTGTTAAAAAAAATGCTATTGTGTTAAAGTGAAATAAATAAATAAATAAAAGTATACATATTAGGTATCACCGCAGCCGTAACAACCAGCGCTATAAAAATATCACATGACCTAACCCCTCAGGTGAACACCGTAAAAAAAAAAATATTGCAACATTAGGCGATCAAAAAGGGGTATACCCCCCAAAATAGTACCAATCAAACAGTCACCTCATCCCGCAAAAAATTAGACCTTACCTTAGACCAGCTTTATAAAAATATCACATGAATTAAATCCTCAGGTGAACACCATAAAAAAAAAAAAAAAACATTGCCAAAAAATACATTTTTTGTCACCTAACCACATAAAGTGCAATCAAAAAGGCGTATGCCCCCCTAAAATAGTAGCAATCAAACAGTCACCTCATCCTGCAAAAAATGAAACCCTAACTAAGACAATCGGTCAAAAAATAAAAAAAAGCTATGTCTCTCACACTATGGAAACACTAAAACATAATTTTTGGGGTTATCAAAAATGCTATTATTGTGTAAAACTTAAATAAATAAGAAAAAGTATACATATTAGGTATTGCCACGTCCATAACGATCTGCTCTGTAAAAATGTCCAATGACATAACCCCTCAGGTAAACGTTGTAAAAATAATTAAATAAAAACTGTGCTAAATCAACAATTTTTTGGGTCACCTTGCCCCATAAAGTATAATAATGGATGCTCAAAACATCATCTGTACCCAAAATTTGTAAAAGGTCAACTCTTCCTACAAAAAACAAGCCCCTGCACCAGACAATCGGCAGATAAATAAAAAACATATGGCTTTCAGAAAATGGAGACGCAAAAACAATTATTTTTTTCAAAAAAGCTTTTTTTTATGTAAAACTGAAACAAACAAACAAAGTTGAAATATTTGATATCATTGTGTCCGTAACTACTTGGTCTATAAAAATAGCACATGATGTACCCTGTCAGATAAATGTAAAAAATTAAAAATTAAAACAGTGCCAAAACAGCCATTTTTTGGTTATCTTGCCTCACAAAAAATGTAATATAGAGTAATTAAAAATCATATGTACCCCAGAATAGTACCAATAAAACTTTCACCTTATCCCCTAGTTTCCAAAATGGGGTCACTTTTTGGGAGTTTCTACTGTAAGAGTGCATCAGGGGGGCTTCAAATGGGATATGGCATCTAAAAACCAGTTCAGGTAAATCTGACTTTCAAAAACCATTCTGTGTTCCTTTTCTTCTGCGCCCTGCCGTGTGCCCTTACATCAGTTTACGACCATATGTGGGGTGTTTCTGTAAACCGCAGAATCAGGGCAATAAATATTGAGTTTTGTTTGGCTGTTAACCTTTGATGTGTTAAAGAAAACAATGGATTCATATGTTTTCCTTTAATTCTTCTGGAACACCTAAAGGGTTAACAAAATTTGTAAAATCATTTTTGAGTAACTTGAGGGGTGTAGTTTCTACAATGGGGTCATTTATGGGGCGTTTCTACTATGTAAGCCCCCACAAAGTGACTTCAGACCTGAACTGGTCCTTAAAGGGAGTCTGTCACCACATTTGAGCATATTAGACTGATCAAATAGCGTTATATGTGCCACTGAGAACTTAAAAACGGTACCTTTGTTGTATCTAATGGAGTTTTCTTTCAGCCAAAAATGAACTTTTAAGATTCTGTAAATGCGCCCTGGGTTTTGGAAATGTTCTTAAAATTTCTAAGAATTGTTTCTACAATTCTAAAGCTTCTAATGTCCTAAAAAAATAAAATGACATTTCCAAAATGATGCCAACATAAAGTAGACATATAGGGAATGTTAAGTAATAAATATTTTTGGAGGTATCACTTTCTGTTTTAAAAGCAGTAAAATTGAAATTTTGAAAATTGCTAACTTTTCAAAATTTTGGGTAAATATGGGATTATTTTATAAATAAAGGTAAAATATATTGACTCAAATTTACCACTGTCATGAAGTACAATATGTCACGAGAAAATAATCTCAGAATGGCTTGGATAAGTAAAAGTGTTCCAAAGTTATTACCGAATAACGTGACACATGTCAGATTTGCAAAATTAGGCTCTGTCAGGAAGGGGTAAATGGCCCGGATGTGAAGTGGTTAAAAAGGTTAACATAACGAACTATAAAATAAACTTCCAAGCTCTGATGCAATTTCATTAATTAGGCCATGTTATATATCTAAATAAATGGTGGATGATGACAGACCCAAACAATGTGGTATATTTGTTGAAATTAAAGTCTTACATATCTAATAAAAGCAAAACTGCAAAAAATAATAATAGGGCTGCAACGATTAATCGATGTAATCGATTATATTCGATAACTGGATTCGTTGTCGACGAATCCAGTTATCGAATAATCGCCGATTCGTTGCTATGCGGGCGGGCGGGCGCTGCATCTTTATTTTACCTTTTTACAATGACGCTCCTGTAACAGCCAGGCAGAGCGGACGGCGGCGTAACGTCACTCACTCACGTGACACGCCTGCTCCGCCTCCTTCATTCATGAAGTGGGCGGAGCAGGTGCGTCACGTGAGTGAGTGACGTTACGCCGCCTTCCGCTCTGCCTGGCTGTTACAGGAGCGTCATTGTAAAAAGGTAAAATAAAGATGCAGTGATTAGTCCGACTTAGGGCCGGGGCTGTTATGGGGAGGGGGGAGGATCTGTCTATGGCACTGCTATGGGGAGGGGGGTCTGTGTATAGCACTGCTATGGGGAGGAGGGGGGGGGGTCTGTGTATGGCATTGCTATGGGAAGGGGGATCTGTGCACTGTTATGAGGAAAGGGATCTGTGCACTGTTATGCCCATAACAGTGCACATATCCCCCTCTCCATAACTGCGCCACCCACAGATCTCCCTCTCCATAACTACGCCGTCCACAGATCCCCCTCTCCATAACTGCGCCGTCCACAGATCCCCCATAATAGTGTCGTCCACAGATCCCCCATAATAGTGTCGTCCACAGATCCCCCATAAGTGTCGTCCACAGATCCCCCATAAGTGTCGTCCACAGATCCCCCATAAGTGTCGTCCACAGATCCCCCATAAGTGTCGTCCACAGATCCCCCATAAGTGTCGTCCACAGATCCCCCATAATAGTGTCGTCCACAGATCCCCCGTAATAGTGTCGTCCACAGATCCCCCGTAATAGTGTCGTCCACAGATCCCCCGTAATAGTGTCGTCCACAGATCCCCCGTAATAGTGTCGTCCACAGATCCCCCGTAATAGTGTCGTCCACAGATCCCCCGTAATAGTGTCGTCCACAGATCCCCCGTAATAGTGTCGTCCACAGATCCCCCGTAATAGTGTCGTCCACAGATCCCCCGTAATAGTGTCGTCCACAGATCCCCCGTAATAGTGTCGTCCACAGATCCCCCATAATAGTGTCGTCCACAGATCCCCATAATAGTGTCGTCCACAGATCCCCCATAATAGTGTCGTCCACAGATCCCCCATAATAGTGTCGTCCACAGATCCCCCATAATAGTGTCGTCCACAGATCCCCCATAATAGTGTCGTCCACAGATCCCCCATAATAGTGTCGTCCACAATTTGTTTTAATATGGCCTTTGAACATAATTTTTCAAGTAAGATCATATAAACCTCTCTGTTTTGTAATTTTGTAATTTTCC
Source organism: Bufo gargarizans (assembly GCF_014858855.1). NCBI lineage: Eukaryota > Metazoa > Chordata > Amphibia > Anura > Bufonidae > Bufo > Bufo gargarizans. Next base: position 281,767,455 of record NC_058081.1, read on the forward strand.
CGATTAATCGATTAATCGTAGAAATTAATCGGCAACTAATCGATTATTCAAATAATCGTTAGCTGCAGCCCTAATAAAGGATAACCGTTTTACCAGCTTATGAAAAAAAATGGTTTGAAATATGGTTGCAGTTTTTTGTTTCTTGCTTTTATATGTTTTCTGCTTAATTTTTTTTATTGTATATTGTGATTACTATAGTGTTTACTTCTGTATTTTCCCTTGTGGACATTTCTTTAAAACTGTATCTTATTTCTAAACTATATACCGTATTTTTCGCTTTATAAGACACACCTGATGATAAGACGCATCTAGGTTTTTGAGGAGGAAAATTAGAAAAAAAAATTTGAACCAAAAGGTGTGCTTTTGGTATGTTTTGAACTAAAGGTGGTCTGTGGATGCCGCACTGTTATGGAGGGATCTGTGGATGACCCTGATGGGGGATCTGTGGATGACACTGATGGGGGATCTGTGGATGAGACTGATGGGGGAATCTGTGGATCACACTTATGGGGCTCTGTGGATGACATTGATGGGGGATCTGTGGATTACACTGATGGGGGATCGGTGGGTGACACTTATGTCATCCACAGATCCCCATAAGTGTCATCTACAGATCCCCCATCAGATGCATCAGTGTGGAGGGAGAAGGCGGAGACACTCATGGCAGGGTCCGGGGCAGTGATTCTACTCTAGTACACCGAGCCCTGCAGCTGTTAAGTACATTCAATCCGATCCATATCTTAATGTATACCGCACTGTTCTGTACTTACTGTAGTACCGTATGTATAGCATTAAGACGGCGCAGACCGGCAGCTCCCTCGGTCATGCGCCGCCTGCCGCAGCTCTCTCCTCATGCGCCGCCTGCCTGCTTATCTTACTTAATGAATGAACAGGCAGGCGGGGCAGGCAGGCGCATGAGGAGGAAGCTATGGCAGGCGGGGCAGGCGGCGTATGACCGAGGGAGCTGCCGGTCTGCGCTGTCTTAATGCTATACGCCACTTTTGGGGGGGAAAAAGTGTGTCTTATAAAGTGAAAAATACGGTACTTCTGAATACATAGTAGGCCATTTTTTTTATCTGAAATATGCCTAAATTAGATGTATTTCAAGCGCAGATGGCAGCACAACTGTTAGTTGCGTTGCTATCTGTGGCTTTTCTCTGCTCACGCCAGGTCTTAAACTGAGTGCTGGAAAGGGCCGTCAGGCCCGTCTCATTCATCATTTTCTACGCCTGTTTTAGGCGTTTAAAATGGTCTAAATGTAAGACGACTCAGAAGCTGTTTTGCATTTTGAACTGGCGCTTGATGCGCAGAAGATATGGAGGCCGGCACCTCTACATAACTTCCACTGTCAGCTATGGGGCTTTATTAAGACCGACATCTAAAATACCGTTCTTAATAAATGTGCCCCATAATCTGCAGTTGAGTTGGATTTACCAACATCATTTTGTCAGGACAGCATCTTTTGTCAGGCATGGTGATCTCTGCTTAAAGCCCAGTATTTGAACTCTACTGTAAGAGTTAATTAATTCCCTTGTCCTCAAGTTTAAATAAATTTCATAGTCACACTTACTGTTTGGCAGGTTGAGATCACCAAGAGACATCTTATGTTGAAAAAAAGTTCTTAGAAGTTTTACAATAGCAATAAAATCTTTAATCAGCCTCATGGTTATTGATAGTAATTATCTATTCTTCAGGTGCGGCGAGGCTTCTAGCATCCTTCTGAGGCTTGTAATGCTTTCTACCAGTAACTTTATTGACTAATTAAAATTTCTACTATTTAATATTGCATTACAATATAAACTGTATATGCCATTTTAAATCTCCTCTAGGCTCACACTTCAGGGGATTTAACACGTTCCTCACATTGCAATGACAAATGGCTAGATTTAAAAAAATAGGAAAATATAAACCAATATTTTTATTTTCCACTAGAGCTTGATTTAAAGGGAATCTGTCACCAGCGACCTCCCCATCACACAGGTTGCATATACAGTAGCTGTAGTTCATTTTCTCTTTTGTTTATCTTAGGCTCCATTCCTGTATTGTGATACGCTTTCCTAATTACAAATGAGGCGTTCGGTGCAACAAGGTTGACTCTGTCACCCTCGTTGCACTCCAGATCCACTCATTTCTATGGCCAGCTCCTCCCTCGCTGTTTTGATTGACATGCCTAATTTGTATATTAGATAATAGTATTATAACTCAGGAACAGCGCCCCAGATCAGTAGAAAAACGTCATTTTAATCAGGTGAACTACAGCTATGGGTCTATTCAAATATATAGATAGGAAGGTTGCTGGCATCTGACTCTTGGTAAATTAAAATGTATTATTAATTATTAATCTTATTATTAAACTGCCTATTTATATGTAATATAGGTAGCTAGTAAAAGAGTGTTGCATGGTGCATTCATTGTAAATAGGAACAATAAGCAGTATAGGTTATGTGTCTCTATAAGGCTATGTTCACATCACATTTCTATCCTCCGCTTAACAGATCTGCTGAAAGCATGTACAAATGGGTATCTACAGTAGGCTGGTACAAAAATGTAATAGATTCCACTTTTGTGTCTGCTAAACAAAACCGCCAGTGATAGATACATAATAACATAGTTTATAAGGCTGAAAAAAGACATCTGTCCATCCAGTTCGGCCTGTTATCCTGCAAGATGATCCAGAGGAAGGCAAAAAACCTGTGAGGTAGAAGCTAATTTTCCTCATTTTAGGGGAAATAAAATTCCTTCCTGACTCCAATCAGGCAATCAGAATAACTAAGTGGCATGATTGCTTTCTAATTACTTATAGATTTCAGATGGTGTCATGACTTTCATGGCTTTTTGCACCTCTTTTTCTTCATGCGTTAAATACTTTTTCCCTGTGTGCTTTCTCATTATTAATGATAACTTAACGTTGCCTGTGTGGATTGGGTGGGTTGTTACCGGCATCCGGTGAGAATGTCAGGTCTGTAGCACCTTTAGAAATCTATTTACAGAATTGGTGACGTGTTCAATACTTCACCCGCTTGTAATCTGTGGCGGTAAGTGCCAGACCTATAGTTGATTAGCATTTATGTCGGGTGTAATAATTCAATTAAGAATTATTAATTATGGTCATAAAAATTATTAATCATAAAAAAATTAAATTTATAAAAATTTTCATAAATTCTTAAAATCATGACCTGGTGAATTGTAGACAACCTAATTGATACAATTCACATCTGAGTCCGACTATTTCCTCAGATAAATAAGTTCTTTTTGACGAGAGATGACGTTAATGATAAAACATGTAGTTCTGCATTATACAACAATACACAGGTTTATAAAAATATGCAGATTTATTGGTTACAAGATTATAAACATATATAAGTAGATAAACACAATGATACATGCAAATGAATATATATAGCATTGATATAAAGCATTACAAGCTTAACAATACATGCGAGTGGAAATAACTTGTCACATTATAACAAAGCTATTATTAGGTTGGGATATCAAAAATATGAACATAATTTATATACATTACTTCTGTTCAGAGAAAATCTCATGATATCAGGATGGGCATGTCTAATCCTAGACATCAATATGGAATGCTAAATACATTCTGCCCCCTCTAACCAACTACACATCACATGACTTCAGGCATGGGCAAATCCATTCAAGGATATAGCTTAGAAGAGATAACTGTATCCTTCCGCCCCATCCTGGACTATTTTCACATATATAACTTTGGTAAGACTATTAAGGGTACTTTCACACTAGCGTTTTTCTTTTCCGGCGCTGAGTTCCGTCCTAGGGGCTCAAATCCGGAAAAGAACTGATCAGTTTTATCCTAATGCATTCTGAATGGAGAGTCAGTCCTTCAGGATGCATCAGGATGTCTTCTGTTCAGTCTTTTTGACTGATCAGGCTTTTCAGAAAAACGTAGCATGCAGTATTTTTACCTCCGGCCAAAAAGCCTGAACACTTTGACTGAACGCCTGATCAGGCTTTTTTCCCATTGACTTGCATTAACGCCGGATCCGGCCCCGTGTGTTCAGTCAAAACGGATCCGGCTTTTGCATGTTAAACCCGAAAAATGTGAAAAAAAAGTTAAAGTCCATAAATGGCGGATCCGTTTTTTCCAATGCATTTTTCCATTGTGATCGAAAGCCTGATCAGGATTCAAATGTAATCCGTTTTCACACGTTTTTCCGGATCCGGCGGGCAGTTCCGGTGTCGGAATTGAACGCCGGATTAAAACAACGCTAGTGTGAAAGTAGCCTAAGACAAATGACAGGGATATATGATCTTTGCTAGACCATATCTTAAATGGAAAGGACTTGAAATAAGTCTTTCCTGTGGGAAACCATCACTTAGCTTGGCGAAGAATGTTCTATCAATATATATATATATCTAAGCAATTATTTACTGCTTTGCTAGATTATGAGTCTTGATTCTTCTGCAGGTAGAATGAAGTCTCACAATATCCTAAAACTACATCTCAATATGGAGATGATCAATTAATTTAATTATGTTTTTTTTTCGCCAATCTAGATGGTATAATTTCACCCACACTATCAAATTAGTCTTAATAAAATGAAATATCATTTTCTGTATCTCTTACCAAGTCCTAGTAGAAATCTCACTTCTGCTCCTAGGAAAGCTGGGTGGTCCATCATAGCACATCTCACCATGGCTTCCATCTTGATAGACACCTCTAGACAGCTTTATTTCTCTTTCCTCTCTTTCTTGTGTGTGTCTCCGTTCTGTCATGTCTCCTTTTCTTTCTGTTCTCTCATACCATCTTTTTATCCTATCTTAGAAAGGGCTTGGCCAAGTTTTATCATTAACTAGTGACCTCACTTTATAATCAATATAACCTCCCTCTAGTATTTTACCCTAACACTAGATGGCACTAGTATTCCATACAAAAATTTAATCACTCACTTCTTTCTCTTATCTAAAATACTAGCAATAAATGTTATCTAAGGTTTCAGACAAAACCTTGAGAAGATCTTGAAGAGACAATGAGTTTTATACTTGGTCAACTACCTTGTGTATCCTTAAGTCTTTTGACCAGACTTGATTAAATCAAGATAAATATGGCTATCTCAATTCATTGTTCTTAAAGGAGACAGGGTTTGTTCATGATCACCTGTGTTCACATTTCTCCATTCAAGGAAAGAAATAATTAATTTGTGTGTTACACTGAGACAGATTTTAAACATGACAGAGGAGTTTATACCTCGTTTCTAATCTTAAAACTGAATATATCTATGAGGACTATGCTCTTATATATATACTATATATTCAGCACACCTATTAAAATTGCTAATATAAAATCAATCTACTCCTATATTGATTAATATAAAAACCACAAAGAAAGATTAGAGTCTTTCTATTCACTAAAATCATCAGAACTCGAATACATTGTCTTATCTAGGCCTTCTCAAGACATACAAAATTGTAACTATAGTGGAGCATGGCTCTTAAAGGTAATGAACATCCATCTTGACTAAAAATGAATTGGATATCAATGTATTTACCTATGAAAAGGCACGACAGAGGTGAATCTGGATCTGAGCACTAGCCGGGATGAGCCACATAGTATTTATGGAGGGGTTTGACATTGATAATTTGTGGCCACACTAAATGGTAGTTATTACTGTGCCAAACTTGTTGACTGTGACAAGATGAAAAGAAGTGGTCATAGAGTAGTGCCTAGCATAGAATAAAAATTGATGCAGCAGATTTTCCACCTGATTACAAAAGGCCAAAAAAACTCTGCTATATATGTCAAGGCAAACTACGGCAAGCACCACCTTCACCCCTTTAGCTTAGTCTTTATGCTCATCTCCTTGTGGGTTAATATAAAAGGCTGTCACCAGATTACCCCAGGCTATACAAAGCCAGATACAGTGCTCTGTCCTAGGGGACCCTACCCTTATCTGCTGGGACTCCAGCCTATATTAGGACTATCCCAACCACTGCGCAGAAACTGCAGCCAAGCCAATACACTGCTGTACATACAGTAGATTACAATACTACATATAACCAGGTTCTATCAACAGGACAACACAGCAGTTATTAAACATAACGGTTTAATATGATTAAGCAACAGTGCATACAAGTTACAGACAGGTAAAAGATAAAAGGATTACTTAAAAAATGAAACTCATGTCCCTAAAGATGTGGTTTATGTTTTCCTGCAAGTGGAGCTTGGCATTTAGTTCTCATAGACCTCTCATCCATGGAGCTGTGTCCTGATGTTATCTCATGGCCCCTCACACAACTCTCCCCTCACATGACCAGGTGGGTTTTTTAAAATTTTGGCTGGGCAAACACATGTTCCCCTTGCCCAATCATTTGGTTAACATAGAATGTTATCTGATGTGTCCTGCCCTCCAGCCAATCAATTTAGTGACCTGAGCTAAATGTGTTTGAGGCTCATCTTCACTACCTTTAAATGTGTAATGTGAGGCCATAAACGACACCTCACAGCCAACACTACAACTCGGCCATTAACACTTTGGAACATTAAGCATGGGCATAGGAAATACAAAAAGTCACATATACAGACGTGGACAAAATTGTTGGTACCCTTTGGTCAATGAAAGAAAAAGTCACAATGGTCACAGAAATAACTTTAATCTGACAAAAGTAATAATAAATTAAAATTCTATAAATGTTAACCAATGAAAGTCAGACATTGTTTTTCAACCATGCTTCAACAGAATTATGTAAAAAAATAAACTCATGAAACAGGCATGGACAAAAATGATGGTACCCCTAGAAAACACAGAACATAATGTGACCAAAGGGACATGTTAATTCAAGGTGTGTCCACTAATTAGCATCACAGGTGTCTACAACCTTGTAATCAGCCATTGGGCCTATATATATGGCTCCAGGTAATCACTGTGTTGTTTGGTGATATGGTGTGTACCACACTCGACATGGACCAGAGGAAGCAAAGGAAAGAGCTGTCTCAAGAGATCAGAAAGAAAATTATAGACAAGCATGTTAAAGGTAAAGGCTATAAGACCATCTCCAAGCAACTAGATGTTCCTGTGAGTACAGTTGCACATATTATTCATAAGTTTAAGATCCATGGGACTGTAGCCAACCTCCCTGGACGTGGCCGCAGGAGGAAAATTGATGACAAATCTAAGAGACGGATAATCCGAATGGTAACAAAAGAGCCTAGAAAGACTTCTAAAGAGATTCAAGGTGAACTTCATGCTCAAGGAACATCAGTGTCAGATCGCACCATCCGTCGTTGTTTGAGCCAAAGTGGACTACATGGGAGACGACCAAGGAGGACACCATTGTTGAAAACGAATCATAAAAAAGCAAGACTGGAATATGCCAAACTACATGTTGACAAGCCACAAAGCTTCTGGGAGAATGTCCTGTGGACAGATGAGACAAAAATCGAAGTTTTTGCCAAGGCACATCAGCTGTATGTTCACAGACGAAAAAATGAAGCATATCAAGAAAAGAACACTGTCCCTACTGTGAAACATGGAGGAGGCTCTGTTATGTTCTGGGGCTGCTTTGCTGCGTCTGGCACAGGGTGTCTTGAATCTGTGCAGGGTACAATGAAATCTCAAGACTATCAAGGAATTCTAGAGAGAAATGTACTAGCCAGTGTCAGAAAGCTTGGTCTCAGTCGCAGGTCATGGGTCTTGCAACAGGACAATGACCCAAAACACACCGCTAAAAACACCCAAGAATGGCTAAGAGGAAAAAATTGGACTATTCTAAAGTGGCCTTCTATGAGCCCTGACCTCAATCCTATTGAGCATCTTTGGAAGGAGCTGAAACATGCAGTCTGGAAAAGGCACCCTTCAAACCGGACACAACTGGAGCAGTTTGCTCATGAGGAGTGGGCCAAAATACCTGCTGAGAGGTGCAGATGTCTCATTGACAGTTACAGGAAGCGTTTGATTGCAGTGATTGCCTCAAAAGGTTGCGCAACAAAATATTAAGTTAGGGGTACCATCATTTTTGTCCATGCCTGTTTCATGAGTTTATTTTTTTACATAATTCTGTTGAAGCATGGTTGAAAAACAATGTCTGACTTTCATTGGTTAACATTTATAGAATTTTAATTTATTATTACTTTTGTCAGATTAAAGTTATTTCTGTGACCATTGTGACTTTTTCTTTCATTGACCAAAGGGTACCAACAATTTTGTCCACGTCTGTATATGTCTTGGTTTGTCACAATATAATTCAAAACAGAAAAAAAATGATTATTTTTTTGGGCCCATAGCAGTTCTCTTTAATATCAGGTCAACATAGAGTATTTTCTCTGACTGGTTGACATAGGTATACAGGTAATTTTCCTTCTGAGATGGTTTTGATATATCAGCAATATTGACCGTTTTTGTTTTTACCAGAAATTGTTTAGAGAAAAAGATACAAAATATTAATAAGAAATTTTCGCAATTTAAAATGATTGGACTGAAATTAGGAACAATCAGTGTTTCATGATTAGCGATGAGCGAATTTATCAAAAATTTGATTCGGCGAATCGCGTTAAAAAACTGCTTTAGAACATATACTTCACTGCACAGGGGCAAATAAGACGTATAAATATTTCCTTGTAATAAACCCTGTTAATGGCTGTAACACCCCAATAACAAGAATGGTTTGGTGGAATTACAGAGCTGTATAATGGCAATTTGGGTCCCCAGTCAGTGCAGCAAGGTGTAATAGGATTGTTCCTATTACCCAGGCTGTAACCTCCCCTACTGAACCCAGTTCAACATAAATGTTGTGGAATGATTCCTCCCTATCCTTTCCCTACACCTTGAATAATCTTTCCCTGTACTTGTAAATCTTTTTTTTAGCATAATAGTTTTTTCTAACACTGTCCCTAGCGCCTACTGACGTCTCTCCCTGAACTAAGTACACTGGGAAATGGCAGAATCCAAGATGCCTGATGCTATTTATAGCGCTGTGACATCACAGGGCTGACTGGCTGCTGATTGGCTGCATGCATGGCATTATGGGTGATCCCGCCTTCCCAGAGTTCCGTGCTCCATGTCCTCACACGTGCATTAGCCATTTTAGGAAAAAATGTGAAGCGTCAGGAAATTCGGATTTGGTGAGAATCATATTTTTCCTGAAATTTGGATCGAATTCCACTTCGTCAGCTTCTATTCGCTCATCTCTAGTCATGATCTTGAGATAAAAATTTCAGTAAAATTAAAATAGGAAATTTAAATAAAAATGATAAATACAAAAGAACCTTAGCAGTTTGGATTTAGGTTATTTTTTCAGTACTTTGGAAATTTGGTTTTTAGATTTTTTTAATGACCACTTTATACTAGGTTTTATATTTAGTAAAATTCTGTGCTGACTCTGCTTCCCCCCCTTCTACAAGATATGTATGACTAGCCAACATACATTTCTCTTAGTATCATCACTATTTGCTCCTCTAGAGCAATGTTTATTTGTGAAAACTGAGTTCATTTTTATTGTCATGAATTTAGTCAGCAATACTGTATTCCCAGATCTGTAATTGCATGTAGACATGGCTCAACCTTTGGTCTTGCAATTTAAAGGCCAAAGCAATATCTTTGATGGAATTACAACTTTATTAAGCTTGGTTGGAAATGCTTTAGGACCTATATTACATTTAAATTTTTAATGCCACGCTGTCAACTTGGATTCAGACACCATTTGAGTTTATTGTTGTACTTTTTCTAATATAAACTCTGCCGTACAGTTCTGCCATCAGTGCAAATGTGCATTTGCTTGAACATACAGTACCATAAAAATAAAGCAATATAGCTTTGCTGCATTTACTGTGACTATATTAAATTGTATTACTGTGTATTTACTATAACTCCAGTTGTGTGAAAAGATAGAAGGACTAGAAAACTCTGCCCCTAATAGTCAATCATCCTGTTCCTTCCATATGCCCACCGTGCAAAAAATATTGTGGGCTCTACAAAAATCTTGGTTATTTCTTAAATTTTTAATGAAACATTACAACGCAAAATGTGGAAACATTTGCAGGATGATAATTCTCCCAGGGCATGAGACATGCCCTGTTGCTTCATCCCCCATAATACGATGGCTTAAAATTTCTGCCTGTTTTAACACTGTTAAATTTCTGCCTGTTTGTTGAAAGGTATATAATTTATATGTATAATTACATTTAAAATTAAAGGTTATAATTTAAAAATAACTTCTGATATATTGACATTCTTACAAATTGAGAATTACAAATTGTCTCATCAACAAGAGTTCTGCACCTGCGAGGGCTGTCCTCACAGCTGAAGATGATCCCCCTGCCACTTGATCGATAGGGCCAGAGATCTTGCCCGGCCCAGAAAATCTCAAGCTTGTGCCTCTGCTCTGAGTAACATAGACTTCCAGGTAGCTGCACATGAAAATTTGCTGTTCCAAAAGTTCAAGAAGAGTTTCTGCGCTTGCGCTGCTACTCGGAGCAGCATCTCTGGCGTGAGATTGTCAGGGCTTGTCAATAAGGTGGCAAGGGGAGCATCTTCGGGAGCAGGGACAACCCCATGCAGGTTTAGAACTCTGGTTGGTGAGAAGAATTGATTCACTCATCTCTAGTCAGAAGTACTGATCGGTGGGAGCCTCTGCTAAGTTCTGAAATGATAGGGGCTAATACTGTTATAATTTGACTGTGATTGGCTTTGTTTAGTAGCTGAAATACCATAGACCCTGTCAATTCTGGAGACACAAACAATGCCAAAAGAGAACAGCATGCAATTAAGTGGTCCTGTCCAGAGATCAAAGCTTCTGACCTCTCAGTATGACATCTCTGATTTTATTTTTAAACATTAGCCTCTTCAAATATATTTACATTAATATGAGGTCTCCTGGAACAGATCTGTGAAGGGATATTGACATCTGGACATTTATGGCATATCAATCGGATATGTCACAAATATGTGGGCCCCACTTCTGGGCTCTCTTCTAACATAAGAACAGTGTCCCACTGTTAATGGTGGGCAGGCCGCACATGTATGGCTTTCTCCAGTGATTGCTATGCGACTGTGCTCTGCTACTTTTGGAAGTCCCATAGCATTGAATGAAATGGACACCATGCACCATTCACTGCCATTGGACTTCCAAAAATAGCCAAGCCAGGGAATAGAGAAAAACTGCAGCAACTATCAATATGTGATGCATATCCCAGTTGGGGATACTCCTTTAAATCATGGTGCTAAAATACTGCATATAGCTGGTTTCAGGGAAAAAAATGGATCCTGAAAGACTGATCAGAAAAAGGAAAAAAGTAACGGTGATGTGAAACCAGCCTAAATTGCCCGTTTTACAGTTTTGTAACTGACTAACAAATTTGCTAGTCCCACAAGAGATTACTATACTCCAATATTGTATTGGCCTGAGCCTTAAAATTGAGCTCCTTCTGCAGTTGCAAGTCCCAGAATTATCAGGCCATTTTCCCATTTCCGGGATAGGACTCATTTGGATTGCTGAGAATTCTGGACTGTTGGTTGTAACATGTGATACATGCGACAGATACTCTGCCTATTTGCTGCCACAGATTTCCATGTAGCCAATTGGCATTATTTTATAATACCAGCAATAGGCATGAGATTTGAAGTACACAATAAAAAAAAAATCTGTTGCATAAATTGACATGTCCATGATGATGTCCATCATCTCCACACGTAGCTCATTGTTTTGTGCTGTGTTTTGCATCCCATGTGCACAAACCCTAATGTAGTATTAATGTTCTTGAGCCATCAAGCAAGGTATTGTAGCATTAAAGGGGTTGTTTGAGAATAAGAAGTATTTACTTAATGCTAGCATCTTGTCTTAGAAAGCGGACGATTCCTACTTACTTGCTCCCTCTGACATCCGATTGGCCACTTCGTAGCAAAATCACAAGATTTCGATCAGTTGCTGTGGCAGCCTTTGACATTGTTAAGGCTACCAGGCCTGTCGTAGAAAGCTTCCTATGGCAGGACTTCATAGGGGCCTGTGGGGATCTCATAGAGTGATATAGTGTACTATTGCAGTCTAGGGTATAAGTGATCAAAGGATTGCATGTAAAGATGACTCCCCACCCCAAAAAATATATAAATAATAAACAAAAAATAATTAGTATTGCTGCGTCAGAAAATGCCTGAACGCTTAAAATGCATAGTATTTATTATGCATGGTGAATGCCATAATTAAAATAAAAAAGATAAAAGTGTCTCATTTGCCATTTTGAAATCACCTTGCACCACCTAAAATATTAAATATTGAATAAAAAGTTGTATGTACCCCAAAATGGTACCAAATAACTACAGATTGACCCTCACACAGTTCTGTAGACAGAAAAAAAAAAAAGAATTGATGTCAGAATATGAAGATTCAAATACATTTTTTAATGGTTTCCCTGCATATTATTTGTTTAAATTACTGCAAATTTCGGACTCCTTAACTAAAAAATACTCCTTAAAAAAGCTGGGAGTATTTTACTCTGCCCAAAAAAAAAAAGGAAGCTATAATTTGTTACTTTTTATCCATTTTGGGGATGGGGGAGCAAAGAAACAAACAAGTTCCACTATTGTTTTTGGCATAGTTTTCACTGTTTGCTGTATGGTAAAACAAACAAGTTACAGGGCATTACTATTTCAGCGCTGTTAAATATGTATTTGTTTCAAGGTGAACTATTTAAAAAATATAAACATTTTTAAAACAATTTCTGAAGGGGGAGCTAAAAAAAACTTGAATATTTTCTTCTCCCTAAGGGACATGAAGCAGTAATTCTTTGATTGCTTCTTTAATTGTTTGAAATATACAGGGGTTCATTTATCAAACTGTGTAAAGTAGAACTGGCTTATATGCCCATAGCAACCAATCAGATTCCACCTTTCATTTTCCAGAGGAGCTGTCAAAAATGAAAGGTGGAATCTGATTGGTTGCTATGGGCAATAGGGATCTGCGAACTTCAGTTTTTGAAGTTCGGGTTTTACATTCAATTATGTTATCGATTCCATTACGACGGACCATAACGCAATTCAATAAAGGAATGCATAATGGAAACTGGATGGATCCGTTAAGCTGGCCATAGTCTTCTTTTATGACAGAATGCATTCCGTTATGCATTCCATCCTTGAATTGCGTTTTGGTCCGTGGTAACAGAATCCATAACGCAATTCAGTGTGAACCCGAAATCGAACTTCAAAAACTGTTCGCTCATCCCTAATGGGCAACTAAGCCAGTTCTACTTTACACCAGTTTGATAAATGACCCCAAGCATTAAAGCATTATTGTCATTACTGACAGGTGAACTTTTAAGCCATGCTTCGTTAATGGCTTAACAGGCAAATCTAGAGGCCTTTCTTAGGTCCCTGGATACCATAATTGTAACAGCGGCTGCTGTTCCCCTGCTTACCGCCATGGTGGCGGGCGTCATGTTCAGCAGGGATCTGCTGCCAATGCTTCCCATTCACCGCTGCAGTCTTGGGCTGTGTCTGTGTAGGTACTGTTGTTCTGGAATCCATTACACAGTTTCCTCTCGGCCCTGGCCACAGCATGCTTGCTGCTTGTTCCCTGCAGCACTTCCTTAAGGGCCGGCGCGTGTCACTTCCTGTGCTTTATGGGTTAGGTCATGTGACCTCGCTGACCAATCTTAGCCCTCCTGCACATATATAAGTGGCTCAGCCCCCTTCCCAGATGCCTCAGTGTCAAGGTCCTTGTGTCCTGCTAAGGTTCCTGATATCTGCTTGTGTTCCTGACTCGTATTCCTGGACTCTGCTACCTGTGTGATCCCTGCCTGCTTGCCTTGACTCTCCTGTTGTCGACTCGGATTGCCTGACCTGTACCTGTGTTGCCAGCCCTGATCTATTGCCTGTTTGACTTCGCCTGTGCCTCATCCTTTGGTCCTGCACTGTTGCTCCTGGTTACGACTCAGCCTGCTGACAATGCCTCTACCTCTGGTACCTTGCTCAGGTACCTCCTGGTCCACCTAGACGAGCTACCTCGTGTGCCATTTCTCCTCAATAGGTCGCGACTTGGTGTTCCCCTTGGCAAAGTCTATCCCCAACATCAGAGGTACTGTGAAGATCGAGGCGTTCATATAGACATTATCCAATGGTCAAAAAGACCAATAATACCTGTTTTAGGTCAAATTTTAAAATATAACTTTTATTATTATTTATTAGAATAATTTTCCCCACATATAATACAATACAAAACAAAACAAGAAACAACTCTATTGAGAGTATTTTAAAATATATATGTAAGGGATAGTATCCTTGGGGTGTTTGTGGTATTATATCAATACCTATTTCCGGATAATTATCCTTCCAGGAATGATAGTTATGTCAAGTAGGTGCACCTCAAAGGTTATCTTCACCCTTGATGGTGCCCTGGTGTTATATGCCACCAGGTTGCTCTATCATTCAGCGATGTAAGCGGTCTGCTGTTAGTAACATTCAGTATTTATTAAAGCCATGTGTCTGCTTGTTTCAGCTTGGTATCTATTTTCAAAGCGACTCGCTACATCTACACCCTCATGGTCATAATCCAGAGCGTACTGCGTCTTCAGCCCGCAGTGCTGTGAATATACTTCCCTAACATATGTTTAAAAGTTATTACGACGAAGCTCCCCCGACATGTTCCACCGCTCGCGCGGCTTCTTCAGGGGCATGTAGCTCCATCCCCCTGAAGAAGCCGCGCGAGCGGTGAAACATGTCGGGGGAGCTTCGTCGTAATAACTTTTAAACATATGTTAGGGAAGTATATTCACAGCACTGCGGGCTGCAGACGCAGTACGCTCTGGATTATGACCATGAGGGTGTAGATGTAGCGAGTCGCTTTGAAAATAGATACCAAGCTGAAACAAGCAGACACATGGCTTTAATAAATACTGAATGTTACTAACAGCAGACCGCTTACATCGCTGAATGATAGAGCAACCTGGTGGCATATAACACCAGGGCACCATCAAGGGTGAAGATAACCTTTGAGGTGCACCTACTTGACATAACTATCATTCCTGGAAGGATAATTATCCGGAAATAGGTATTGATATAATACCACAAACACCCCAAGGATACTATCCCTTACATATATATTTTAAAATACTCTCAATAGAGTTGTTTCTTGTTTTGTTTTGTATTGTATTATATGTGGGGAAAATTATTCTAATAAATAATAATAAAAGTTATATTTTAAAATTTGACCTAAAACAGGTATTATTGGTCTTTTTGACCATTGGATAATAAATATTGATTTCCTGGGTCCAGTGGATCTTCTGTAAATAATATGTTCATATAGACAGCAGCCTTAGAGGAGGTAGGACACATGGCACAGTGGGTTCACACCTGCTGGTTTGTGACAATAGTAAAGCATTGGTTCCCTGCATTCACATTGTAGGGAGGACATTGGAGAAACAGAGAGAGCTCCCCCCTCTCCCATCAAATTCCTTAGATGTTGCAGTTGATACTAAATGTTGCCTTAGGCTCCTTTCACACTAGCGTTCGCTGGTCCGCTCGTGAGCTCCGTTTGAAGGAGCTCACGAGCGGACCCGAACGCAGCCGTCCAGCCCTGATGCAGTCTGAATGGAGCGGATCCGCTCAGACTGCATCAGTCTGGCGGCGTTCAGCCTCCGCTCCGCTCGCCTCCGCACGGACAGGCGGACAGCTGAACGCTGCTTGCAGCGTTCGGGTGTCCGCCTGGCCGTGCGGAGGCGTGCGGATCCGTGCGGATCCGTCCAGACTTACAATGTAAGTCAATGGGGACGGATCCGTTTGAAGATGTCACCCTGTGGCTCAATCTTCAGGCGGATCCGTCCCCCATTGACTTTACATTGAAAGTCTGGACGGATCCGTACGAGGCTATTTCCACACTTAGCTTTTATATGCTAAAATAATGCAGACGGATCCGTTCTGAACGGAGCCTCCGTCTGCATTATTATGAGCGGATCCGTTCAGAACGGATCCGCCCGAACGCTAGTGTGAAAGTAGCCTTAGCTGTTATCTCCCTCCATATAAAGGGAGAACATTAGATTAAATCTCTTAAATGGCTACCATAAAAAGATGATACAGGTATAGCATAATTCTGTTTCTTAATACTGTACCCTGAACTCTGTGTTAGAGATAAAGATGCTTATGGAAGACAAGTTCCAGTAACCAATCTTGAAAATAATCTCCAAGGCAATTTTTATTTTTTTTTGCAAAACGTGAGAAATGTATTTATAACCCAGGCTCATGTTTGGCTAGTTTCACACTTGCGGCAGGACGGATCCGACAGGCTGTTCACCATGTCGGATCCGTCCTGCGGCTATTTCGCCGGACCGCCGCTCCGTCCCCATTGACTATAATGGGGACGGGGGCGGAGCTCCGGCGCAGCACGGCGGTGCACAGAGAAAGCCGGACATGCAGTAATTTTAGTCCGGCGCCCTTTCTCCGTGCACCGCCGTGCTGCGCCGGAGCTCCGCCCCCGTCCCCATTATAGTCAATGGGGACGGAGCGGCGGTCCGGCGGCACGGCGAAATAGCCACAGGACGGATCCGACAGGGTGAACAGCCTGTCGGATCCGTCCTGCCGCAAGTGTGAAAGTACCCTTAGTTACTATACATGGGGTCAGTATGACTGCACGATTGGTACCTGACGTTTCAGTCCACATGGATCTTCTTCAGTGGTATTATGCAGATCAATGGAGAGAGCATATGTCCTGGTGCCCGTGTGCACCTTTTTCTTCTAATCACTGCCTTTGTAGGCAAAGCCACAGAATTGCAAGATCTAAACTGTCCTTACTAATTCCTTACCCTTGGTAAGTGGCATCTTTAATATAAAATGAAGCCAGTGACATGTACTGTGTCTTAATATTGGAAATGGAAAGTATATCTTCTTACTCCCTCATTGTTATGCACTGCAGCAATAATGATACGGCTCCTTTTGCTAGATATGGACTTATCTCTTTTTTTTTTTGTTAAATTAAGAATGGGATGACGAGAGACCTATGCTCACTTCATAACTGGCTTCATTTTTCACTTAAATGATATTTTCAATTAATGTGCATTCTTGGCCAATATCTTTATTACTAGAATGATGGATGATGCTTTTGAAATGCACAGTGAAAAAAGCCTATATGTTTGACTTAATCATTTTATAATATTATTTAGCGTGCATTTTATACAATAAATAATGATATATTACAACAAAGGTGAGTTTTATTTTACCCTACGCTAATGGTGAGTCTGAGCATTAAGGGTAATTATTGCAATTGAGTCTAACGGAGAGTTGTGCTGTGCTTTACAATTCTAGTCACATATAGGCCTATGAAGACATGACAGAGTTAAGCAGTATTTCAGATATGCCAAAGGTGGGATGTAGTTAGTAATTGAAGTTTGTATGTCAAGTTGTAAGAGGCTTAAAATATTTAATATTCTAACCTGAAGGGCTGAACGTATTTGGGGCAAGAAGATTATCAGTTGCTAAAAAAATGAATTCATTCTTCCAGATTGTTCAGGTCGTATTTCTTAAATTCTAGATGTGTTAAAGAGTAGTTTATCTACAGTGTGTGCCTTTTGGTACAGTGGAACAGTGGTAAATGAAACATTACGTCTGAGGGCTTGTTTTTTGTGACATAATTGTACTTTTGAATGGCACCAATTACAGTTGCATACAGTATAGTGGGAAGCGGGAACAAGATTTCAACTGGGGTGGAATTATAAAAAAAAACACAATTCCACCACAGTTTTATGGGGGGGGGGGGGGGGTTAAAGCATTTCCTATGAGATAAAACTGACCTGTTACTTTAATTCTCCGAGTCACAACAATTAGAGCGATACAACATTTGTATAGTTTTTCTAGCATTTTAATACTGAAAAAAATAAAAACTTTGGAAAGAAACACATTTCTTTATTTGCATCGCTATATTAAGACCCCCATCCATTTTTTTTTTATATAACTATGGATATGTTTGAGGGCTCATTTTTCACAAGAAGATCTGTAGTTTTTATTGTACCATTTTGTAGTGTGTACAATTTTTTTGATCACATTTTATTACATTTTTTTGGGGGAAGTAAAGTGACTATTGTTGAGCAAATCAAAGTTAACAAAGTGTACTTCGATCTAAATTTCAGGAAAAATATTAGTCACAAAGCCAAATTCCCTTGCGCTTCCTGGTAACAAATCAATTTTTCTTGAAATTGCCGTCACAGCCATCTTGATTGAAGAAAACGCACCAAGATGGCCGCGACAACCTCTCCGTGAGCAAACGGATGAGGTGAGTATGTATTTTTTTTTGTTTTTAATGTCTGATTAACCCCTAAAAGGCCTCATTGTGACTGTCAGATCCTGCAATCAGCGTTGAACATGGCATCTGAGGGGTTCAAATGATGGGAGGCTGCACAATCATAATTCCTAACAAATTTAAATAAATATTTTTAGATTTTGATAGTATGTGCGTTTTTAGATATGGTGATGCCTGTGATGTATATTTTTTAAATTGTTTATGTATTTTTATTTACATTTTGGGGAAAGGGGGTGATTTGAATTTTAATCTTTTTTTAAATTTTTTATATTTAAAAAAAATTTAGTTTTTTTTTTACACTTTTTATTAGGGAACTTGAACAAGCAATTATATTGCTTCTCTCATAGACTCCAGTGCATTCATGAATTTCACTCTATTCTTGGGTTGTTGCGGGTATCGAAATTTCGATACCCAATTGATACTTTTGTCCCGGTATCGATACGATACCGGGGTTTCCATTTTTTCGATACTGGGCTTCACAGTCTAGTATCACAGAACATGAGCATGCTGCTCTCAGCGCGCTTATGTTCCCTCAGCAGCACAGGGGAGAAGGAAGCAGTCTCTCCCTCCCCCTGTGCCGCTGCCACCAATGAGGAGAGAGGGGCGGGCGCACTGCGCCACCAATGATAGGAGGACCTTTCATGGGTCCGGACTTTGTTAAGTAGCAGGCTACATAGAGAGGCACCCAGGGATCTCCCTGCACTTACTATTATTCCTGGGCTCAGTTCGACCTCTGTGGGCCAGTTACCATCTCCTGCTCCTTATGCTAATTAATACTATCGGAGCAATGGGGAGGAGACATCAGCTTCTCTCCTGGGTGTTCCTTCTCCCTGTCTGTAGCGCTGTCCAATCGCAGCGCAGAACGTCACAGCCAGGGAGAAGGAACGCCCAGGAGAGAAGCTGATGTCTCCTCCCCATTGCTCCGATAGTAGTAATTAGCATAAGGAGCAGAAGATGGTAACTGGGCCACATCAGGCGAACTGAGCGGCGCCCAGGAATAATAGTAAATGCAGGGAGATCCCTGGGCGCCACTCTATGTAGCCTGCTACTTAACAAAGTCCGGACCCATGAAAGGTCGTCTTTAGCTTTTAATACAGGAGGCAGGTGCTGGCAGCAAAATCACATAGCCGATATCCTGCCTCTGACAGGGATCTGCGATCAGCAGCAGTTAACCCTTCAGGTGCCGTACCAGAGGGGTTAACTGCCGCTGATCTGCTGCCGGCACCCGCCTCCTGTATTAAACGTTAATTATCATTGGTGGCGCAGTCCGCCTGCCCCCCAGTATTAAAATCATTGGTGGCGCAGTGTGCCCTCCCCCCTCAATCCCCCCAGTATTAACATCATTGGTGGCAGTGGCCACAGGGTCCCCTCCTCCTCATTGGTGGCAGTTGCAGATTCTGATCGGAGCCCCAGCAGGGTAATCCTGGGGCCCCGATCGGTTATAATGGCAGCTAGGACTCTACTGAAGCCCTGGCTGTCATAGTCAGCTTTCTGCTGCTGTGTGTACTATGCACAGAGCAGCAGGGAGTGTGTGAAGTCCTATTCACCCTGATAGAGCTCTATCAGGGTGAATAGGACAAGGGATTAAAAGATCTAGGTTCTAGCCCCTAAGGGGGAAATAAAAAAAACACCAAAATATTAAGTATAAATCACCCCCTTTCCCAATTTTACATATAAAATATATAAACAATAAATAAATATATCACATATCGCCACGTCTGCAAAGTCCAAACTATTAAAATATTTTAAAAAAATCTATGAACAGAACAGAGAAAATTAATAAATCAAAACTACGCAAATAGTTTTAAATGTGGAATGGACGTGGCTTTTTTGGTGTTTTATTTTTTTCACTTGGTATAAAATAAAATTGAGTATTGCAATACTTATGGTATTGAAATAAAATCAAAAATTTGGTATCGCAACAACTCTACTCTGTTCCTATGGAGCCCTGCCACAGGCTCTTAATAGAAACATAGCTATAGCAGTCTAGGATCATCCAGGAGGACCGAGGCTGTCTCGCACACAATCCAGCTACCCCATTGCCCACTACACTACCCCATTGCCCACTACATTGCCATTACATGGCTGGGAGCGCATGCTCCCTATTGCCATGGTCACATTTGGCCATGGCATCAAAGGGGTTAAATGTGTGCAGTTGACGCTATTCTTGATTACACATGGCCGCTATGGGACCATCTTTAAATACCTAACTCCTGCCATTTATTTATGTTGGTTGGTCGGCAAGTGGTTAATATGTGAATTAATTTGACTACTGGCATACTCACACTTTATATTCATTTATATTTGTTTCATATAAGAGAATTATTTTTTATTATATTGTTTGTAGGATAATACAGATTTTTACCATTGTTTATTCTCTTTCACTTTTGACATAGTAGGATACTGTTATTCCTTCATATTATTTTATCTACGGCAATGACTTACTGTGAAGAACAAGGGTAATCTCACTAAAGTTGGTGTATATATCCGTAAAGGTTGACGGAGTACCTAAATAATATTAATGAGAATCATCTTTTTATAGCTCCCTCAACATACTTTACAGTGCTTTACAGTTGAGGAAACAACAAACAAGTACATTGAGTAATGAGTAATATGAATAAGAACAAATGAATATCAAACAATGAGACAAATAGAACAAGAAGACTTCTTTATTGGGATGACTATAATATGGTAATATTGCCTGTGTCAACTTATAGAAAGGGCTTCAAAATAAATTTCCTTCAACTTTTCAATTAATCACTGTAATAACTAGAGCTATCTACAGCCATTTGATGTGTACATTGTTATATAAAAAGGTGTATAATTATGCAGTAAACAGCTGCACATCTACCTTCAGAACCTTCTTCCAACCTCTTCCATACACATGCACACTCGATCGAGCATATATGTATCTTCATTGAAAAGAGCAGAAAGCTGCTGCCAGACACTCTTGGCAGTGGCTCACTTTCCTGGAGAACAAAAAGATTGGTTGTTGAATTTCAATATGTCCTATCCTTCTCACCCCATCATTTGTCAGAAGACACTTGGGAACTCCCCTGGCACATTAGATTGTTGGCCAGTCCTGCCAAAAACAATTGTTTTGGCTGACCATACTCTAATGTCCTTAAAAGGGTTGTCTGGTCATTAATATTAATAACCTATCATCAGGATAGGTCATCAATATCTGATTGGCAGGGGTCTGACTACCGATGAACTGTTGGAAGAGTAGGCTGCACTCCATGCAAGTGCTTTTTCTTTATTACACTGAACTTTGTTGTGCAGTGTAATACAAGTACCCGCTCCATTCAAGTAAATTTAGACAAGAGAAAAGACAAAAAGCACAGCGCCTCATGTGTGGTACCGCCTTATAGATAATATAATATTGTGGTGCGTATTTCGCTTACCGGATTCTGTTGTGAGGAGTCACAACAGCTGTATATGCCTTAGCTGGTATATTTCCCCACCAGCATCAGGGGATGCCGTGCTGCTGCCTGGGTCTCTTCTTGCCCCAATGGTTCCAGGGAAGTAGATATGCAGAAAATCTTAAAAATGTCAGACCACTATCCGGCGCTGCAGGCATAGAAATCAGTCCTTAAGATGAATAAAATTCTTTTTATTAAAGTCAACGCGTTTCAAGGGCGAAGTGCACCCTTCGTCAGGACAATATACAGAATTAAAGTCAACGCGTTTCAAGGGCGAAGTGCACCCTTCGTCAGGACAATATACATAATTAAAGTCAACGCGTTTCAAGGGCGAAGTGCACCCTTCGTCAGGACAATATACAGAATTCTGTATATTGTCCTGACGAAGGGGGCACTTCGCCCTTGAAGCGCGTTGACTTTAATAAAAAGAATCTTATTCATCTTAAGGACTGATTTCTATGCCTGCAGCGCCGGATAGTGGTCTGACATTTTAAAGATTTTCTTCAAGTAAATTTAGGGAGTGCTTGTAATTATACTACGCTGCTGCTCCACTGAAGACGAAGCATAGTGTAAAGAACAGGAAGCACTCGCATGGAGCGCCACCTCCTCATCAAACAGCTGGGTGTCAGACCCCCGCTGATCTGATATGGATGACCTATCCTGAAGATAGGTCATCAATATTAATGGCTGGACAACCCCTTTAAGGACCCGTTTAAATAAATCATATTCCTACAGTTAAGCTATGAATAGGTATTAGACTAGTAATGGGGGGACTTTACTCCACAAAAAGCATAAAACATAACTTTTAATATATTTGTTTAAAATGCATGTGCACATAATTCAAACATAAAGACACGGTGAAAATACCAAAATAGCATATACCCCGATAATGAATACACCTTCAGACATATAGCTCCAGGAAGGTAATGAATGGAACGGTCTTACCCAACCCGGATGAATAAGCTGTCTAGTACGTCTGTGCCGGGTGCTGTCCTTTGATAGCAGAGGTAGTCAAGTGCTCTTTTCAAAATAGCTTGGGTGCAGGCAGGTTCAAGGTAGGATAATTTGAATTAAGGTAAGTCCTACAAATCCCTAATTAAAGTCCCTGCCTAATGAAAGGGAAGGGGGGCTAGTGGTCCCTGCCTGCCAACATACAGAGCACACGCCCCGATAAGGGCAACCCCATCAGAAACCTGTCCCTAAATGGGGCCTAAAACTCAATCTGTCCCTCACTAATATCCCGACATGCCATGTTTCGTCC
Organism: Bufo gargarizans; assembly: GCF_014858855.1. Lineage (NCBI taxonomy): Eukaryota > Metazoa > Chordata > Amphibia > Anura > Bufonidae > Bufo > Bufo gargarizans. The sequence continues at coordinate 281,790,384 of NC_058081.1, forward strand.
CGCAAGGGGACTCTTCAGGGGCAGTAAAAGTGAAGACTATATTCTCAACAAGGACAAAAAGAAAATATAAATAGAAACAGTGCCTGCTAAGGTGTAAAGCAATAGCCCCAAAACCACACACGTGCAAGTTAGTTTGCCAGCCGAGCACCGCCCAGTTAGGATAAAAGGACAGTAGTCCAAAGTCAGGGTAAAACGGACAGTGGTTCTATTATAATGTGGAAAGGGGGAGGGTGTATCCCCACTAGACCACAGTCTCACCGCTGGTAAGTTTGGGGAGGGGAGCGTGATCATAAGCGCCATACTCCCTTTTAAAACGCTGCCTGTACGCGCCCTGAACTAAACCCCGCCTCCCCCAGCTGATTGGTTGGACGCTCGTGGAGCACAAGACAGAGAGCACACAGAGATTAGCTTAGGAGAGCAATACAGACCATATCAGGTTAATTCCTGTTGGGATTTCTCTCTGCAAGGTTATAGTAGCTACTGGTATGGCTACTTATGGGACTTGTGCAATATAATTTGAAGCTAGATGGATACATAGGTGTACTTTTAAAGATTTTAGTGATATGTGTATAATAATTATTACTGGCCCAGCATACCCTATGTAGATGTGACAATGCGCCCTTGAATGACCAGGGTGAACTAATACTGTTATAGTACCTTCATGTATTGCTGTTATTTGTTTTATTTTGTGATATGTTGTTTGTTGTAGAACTGTTCTACTAATACATTTTTGTATAATATCATATGTGCGCTTTTGAATTGATACATTAACATATGCAATAGTTAAGGGTTATTTTATTGATCACACTCATATGTGGATAAATACCCACAATTTATCTATTAAATTAAACAGCAATAGGTAAGTTGTTCATTAAGGCCATTAGGGTATGTTGTTTTCAGATAAAAAAAATCCATCTGGCTTCACACTGTAGGATTTTTTTGTCCCGGTAACCTCTTCTGCCTGAAGGTTTAATCATGTCAATCCCCATAAATTTGAGACAATCAGCCCTCCCTTCATGTTCATGTCTGACATTGCGTGACACAGAAGTATCTCTCTGGTTGGAGATGTCACCAATATGCTCTCCCACCCTCCGGCGTAATTCCCTTTTGGTTTTCCCAATGTATTCTTTGCCGCAAATACAGGTTATCGTGTAGATCACCCCTCTGGACTTACAATTAATCATACCGATGTTTTAGAGTTAACACTCATGCTTTCTGAGATTTCTGAGATGCGTTATCTAAACTAACAAACGCCTTCAATTGCTTTACAATGGCTTTTGTTTCAAGATAACACATGATTTAAGTAATTTGAGTTAAGAGTTTGAGTGCTAACCCTGCTACATCTGTTTGTCTGATATCTTATGTTTTGTTTGTAATGTTACTTTTAAGTGTCTTGCCACACATCATGTATCTGCAGGAAACACATCCTCCACACCTAAAGCAACCAGTGATGGGCCTATCAAGCCATGTTTTAGTAATGGGCGTTGTTGAAAAGTGTTTTTTTTACCACCCTATCACGAATACTGGTACCTCTTCTATAGGTAATGCTCGGATAGTCTCTGATGATCTTACAGAGATCCGAATCCATACGCAGGATGTGCCAATATTTTGAGGCGATGTCTCTCACACGGGGGGCAGCCAAATCAAAAGTAGATATGAGGTGAATCTCCCTCGTGTCCCCTTTATCAGCACCCTCTGCGGATGTAGTTTCCTTCTTAGATGAAAGAAGCGATAAACGATCTCGTGAAAGTGCCGATTGAAAAGTTGGTTTATGTGTACTCATCGGATATCCACCGTGCAGGAAATGATCCTGCAAATCTGCGGCTTGTTTTAAAAAGTCAGAGTGTTGGGAACAATTTCTCCTAATCCGGAGGTTTTGGCCACGTGGAATCCCTCTTTTTTACTGGGAACGGTTGGCTACTTTCCCACCATAAGAGGGAGTTCGTGGAGGTGGATTTTCTGAAAATGGACTTGTGTAGAGTACTATCTGAGTTTTTCATTATACAGGTGTCAAGAAAGGGCAGTTTAGTCTCATGACACTTTGATGTGAAACGAAGGCCAATGTTATTGTTATTAAAGGGACACTGTCATGTGGATTTCACTTACTGAACTATTAACAACACCACATCAGTCTCCAAGATTTAAATTAAAATATACTAGTATTACTGCCCTGGGTCTTGCAATTTGTCTCTAAAATCGCTTTTTATTAATATGCTAATTACCTCAGCAGCGCCCATTATTTTGGAGCTCATCGTCGACTTAATGTGTTTGTTGCGCCTGAAATCTCGCTCATGCGCCGTGTGTACTCATTTCAGCACCCGTGCGGTGTCCTTGGATTGGCCTCACAGAAAGAAGTGCGCATGCGCCAGCTTCGCTCGACACAGAAATGCGCGAGATGCAAACACATTACGTTGGCGATGAGCAGTGAATAAATTAACAGAGGGGCAGTGCTGGGCTCCAAGATAAAGGGCGTGGCTGGGCTCCAACGGCCGGAGGGACAACCCCTTGGGCTCCTTATTAAGGTAATTTGCATTTTAATAAAAGCGATTTTATAGACAAATTACAAGACACAGCGCAGTAGTGATGTTAATAGCTCAGTAAGTGAAATCCAGGTGACAGTGTCCCTTTAAGTCCATTAGCCAAATTAGTGAATGTTGTCATATCACCTTTCCAGATGACAAAAACGTAATCTATAAAACGCTCCCACATGTGAATCTTCTCTGTCTCCACCATTGGCACATCTCCAAAAATGTAGTTACCCTCTCACCAGCCCAGGAACAAATTTGCATACGATGGGGCACATGAACTCCCCATCGTAGTGCCCCTAAGTTGGTGGTAGTACCTACCAGGGGCGTTGCTAGGGTCTCAAAAGATCCGGGGCACAAGCCCCAATAAATATGCCCCCCCCCCGCACTATGCTGTACTTGCTATACAGCGGCACTTACCTGTCACATCCAGGGCCTCCAGGTGACGTCTCCTCTCTGTCATCATCTTCTCGGTCTGGACAACTTCTCTCAGCCGCCTCGTCTCTGCAGAGTGTGACACACAGACATCTTAGCTTCCTCACTTTCTATCATTATCCCCCAACTGGAGTCCCCACAGTGTTATCCTGCTGCTTGCTATGCCAAAACCTCAACCCCCCCCCCCTCATACCTCCAAATACTATCCTAAAGAAACATTACTGCCCCCCATAGTAATAGTGCTCCTCATAGTCCCACCAATAGTAATTCCCTTCTAGAATGCCCTTATTAGTAACACTGCCCCAACCGTGATAATGCTCCTCAACAATGCCCTCCCATATTAATAATACCCTCACAGAGTCCCTAGTAGAAATAAGGCCCCCTATTGTTCCCCCAGTGGTAATAAAGCTCCCTACAGACCCCACAGTAGTAATAAGGCCCCCATAGTGCGCTTAGTAGAAATAAGGCAGATCTACAAGACCCTCCTATAGAGCCCCCAGTAGTAATAAGAACGCCTATAATGTCCCCTGGATTTGCAGTGCCCCCTGTAGTTATAATCCTCCCTCCACCATACAGTCCCATGTAAATAACATCACCTCTTCCCCAGCCGCCTCCAACGCACAATCCCATGTAAACATCACCCCCTAAGGCTACTTTCACACTTGCGTTCGTGCGGATCTGTCATGTACTTGTACAGGACGGATCCGCACCGATATAATACAAACAAATGCATCCGTTCAGGACCAATTCGTTTGTATTAGATTTTAATTTCTAAGTCCCAATACGGATCCGTCCTGACTTACATTAAAAGTCAATGGGGGACGGATCCGTTTACAATTGCACCATTTTGTGTCAATGCAAAGGGATCCGTCCCTATTGACTTACATTGTCAGGACGGATGCGTTTGGCTCCGCAAGGCCATGCGGACACAAAAAACGCTGCTTGCAGCATTTTGAGGTCCGCCTCCAAAATGGAACGGGGGACCGCACGGAGCCGAACGAATGCATTCTGAATGGATCCGCATCCATTCAGAATGCATTGGGGTTAAACTGATGCATTTGGGGCTGCTTGTGAGAGACCTGAAACGGATCTCACAAGCGGATCACCAAACGCAAGTGTGAACGTAGCCTAAGTCCCATGTACATAAACATCATTCCCCCCCACCATCCACTTTCAACATACAGTCCCATGTAAATAACATCCCTCCCTCCCCCAGCCACCTCAAGCACACAGTTCCATGTCAATAACATCCCTCCTTTCAGCCCTAAAATACATCCCAGTTAAATAACTACAACTCCCATCATTTCTCTGCCTCTCCCTTCACTTACCTCGCCTGTACAGACATCACCATTAGGCTCCTTCTCCTCTTGACTCCGGTCCAATCCTGAACTGGGAAGAGGCGAAGGACCTTTGGTGACATCACAGGCCATGTGATCAGCAAAACAGACTGTGATAGGATGACCTGGATGGTGACATCATCCAGGTAATCCTATCACAGCCTGTTTTGCTGATCACATGACCTGTGATGTCACCAAAGGTCCTTCGCCTGTTCCCAGTATAAGATTCAATTGTATTTGCCGTTCTGTGTACGGCAATACAGTTGCATCTAGCAGGCAGGCAGGACATTCGGGGCATGGGACAAAACATCCGGGGCCCAGGCCCCGAATGTTTTAACCTAGCGACGCCCCTGGTACCTACCATCAAATAGGAAATAATTTCTAGTTAAAGAGAACTGGAGAAGTTGAAGGATGAATTTATTGTGCACTGTAAATTGACAACCCCTTGTTGAAAGGAAGTGTGCAACTGCGCACAGACCGTGTTCATTGGGAATAGAGGAGTACACGGCTTCTACGTCAATGCTCCCCAGCATACAGTCATCCTATAGCAGAGGTACCAGTATTTGTGATAGGCCACTTTTTAACACCGCCCATTACTAAAACATGGCTTGATAGGCCTATCACTTGTTGCTTTAGGTGTGGAGGATGTGTTTCCTGCAGATACCAGTTGTGTGGCAAGACGTTAAAAGTAACATTACAAACAAAACATATGAGATCAGACATATGATTAATTGTAAGTCCAGAGGGGTGATCTACAAGATAACCTGTATTTGTGGCAAATAATATGTTGGGAAGACCACACGGGAATTACGCCGGAGGGTGGGAGAGCATATTGGTGACATCTCCAACCAGAGAGATACTTCTGTGTCACGCCATGTCAGACATGAACATGAAACCTAACTAGCCTATTCCTACTTTTATCTATGCACCCGTTACGCTAGAAAACTAACTTTTATAATATGCTAATTATCATTATTCCTGTTCCTAGAGGCTCCGTTCTCCCACCTTTGTCGCTTCCCTCCAAGTCCTGATTGACAGGGCCAGGCAGCGCTCGCATTTGTCTGCCAGCCCTGTGCTGTGGTCTGGGGAAATCTTTTTCCGTTCAGTATTCGGCACAGAAGTGGTGAGGGACAGACACTCGTAGGCTGCCAGCTTCCTTACCGCGCCTGCACCAGGCCCCCCCCCCCCGCTCCTAGAGGCTAATTAGCATATTATAAAAGTTAGATTTCTGGCGTATCGGAGGCATAAATAAAAATAGGAATAGGCTAGTTAGGTTTAGCTGACACTAGCACATCCCTAATATCATCTAGCTTAATAGGGTAAAATCTGGTGACAGAATCCCTTTAAACCGCCAGGCAGAAGAGGTGACTGGGACAAAAAAAATCCTACAGCGTGAAGCCAGATGGATTTTTTTTTATCTGAAAACAACATACCCTAATGGCCTTAATGAACAACTTAAATGCTGTTTCATTTAATAGATAAATTGCGGGTATTTATCCCCATATTCTGCATGTCAAGGAGTGTGATCAATAAAATAGCCCTTAACTATTGCATATGTTAATGTATGTAGAGCTATTGGTACTGCATTGTGGCCGGTAAAATGCATAATATCAATACCTTCATTGGAATATGCAATAATTCTTTAATATTATCATTTTCATTTTTTGTATAATTCCCTTTGCTTCCATTTCTAACATTCGCTAATTGATCAGATTACTTTCCCTTTTTATCCTGCTTAAATCTTAAATGTAATGGCTATTTAGCCTTTTTTCTACTTGCGCTACTATTCATCGGTAGCCAGTAGGAGCTGGCCAGGGCGTCCTTCGTTGCTACATGACGCCCGTCTTCCTCTCTGCCTGGGCATCCTTGGTTGCCGCGCGAAGCCTGGCTTCCGCTCTTTGCCGTATGCACCTGTCCACATTGCCCACGTGTCTCCTCCTCCCTTCCCCTCGGTGGAGCTCGTGCTCTCTGGCATATGCTCCACGAGCATTCCACCGATCAGCTGGGGGAGGTTGGGTTTAGTACAGGGTGCGTACAGGCGGCGTTTTAAAAGGGAGTATGGCGCTTATGATCACAGTGAGACTGTGGTCTAATGAGGATACACCCTCCCCCTTTCCACATTATATTAGAACCACTGTCCGTTTTACCCTGACTTTGGACTACTGTCCTTTTATCTTAACTGGACGGTGCTCAGCTGGCAAACTAACTTGCACATGTCTGGTTTTGGTGCTATTGCTTTACACCTTAGCAGGCACTGTTTGTATTTATATTTTCTTTTTGTTTGTTTTCTTTTTGTCCTTGTTGAGAATATAGTCTTCACTTCTACTGCCCCTGAAGAGTCCCCTTGCGGGACGAAACATGGCATGTTGGGATATTAGTGAGGGACAGATTGAGTTTTAGGCCCCATTTAGGGACAGGTTCTTGACGGGGATGCCCTTATCGGGGCGGGTGCTCTGTATGTTGGCAGGCAGGGACCACTAGCCCCCCTTCCCTTTCATTAGGAAGGTACTTTAATTAGGGCTATTTAGGACTTACCTTAATTCAAATTATCCTACCTTGAACCTGCCTGCACCCAATGTATTTTGAAAAGAGCACTCGACTACCTCTGCTATCAAAGGACAGCGCCCGGCACAGACGTACTGGACAGCTTATTCATCCGGGTTGGGTAAGACCGTTCCATTCATTACTTTCCTGGAGCTATATGTCTGAAGGTGTATTCATTATCGGGGTATATGCTATTTTGGTATTTTCACCGTGTCTTTATGTTTGAATTATGTGCACATGCATTTTTACCAAATTTAGTACAAGTTATGTTTTAAAAATATAGCCTAGGTCTTTTTGTGAAGTATTGTATAGAATTGGAGAAAGACCATCTCCCCTTATAGTGCATCCTTAAATTGGGTTTTTCAGTGGTTGTTAATGGGGGACTTAGAGTAGAAACACTGGATTCATTGTTATAACACTGATCCAAGCAATTAGAGTATTGGGTCTGCTGCTCATCAGTGGTGTACATATTTAAAACAGATTAAAATGTATCTGTCTATATCTGACTTTTTCTATATATTCCTTCCTGCTTCCTGTAGTTTATATTTTCTATTTCTATGTTTTTTTCCTGGTTTATACTATCACACTTTATTGAAATATACTCATTATTACAACATATGAGGGTTCATTTATTTTCAGATATACACCAGTTTTCTGGCATATATCTGTCACAGATTTCGTTGCAATGGTTATTTGCGCCGCAATCTACGACTTTCCCTTGCTCACACCAGGCCAAAAAAGGGGGCAAGCCGTCTCATTTATCATTTTCTATGCTTGTTTTAGGCGAGAAAATGTTCTAAACCTTTGTCAGCAAGGAAGCTGGTGTAGATTTAGACCGGTGGTGGATGCGCCGAAGTTATTTAGAGGCAACCTTGATCCCCATAATGTATAATAATGGTGTTGATAATTTAATAAAGATATTAAAGTACTGCATCCATCTTTGAAAACCTAACACTGATTTGATCTGCACAGATAACAATATTACATTTCCTGGAATATCCAAATTTCACGCCAACCTGATTGACAGTGAAGGAGTTTAAAGAGGACCTTTCACTACAATAAAAAAATCTAAACTAAGTATACAGACATGGAGAGCGGCGCGCAGGGACCACCCTGCACTTACTGTTATACCTTGGCTCCGCTCCGTTCTCCCGGTGTAGGCTCCGGTATCTTCAGATTTTCGGCTCAACTGGGAGGAGCCTGCCGGCGTCTCCTTCTCCCAGGCTGGAGTGCTGGACAATCGCAGTGCTCAGCTCATAGCCTTTTTTTCTCCCAGGCTATGAGCTGAGCGCTGTGATTGGCCAGCACTCCAGCCTTGGAGAAGGAGATGCCGGCAGGCTCCTCCCAGTTGAACCGAACATCTGAAGATACCGGAGGCTATACCGGGAGAACGGAGCGGTGCCCAGGTATAACAGTAAGTGCAGGGAGATCCCTGGGCGCCACTCTCCATGTCTGTATGCTTAGTTTAGATTTTTTATTGTAGTGAAAGGTCCTCTTTAAGCATGCATGTGATAGGCGTAATGCCATCTTTCATATAAGATAGGGCCAGGGGCTATCCATAGTATTCAGTATATTGAGCAGACTAGATGGGCCAAATGGTTCTTATCTGCCGACACAGTCTATGTTTCTCTGACAAGGTACACAGCCAGCCTGTGTGATGTAAGGCCTGCCTATTACTTTACTTTTCATTACAGTGGTTGCATTTTTAGGATAAAAGTGTGCACCTTGAACGTCTTTCAGTTCTGTGTATTTTCGTTCATGTTCGTTACCACCGCTGCCCATAATGCTTGATTTAACATCACAATTCCTTTCATGCATTTTTTTTGTTGAGATGTTTCTTCCCTTTAGCACTGACTGTGCAGTCAGACTCCTGAGAGCCTCTTTGTCCAAATATCGTTCAAAAAAATGTAATATTTCCAGTCCTGTTTGCTTTCCACTGCCTTTTCCCTCTTGGATACGCAGGAAGTGATGAGGTTTATTTGATAAAGCTTTGATGGCGTCCCGCTAGGATTTAAAAACCCATACTTTATTTTTAGCAATGTCGGAGATATTTAGTGATCTAAGAGCAAAAGTAATTCCTTACAGCACTTGAAATGAAATAGTGCACGGACATAGTTAATATTCTGGGTATATCCAATAATGAAAATACAATTTCCTGAAGCACCACACTTTTTATTTCTTTTCAGGCTCATGCTTAGTTTTTATGTTGTTTTTTGTTAGGAGAGAATTTATGTTTACAGAAGAGCTTTGATGGCACACAAGCCAGGCTCAATACAAAAAGCAAATGTTTACGACCCTCTGTTAAGACTCCAATTTGCGGAATTGTCTCTGTTTAGGCACCTGCTCCGAAAATGTCATTAGGCACCAGTTCAGACATATTTACATATCCGCATGGGATAGTGATGTTAAAATTGCCGACTATAGTCCAGTCACACCTGCTTAGTGTTAGAAGTGCTGATGGATGAGTCACATCATTGAGGGCTAAATACATCTAGCAGGCATTAACCTGCTGACAACTAGACTGAATATGGCTAATGAAAGCCGATTTGCCAGACTGAAAAAACCTATAACTGAAATTATGACATTAAATAGATAAATTGCGTAGCAATTTATATTAATCAATGATATGTTAATTTGAGCAAAAAGAAAAGATTTAAAGCTTTCCTTCTAATGTTTAGTTTATATGTATGGTGCATCTTACTATGTGAGAATATTCACACATAACAGAAAATGCTGCGGATTTGATTCTGTCTAGAATTGCAGGTGGAAATCTACAGTCTGATAGAGCAATACAGTATTAACAAATTTCGCCCACCTGCCACGAAAAAATAATAATATATGCATATGGTGCCGATTTGAAAGGGAATGTATAATGAGCAGTAGAGTTCAGCAAAGTGAGCTTCGGATGCTTAATCCAAAGTTGCTTTGTTTAAAACTTCAGAATAATTCTGTACAGAGATCCGTCTCCGTACTTTATTAGAATGTATGGGCTACGATGAGCCGAAGTAAGTTATTTGTGAAGTCACACGTCACTTTGAATAACTTCGGTAATTGATTTTTAAAGTGGAAAACCACTTTAAAACTTGATACCGAACTCAGCTTCGGTTCCGACTAGTACCTCTGAATCTCTGTATAGTATTATTTCTAAGTTTTGAACAAAGCGTCTTTGGATTCAGCATCCAAAACTCGCTTCGCTGAACTCTAATCAGCAGCATAAACTGGTGACAAAAACTTTCCTGAATTCCCTCAGTTATGTAGCTAAAATCGGTATTGAGCAGCTAAATTTTTTTTCATTCTCTGACCTGTTAGAAATGTGTATGATGTAATCTGTAGTGAAGGTAATCTCCTCATCAGTGACTGTATTTGTGAGTTATCCCCTCCCTTCTGATTTTCAGCTGTGTCATGTGACTAACTCTGACCTCCAACTGACGAAGGACTGGAAGTCAGTTACTTCTCTGTTCATTCCTATGAGACTGACATTAAGGCTCCCATAGGAATACATGGAGAGATTGACTTCCTGTCCACACATATGATGCCATGTTATTTGGAAAGTCTGATTGCTGGTCACATGACATAGCTGAGGATCAGAAGGGAGAGGATAACTCGCAAATACAGACACTGTAGTTACCTTCACTACATATTACATAATGAACTTTTCTAGCAGGTCAGAAAAGATTTTTTTTGTGGAAAGCCCTTCTCTCTCCCCATCAATGTGCTGCTGATTGGCAGGTCATTTCTTATAGCAATCAGTGGCTGGGATGGGGAGAGCCGGGAGCTCATGAATATGGGGACTCCCTGGCTTGCGCTGTGTATTGAGCAGACCCCAGCACTTGACTTGTACTGTAGCTGCACATTACTGATTTTGACAATTTATGACCCAGTGATTTGACCAGGGTCCCTGTCACCAGTTAATGTTTCCCTCAGATAGGACAGCAAAAAAATAGTTCCAGATTACCTGTGAATACTTTGCGGATTTTCACCACAGATTTTCCCCTTTACAATGCATAGGAAATCCACTGCAAATCCAAGAGAAAGTCTTCTTTAGTCTTCTGTCCTATGTGAATGTACCCTTCTAGTAATCCTCACTTTCTCCTGTCTTATGTTAATTTAAAGGGTTTACCCCATGAAAAGTATTAATGCAATGAATTTGGTGCATGTCAGATGAAGAATTGTGGCCGTATACACACAATAAAAATATTCATACTGTGTTCTCCGTCAATCCCATAGAAATGAACGGAGTAATCGACTGACGGGCACTGCTGCTGCCATCAGAAGGGACTCAGTGGTCCCTCATTCTCATAAATATGTGTGTGGGGGGGTCCTGATATTTTTCACCTAACTTCTAGATAGGGCCTTCGCTGGCAGAGGAGGCATGTAATAAATGACCTGCCTCCTCTGGCTCTTCGTGCATCAGAATGAAATCAACGGAAGCTCAGAGCTGCTGTAGATTTCAGTCATTATTGTAAGTATTAATACAAAATAGGTTAGGAAATACAATTTAAAATACACCTCATTTATTAAAAATCAATCCCTGATAGGTAGTCAATGAAAGTCAATAAACATGCAACACCAGTTTCTGGTGAAAGAATGATGGATTAGCCGGGGCCTCACCCTCAAATGCCCTCAACTCCTCCCTAGCTATGCCCCCTTTTAGTAGATGTGGCACGGGTGTCGTAAAATGCATATTGCAACTATAAAAGTCGCAAATGAATAAAAAATTCACGAATACGATAAATATGCGATTTTACTCTGGCAAAAAGAGGCATAAGGGGAATGATAAATTCCCCCCTAAGTGTCCAAGTGCAAATAAAATGCCTCCACAGAATGCACTTCATTTACAACTTGTATCGACTACCAGACACCTAATACGGAATCCAAATATTGGAGATGTTGCTGTGAGCAGTAAATACGGTTTTGTCTGTTATGATTTTCTTGCTTTATCCTTTTAACTTTCCGTCACTCTCCTTGATGTTATAATTTCCAGTCTGTCTTTTTCAGTCTTAGTATCTTTTTACAGGTCTTGGCAGCTCTTTCCCTTTGGGCTTTCTAATTAGAGTATATTTTTCACTATGTCTGTGATAACCGATTTGTTCAGCAGATCATCTGTAATAGCTTTCAGAAATATGAATATAGCTAAGGACGTCTCGGCTGAATGTGCTTTATGATGAAAATACTGTATAATGTGCTCCACCTTAATTATCTATCTTGACATGGTTGCAAGTTGGCTGCAATTGTTTCATATAATTCATTTCAATTCTTATCTTCCCTTATTATTCTAAACTCTTGATCCCAAAAAAGATGGTATAATGTTGATAGAGAAGAGAGATTCTTAATCACTGCTCAATGACTCCAAGAAAATATTCCTAATGGAATCTAAATCAGAAATTGCACATTTTACTGACATAAATCAAGTGTTAAATGACACATAGCTTTAAAACCCAACTTGGCAATATTGAAAAAAGGCAATCTTCAGTATTTATTTCAGAACTGCATTTCTGCACATGCAGGGAATAAAGTGAGCAAAGTGTCGCACAAAAAGGATCATTTATTTTATTGGACAGCTGCATTAAAGTTGTGTCCCTTTTCAGATGGAATGCTGCAGTCACAAGGGTGCCTTCATAGTGCGTTTGCTGGAGGATCAAACAATCGCTTTATTTTTTTTATTATACTATTGATATTTTCTAAAAATATTGTGTTGTGTATGTTTTTTAACATAGGTCCCTACGAGTGAAGTATGCATATACAAAATATATAAAACAAATTTGTTCACACCGGGCGTCTGCTGTGTATAGGGTTCCTTCCCCAGTCGTAATATAGTAAAAATCACAGCAGTAGGAGAGTCCTTAGATTGCGATTTATTTTGTGATGGTCAAATGCGACAATAACGTGTTAACGCGTTTTCGGCTAAATTAGCCTTCATCAGACACAGGTCGCTTGATGGTGGAGTATTAAGATAGGAAGACACACATACAGGTAAGGGGCTGTCAGCACCAGTGGTTTCCGAGTGGTGCTGACAGCACCTTACCTGTATGTGTGTCTTCCTATCTTAATACTCCACCATCAAGCGGCACTGTGTCTGATGAAGGCTTATTTAGCCGAAAACGCGTTAACACGTTATTGTCGCATTTAACATCACAAAATAAATCGCAATCTAAGGAATCTCCTACTGCTGTGATTTTTACTATAGTATGCATATACGATTAGCATCCGTCGGAAGGAATACAACACAAATTCCATAGAATCATTTATTATTTATCAATATGTGAATTATAAAAGTTTACAATTTGTTAGTATTTTTATTAGCTTCTATGAGCGTTTGTTTAATTTCAGCGGGGGTTGTTATTGCAGCATGTGGATCAAAAAATATATTGTGTGAATTTGTCCCTTATGGAAAGTGTGGGCAAATTTACTAATGTAATTGCATCTAGACCATGTCGTGCAATATATAATGTACCAAGTTTAGGGGCACATTTATTAGGACTGACATGTTAGACGCCAGTCTTAATAAAGCCCTAAGCTGGTGGTGGTTGTGACAAAGTTATGAAGAGGCGCCGGCCTTCCGAGCTGTCTTACATTTGGACTTTTTTCTATGCCTAAAATGGGCATAGAAAATGTTACATAAGCTGGGCCTGCCGGCCCCTCCCCTCCCATGCCACGCCCACAGTTTTAGACCTGGCGTGACCATTGTGCCGGACTCTGCGCCTGAAATACACCTAATTTAGGCGTATTTTAGATGGATAAATGATCCCCTTAGTTCATAGTTTTAGACTTACTGTATATATGAAGTAAGTGTGCCAAAAAGAATAACCCACTGTGCCTAGCTTACCTGTTTTGGTTATAAAAGCTCAATAACAGGGGAGTGGTTCAGTAAAATACATACAAAGTAGTCATATTTCGTATTGTCGTGTCTATAACAACATGCTCTATAAAAATAGCACATGATCTAATCTGTCAGATGAACATTGTAAAAAACTAAAAAGTTTAAACTGTGCCAAAACAGCTTATGTAAGCCCCAAAAAGTGACTTCAGACCTGAGCTGGTCCTTAAAAATTGGGTTTTGGAAAAAAATTCTAAGCCTTCTAACGTCCCCCAAAAAAGAAAATGTAATATACAAAATGATCCAGACATGAAGTAGACATATGGTAAATGTAAAGTAATAACTATTTTAGGAGGTATCACTATCTATTTTAAAAGTAGAGAAATTTGCTAATTTTTTTATTTTTTTTTGTAAATTTGGTATTTTTTTTATAAGTTAAAATGAAATATTCTTATTTGCCACTCTTATGAAATACAGTATGTATGGCTTAGTTAAGTAAAAGTGTTTTAAAGTTATCACCACATAAAGTGTATGCAAAAATGTGCCTGGTCCTTAGGGTGACAAATGGCATGGTCCTGAGGGGGTTAATTATATATTTAGCGTCTAGCTTTTCATACTGCTGGAATAAATTTTCCATCTTTTACAGAGCTTCACCGGGTTACACTGTACATTACAAGGACCTAACCTGTATTTGGTGACAGGTGAACTGGCCATACAAAGTGTAAGATTTAGAATTTGGGCACAGCAGCTGTATATATAGAAGAAAATGTGCTGAGGCATTTAGCATTACCCATAGAGCTATATATCTGCTTTGGGGGATTTTTAACAGGACTGCCGTGAAACATAAAAATTGGGATGATTTGCTCCGTGGGTGCAGCTCTATTTACTGTTGTTGCTCTTTTGGATTGGAATTACTGCTTGCTGTTCAGCAGGGAAGCACCCCACTGAGCTATGCTATTGAACTCTGTATGTGCCTGTTTGAATGCTACAGCATGGCTTCGAGGCGCAGCTGAGACTGAGATGGCAGCTTGATGTTATCACTTGTCAGAGGACCCTTCGCTAAGCGGTTTTACCTGGATCATGGATGGTAGTTTATTTATTCTTTATGATTTGTTGTAGATCCCATAGATTGATTTCTAGCTACCAGACACCCTTTAAACCATAACTAGCCGCAGTTTAGCAAATCTGAAGTATTTCCATATGTACGGCATATGCTTTAGGAATTGTTTGTCACATGAATGATACCTGACTTGCCTCATATTACAAAGAGAAGTCACATTCTAGCAATGTCTGCTATTATCTACTCTGTGAAATCTTGCATTTCTCGTGAAATGGAAAATCTTATTAATGAGGACCTGACACCTTGCCTCCCATGTTTGTTTTTCTAGCTGCTTAAAACATTCATGAATCCAATATTCTGGGTCATCTTTTCTAAGAACTTATTGAGCCATTCCTCGGTTAGTTCTCATGGAAATGTATGAATAAATTTACAACTGAGCGAGTTCTTCTTGTCAGGGTGTGTCAGCACTGATTAGATAGTGTGAAATATGTGTAGGGGCATGCCCCATTGACTAGGGGAACGGTGATGCCCAGTTGTCAATTTATTCATTTACAGTATGTACGGGAGAAATAGTAGAGGAGTTGCATATTGCACAATTGTACAAAATGGATGGCCAAGATTGGCACATAAAACAGTGTATCAGTTTTTCCTGGAGTGTTTGTCTCAGGGCCTGTTCACACGGCGGGTTTTACAGTGAAATTTTGGTGTAGACAGTCACGCCAAAATTCGCAGAAAAGCCGGTGGCGGTGGCCATGTTCTTTCTGCCTCCCATACATCTCAATGGAAGGCAGCGCTGAGGATCACAGAGCGGTGGCTTTAAATAGGAGGCAAAGTGGACAAGGCTGCCTGCAGGTTTTCAGTGAAATTTTGGTGCGGCTGTCTGCCCCAAAAATCCACTGTAAAACCCTCCGTGTGAACGGTTTCTAAAGATGCTTTTAACTGAAAATGTAAAACTGGCCATATATTATCTTATCTGCAGGTAAAAATATGTGAGGACATCTCAGAGGGTAGGAAGAAAAATAAGAAGGTGCATAAAGATAATGAGGAAGCCACTCAAGAGAAGAAAAGTCCAGGGGAAAAATAGTCTGCTATTATTGTCATTGCTGATGGCAGCGCAAAGAATTTGCTAATGTATGTCACACATGGAGACTATCTACATTTATCAAAACTAGTGTAAATGAAATCTGGCCTTGTTGCCCATAGCATCCAGTCACACTCCACCTTTTTCACAGCTTCTTTGGAAAATGAAAGGTGGAATCTGGTTGGTTGCTATGGGCAACTAAGCCTATTTTCCTTTACACTATTTTTCATAAATGTCTCTACTTTCCTTTAACAGGTTGCCGACCTAGGACGAGAATGCTTGTTGGCCAGTACTTAGCACCTTAGGATGAGCATTCTCGTCCTAGGGTTAACTGACTGCCCCACGCGCGCTGCCGCGATCAGCAGCCGGGTCCCTGCTGTATCTGCCAGCATCGGTGAAAACACAGATGCCGGCGTATTAACCCCCTGTATGCCGCAGTCACACTGACTGTGGCATACAGTGGGTTTGCGATAGCTTATACATTCCTATCGGGTCCCCGTGCTGCGGTGACGGGGACCCGATGGTTGCTATGACAGCCCCAATGCCTTGCACAGGCATTGGGACTGCCAGCTACAGAAGCCCAAGAGATCCAGGCAACTGTCAGCGTCTTAAGTGTAAGGCACTGACAGTTCCATACAGCACAATACAGATGTATTGTGCTGTATTGAAACAGGGATGAGACCCTGAAATGTTGAAGTCTCATAGTGGGACAAAAAAAATAATAATAATAAAAGTGTTTTTAACAATAAAAAAGTTCCTTCTCCATAAAAAGAGACATATAAAATTGTAAAAAATAGAAAAAAAAAAACACATATATTAGTATCGCTGCATCCGTAACAACCTGCTCTATAAAAATATCCCATGATCCACCCCGTCCGGTCAACACTGTAAAAAAATGCAATTATTGTGCTTAAAAAAAAACAAAAAACATTTTTTGTCACAAAAAGTGTAATATCAAGCGATCAAAAAGTCATTTGTACCCAAAATAATACCAATCAAACCGTAATCTCATACCACATAAAAGTCCTACATAAGACAATCGACCCAAAAATTAAAAAGATATGGTTTTCAGAAAATAGAGACATAAAAACATAACTTTTTTTGTTTCAAAAATGCTTTTATTGTTTAAAACCAAAATATATATAAAAACCAGACAATATTAGGTATCGCCTCATCCGTAACAACCTGTCCTATAAAAATATCACATGAGGTAACCTGTCTGGCAAACACTGTAAAAATAAATAAATAAAAACTGTGCCAAAAAGCCATTTTTTTATCACCGTACATCTCAAAAAGTGTAATACCAAGCGATCAAAATGCAGTATGTACCCAAAAATAATACCAATCAAACCGTCATCTCATGCCGCAAAAAATGAGACCCTACATAAGACAATCGGCCAAAAAATAAAAAAGATGTTTTTCAGAAATGGAGACATAAAAACATAATTTTTTGTTTCAAAAAAAAAAAATATATATATATATATAAATAAAAAACATATTAGGTATCGCTTTAAATACCTGCTCTATAAAAATATCTCATGAGCTAAATCCTTGCAAAAAAGTTATTATTTTGTCACCATACATCACAAAAAGTATAATACCAAACGATCAAAAAGTTGTATTTTCCAATAAAACCATCATCTCATCCCGCAAAAAATTTAAATAAAGACAATCGCCCAAAAAATATTAAAGATTTGGCTTTCTGAAAATGGAGACATAAAAACATGATTGTGTTTCTGTAAACTGCAGAATCAGAGTAATAAATATTGAGTTTTATTTGGCTGTTAACCCTTGATGTGTTACAGGAAAAAATTAATTAAAATGGAGAATCTGACAAAAAAGTGAAATTTAAAAATGTCATCTCCTTTTCCTTTAATTCTTGTGGAACACCTAAAGGGTTTAAAAAGTCAGTAAAATCAGTTTTGAATAACTTGAGGGATGTCGTTTCTACAATGGGATCATTTATGGGTGTTTTCCACTATGTAAGCCCCACAAAATGACTTTAGAATTGAAGTGGTCTTACAAAAGTGGGTTTTGGAAATTTTCTTAACATTATTTACATTTGCTTCTAAAAGATCCTAAAAAATAAAATTTGATGCAAACATGAAAGTGGACATATGGGGAATGTAAGGTAATAACTCTCTTGTGATGGATCACTATCTGCCTTAAAAGCAAAGAAATTTAAATTTAGGAAATTGCTAATTTTTCCAAATTTTCTGTAAGTTTTGGATTTTATTTTTATAAATAAAGGTGAATTACATTGACTAAAATTTTTCACTATCATGAAGTTCATTGTGTCGCGAGAAAAACAGTCCCAGAATGGCTTGGATAAGTAGAATTATTCTGAAGTTATCACCACATAAAGTGACACAAGTGACACATAAGTTTCCAAAAAACAGCCTGGTCCTTAAGGTGAAAAATGGCAAGGTTCTTAAGGTGTTAAAGAGCGTCTGTCAGCAGATTTGTACCTATGAAACTGGCTGACCTGTTACATGTGCACTTGGCAGCTGAAGACATCTGTGTTGGTCCCATGTTCATATGTGCCCACATTGCCGAGAAAATTAAGTTTTAATATATGCAAATAAGTCTCTAGGAGCAACGGGTGCATTGTCATTACACCTAGAGGCTCTGCTCTCTTTGCAACCACCGCTCCCTCTCCTGTGCACTTTTGGACTAATAATTGGGATTATAAAATTGATGAGTACCATGGTGCGTCTTTTCTATTTTTGTTGATTTTTTTTCTTTTTCCACTGAGCACCACTGTTTTTCTTTCCTCCATCCGTTGAGCCGGTTTGACGGAAGCTGACTGAGGAGTAGTGCCAACCGCTAAACTGTATTTTTAGAGTTTTCCGGGATTTTAATATTGATGACCTATTCACAGGATAGGTCTTTAATATCAGATCAGTGTGGGTCCAACACCCGGCACACCCGCTGATCCGCTGGTTGAAGCTAAGGCCACGCTCCATGTGAGCGCAGTCTTCTCTTCATTGTTTACCTGCTCTCCATTGACATTGTAGAGGTGAGCAGGTGTAACTCCAAGAAGTCATCCCATTCACTTCTTTGAGAGTGTATAGGAAGGAGCCGTCCCATTGAAGTGAATGGGACGGCTTGTAGTTACAACTGCTCACTGCTGCAATGTCAGTGGCGAGCAGGTAAAGATTGAAGGGAAGGCTGCGCTCGCACGGAGCGTGGCTTTCTCGTCTACCAGCTAATTGGTGGGGGACCCCTTTAAGTGATAATTGACCTCAACAGAATAGAACGGTGAGATGAAATCCAGTGTCATCCAACGCATTTGCCCTGCCCCAAGATTCCTTTATTATACGTATGTCATTTAACCTTTTTATCCTTTCAGCACACAATTAAAATACTTTCCGTGATTTAGTCATTTGGCAGTGTTGTAAAATGGTAGAAGAGACAGAACAGCAATGAATTTGTATGTAGCTCTGGAGTCTAGGGAACTGCTGATTATGGGGTTTTTCTGAGACTATTCTACTGATGACCTATCCTCTGGATAGATCATCAGTATCTGATTGGTTGGGGTCCAACACCAGGGACCCCTGCTGATCAGCTGTTTGAGAAGACATTGGAGCTCTCAGTAGAGCTACAGCCTTTTCTCAGCCCACCAAGCACAGCGCCATACATTGTACAGCGGCTGTGCTTGGTATTGGAGCACCTAAGTCATGTGACTGATGTGAGGATGCGTGGTGTGAAGACACCCCAGGCCTAGTGATTCCTGAGACACAGGTAAGCAACCAGCAGAGCATGGAGTCTGCCTGCAGAGTGTTGTAGGGGTTACCTGCAGTGTAATTGGAGCTTGAACCTACAATATGTATTGAGGTAAGAGGTTGAGGTTAAAGTTGAGGTATGAAGTTGAGATGTGAAGGGGTATTGAGGATAAGGGAGCCCAAACTGAAGTCTTGCTCAGGGCCCATGAGCATTTAGCTACGGCCCTGCTGATGACCTATCCAGAGGATAGGGAAGATAGGTCATCAGTATAAAAGTTTTGGAAAACCTCTTTAAAGGGAGGCTGCAGTGCGGATCTGTGTTTTCACCTATAGTGTGATGTTGGGGAACGTTTTCCCTGCATATGAAGATTGGACTACTTCAGTCTGGGCTGTGTTATGCAGTAAAAGCATTCTTTTTCTGCAGTTTTTAAGATGCTTCAGACATGCTTGACCTGCTCCAGCTGGACTGTCAAGCATGTATAGCTTGGAAGACGAGACAGAAGGGATATGATAGAAACTTTTAAATACATAAAGGGAATCAACAAGGTAAAAGAGGAGAGAATATTTAAAAGAAGAAAAACTACCACAAGAGGACATAGTTTAAAATTATAGGGGCAAAGGTTTAAAAGTAATATCAGGAAGTATTACTTTACTGAGAGAGTAGTGGATGCATGGAATAGCCTTCCTGCAGAAGTGGTAGCTGCAAATACAGTGAAGGAGTTTAAGCATGCATGGGATAGGTATAAGGCTATCCTTCGTATAAGATAGGGCCAGGGGCTATCCATAGTATTCAGTATATTGGGCAGACTAGATGGGCCAAATGGTTCTTATCTGCCGACACATTCTATGTTTCTATTTGGAATTAACTTTTTTTTTTCCTGGGCTCCCTTGCGACTTGCCCCCTAAGGACTCATGCACATGACCGTTATTTTTGTCCACATCTGATGCGTGTTTTTGGCGAGTTGGATGCGGAACCATTCACTTCAGTGCGGCAGGAAAAGATGTGGACTGCACACTGTGTCCTGTCTGCATCCATATGTCTGTTCCGCAGCTTCACAAAAAAAGATAGAACATGACCTATTGTCCATTTTTGCAGACAAGAATAGGTCGTTTCTACAGAGGACAGAATGTTTTGTGGAACATACATCCGGTAAAACGGCAACGGCCGTATTTTTGAGCCCTTATTCTGTCTCGTGCGTTACATGACAGCATCGGCTTAGCTAAATTCCATTCATTTCCATTTAAAAACCATAGTAGAGGTGGACAGACAAGTAAAAATGTATAGAATGTTCAATGATCCACTTGAAGTAAATGTCCCATGTATTTAATATAAAATTCCATAATTTCATATGTTTGTAGAAGAGAAATAATGTGTTTGTTCTGTGTTTTGTGTTTGTTAATATTTTAGCAACATATTGTTTTTTGAAACCTCCCTTGGAAGGCGATATCGGAGACACGCTTTTTTCTTGTATTTCCTGTATAGACAGTACACTGGTGTGCAAGCTTTATGGCAGTTGAATTTATTGGGTGCCAACTGCTAGATTATTATAGTCTCCAGGATGCAGGCTACTTTTTTATGCAGCGATAATGGGTTCATCTGCATGCAACAAGATATCCGGAGATCACAAGGTATACTCTCTCTTTTGTATTCTGCGCATTGTTTCATGCAGTGTCCAAAGAAACCCCATCGTTCTGGGATGGGTCCAGACACTTTTGTTTCAATTTACGGTAATTTTCAGAGCTTTTTAGCTCCTTGTAGATGAAATTACCTGCTGCTATCATTTCTATTTAGCATTTGTTACACCACGTTCTTCTTATTTGTATATGTCGTTATCAGCTGTCTAAGGGATTGCAGATCCTATATGATAGATTGTTGTGTTTTCTAGTTGGATTTGGAAATGAAGCCGGGACATAGATTGTTGTTTTGAGCTTCCCAGTGTGCTTGCTTTCTTTTAATGCCTGAATGCTGCTCTTGCTTTTATGGTTTTGATAGCTGAACTCCTCTGGGGAGCATAACACTGCATTGCTTGTCATTATTTGTCTTGATAGTTTTGAGAATACATACAAGAAAGCGTTTGCCAACAAAGCAGTTTCTTTTTCCCCCCCTGCCGTTGTAAGAAACATTGGAGTGCAGATATGCAGTGTACTGCTTATGAAATGTAGAATAAAACATCTGTACAATATAAACACTTTACTGTTCTCAATGTAGATCACATGTCTGAATCTGGTGGCTCAGTGGTTAGCACTGGTGCCTTCAGCACTAGGGTCCTAGGTTCAACTCCGACCAAGGACAACATCTGCATGGAGCTTGTATGTGGGTTTTCTCTGGGTACTTCGGTTTCTGGGTACTCTGGGTTTCCCCCACACGCCACTGGGGACAGCAAATGATGATAATGTCAGCCAAACGCTGCAGAATATTTTGGTGCTATATAACCATATGTAATAAGTAAAGAATCTTTAGGACCACTGCACTTTTTTCCTGTCGTCAGCCAGAAACATTTATTACAATTTATGCCATAAATAGGTACAGTAGATTTCAATTTATGGCCCAATGATGCGGCAATTATATTAAAAGGCAACTTTTAATAATACTCCATCAAAATCTTATTCCAGAAGGCTTCATATTTAAGGGGTTTTCCAAGTTACCTAAAAAGGGACCCTATATCATTAAATGTGTAAAAAAAAAAATCCTTTGCTCACCTGTTTCTCCCCTGCACTACAGCTCCAGTACTTATCCTCCTATACGTATACAAAGCTACAGTGGTAATATGTAGGTATACACTTGACTGCTGCAGCCATTACCTGTCCTCAGCAGTCTAGTGCCATATGCCCTGAGTAAAGCTTGTATTAGACAGACCAATTGAGCAAGCGATTGTCAGGAGGAAAGTGTCCTCGCTCTAGCTAGCAGAGGAGACAATTGCTATTACATGCAGAGATCTGTTCCGCACCATGGGGAGGAGTGATCGCTATGCCATCACTCATCCCCATACTGATCGGTATTAGACAGCATGATCATGCCCTACCCAGTCTGACACTGTGCAATCAGATGGCGACTGTGTAGAGACAAAGATCAGGAGAGCAGACAGGTCCTCTTTAATAATTAAACCAACCCAGGTTATTTGACATAAAAATATAACTATGTATAGTAGACCGCCATGGTAAAGGGGTTGTCTTATAAAGGAAACCTCATTTTAACTGGTCTCTCTACCCCCCTGGAATGGACTGTTATTGCTAGGGAAAGCCACGTCTATTCAGACATTTCTGTATGAAGGATTAAAACAACATATATACAGTATTTTTCATCTCTTAAAAGAATGTACCCACTTTTTTTTGTATAGCCCATAAGGCCTCACGCACACGACCGTATGTATTTTTGCGATCTGCAAAAAACGGATCCCCAAACAATACGGATGACGTCCATGTGCATTCCATATTTTGTGGAACGGAACAGCTGGCTCCTAATAGAACAGTACTATATTTGTCCGTAATGCGGACAATAATAGGACATGTTCTACTTTTTTTGCGGAAAGGAAATACAGACATACGGAAACAGAATGCACATGGAGTAACTTCCGTTTTTTTTTTTTTTTTTGCTGAACTATTGAAATGAATGGTTCCGTATACAGTCCGCAAAAAAAAAAAATACGGAACGGACACAGAAAGAGAATACGTTCCTGTGCAATGCATGAGCCCTAACTCTGTCTTTACCACAGCAGACATGTGAGGAGGGGTGACAGGTTCTCTTTCATATGAATATTAAATTCCTACTAGTTCTAAAACCATATCCTGAGTTATTAAAAAGTGATCAAAATTACAGGTTGTCTGTCAAAAATCAGTGCCTCGGAATAACTCTGTTCCTCAAAATAACCAATGTTTTATTTTCTCTCCTGTAATGTCTAATAATGTCTAACTGAAGATGGCATGTAACATGAATGAAATATCACTTTCATATATAACACTGAATATTGTATTTATAACAGTGAGGGACTACAAGTACCTTACGTGCCATTGTGGGTATGACTAGAAAAATGCTGTAGAGGCTAGATATGCAGTGTAGGTCCAGGGTAGTAACCTCACCGATCTTACTATTCTAGTACAGAGTGAAAAATAGCCATTTTAATAGGACCTGAAACGGAGTGAGTGTAATATTTTGTCTGCTTGTGAGTATTCGGATGCCCTCTAAGTAATGAGCCTTGGTGCTGCCTTGGCCTCAGCTCTTACATTGCTACTAAATCTATAATACATTTATCTAATTTAATGGTTGGGAAGAAGGTGATTGTTGTGTTCTAATGATTACTTACTGGAAGTCCAGAATGTCTGCTCCCATGATCTCCACTTTATCCCAAATATCTCCATTTATTAAAATGTGAGAAACACTTAATGACATATTAATAGCCTAAATAAAATGAAGATGTTTTTAGGAGTACTTTTTAACTAATTTCTGTCCCCAGTCTTCTTAACATAAAAGAGTTGCATAATCAACAAGAATAATGTTCTGAATAAATCCGGCGGGCTCATATACATCGTTGTATGGAACACGGTAACATCGTTTGTAAGGCTGAAGTAAGACATCTGTCCATCCAGTTTGGCCTGTTATCCTGCAAGTTGATCCTGAGGAAGGCAAAAATATATATATATATATATATATATATATATAAAAAAAAGTGAGATAGAAGCCATTTTAACCATCCAGATTCTCATTTAGGCTTTTTTTTTTTTTTGGGGTGGGGGCAAACTATTGCCTGGTTGGCTTGAGATGAGTGTAAATCCTTGAAAGTCACAATTTTTATTCTTTTACTATTTAACGTTAGCACTTTAATTGGTCAGAAATACAATTTCTAGAGTTTCCACCTCAACGTTAGTTTGATGTTTTATGTCAGGCTTGATAGAATTTTCTAAAGAAGAAATGGACAATATAAAACACTGTATAAAATATTTAAAGCCTCGTCATGCATCTATGTCCAAAAACTGCTTCAGTTAAGTGGGTATTCCATGATTAATATAAAAAAAATATATATCTGACATTGTATAGTAGCTGACAATCTCTTTCTAACAAGGCTAGAACTAGTCCCATCACCTCGGTCCAAGCTCACTCCATTCATTGCTACAATTGCTATGCTAGATTTAATTCAACCTGGCAGATTAGAAGGCGTGTCCTTTATCAGGGGGGCATGTCCATTCTGCTGCAGCTCTCTCCCGTTAACTGTTATAGCTTCTAACTGAAGAGAAGAATGATGGCAGTTGAAGGATGCAATTGAGCATGTGCGACCACCTCAGTGAGGTGGCCAAACATACATTTTGTAGCTATTTTAATTACATGCAAATACAAAAGGGTTCAGATTCAGGTACTAGTTTGAAAAATATAAAAAATTTTGAATACTTTTCATGGGACAACCTCTTTAAGACACAAAATACAGTGTAGCATTATGCACACATGCATAAAGTATCTCACAAAAGTGAGTACACCCCTCACATTTTTGTCAATATTTTATTATATCTTTTCCTGGGACAACACTGAAGATGTGGTACTCTGATACAATGTAAAGTAGTCAGTGCGCAGCTTGTGTAAATTTGCTGTGCCCTCAAAATAACACACAGCCATTAACCCCTTCACGCCCAGCGTCGTACATGTATGGCGCTAGGCGGGTGTTTAAAGATACCTGCCGGTGGCCGCCTGCTTCTTTTAGCAGACACCTGCGGCTCATGTCCACAACCGGCAGTAATGCCGTTCACTGACATTTAACCCCTCAGATGCCGTGGTGAATCCTTACCACGGCATCTGAGCACTCTGAAACCGAAAATGCGCACTTTCGGTTGTGCTCTGAGGAGTCGGAGCGTGTATGCAGCAGCCCCTGTCTTTATGAATGACAGGAGGCTGCTGCTTAGTATTTCCTATGGAGCCCTTGGCTGTAATAGGGCTCCATAGGAAAATAGGAAAATCATCATAGATTCCAATTCAAGTGCATTGGAATCTATGATAATAGCAATCAGATAATTGATTGTTATAAAATCACCCCCCTTTTCCCCCCCAAAAAAAATAAAAGAGCTAAAAAAAAATTTAAAAAATTAAAAAAAATACACATTATGGGTTGTCGCCATGTGTGAAAACACCTATAGTATAAAAATATATTACCCATACAGCAAACAGCTAAACTGAAAAAGTGTCCAAATGGCCGATTCACAGTTTTTGGACGCTTCATTTTCTACAAAATAATAAATAAAAAGTGATCAAAAAGGCATACACACCCCAGAATAGTATCAATGAAAAGTTCAGATTGCCTCACAAAAAATGAGCGCCCATACAGCTCCTTTCACATAATTACAAAAAAAATTATAGGGATCAAAATAAAATAAAACTGATTTTTTTTCCCACTTTTTAATCAAAATGCAAGAAAAACTATACATATAAGGTATCGCCGGATTTGTACTGACTTGTAGAATAAAAGTAAGCTGGTCAGCTTTATCGCACATTGAACATCGTAAATAAAAAAAAACGTAAAAAAAGTGGTGGAATTTATTTATTTTTTTGCAATTTCACCCCATTTGGAATTTTTTTCCCGCTTCCCACTACATCATATGCAATATTAAATGGTGGCGTTGGAAAGTACAAATTGTCCCGCAAAAAACAAGCCCTTATATGGCTGTGTGAACAGACAAATAAAAAGTTATGGCTCTGGGAAGGCAATGAGCACAAAACAAAAACGCAAAGAATAACATAAAAACTCCAGGCTTGAAAGGGTTAATGTCTAAACAGTTATAGTATGTGAGGGATAGTTTTGGTGTCGGCACTGCTGCCTCTTTTTGGGATATACTTGGAGTTTATGCGCTTCATCTGTGATTCATAGGTGGCACTCACCAAATTTCTTTGCAGCTTGTTTATTCGACTTTAAAACATGGTCACTGGTGCGGGCACTCACTCAGCTACAGGCCTTAAACTCGAATAAACAAGCTGCAAAGAAACTTGGTGAGTGCTGCAAGTTTATTTCTTCTACACATTGCATATTAATGTCTAAACCGCTGGCAACAAAAGTGAGTACACCTCTAAGTTAAAATGGCCAAATTGTACTCAATGTGTCATTATTTTGTGTGGCCACCATTATTTTCCAGCACTGCCTTAACTCTTGGGCAAGGCGTTCACCAGGTTGCCACTGGATTTCTCTTCCACTCCTCCATGACGACATCATGGAGCTGGTGGATGTTAGAGACCTTGCGCTCCTCAACCTTCTGTATGAGGATGACCCACAGATGCCCAATAGAGTTTAGGTCTGCAGACATGCTAATCCAGTCCAGCACCTTTACCCTCAGTTTCTTTAGTAAGGCAGTGGTCGTCTTGGAAGTGTGTTTGGGGTCGCTCATGTTGGAATACTGCCCTGCGGCCCAGTTTCCGGAGAGAGGGCATCATGCTCTGCTTCAGTATCACAGTTCATGTTGGCAATCATGGTTCCCTCAATGAACTGTAGCTGCCCACAGCTGGCAGAACTAATGCAGCCCCAAACCATTACACTCCCACCACCATGCTTGACTGGTTGCCGTCACACACTCTTGACACCATCTGAACCAAATAAGTTTTTCTTGGTCTCATCAGACAACAGAACATGGTTCCAGTAATCCTTGTCTTCAGCAAACTGTTTGCAGGCTTTCTTGTGCATCATCTTTAGAAGAGGCTTCCTCCTGGGACGACAGCCATGCAGACCAATTTGGTGCAGTAAGCGGTGTATGGTCTGAGCACTGACAGGGTGAGCCCCCAACCCTTTAACCTCTGCAGCAATGCTGGCGACACTCATAAGTCTATTTTGAAAAGACAGCCTTCTGGAATTGACGCTGAGCATGTGCACTCAGCTTCTTTGGTTGACCATGGTGAGGCCTGTTCTGAGTGGAACCTGTGTTGTTAAACCACTGAATGGTCCTGGCCACCGTGCTGCAGTTCAGTTTACGGGTGTTGTCAATCTTTTTATAGCCTAGGCCATCTTTATGTAGAGCAACCATTCTTTTTTTTCAGATATACATTAGAGTTCTTTGCCATGAGGTGCCATGTTGAACTTTCAGTGACCAATATGAGGGTGTGCTCCCCATTCACACCTGAGACCTTGTAACACTAACGAGTCACATGGCACTGGTGAGGGAAAATGGGTAATTGGGCACAATTTGGCCATTTACACACTTTTGTTGCCAGTGGTTTAGACATTATTAGCTGTGTGTTGAGTTATTTTGAGGGTGCACCAACTTTACACTGTTTTACAAACTGTCAGCTGACTACTTTACATTGTATCATAGTGTCAAATCTTCAGTGTTGTCCCATAAAAAGATAAAATGTAATATTTACAAAAATGAAAGGGGTGTACTCACTTTTGTGAGATACTGTACATACACAAATGTATTGGCACAGTGTCCTAAGTTCTGTTAGGTTTTCACATTTTCTGCTTGTTGCTCTGTGGAATATTTTGGTAGGGTATAAATAAAAGATAATACATTACAGAACTTTATGTTTATCAAACATCATTGCTTTTATTACATTTTACTTGAAGGGTTGTTCAGTCTTGTATAGGACGTCTTGCTGGTTTTGCTCAGCAGTTGAGAACAGGTGAATTAAAGTAAGTGGAATAAAATAAAGCTAGAGGGTAGGATGAAAAGGACTATATTGGATAATGCAACAGAGTATCTATAATTTACTTTGTACATGTGGAGACAGTATTTTAAAATGTTTGGGGCGATATACATTTTAAAGGGTAACTGTCATATTTTTTTATTTGCTAGTTTATCAGAGCTAGGCATGTATATCTGAGTTAGTCTGTCAGTGATTGTCAAAAGATCTGTAATTATCGTATAATAACAGCTTTCATTAATGTCCTCTGTCCCTTTCCAGTGCTCCCTTAAAAGACCGTTGCTAGGGCTTGTCTGTCTCTGGCTAAAACAGGAAGACGGAGGGGCGGTCCTTCACACTGCATGCCTGCATTAGGCTTCAGGGTGAGGAGGCGTGTCTCTCAGTAGTCCAATCTGATTGGCTGGCAGGGAGCTGCTGGCTACAGCAAGTGTGTATGGGAAATGAGGAAAGGCAGTTTTGGCCTCAGAGAACTGGCAAAGGAGCCATCTTGAGAAGGTCCTCATATTGAAAATGTTTAACAGCCATAAGTGAGGGAAAAACTCAAGGAAAACAGTGGTATGTGAAGAAACTAAAGATTGATTTATGCATAATGCTGCAGCAGCAGTAACATGCTAAAATGTGCGCACTTAAATCTTCACCAGTCAATGGCTGGCAACCCTTCCCCTTTGGGAGGATGCCTGAGCATTAAATTGTCTATCTTGCTAGTTCCCAGCATAGTTGTGCTCTATTCTTTTCTTTGCCTGTGAACCAACTTTTGTCTGTTTGCTGGACTCTGACCTTCTTCTGCCTGCCCTGACCTGTCCCTTACTTCCACATTGACCTTTTGCTGCTTGCTCTGACCTTGGACTATTTACCATATAGCACATACTCTGCTAGCCCTGACCTCAGCCTGTGTCTGACTACAATGTTGCTTGACCCCTCAGTGCTCAGCACCAGTGTCACTGGCCCACCATGGGTCAGCTGTACATCACACAGAGACTATTCCAGGTGAAGCCTGGTAGTTCTCCTGCAACAAAGTCCAGATGCCTGTGCAGGGGTTTTTATGATTATCATTTTTTATTATTAAAGTGCTATTCATTCCATGGCGCTGTAGATATGAAAATGGGTTTACATACATAATATAAAGTAATAGCAATAGGCATGAACAAGACAAGTTACTAATTGGTACAGAATGAGAGAGAACCCTTCCTGCTAGGGCTTTCTTATCTACAAGGGATGTGGGAAGGATACAGAAGATGAGGGTAAAGATGGTTATATAGCCGTATAGTGGCAGAAAGGTTACTGTAGGTTGTAGGCTTGTCTGAAGAGGTGGGGTTACAGGCTTCTTTTGAAGGTTTCTACAGTAGTTGAGTGTCTGTTATGCTGGGGTACTGAGTTCCAGAGTATGGGGGATGCACAGTAGAAATCTTGAAGGGGATTTTGGGAAGAGCGGTTAAGGTGGGAATATACCAGGATATCAGGTCACAGATGTATGGAGGGGACAGGTTGTGGATGACCTTATTATGTCATAGTTATTATTTTGTATTGAATTGTCTGGGCAGTGGGAACCAGTGATGATGAAGGCATGCCCAAACATTTAAGGAATGTGCAGATCTAAGAGAGGTTTTTGAGTTGGAGGAGGCAGGAGATGGGAAGTGTTTGGATAAATAGTTTGAAGAACAGAGCAGAATCAGATTTTACTCCAAGGCAGGGAGAATGTTAGCTATTGACTTTGATAGATAGGTCTGTTGGAGGATCTGATTGAGATGGTGGAAAGAGGATAAATTCTTATTTTTCCATGTTGAGTTTTTGAAAGTGAGGGGAAAAGAAGGAGTTTATAGGAAATAGACGTTGTTGGATTAAAGAGATGACATCTGACCAGAGAGACAAAGTTGAGTGTTGTCAGCATAGATGTGATACTGAAAGCCATGGGACTCTATGAGCTGTCCCAGACCGAAGGTGTAGATTGAGAAGCAGGGGTCCTAGTATGGAACCTTAAGGGGACGAGATGAGTAGGTGGTGTGCGAGTGGGAGACACTAAATGTCCAGTTTATAAGGTATGAGGTGATCCAGCAAGTCTGTGACACCAAGAGATGGGAGAGTTTGTAATAGAAGGGAGTGATTGACAGTGTCAAAAGCAGAGGACAGGTCAAGGAGGAGGAGGACAGAATAATGCCAGTTGGCTTTGGTAAGTGCATTATCAGTTGAGTGTGGGGTCAAAATCCAGATTGTAGCCAAAGAAGGATCAAGAAAAGGGGTGGAAGGCCAGAATAATGTCCTTATGTTTAGCCCAAAGTCAAATCTATTGATTGACACAGTAGTTCCCCAACCACTGCCGTAACAGTGTACTTGATGTATTTGACATATTTTTCTGTGTCATTTTTCATACATTGGTGACCAAATCTGTCAGATTTTTTGGACCTTAAAAAAAAAATAAAAAAAATAATCTAAAACACATTAAAAATTCAATAGTGCCGTGCATTTTGAAACAGTTTGTTACCATCAACTACCATCCATTTCCCCATATGCATATTCACTGCTGTAACTTAGTCATTACTCATGATCTTATGCTGTTAAAGAGTTGGAAAGGGGTTGGTTACATTACGAGCAGTCCTCAGTGTGTCTTACATGACTTTTAATGCGGCTCAAATTTATTCTGGCCCAAGTCAAAGCTGATGACTGATTCATGCAAATGCAAAATGATTTTTAGGAAATTTAAGCTCTGATATGAAGCAAATGTAGAACCCAAACTTGATGTGTAATTATAAGCTTGTGCTATACAGAACCAGTTTGCCCAGTGTAATTGTGCCACCAATCTCCCTACAGAGGAACAAAACACTTGCATGGCATATGATCTGTTGTTTAATCTGCATTCAAAGTTATTGTTTATCGGCAGCACAGTGCCTGCATCCCCTAACAAACAATAAATCTCTATGGTCATAACTGATCCCAGTAGCATATTAAAGGGTTATTGCCATCTCCGACATTAGAGACATATCGCTAGGAGCCACCGTTTCATTCACTTCTGGACAGTGCTCAGCTATTTTTGGCGATCTCATAGGAATGAAGGGAGGGCAGCCGCACATGTGTGGAGTGTTCTCCTGGACTTTGCTCTGTTCTAAGCATAGGTGCGAGTCCCAGAGGTGGGACCCGCACCTATCAGACATTGAGGGCATATTCTATTGATTTGAACCAAATGTCTGAGATTGGAATAACCCTTTAAGTGCTGATCTTTGTAAATTACCCCTATCTGTATAGCAGCAGATTATTGCAGGTGGATAGTGTCACAGTCTTACATAGCAATTTTCAGAGTAAAACAACAGTTTACCTGCAAAATCGGGTTGACATGAAAGGGGTTGTCTCACTTCAGCAACTGGAATTTATTATGTAGACAGAGTCAATACAACACTTACTAAGGTATTGTTATTGTCCATATTGCTTCCTTTGCTAGCTTGATTCATTTTTCCATCACATTATACACTGCTCGTACCCAGGGGTTAGGACCACCCTGCAATCCAGCAGAGGTGGTCGTGCTTGTACAATATAGTAATAAGTGCCAGCCTCTCTGGTGGCCAGGACCGTGGGAACATACATTGGTACACATGCACAGCATCTCCTGTCCCGGCCATCATGTATCTGCGCCATAGCGGTGGCTGTAACCAATAGAAAAATAAATCAAGCCAGCAAAGAAGGCCCTATTTGTTAATGGCCACATACTCTCCAGGTAAACGGCAAGCTTAACGTGCAAAACAATGTGGCTACTGACAATCAATTAGAAAAATACGCTGAGCAGTAGGTCAGCACAGTTTTGTATGCCTCTAATTCCGTCTGTAAAATAAATGGGTGGGGTTTTATACAGTAAAAGTATTTAAAAGTCTAATAAAATTGGTTAGTATGCCTAACCATAAGTACACATTTATTTATTTTTATTCCTGCGATGTAATTCAATATCATTTGGTACATTGACAACGTGTTATTTACAAAGAAAACAATACCTGGTACATTTAAGTTAATTATACTTGTTTGTAAACAGGTCAAATTCTATTAACTTTTCTGAACTCCCTCTTCAAAAGCAAAATTGCCGTATGTTTCCCTTGGGTCAGCTCTAGCATATGATAAATGAACCTATGGCATGGACATCATTTGTTATTAGAAATGAAGGTTTTTCTCTGAAGTGATTTATTGTGAAATATTTACCATAACAAGGGACTATCTCTAAGAGAGGTTAGGTCATTTAATAGATGTATAACAGTGTAAAATACAAAAAATAAAAGTGTATTAAAATATATAAAAAATACATTGAGAGACAATCCTGTTCCTGAAAGCAGTCTGCGTAGTGGGGCCCACGCATAGAATTAATGCTACTAGTTAGGCCTCATGCACACGACCGTTGTGTGCATCCGTGGCCGGTTTCAGTTTTTTTTTATAAATCGGAAAATGCTCCGTTTTGCAGCCGAGACCGTGATCCGTGTATCCTGTCCGTCAAAAAAATAGGACCTGTCCTATTTTTTTGACGGACAACGGTTCACGGACCCATTCAAGTGAATGGGTCTGTGAAAGAACACGGATGCACACAAGATTGGCATTCGTGTCCGTGATCCGTGGCCGTAGGTTACTTTCATACAGACGGATCCGAAGATCCGTCTGCATAAAAGCTTTTTCATAGCTGAGTTTTCACTTCGTGAAAACTCTGATCTGACAGTATATTCTAACACAGAGGCGTTCCCATGGTGATGGGGACGCTTCTAGTTAGAATATACAACGAACTGTGTACATGACTGCCCCCTGCTGCCTGGCAGCACCCGATCTCTTACAGGGGGCCGTGATCCGTACAATGAACCCCTCAGGTGCTGCACCTGAAGGGGTTAATTGTGCTATCATAGCCCCCTGTAAGAGATCCGGGCTGCCAGGCAGCAGGGGGCAGACCCCCCTCCCTCCCCAGTTTAAATTTCATTGGTGGCCAGTGCGCCCCCCCCCCCTCCCTCTATTGTATTAATAACATTGGTGGCACAGTGTGCGCCCCCCCTCCCTCTATTGTAATAATAGCATTGGTGGCACAGTGTGCGGCCCCCCTCCCTCTATTGCATTAACATTGGTAGCAGTGTGCGCTCCTCCCTCTATTGTTTTAATACATTGGTGGCAGTGTGCGCCCCCCCCCCTTTCCTCCCTCTATTCTTTTAATACATTGGTAGCAGTGTGCGCCCCCCCCCCCTTCCTCCCTCTATTCTTTTAATACATTGGTGGCAGTGTGCGGCCTCCCCAGTTTAATCGCTGGGGCTCCGATCGGTAACCATGGCAACGAGGATGCTACTGCAGTCCTGGTTGCCATGGTTACTTAGCCTTAGCAATAGTAGAAGATGCATACTTACCTGCTGGCTGCTGCGATGTCTG
The DNA here is from genome assembly GCF_014858855.1 of Bufo gargarizans. NCBI lineage: Eukaryota > Metazoa > Chordata > Amphibia > Anura > Bufonidae > Bufo > Bufo gargarizans. The sequence goes on from NC_058081.1 coordinate 281,823,880, forward strand.
CGTCCGGCCGGGAGCTCCTCCTACTGGTAAGTGACAGCAATGCGCCGCACAGACCTGTCACTTACCAGTAGGAGGAGCTCCCGGCCGGACACAGAGATCGCAGCAGCCAGGTAAGTATGATGCTTCTACTCCGCTGCCACCAATGATTGGGGGGGGGGGGGGGGCGCACACTGCCACCAATGCTATTATTACAATGGGGGGGCGGGGGGGCGCACACTACCACCAATGCTATTATTACAATGGAGGGGGGGGGGGGGCGCACACTGCCACCAATGCTATTATTACAATAGAGGGAGGGGGGGGCGCACACTGCCACCAATGCTATTATTACAAAAGAGGGGGGGGCGCACACTGCCACCAATGCTATTATTACAATAGAGGGGGGGGCGGGGGGGCGCACACTGCCACCAATGCTATTATTACAATAGCGGGGGGGGGGGGCACACACTGCCACCAATGCTATTATTACAATAGAGGGAAGGAAGGGGGGCGGGGGGGGGGCGCACACAGGCCACCAACGAGTTAACTACAGGGGAGGGAGGGGGGGGGGGCCACTGGCCACCAATGAGTTAGAAAACAGGGGGGGGGGTCTGGGCAGCAGGGGGCAGTCATGTACACAGTTTTTTTGTATATTCTAACCTGAAGCATCCCCATCACCATGGGAACGCCTCTGTGTTAGAATATACTGTCGGATCTGAGTTTCACGATGTAGCTCATATCCGACAGTATATTCTAACATAGAGGCGTTCCCATGGTGATGGGGACGCTTCAAGTTAAAATATACCATCGGATTGGAGAAAACTCTAAAGTCAATGGGGACGGATCCGTTTGAAATGGCACCATATTGTGTCAACGTCAAACGGATCCGTCGACATTGACTTGCATTGTAATTCAGGACGGATCCGTTTGGCTCCGCATGGCCAGGCAGACACCAAAACGACTTTTTTTTCATGTCCGTGGATCCTCCAAAAATCAAGGAAGACCCACGGACGAAAAAACGGTCACGGATCACGGACCTACGGACCCCGTTTTTGCGGACCGTGAAAAAATACTGTCGTGTGCATGAGGCCTTATAGGACGCAATCCACACTGAAAAATAATCTGTATCCATATAAATCCATAAAAATCCACAGAATATCCAATGCGAAGCAATACAAGAGCTACAGATATATATATGTTCTTTGTAGCACCAAAACGTCTTATGACCATGTCATGAGTTACTAATAGGATTATGTCCTCCTCAAATGAATATGTTGTACTTGGTGATGTCAGTAGGGATACAGATTATTGTCTCCTCCTCAGACAGTCACACAGGATTTGTTATGCTTAGCAATATGCAATAGAGAGGTATTTATTAATTATTATCTCCTCCACAGATAATAATGAAATGTGTTGTATTCAGAGATATTTGGACAGTGACACAAGTTTTGGCATTTTAGCTGTTTGCCAAAACATATTAAAGATACAGTTGTAAAATGAAAACTTTAATTTGAGGATATTCACATCCAAATTGGAGGATGGGTTTAGGAATTACAGGTATTTAATATGTAGCTGCCTCCTTTTCAAGGGACCAAAGAAAATTGGACAATTATCTAAAAAGCTAGTTAATAAGCTGCATGGGCTTTTCCCTCATTAATCCATCATTAATTAAGCAGGTAAAAGGTCTGGATTTGATTCCAGGTGTGGCTTTTGCATTTGGAAGCTGTTGCTGTGAACCCACATCATGCAGTCAAAGGAGCTCACAATGGAAATGAAACAGACCATCATTAGGCTGAAAAAAGTAAATCCAGGAGGAGTGGCCAAATCAACAGTTTGGAACTTTCTGGTAAAAAAAAAGAGCGCCCTGGTGAGCTTGGGAACTCAAAAAGGCCTGGACGTCCATTGAAGACAACAGTGGTGGATGCAGGGCTGTGGAGTTGGTAAACCAAAGGTTCGACTCCAACTCCTCTATTTTATCAGAGTCCGGCTCCGACACAGATTCCTTCATAAATAGCCAATAATTAGTGATAAATGTCTTGTAGTAAAATGCTAATATCATGCTTTTTCTTAGCATTATATCAGTAATCAGGCTGCTTAAATAGAACATAAAGCAGATTTGTTGTAATAGAATTTCTGAGCAAATAACAAAATGAACAAATAACTTGAAGGGAAAGTGTCACCTAGAAAGCACATAGCAAACTGGTGACATGGCTGCATAGGGATGATAGCAGTACTTGTCAATGGCCTGAATTATGTAAGAAATCCTTTTTATTGCTGCTGTGACAGGACAAAGAGGCGTGAATAATGCATTAAAGGGGTATTCCCATATTGAAAAACATGGCCACTGGGTTCTCTCTGGCCTCTTCGTCCCAACCTTGGGACATCTGGAGGCTGGAGAAAGCCAAAACGGCGAAGTTACACAATTTGGTAACGCCTATTGACTTGAATGGAAGTTGTTCAAATGGCATAGCCCCGGAAGCTATCCTGTTTACATAACTCTCGTTGGCCTCCTGGCTTCCTCAGGTTGGGACAAAGAAACCGGGGAGAGCCCGGCGGACCTGTTTTTTTTTTTTCTAAATGGGAATACCCCTTTAAGTGCCCCGGCCCAACACCTCTCTTGGCTCTGCTACACCACCCTCTCCATCCTCTCGCTTCATGATTGATAGAAAGAGCTCTCCAAGCCCTGCAGAAAACCTGTATGTGAACCATCAGTGATGGCGAGATACAGCTTACATGTCAGTGACTGTGTGCAGCAGAAACAAAACGTCCCACGGCGCAAAAATTGTCCACAGGTCACCAGGATCAGGAGTACAGTATTTTATTGCAGCAATACAACGCGTTTTGGGAAATCACTCCCCTTCATCAGGTACAAGAGGCTTCTTTTTCCCCTTCTTTTACATTTTCTCTTCTGATGATATAAGGGAGCTGCAGTAGGATCTGTAAAGCTTTGATCTTGCTGATAACTCTGCAGTCTAAGCACACTGAAGATTCTTGCAGATTTCTTAATTAAAGATCTTCCTGTAGTGAAGGTCTCACAGGAGCACTATTTCAGATTCCCTGAAGAACAAGCTCAGGCATTAGCTCCCTTACTCTTCGCTATCCCACTGGAACTCCCCCTCCTGACAGGAAGTTAGACCAACCTATTCCAAACCACGTATCACAGGTTTGACTGCTGTATAATTGACGACTGGTAGATTTCAACTCTGGGTACAGGAGCTCAGACTTTAGACAAAACTCTGTCCTCCCTCATCCAAAACTCCATCCTCCCTCAGACATCAGCCAAAACTCCCTCAGACATCAGCCAAAACTCCGTCCTCCCTCATCCAAAACTCTGTCCTCCCTCAGACATCAGCCAAAATTCCTTCCTCCCTCAGGCATCAGCCAAAACTCCATCCTCCCTCAGACATCAGCCAAAACTCTGTCCTCCCTCAGACATCAGCCAAAACTCCATCCTCCCTCAGACATCAGCCAAAATTCCTTCCTCCCTCAGACATCAGCCAAAACTCCGTCCTCCCTCAGACATCAGCCAAAACTCCGTCCTCCCTCAGACATCAGCCAAAACTCCGTCCTCCCTCAGACATCAGCCAAAACTGTGTCCTCCCTCAGACATCAGCCAAAACTGTGTCCTCCCTCAGACATCAGCCAAAACTCCGTCCTCCCTCAGACATCAGCCAAAACTCCGTCCTCCCTCAGACATCAGCCAAAACTCCGTCCTCCCTCAGACATCAGCCAAAACTCCGTCCTCCCTCAGACATCAGCCAAAACTCCGTCCTCCCTCAGACATCAGCCAAAACTCTGTCCTCCCTCAGACATCAGCCAAAACTCCGTCCTCCCTCAGACATCAGCCAAAACTCCGTCCTCCCTAACTCAAAATACACCCTACTACACACACTCTTCACCTCAGTGACTGTGTGCAGTAAGAGCAGGTCCAGATCGGGCAGTATCTCTGTCACTGATGGCACATGTGCAGGTTTTCAGCAGGGCTCAGATAGCAGAGCGCAGAGAGAATGCAGGACTGGGCACTTCAGTGCCTCATTAATGCCACTTTAACCCTTCACAGTGACAAGATAAAGCATTTTTTAGAAGATTGCCGCCATGGACAAGTACAATAACGGTATGGATAGACTCACTGCTTTTGGAGCTATGTAGCCATGTCACTAGTTTTATCCGTGTTTTCTAGGTGACAGTTTCCCTTTAAAATTCCTGTGAGTAAATATGCAAAAACTGGAAAACTTTGTTATTCTTTTAATAATAAGAAATCTATGAATTTGTCTTCAGAAAAAATATTGCCTTAGTCAGATCCTTCTTCATGGATGCTCCAAGAGCAGAGAACAATCTCTCTACTAATCTCTGTTGGTAGCAGTCACCACACGGGCAACATCTCTGACAATAAAATAAGAGCCTTAGATTGATAGAACATAAATATATTTTATTATTAACATTTCTAACCCTCCTAAGAAAGTTAAATTAATGATACAATATTAATAAGAGTTTTTTTTTAAGGTGGAGTCGGAACCTATTTTCCAACTCTGACTCCAGAAAAAAAAAGACTTCATGACTCTGACTCCACAGCTCTGGGTGGATGATTGCAAAATCATTTCCATTGTCATATTCAACCAAAAGCGCAAGGCTGATTGGATGGTGCTTCACAGTACAGATGGACAATGACTCAAAACATACTGTGAAAGCAACCCAAGAGTTTTTTAAGGCAAAGAAGTGGAATATTCTGCAATTGCCAAGTTAGTCACCAGATCTCAACTCGATTGAGCATGCATTTCTCTTGCTTAAGAAAAAACGTAAAGCAGAAAGACCCACAAACAAGCAACAACTGAAGACAGCTACAGTTAAGGCCTGGCAAAGCATCACAAAGGAGGAAACCCAGAGTTTGGTGATGTCCATGTCACACAGTTTATTATAAAACTAGCTGCCTGTAGTCAACATTAGGGGAACTCCATGCACAGGAATTTATACAGTTGCCTTTGAACTTATTTAGGCAGTAAAAGTCTCTATTGTACTGAGTTCTTTCTAGCGATGGGTATTGGAAGGATATTTTTTAAAGCTTCAACGCTTTTGAAGTTCAACATTTTTTTTAGTATATTTCAGTGCATCTTTTTTATTCAGGTAACCTCAAACAGAATAATGTTGAGGTTCTAGTATTTCTGGGGACAGATATATTTTGTAAGGCCCCCAGCTGTATCTTTGTTTCACTAGTACATCATGATCTTCACAGCCAGAGGTCTCACTAAATATATCTAGCAGGGTAACTTAGAATATTCCAGAAAGATATTCAGCCAAAGTGGCTTATAAGAGCAAATTGATACAGAAAGCAAGTAGAAAAGAAAAGGATCTGTTGACATCTCTGTAGGAGCCTCCCTCACAGATACTGGAGTTTTGACTAGGAAATGAATGCTGTATGTAGAGCTAGTTTTCCTAAATAATGTCATCGTGGTCTGCAATCTGGTCTGTTTATGCCCAAAAACCATGAGACAGATGTTAGCAGAACCTAACTTGTGCTGATGTTGCTATGTTTGCAGAGAAGAAACGACATGAACAGTGGAATGCCTGGAGAAGAAGCTTCTAGCTCTCTCTTTTTAGAGACCTCTCCCTTTTAGCTTTATTGCTTTAGGTAGAAGTACAAATGTCTACCTATCTCTTTTATTTAAGATTTTAATGTTTTTACTGCAGCTAAGGCTTATAATAATGAATATACCACTCATTCTGACTTTGTATATAGATGTAAAATTATTATATAAAATCTTATTATCATCATGTTAAAAGTAAACAACCCATTGAAATCATTTTATTCAACTTTCTTTCAGAAAAATACTTATTTTTCAGGAACATACGTTCAAAGTTACAAACTGTGTGGGAGAGTGGGTTGCTTAAATGTTTTTAAAGTACTGGCTTTTAGCGTGAATAGGAACAATGTATCGGTCTAACAATGAATCAACACTCGATTAACAAGTATGACCTGTTCTACATGAGTAAACAATAGCTAGTCTCTGAATGCAGAAATAGACTAAAAGTAATTAAAACTAGCATCACTATGTGTACTGACAGTGAAAATGTATAACTAAGCAACACATTATCTAGATCACTCTTGTTGAAAAAGAAACTCGGCCTTATGTATAATTTCAATGTATATGACCTCATAGCTCGTGTTTGAACTTGGTTTTGCTCTGTTCACACTGGTGTCTTGATTTAATCCATTAAACTCTAATGGATCATTCAGGTTTCTGTATTTTATTTTTGTCGTTAAAGGGGTATTCCCATCTCAGACATTCATGGCATATCACACTAGGATAGTGCGGGTGACACCTCTGGAACCTGCTCCTATTTTCAGATCGTGTTACCACTCCTGCACCCTGCTACTATCTATAATCGGCTAACAAAACGTCATCTTATGTATTTTGTTCAGCTCCTCCACAATGTGCGTTCCTAATATCTTTATGCAATTGTTCATATGTAATGTGCCTGGTTCACCACAAGTGGCAGCGTTTTCGGCAGATTTAACTTAGAATTGAATTCGCCAGAAGTGGGCGAGTAATGCTGGCTACCAGAAGGAGGTGTGGCAGTTCTAGTTTGTTCTGATTAAGACTCCATGTTGGAGCTGACAGGATTCTAATCTACTTTTTGGCTGAAGATAAATCAGACTAAAAAGTGAAGTGCAGCATAAAGAAGAAGCCAAGTTAGCTTGTCAGTACAGCAGAGTGGGAGAAAAATATAGCAGAGTTGAGTTTTCCTGCCAGTTTAATGCTAAAGCATGCTGGAACCAAGATGAAGCCTGAAACTATTTGGAGAAATGTTTATTCAAGTAAAGCTGCCATTGAACTTACTTTCAAGGTCTGGACTCAAGGTATTTCTTCAAATCTCTCAATTATTCCCCCTTTTTATTGCTTCGGAGCCAAAGCCTGGTGTCCAGCCGTATCCATGTAGGAGCACAGTGACACACATAAAGAGACATTTAGGCCGCACTACACCACTCGCCATTCCTACACCTGGGAAGCGCGATATAGAGGGCCCTCGGGAAGGAAAGCACACAGCACAAGCATGGCCATTCACTGCTATGGGAGGTCCAAAAATAGCTGAGCGGGAACACTTTCTGGAGATAGATATTCCATCAATATCTGAGATGGGCCTACCCCTGTAAGGGAAAGAAAAGAGTTAGTGAACAAAGCTGTAGAAGTCTATTTTAGAAGTGGGTTTCATTTGGATTGATTCATTTTAAAGTAGTGAACATTTTTTAAAGGAATTGCCTCAATGTAACAACCTTTGTCCATATGTCTTATAAGGTAACACAGTGCTTGGTAATAGAGCAGCAAAAGGAGTGGAGAAACTTAAGGCTCATGGGCCCCAATGCAAGAGTTCAGCTTGGGTCCACGAACACAACTTATCATCAGCGTTGCTGGATGTCTTAAAGGGAATTTGTCACCCTGATTTTGGACTATAATTTACAGTAGTACTTACAGTGGCTGTACTCACCCTCCCTGGTCTTCTTACGGGCCCCACACTGTACTGTGTCTTGACTGTGTAGACCATCAGGATGTAATGCAGGTAGACGTTCAATATGACCTGACACTGTGCGACGTCAGATCACAGTTCAGCGTTGGCCAGAAGAAGACCAAGGTGCTGTGAGTGTGTGGCATTGCCGTCCAAAGCAAGCGAGGTAAGTTTATTTTTTTAACGTCTGATCTGAGGTCTGATGGGGGTCCAATCTGAGGCTAAAATGAATGATCGTGCGGATAGAGTAAAACAAACGAAAACATGATAGCAACCTTATTATCCTATGTTATTCTCTTCCATAAACATTTTCTGGGGTATTGCTGTAAATTACCTCTCATTGCTCAACTATAAAAAAAAAATAAACTGAGATTTTTAAATTTACTGCATTTAATGTAACTAATCCAGTAAGGATGGAGGGTTCTGGAATATCAGGTGCAGTTCAGTATTTCTTTCTTCATGGCTAGACAGTATGCACATGTAAAATAGACGTAACCTAGGGCAAAGTTTGAGTGTTTCGCTTTAGCTGTGTATTGAAGACAAATTGCCTGTTTAGGGTCCCTATGGCACTTGCAGTTGTGACCACCCTTACCTTAGCTCTGAGGGTGCTTCCGCACATCGCTGTGCTGCATTTTGGTGCAACAAAAGACTCACCAATAAAGCCAATATGCGGTTTTTACAATATAACTGCATTTATGGTGTATTTTCTCTTCCAACAAAACTGAATTACATTAATTACAAAATACAGTTACTTTAATAGAAAACGCACCATAGCCAAAGGTACGTATGTTGTATAAACCACATGCAGTTTTTTAGGCCGTTTTTTACCGCATCCAAAACACAGCACAGCCGCGATGTGTGGCAGCACCCTTATTCGTTTAAGGACTCCCAACTTCTCATGAAACACAATATCGGAACATGCTCGCAAAACGCTTGAAGGTTACAATTCACAACATTGACACAACCACTAGGTGGCCACACATAGACATTTGTGGGGGGTATTTTTTTATAGACCGGCCTATGATATCCTCTGCTCTGTCAGAGGATGAGCTTAAATTATGGCAAGGCACAGGCCTCGTCATAAATTAGGCACCTCTTCCGACAGTCCGTGCACCTATACTTCAGTCTTATATTTCTATATTTATGCAGCAAAACTGGCGTTAAAGAAGATAAATATACCTGGCCATACCTCTTCCTGCTCTCACAAGCCTCCATTTTGGACAGAGGTGAGAGTAGTGAAGAAATCCCACTTGTGCCCAGATTTAGGCTTAACGTCATTTAAAAAGTCACAAACACAGAGTTTGCTACTTTTTTACAGCACAAAACTAGTGACATTATGACACAATATCATAAAACCATGCTGTTTTAAAAAGCTGGGTATCTTGTGACACACATATCAGAACATGTCCAGCCAAGAGAAAAGGAAAGACACATCTGTAGTAACTAGGGTGCATGTTCCAGCTTCACGCCTCCCTGAGAAATGAAAATGGTTTAAGGAGCATAAGGTAACATAAGACACTAATGTTAAGTAAATACCACAACATGATGTATCCCTGTAAGTTTGCATTATGTTAGACTTCAGCTCTTTGGTGGACATGGTACCTCCGTCTAAGAAAGAGGCTTCCTCCATCGTCCGTGTGTCCCTCTCTTGACTGTCATAATAGATGCTCCGCGCCTGCCTCCACTCCCTGCAGAGTAGAGCATGGGGACGGAGTTTGTAGCACACCATATGGAAATGCTAAGATAATGCTGAATGAAAGAGGTTAATTAAGTACATAATTGAAAAATATTTGTAGTCTATGCTTCCAATTTAAATCAATGCATAAATGTAGGAAGTATTATTGAAAACCATTATTTTTGCTTCCATTCGCCAGCTCCCGACTGCCGAGGGGGTTAGGTAATGAAAAGACGTATATGCTGAGAGAGCTAATGTTATTGCATGTAACATTACCTCACCTAGTTATTGTTTTAGAATACATTGCCCCGTGGCATCAGGGAAGATTGCATTCAACTGATTGTGTTGCAGGCTACTGGTTGATCTGTACGTGTAGTTTTCAATATTCAAATAACAAAATTCTCTTTGAAAAAAGAAATCAGGCCTGCTTAAGCGATCATTTGTCTAAATGTATAGAAATGAAATGTTCTGTCTCTAGTGAGGCGGCGTTCTCTTCCCGGCCTGCAGGATTCATTTATTGTTTAGATGAAATGGAATGACTGCAATTCAGTAAACAAATTGGGACTCTGTTAGCTGCTCTTTGTCATAAATAATCGCCCCGGAGATTGGATTCTCCAGATTTATTGCCGAATTTAATGATCACTGAGCAATATGCACCCGTCCTTGTCCTCTTCCGTTATTGCCGTCTTCATTTCCCAAAAGTTTATAGTTTTCCTCTTTCTTTACCGCTTCTCTGTTTATATGATCCATGACCCTGCCAGTATAAAAATGGTCTTTATCTGCGTAGGAAAGTTATTCTTTGGCTTGGTTCAGGGCACTTCCTGTGGTCAGGTCAAACGGCTCTCATCGTTCATATTAACACTGACTGATGTCTTTTTAAAAGTTGTTTGCCTTATAAATGCCTTCATATATTTCAACAGATTCTCATAGAGCTTGGGGCTGACTTCTGTTTCCAAAGCCCTGTTATGTGAATAACAGTCACCTCTGTATTCCGCTTTGCAAGCACGGAACTGGACTGAGGATGAGAGCAAAGAGCAATGAGAAAATAGGAAGAGGGATGCCACATGGCCCTCTAACGCATTGCAGGCTTTGATCCGGGTCTGTGACGCACATATTTTACAGTTGTGTTCCTTTTAAAGGGGTTGTGTCGTTTATCATGTAGTTAATACAAGGCACTTACTAATGTATGGTGATTGTCCATATTGCCTCCTTTGATGGCTGGATTCATTTTTCCATCACGTTATATACACTGCTTGTTTCCAGGGGTTAGTGCTTGCACACTATAGGAAAAATCAGCCTATCTTGGTGTTCGGGTCTGTGGGAGCTCACTGAGGCTCGCATGCGCAGCAGCTCCCATCCCTCGTAGCTATGCTGCAGCGATGGCCAGAACTTATGGAGCTCACACGTCAGTACAAGAGAACTGCGATCTCACAAGAATGTATTGATTTGTATACTGAGAAATATATAAGTTTATTTTTTCATTGATATAGCCGTATGAGGGCTTGTTTTTAGCAAAAGCAGTTGTAGTTTTTAATGGCGCCATTTTGGAGTATACAACTCCACCAATTATTTTAACTCTTTCTGGGGGGTGGGGAGGGGGGGTGGAACAGCGACACCAGCACTGTCTTTTTTACATTTTAAAGATTACAACTTTCGCTTTCTTGCATAAGTAACATGATAACATTATTCCCTGGGTAAGTACGATTCTGGTATTAATTTTATTTTTATTTTTTCCTACTTTTGCATGATAAAAACCCTCTTTTTAAAAAGCTAAATCAAAATATTTTTACATTATAGCATCCTTTAAAAAAAAATTCTGCAGTGTGAGGACTGTTTTTATATTTTATTCAGATTTTTGGGTGGCAGATAAGCAAAAAAAATAGCAATGGCATTTTTTTTATGGCGTTCACCCTGCAGGATAAATAACATGATTGTTGTATAATTCAGGTTGTTACAGGTGTGATAAAAACAGATTTGCAGAGGAGTTTTTATTGTATATATGTCACACCTTGGGCGAGATTTATCGAAATTGATGTAAAAAAAAAAAAAAACGGGCTTGATTGCCCATAGCTCAGTCAGATTTCACCATTCATTTTCAGAGCTAATTTGCAAGGTGAAAGCTGGAATCAGATTGGTTGCTGTTGACAACTAAGCCAGATTTCCTTTACACCTCTGAATTTAATTTATTTGCGGGAATCTTTCAGTATTTATACTTGTTCTTTACCCCCTAAAGGACATGGCCTAGTTTAATGAAGCAGAGTTTTCACTTGTTTTTTTATTTTTTTATATACGCATTTTAAAAGTCACCCCTCTGGACCATCTCAGTTGGTGCTGTAAATGATAGAAATGGGGGAGTTCAGATGAAACAACAATCTTTTACATTTTAATTGATAAGGTACTGTGTTTGGGGGTTTATTCCCTCTGTTTTGTTGCTTCTTAAAGGAGGACAGAACTTACAGAAATTGCAATATATAATTTTTTAAATTAAAATATTGCCTACTTATCAGATCTCATAGGGCCCCATAGTAAAAACTTAGTATGGACCCACCTGCCCGATACAGTTTACCAGTACAAGTACAAAAAAAAAAAAAAAAAAAAAGAAAGGCAATGTGGAATGTAAAGCATGACTCTCCAGTTTTCTGACAAATGTACTTTTTGTTTTAAGAAAGAAAGAAGGGCTTACATTTTTTATATAAAAACTTGTCCTCTGCACGTCCTACTTTATCCAACCTCTATGTTGAAAAAGTTGAACAGTTGCTTCACAAATATGGTGTTCATTCTGAACATCATACTTCTCATTGTTTTTACATCAGGCTGCCAAATTACATTGCTATATCTATTCTAAAACTGACTGCCTGCAGCCACCACTAGGGGGAGCCCGGTGCATAGGAATTTATACATTTACCATTGAAATGAAAGCTGTAGAATTGTGGGATTTTACTAGTCTATGACGTAAAGTCATGATTTTATGAAAGACACGGAGGCGAGTATTGCTTTAACTTCCTTTACTGACAACCACAGCAGCAAAGAAAAAAATGGCACACATTAACATATTGCCATGGCAACTGTCCCTCCCCACACAGCAGACCCTATAAATGTCCACCAGTCCTCATCACTTCCTCTTTCTTGGCGAATGCCACCTCTACCGGAACCGATACTGGATACTTCTGAAACGGACCTCAGGAACCGCAAACCCGCAGAACTGGAAAGCCGGAGGGACAGCGATCAACTCCATTCACGGAACAGATGGAAACAAGGAGTCCTCCTGCGAACACGGAACTGCCGAACTGGAACAGGCAGAAGGTACCCCGTAAGAACACCTGGATGCAAATCGCCATCCTATTCAACCTGCAAGAGAATAAAAAATGCATAAAAGGAAATGTTCCATCCGCATCCGAACACCTGCAAATATGTTAGGCAATCAAAGACAGTAACATGAATCATTCGAAATGACACTGTACATAATAAATAAACAAAGCCCAAGGGAGGGAAAACATAAAGGGAGGGCAATACTCGCCTCCGTGTCTTTCATAAAATCATGACTTTACGTCATAGACTAGTAAAATCCCACAATTTTATTCCAAGACACGGAGGCTCCTATTGCAAGTTCAAAGCTGCATGACAACAGAGGAAAAAACATGACGAGCAGGACGAAAGTAAAATTCCTTAAAAGTTGAAACACGAGACCAGTCGGCAATCCTCATAATGTCCTCCAAGCGAGCTCCAGACACCAACATAGAGGTGGAAGCTGCACTCCTAGACGAATGAGCCGTGAACACCGAGGTATCCACGCCTGCCAAGGACATACACCATTTAACCCAACGAGCCAGCGTGGGCGTCGCAACCGGAGCAAAAGGGCGCCGATAAGAGAGAAACAGCTGAGGACTGTCCGTCGACCTATGCAAAGAGGTACGAGCCTCATACTCCTGGAGACAAGCAACCGGGCAAAGGTTTGGGATGGCCGGAAAACAGGGATAAGAGACCGAGCGAATATGCGTCTTGGTCCGGCGCGAAATATTGAAGGTGACCCCTTCCGGGGAAAAGGACCTGGCATCGAAATCCAATGCCCTGACATCGGAAACCCGTTTGCAAGATACCAAACAAAAAAGGGTAACCAGCTTGGCAGAGAGCTGGCGCAGAGAAAGAAGGGAGTTAGACGGCCAAGCCGTGAAAAAATCCAAGACCAAGGAAACATCCCAAGTGGAAGAAAAACGCGGCCGAGGGGGCCGCGACATACGCGAACCTTTAAGGAGACGACATACCAGGGGGTGTTGCCCCGCAGGACGACCCTCAAAACCCTGATGGAAGGAGGAAATTGCGGACCGAAAGAGGTTGATGGTACGGTACGCCTTACCCGCCTCAAATAAAGAAGTCAAAAACTCTAAAATGACAGAGACAGAGGCTGAAAGGGGATCCACACTCTGTGCGACGCACCAACTAGTCCATGATCCCCAGGCCGCTCTATAGGCTCTTCTGGTGCCAGGGGCCCACGACTGCTCCAAGAGTCTTCTAGCCGCGTCCGAAAGCTCCTCGTCTTGTCCGAAACGCCTGATATTCTGCACGCTAACAGACGGAGAGATCCCTCCAGCAGGAGCGGGTGTTGCGCGCCTCCTGCGCCTAAGAGAAGCTCTGGAAGATCCGGTAGGAGCAACGGTGGCAGGATGAGCAGGTCCAGCAGGTGAGGGAACCACGACTGAGAGGTCCAAAACGGGACAATCAACATCAACTCCGCTTGTTGCCAACGCACCTGAGACAGGACCCGTGGAAGCATCGCAAATGGTGGAAATGCGTAAAGCAGAGATCCGCGCCAATCCTGCAGGAATGCGTCCACAGCCTCCGCGTCTGGATCCGGGCGCCAACTGAAGAAGCGCGGCAACTGAGTGTTCAATCGAGAGGCAAACAGGTCGATACAGAACGGGCCCCAGAGGGAGGAGATGTGTGAGAACACCAGACCATCCAACTTCCAGTCGCTGCCATCCCTGAGATACCGAGAGTTCCAGTCCGCCAGGACGTTCTGCAGACCCGGGAGATACTCCGCCACCACTGTAACCTGCTGGCTGAGACAGAAGGACCAAAACTCCTTGGCCAAGTGGGACAGCATGCTCGAATGGGTACCTCCCATGGAGTTGACATACCGGACAGCCGACACGTTGTCCATGCGTAGGCGAATGCAGGCACTGGCACTGTTCTTGGCAAAACTGCGGATAGCAAAAGAGCCGGCCAGGAGTTCCAGGGCGTTGATATGGAGTGAGGCCTCCTCCTGAGACCAGGGACCTCCAGTGGAAACTCCGCCGCAGTGGGCCCCCCACCCGAGCAGGCTGGCGTCGGAGTCGATGGTGAAATCCGGACGAGGCCCACAAATCGCCTTCCCGTTCCACGCCTGAAGGTTCGATATCCACCAACGCAACTCGTCCCGAGTCTCGGAATCCAGCGAGATCGTATCCGCGTACGAAGCCCCGGACTGAAGGTGAGCGTGCTTCAAACGCTGCAGAGCCCGGTAATGGAGAGGAGCTGGAAACACCGCTTGAATGGAAGAGGAGAGGAGTCCTATAATCCGCGCCAGGTGGCGAAGTGTAATCCGAGGCGCCGCTAGCGTCTTGCGTAGCTCCTTGCGTATGGACCGTAGTTTCGCCAGAGGGAGGCTGAGAGTCTCCGAGACAGAATCCACCGAGAAGCCGAGGAACTCCATAACCCTGGAGGGGTCCAGGGAAGACTTCTCGTAGTTGATGAGGAAACCTAAACGGGATAGGAGGTTCATAGTTACCTGTAACTGCGAGCGGAGCACAGCGGGGTCCTGAGCCATGAGAAGGAGGTCGTCCAGGTAGATGATCAACCTGATCCCGCGACTGCGGAGCCAAGCTACCACCGGGCGCATGACCTTGGTGAAACACCAGGGGGCCGAGAACAGACCGAAGGGGAGACAGGTGAAACGCCAAACCTGATCCCTCCATAGGAAGCGGAGGAGATCCCTGGAAGGCGTCGCCACCGGGACAGTGAGATAGGCATCCTTCAGATCTAACTTCACCATCCAATCCCCCTGTAGAAGGAGATCTCTGAGCAGGTGGATACCCTCCATTTTGAAGTGCCTGTAACGAACAAATCTGTTCAGAGGCTTGAGGTTTATGACGGGGCGCATCTGCCCTCCTTTCTTCCGAACCAGGAAAATACTGCTGAGCAGACCCACCGAAGGGTGTGGGACCAATTCGATTGCGCTCTTGAGGAAGAGTTCTGTGAGTTCCTTGTCTATGGCTAGTGACGCAGCCCCGGAAGCTGGAATAGGCGGGGGGGCAGGGAGATGATAGGGGGACTGGACCAGTTCTATCTGGAAACCCTGGATAGTGGCTAACACCCAGCCGTCCGAAGTGATTGATTCCCATACATGAGAAAAAAGTCGGAGTCTGCCCCCTACACAAACTGGAAAAGAACGAGGATGAGGAACACTTACCAAGGGGACGACGGAACCCGGAACTTCCTCTGAACGGTCTTCGGCTGGGAGCACCTCGGGATGGAAAGAAACTCTGTGAAGGCCTTGTATCCTGGAAGGAGGATCGTTGATTAAAGGGTCGCTGACCGAAGGAGCCTCTGCCCGAGCCCCGGGCATGGAAGGAGGAGCGGCCGGCAGAACGGCCCCTTAAGTTGCCGGCCCTTGAGGAAAAACGGCCCTGGAACACCTTCCTCATAGAAGATTGGGCCTTATCAAGAGCCGTAAAGGCTCCAACGAATCTCCCCATGTCTTTAATAAAAGAATCTCCGACTAGGAGACCCTGAGCAGCACTTCCGGCCTCAGTGAGGGACAAGTTCACTAATTTTGGCTCGATCTTAAATAAAATAGCCTTACGGCGTTCAATAGACAGGGAACTATTCACGTTGCCTGCTATACAGATGGCCCTTTGTATCCACCCACGGAGATCCTCAGGATCCACAGATGTGTTGGATTCCCTGGCGACCTCAGCCATCTCAAAGATCTTGGCTAGTGGGCCGAAAACGTCCAGGAGTTTGTCCTGGCACGCTTTTAAGGCCGATTCAAGGCCCCTTCTGGGGTTCCACCCTGATTTTGATAGGAATTGGACCATTTTAGGGTCTCACAAACCTTATTCGCCACAATAGGTCTAGGGCATTCCGCTCTCATCTTGTTGCGAGCCTCTTTAGACAGAGGGCAACGCACCCGGGCCTCCAGGTATTGTGCCACATGATCCATGGGAAGCCATTCGGCGGATCTCGGGTGGTGGAGACTGTCGGGATCAAAGAGAGGTTCTCCAAGGGGGTCTGTTAGGACGCCCGAAGGCCCCTGTATACCGTCAGAGGACGAAGCGCCAGGAGGCGTCGGGGCGGGAGCCGAAACAAGGTCGGCTGGGGCAGAATCGGACAGCTCGTCCTCAGGGAAAACCATGTCCTCATATCTCACCTCCTCATCAGAGTCGACCTCAGAGTCGATCTCTCGCTCAGGGTGCGTTCTCGCACACTTCCAATTCCGCGCCCGTTCTGCCCGGCGGGATGAGGCTCTTTTGCGCGATAACGCGCTCTCCTGGGTGGCATTGGACTCACCAATCACAGTGGTTCTGGAGGTGTGAGGTACAGGTAATTCAGCTTGTATTGTGTCATTAGAGACACCAGGGCGTGCTGAAAGGGCATCAGAAATGGACCTGGTGAGGGTAGTGGTAACAGACCCCATAGCAGCCATGATGGCTTCAGAGACGGACCGCTGAAAGGCTTCCGCAGAGAACGCGGCGCCAGCAGCAGCAGGTGCAGGAGAAGACATCAGTGCTTCCCTCCCTGTCTCAACTACCTGTGAGGGGAGCCCAGTATGAGACATGATGCTGCAGAGCGAATATCTATATGTGCCCAAGGTAATGGCCAGCCAGGCAACCAGATGCAAATATAAGTATACAAGGGGCAGGTCAGCGCCAGGGAATGAAGAAATCCGCCAAGCTACAGGACCGGAGACACACAGGGGGTAGTCACCCAGCTAGTGTGCGCACGGAATCGCGAAGGACCGGAAACGCACGCAGGGCGGAAGTGGGCGTGGCAACCGCCGGGAACAAGCGCCGCACCAGAGGGAAGAAATGGGCAGAAGCTGAAGTGTAGACTACAAGAAAATGGCCGCCGAGAACTCCGGAGGCCGAAGTCTCGCGAGATCGCGGCCCAGCACCAGAACTACCGCCGGAGAAGAGACAGGCGGTAAGTGCTGATACCGAGCGGGCGCCGGGCCCCCGCCCGGAAGAAAAAGGGGGGGGGGGGGGAGACGAGGAAAAAACCGGGAAGCCGCACAGGGGAAGAAAACAAAAGGACAAAGAACTCCAACCCCTATGACCCCCGAACCCGCCCCCAGAAGGGAGACAGGAGCGGGAAGGGCACAGGGAAGATGTGGAGAGAAAAAACGGCGGATAAACCTAAAAGAAAAAACCTATATAGGATATCCTTAATCTAATACATATCCCCCCCACACAACAGCAAGGCTAGTGAAGAAAATAAGCATAAAAACGAACTATAATACCGCACATAGATGCTGCAAGAACAGAGTATACTTAGCTTGTGGCAGCAGCAAAGAAAGAGGAAGTGATGAGGACTGGTGGACATTTATAGGGTCTGCTGTGTGGGGAGGGACAGTTGCCATGGCAATATGTTAATGTGTGCCATTTTTTTCTTTGCTGCTGTGGTTGTCAGTAAAGGAAGTTAAAGCAATAGGAGCCTCCGTGTCTTGGAATAAAATCACTGTGCACTGAGCTTCCCAAGTGGTTGCCTGTTGAAAATGCTGTAAATCTACAGTATGTCAGGAAAGAAACAATTTAGTGCTGGGCCCCATGGCAGTTGTGTGGTCTGCCTCTATGGTAAGTACACCACTGCCACTTATTGCAATGTGTCATTTATCAATCATCAGCTTGCTAATAAAGCAAGCTAAAGCCAACGTAGGTAATGCTGATCATAGTCCCTGAAAATGCATTCTCCCCTTAATTCTCTCTTCCTACTGCCCTGCTTCATTGATCGAAGGGACGGAAGCCCATATACTAAGATTCCGCCATATTAAAGAGTCATTTAGTCATTTCTTAATAAACTCTATAGAGGACATGGACTGGCCTTCACAGCTCTCCAGGTAGAGAATCTGGTACTTTTTTTTTATTATTCTCTGTAAAGTATATTATATAGAATATATATTATGCAAATATCTATAATCATTTAATTTTACTTAATAAAAAAATTACACACATTACATTTTCGGATTTATACATATTGGAATAGTAAATTAGTAAATATAGTATGTGTTAGAACTATTTAAAGCTAGTTTCACTCTAGCTGCCTGAATGCCCGCCGGCCTCGTTAACTATAATGGGGACCGGTGGAGATCCGGACGCAACCCGACAAATATACTGAGAATCAACTGGACAAATACAGCTGCCGGGACCGCCTGTTGGAGCTCTCAAACGGTAGTGTGAAACTAGCCGAAAAGAATAGGTTCCCTAGATAATAGTACCAATCTTTATATTGAAGATTTAACCTTGCAGCATGTCCCAGGGGAACGGCCATACTGCCTACTAGTGGACTCCTCGCTATGTTCTTTTAAGCAGCAGAGACATCCTGTTGCACTAACTAAGCTGTACGGCAAACTGGTATCTCAAGAAACCTGTGTTATGTTTTATGCAGATTGTCATCTTTTTCAGGTGGAAAAGATTATTTTAATTAAGGAAAGCAATATAGAGAATTTAGATACCCCACTGCCCTGAGGTCTAGTGTGTTTATCATGTGCATATTACATTGGAAGCTTGTGTATGGAGACATACCAGATACATCTCCTTTTGCTGATGACCATCATGGCTTCTACTTTGCAGCCACTTTTGTATATTGACTGTCACTATTAAAAAAAACTGAAAATGTTGACTATTTAAAGTTAGAGCAAGTTCTATCTTTTTGCGGAATGGAACTACAGAACCCCACAGAAGCACTCTGTAGGGTACTGTTCCGCATTGCTGGATTTACGGACCCATTGAAGTGAATAGGTCCGCATCTGTGATGCGGAATACACACGGAATGGTGTCCATTTATTGCGGATCCACGTATGCGGTCTGCAATACGGAAACGGAACACCTACGTCCGTGTGCAGGAGGCCTTAACTAGTATACAATCATCCAAAAATAAATAAATGCTGTGGAGATGTAATGTTGCATTATATACACAAAATGGCCGGGGCTTTAAAATAGTTTCTGTTATCTCCCTTTTTATTCAGCGGTGTAGTAGCTTTCTCTCACCAGGTCAGAGTTTCCCTTCTTAATCGTTTCCCTGAAGCTTGTGCTTAGTTTCTTTTCTTGATCCCTTATTATTTTATTTGCTTTGTCTGCTCTGGTTGTTTTCTTTCAGTACATTTTTGTGGCTGATGTTTTACTGTTGTGGATTTCTCTTCCAGCGCTATGGGCCTGTCGAAGTATAGCCTAATGTCGAAATCTTCAATAACATATGCAAGTTTTCTTTCCTTTGGTTGCAAAGAATGTACTTCCCGGATAGTTCAGTTCTGAATTTAAAATACCCCAATGAAAGGGATGTCCAAGATCTCGATACAATTCAGTTGTATATAGCTCTTAGCTTACATGTATGAGCTTGCTTGCACTTTCAGTCCTTTATTTGCAAAACATTAAAAGAAGTTTCGAGGCTCACAGGCCTATGTTTCAGAGACGCCGAGTTGTAACCTACTCCATACATGTACATACATGTAATCCTGATGATTTCCCCTGATGATTGTTTTTGTATCGGAACATGAAACATGCATGTACGGATTGGGATTAGGATAGGGCTATACCAGGGCCAGTATACAGGGAAAGGTTATGGACGGCGTCGCCCTTCTAAGGACGAGCGCCCTGTAGTGAGGTTGCTCTGATTTCTAGAATTTAGGGTCAGCTTTGTTCCTTCACCACAGGGCTATACTAGGGTTATACTAGATCCTGTGACCCCATGCAGCCAACAGTCCCACTGAAGAGAATCTACTCCTAGATATCTGGACACAGGCTGTTTCCTGGATCCTGACGACAGAGCGTTAGGACTATGGTTGTTTCTTTCTAGTGCCGCCGCACACTTTTATTTCTATCTATTGATTCTGGTGCCGCCGTGCACTATGGTCTTTACCTACTGCTGCTTATGTTTTTGTATCGGAACATAAAACATGCATGTACGGATTGGGATTAGGATAGGGCTATACCAGGGCCAGTATACAGGGAAAGGTTACGGACGGCGTCGCCCTTCTATGGATGAGCGCCCTGTGGTGAGGTTGCTCTGATTTCTAGAATTTAGGATCAGCTTTGTTCCTTCACCACAGGGCTATATTATACTAGATCCTGTGACCCCATGCAGCCAACAGTCCCACTGAAGAGAATCTACTCCTAGATATCTGGACACAGGCTGTTTCCTGGATCCTGACGACAGAGCGGTAGGACTATGGTTGTTTCTTTCTAGTGCCGCCGCGCACTTTTATTTTTATCTATTGATTCTGGTGCCGCCGTGCACTATTGTCTTTACCTACTGCTGCTTATGTTTTTGATTATTCCATTATAACTATTCTACAAGGGTCTATCATTTTATTACTACATGATCAAAAGTTATGTTTTCAGCTATAAAATTGATCACTAGTTCTGTTTTGGCAACAGTAAAGTAGACAACGCACACAGAATAATATGGTGTGAGGTACACGTTCACTACTAAATGATCAATTCACAGCCTGACAGAACGTTATAACAAAAATAATAAATATTTTATTAGAAAATAAGGGTAGGTATAGATAAAATCAGGCATACAGGAATCAGTAGTGTGGAGAGGGGACTGTAATATACCATCCACAACTCTGATCGCCTGAATAAATCACCTATTTATATGTGGCAGGAATCCAGTGTTGGAGCACACTGATTGATATCCAGCCTCAATATATAAGGTATGATAAGTACAACACCCAGCCTGGGACTACTATATAATATGCAATGTTGTTGTAGCTGCTAATGGTGTAAACTAGCAGACTGATACTTGCATATATTAGTGATTGCAGTCCATTGGGCCAGATTTGCCCAGAAACTGCTCCCCTATAGGCTGAGCGAGGTACCACACAAACTATGCTAGAGCAGCGGCACTCGTGATGGTGATATCACTATATTGGTATGCCTTCTGCCCTAAACACAGCTGACACTGGTGTCAGCTGTGTTTAGGGCAGAAGGCATACGAATATAGTGATATCACCATCACGAGTGCCGCTGCTTCAGCACAGTTTGTGTGGTACCTCGCTCAGCCTATAGGGGAGCAGTTTCTGGGCAAATCTGGCCCAATGGACTGCAATCACTAATATATGCAAGTATCAGTCTGCTAGTTTACACCATTAGCAGCTACAACAACATTGCATATTATATAGTAGTCCCAGGCTGGGTGTTGTACTTATCATACCTTATATATTGAGGCTGGATATCAATCAGTGTGCTCCAACACTGGATTCCTGCCACATATAAATAGGTGATTTATTCAGGCGATCAGAGTTGTGGATGGTATATTACAGTCCCCTCTCCACACTACTGATTCCTGTATGCCTGATTTTATCAACAGTAAAGTAGACCTAAAATTTTAACTAAAAGCGGTATTCAGTGAGTAAAAGTAAAATGTTAAAATGGGCATAAGGACACAGACTTTGGATGACTGGAAAAGTGTGTTATCTAAAGGACAGGTCTTTTGAGGTGTTCTGATCAAAGGTATTGTATATGTGATGGAGTGTACATGAAAAGATACTGCAGGAGTGTTTGATGCTACATATCTGTCAAAAATGGAAGTAAGGAAATGTATTTTTATACAGATTCACAAAGCAGAAGAAATAATGAATAAGAAAGATATCATCTCTGTTTTACAGCACCCCATCGTACTCTGTAGTGGATAGATATTTTATAACCTTCTACTGTCTTCATATGACAGAATGTCAACCCTGTCCCCAAAGTTATATGCAAATAAAGGAGTATTTCATAAGTATATATGAATTGAACAGTTATACAGTATGAAATTAAATATTATGACAGTCGGCTGCATTTACATGCAGCGGTCTCCTTCACATTATGAGGACGAGGGTTTTCTATTGCGATCCCTCGTCCTCATACAGATTCATGGTTTCTGGTTAGCAAATCGCTGTTCAGACAGCACAATCTGCTACCCAGAAATGATAATTGTTGTGCCTGCACGAACAACAGGATGATCAATGACACATTTACATGGGCCGATTGTCGGGATGGAGTGTTCGCAGGAACGTTCATTCCCATTAATCTGCCTGATATTTGGGCAGTGTAAATCCCATTATCTGCGGGTGTTCATAGGAATGTGTCAGATTGCCTGCCAAATCTAGCTGTGTAGTAGAGCCCTTAGTCATGACTATAGATGAGCGAAGTTATCCAGAACTCGATTCAGCTGCTTCACCAAAGTTCACAAAGAAATTCGATTAATTTTAAATTACTTTGTGACATCGCGTTCCATTGTATGTAGCGGGCATAATGACGGGGACAGCGATCGCTACACCCCTGTCATTGAACCGCTTAGATGTCCCATTGAATGCTCATTGCGGCATCTGACAGTCACATTGAGGCCTTTCAGGGGTTAAAAAAAATACATACTCACCTCATCCATTTGTTCGTGGAGGAGCCGTCATGGCCATCTTGATTGAAGAAAACATGCCAAATCTTGTGCGCGCTGACCCTATCATGTCATCACACTGGGTGGATGCGGTGACGGCATAACTGATGACGTGTTGATGTCACACATCAGTGTGTGAGACTTGGCCCATTTTCTTCAATCAAGATGGCCGCGACAGCCTCTCTGCGAGCAAATGGATGATTTTTTTTTTTTTTTTACTGCCATTTCAGGAAAAATGGATTTGTTACCACAACGCAACAGGAAATTCAGATTCATGGCAAATCAAATTTTTCCTGAATTTCGGATCAAAGTCAATTTGTTTAACTCCTTTTAGTTTTTTTTATTCACTGCCTTTCAAGAGCCGTAACTTTTTAATTTTTTGTTTCACATAGCCATATGAGGAGTTGTTTTTGAAGGGCAAGTTATACTTTCTAATGACATCACTTAGTATTGCATACAATGTAATGAGAAGATGGAAAATGTGATAAAAATGACATTAACTTGATTCCAAATTTATATAGTTTTTCTTGTGTTTTCATACTTTTAAAAGATAAAAACTTAGAAAATACATATTCTGACCCCCATAGATTTTTTTATATTAACATCTATGGAGCTGTGTAAGGGATCAATTTTTGCAAGCTGATCTGTATTTTTGCAATGTATATCACTTTTGGATCACTATTTATTCACGTTTTTTGGGACAGGAAATGACCATTTAGATTTTTTTTCCATTATGCTGTTTACCATATGAGATAAACACTTTTATATTTTCAGATATGGTGATGCCAATGATCTTTATTTTTATTTAAGTGTATTTTTTATATGAAAAATGGTAAAAGGGGGTGATTTCATATATTGTTTTTTAAACCTTTTTTTTTTTTTTTTTTACTGTTTTTCACATAAATTTTTAGTCCCCCTAGGGGACTGATTGCTTCTACCATAGACTGCAATAATTTACTATTGCAGTCTATGGGGGAATCAGTGAAATCCTATTAAGCCCTGACATGGACAACTCCGATCACAGACTTTGCCTCCGGATGTTTGCTGTGTAAAATCTGCAGTAGAAGAAGATAAAAATGCATTAACCAGTGATAATAGTGTATGCCAGCTGTGTTTTAAAACAGAGTCAATGTCTATGCTAATACAAGTGATGTGCAAAAACAGAAATATATGGCAATGTAATATTTGTAAAAGAACACAACTGTATATCAAAAAGGCCAAATTGTTAATATAACATTTATAACCTAATGGTGGAACCTATGTTCCTTTTTAAGATTTAGGCCTTCCATAGTTCTGGTAAGAGCGTAAATGCAGCAGACCTCACAGTCCAATAAGTGATGTTTGATATTCCATGCTCTTGGGAGACCTTAAGCTTTTCCAATGCCTCCTACTCTAAATGAACTAGCATTATGACAAGAGATAAAATCAGAGAGTTTGGCTATGCTTTATATATAGACATCTACCAGTCTGTACGTAGATTTATCTGTTATTAGATCATTTACATTCTAATGATAAGGCGATGTCTCTGAGGCTGTCCCAGTTTACATAGCACAGCTGAAAAGTGAGCTGCAGAAATCAGGAAATGATAGCTTACTGATTGTGTGCTAGTGGCCAGATTAAAAGCTGAAATATTTCAGGATTTTTATATTAGAAAAATTTATAGGGTATATCTTTCCAGGAAATTCAGTAAAAAATAACCAGGTGCGGCAGACATGAAGCCCTCTCCCAAGAAGCCCCGTCCCTCACAGACATCTCTCTCACCAGGAGCAGCTCCACACTACATTGTGGTTACAGGACCTGTGGTGATGTCACAGTCATGTGATCAGCCATGTGTGTGGGAGGAGTTAGGGAAACACAGGCTCCGTGTAGGACTGTGCTGGTGGAGAATGCAGAGGTACTTTATGTTATGAACGTGTGTATAAAGCAGGGCTATGTCAGTGTAACCAGTCTATTGTACAGTTTCCTGTGTGTAATGTGCACACAGTAGTTCTATCTGTGTAATGGACATGTAGCAGAGCTGTGTGTGCAATGGGTATATACAGTGGGATGCGAAAGTTTGGGCAACCTTGTTAATCGTCATGATTTTCCTGTATAAATCGTTGGTTGTTACGATAAAAAATGTCAGTTAAATATATCATATAGGAGACACACACAGTGATATTTGAGAAGTGAAATGAAGTTTATTGGATTTACAGAAAGTGTGCTATAATTGTTTAAACAAAATTAGGCAGGTGCATAAATTTGGGCACCACAAAAAGAAATGAAATCAATATTTAGTAGATCCTACTTTTGCAGAAATGACAGCCTCTAAACGCTTCCTGTAGGCTCCAATGAGAGTCTGGATTCTGGTTGAAGGTATTTTGGACCATTCCTCTTTACAAAACATCTTTAGTTCATTTAGGTTTGATTGCTTCCAAGCATGGACAGCTCTCTTTAAATCACACCACAGATTTTCAATTGTATTCAGGTCTGGGGACTGAGATGGCCATTCCAGAATGTTGTACTTGTTCCTCTACATAAATGCCTTAGTGGATTTTGAGCAGTGTTTAGGGTCGTTGTCTTGTTGAAAGATCCTGCCCCGGCGCAGCTTCAGCTTTGTCACTGATTCCTGGACATTGGTCTCCAGAATCTGCTGATACTGAGTGGAATCCACGCGTCCCTCAACTTTGACAAGATTCCCAGTCCCTGAACTGGCCACACAGCCCCACAGCATGATGGAACAACCACCATATTTTACTGTAGGTAGCAGGTGTTTTTCTTGGAATGCTGTGTTCTTTTTCCTCCATGCATAACGCCGCTTGTTATGGCCAAATAACTCAATTTTAGTTTCATCAGTCCACAGCACCTTATTCCAAAATGAAGCTGGCTTGTCCAAATGTGCTTTAGCCCACCTCAAGCGGCACTTTTTGTGCTGTGGGCGGAGAAAAGGCTTCCTCTGCATCACTCTCGCATACAGCATCTCCTTGTGTATAGTGCGCCGAATGGTTGAAAGATGCACAGTGACTCCATCTGCAGCAAGATGATGTTGTAGGTCTTTGGTGCTGGTCTGTGGGTTGACTCTGATTGTTCTCACCATTCGTCGCTTCTGTCTATCCGAGATTTTTCTTGGTCTGCCACTTCGAGCCTTAACTTGAACTGAGCCCGTGGTCTTCCATTTCCTCAATATGTTCCTAACTGTGGAAACAGACAGCTGGAATCTCTGAGACAGCTTTCTGTATCCTTCCCCTAAACCATGATGGTGAACAATCTTTGTCTTCAGGTCATTTGAGAGTTGTTTTGAGACCCCCATGTTGCTACTCTTCAGAGAAAATTAAAAGAGGAGGGAAACTTACAATTGACCCCCTTAAATACTCTTTCTCATAATTGGATTCACCTGTGTATGTAGGTCAGGGGTCACTGAGCTTACCAAGCCAATTTGAGTTCCAATAATTAGTTCTAAAGGTTTTGGAATTAATAAAATGACAACAGTGCCCAAATTTATGCACCTGCCTAATTTTGTTTAAACAATTATAACACACTTTCTGTAAATCCAATAAACTTCATTTCACTTCTCAAATATCACTGTGTGTCTCCTATATGATATATTTAACTGCCATTTTTTATCGTAGCAACCAACGATTTATACAGGAAAATCATGACGATTAACAAGGTTGCCCAAACTTTTGCATCCCACTGTAGTTAACTATCTGTGTAATGGGCATGTAGTAGAGCTGTCTATGTAATATGTATATAGTAGTGTCAGGTGTGCGCTGTGTATGGCAGCGTCAGGTGGGCGCTGTGTATGGCAGCGTCAGGTGGGCGCTGTGTATGGTAGAGTCAGGTGGGCGCTGTGTATGGCAGCGTCAGATGGGCGCTGTGTATGGCAGCATCAGGTGGGCGCTGTGTATGGTAGAGTCAGGTGGGTGCTGTGTATGGCAGCGTCAGATGGGCGCTGTGTATGGCAGCGTCAGGTGGGCGCTGTGTATGGCAGCGTCAGGTGGGCGCTGTGTATGGCAGCGTCAGGTGGGCGCTGTGTATGGCAGCGTCAGGTGGGAGCTGTGTATGGTAGAGTCAGGTGGGCGCTGTGTATGGCAGCGTCAGATGGGCGCTGTGTATGGCAGCGTCAAGTGGGCCCTGTATATGGCAGCGTCAGATGGGCCCTGTGCATGGCAGTGTCAGAAGGGCGCGGTGTATGGCAGCGTTAGGTGGGCGCAGTGTATGGTAGCAGTGGTCTTATGTTTAGAGTATAATGTTGGATGAATGTAAAATGGTCTACATTTATTTCTGCAAAGGAGACTAGCAATGGTTTCCCTGCAGAAATATCAGCCGCTGTATGCAGGGCCTGCTGTATGGAAGGGGCTAACAATCGGACCACTGCTCTGCTGTGGCAGCGGCTCGATGCTGTCCCTCTCCCTCCCCTTCTCTCACCATGTAGGTTGGCAGTCCTCACCTTCATACAAGCTGTCACCCCCTCCCCTACAGGATGGCAACAAGCTGGCCATCCATAGGGACTGCTGCATGGCGGGGATAACTATCGGGCCGCTGCTTGAATGGTAAACTGAGGGAGGGCACCAGCTTATGGGTACTATATTGCTGTAGTGTGGAGACTCTCTGGTGAAGTTTATTATTAATGGAGCTTTTTCATCACTAAGAATGCAGGGTTGTTCAGTAAAGTTGTAAGCATGGCTGGATCTATATTTCTCGCCTAGCTCTTATGGTGGTTCCCAGTGACCAGGTAATTCTTCCATTGTATGCTTTTCCATTGTTTTCTTGGAAAAGTTGGAGTAATTTTGACTAAATCATCTTACTTCAGACATGATTTTTATGGGAGACACTTAAAGATGATTTTGAGTGGATCTTCTTGGGCCCTAATGTTATTGTAGATGATAGATGATGTTTTTTCTTACTTGTAAATCAAACCACAGCTTCCCTTCTCATGGGTGTTTGTCAGCTCATCATAGAATGTGAGGTGATAACAAAACCTGAGTTTTCTCAGATTCTGAGATTAAAAAATAAAATAAGGTGTTATTATTAGCAGAAATGTGGGTGCTTTTTGATTGCTAGTTGTGCCCAATATATAAAGGGGTTTTGTCAAGTGGTCCCATTCTTTGTGGGACAGCCAGAAACAGCAGAGCATTGTACTCTTCTATCTCCAGCAGTACCATCGAGTACGAATGGAGCGGCAGGGCACATGCCCGACCTGCTGCTCCATCAGATCAGGGGAACAGGACCCCGTATTCGGGTTCAATGGCGGTCCCAGCAGTCGGACCGCCAGTGAACAGTTAATTATCCCATGCCCTGTGGATAGGGGATAACTTGAAAACTTGGCACAACCTGTATAATTAACTTAAATCTTTAATTATCACAGACATAATCTGAGCTGGATTACCAACATAGCAGCACTGTCATAAGCCACCTCTAACTCTGCTGCATGACACAGTTGCACTGTGGTAACTGTATGGTTTATGGCAGATTAGCTCTAACTAGCTATAAAATGATGCCTGCCCATCAGCTGCCTCATAGTATACCAAGCACAGTCAGTCCCATACATGAGTGGCGGAGGTACCTGGAGTCGAACCACCACAATCATATATTGAAGATAGTTCATCAATATTTAATTTTTGTTATATACTGATATACTGTTCTTCATTATGGAAAGATGTTTCTTTCATTGTATAAAGAGTCGTCTTAGCAAAGTTATAACCTTGCTGCTAAGAAGAATATGTCTTCAGACTGCAGAAGATGCCTGTGTATAATGTGCAGAGGCTTCCAGCTTCCTCTTGTCACTACCTTGGGCCTGGCTCTGGACTTCTATCACTGTCCACAAACATCTTTAGTGACACAAGCATCTTTAGTGCTCAGTAAAATGCTGAAGACAGAAGACTTCATCTCTATAGTAATGCTAGGAAATCAGCACAGTATGCACAACAAGAGGCAGTGTCGTGCTCAGGGCAATGTTCAGCTGAAAAACCTTTTGTCCTGGCATGTATGTAGCTGTTACTTTGACACTTTGACATGTACTGTACCTCCTACCTACCGAAACATTTTTGCACATCAACTACACCCCTTCATGACAATGGTATTCTGGCCTCCTTTAGCAGGATCATGTGCTCTAACACTCTGCAGGAATAGTTTGAGAAATGGCACAAAGAGTTCAAGGTATTGAATTGGCCCCAAAATTTCCCAGATCACAATCTGATCGAACATTTCAGATTTTTTGTTCCATAAGACACCAGTCCATAAGACGCACCTAGGATTTAGAGGAAAACAAATTAAAAGTATTGTATATCAGACTGTACCCCTATTTCAGACTCCATATCTTCATCAGGCACCAACATCCGACCTCATTCCTCATCAGACCCACAAATCAGACCCCCACTCTTCATCAGACCTCAGATCAGATCCCTGATCCTTATCAGACCTCAGATCAGACCCCCAATCCTCATCAGACCTCCATTCTTATTATACCTCAGATCAGACTACCATTACTCATCAGACCTCAGATCAGAACCCCATCAGACCTGAGATCAGGCCCCCAAATCAGACCCCCATTGACTAGTAGATCTCAGAACCACAAATCAGACCCTCATTATTAGACCTCAGACCCCATCAGACCTCAGATAAAACACCCATCAGACATAAAATAAATAAATTAACTTACCTCTCCTGCTCTGGACCACTCTACATATCAAAAGTTTTGATTGGTGAGGGTCCCCGCGCTGAGAACCTTTGACGACTGCAAGAACAAAGATTAGATAGCACTCAGCTGAGCGCTGCTTCTCCTCACTGCTGAGCATGAAAGCAAAGACAGACTTATAGGGATAGACTTATCATGACTGATGTAAAGGAAAACTGGCTTAGTTACCCATAGCTACCAATCAGGTTCATTCTGAAAAATGAAAGATGGATTCTCATTGGTTGCTATAGGCAACTAAGCCAGTTTTTATTTACACCAATTTTGATAAATCTTTCTATTAAGGCCATCTTAATGAGCGCTTTTAACTCCTTGATTGGTGGGGGTCTGAGCGCTGATCAAAACTTTCCATGCGAGATAGCAGACAAGTGTTATTACTCTTTAAGGTTTATTATATACCATTCTATACAATTGTGTTTTTACATGTTCCTGTTTATGTGCAAATATAGAATATACAAACTAATGTTTCTTCATGTTTTCATGAAATTATTTTACTATTTAGAACTGTACGTGCCAAGTTATGAAACAGGTAAAAGTGACATTTATAAGATAAAATTTGCCAAGCACATATTCTTGTTCTTGTCTCCGACAGTAATCATTTTGTACATCTAGAGTATGTGTGCCAGCGGCAGTGTTTCTGGGATGCATCAACCTTTAAAACCTTGTGCCATTCATTGTGTTGGAAAATGTCTTAGATGAAGTAGGCTTAAAAGCTTGTAATTATCTTGGTTTTTGTGTCTGTATGTAAAGTCTTTCTGACAGTAGGTAATGTTTTAGTGCTTTAGATATAATTGGAAAGTTTTGGTTGTGTATTATGTAGAAAGGAAAGGACTGTAGAACTAGCCTGCAAGACCATAAAAAACTGAATGTTACATTTATGAAATAGGGAGAGTAAAGGCACTGTCTCACCAAGACAAACAAAAAACGGGTGTCTGCTAGTGAAACCTCTGTCAACAAGTTAATAATCGCACATTTCCTGTCAGACCAACCTGTGGGTGACCATATAGTACATGACTTCTCGTGTTGACCACCATGTGTCCTGCACTTATTTAGCAGCTTTCTTCCCTGGCTAAGGCCTCTTTCATGCATCAGTAACAGACGTGTGCTGTCCATGGTCTCCTCAGACATCACATTTACCCATTGACCCACTTATGCTGTGACACCACATAAGCATGCCCTATTTTTGTCTGTGATTACAAATCTCTCGCTCACATTAAGGTCTATAGGTCCATGAAAACCAAAGGCACAACACCAATGTTGGTCTGTTGTTTTCACTGACTTTTGGTAGGAGATGGTGTGGAAATTAATTTTCAGCTTAGCGTTGAACATAGATGACACACTGAGATTAAAAAATGGACACACAGACCAAACATGGATTCTTCACGGACATCTTCATGGATGAACCATTTACCATCTTGTCTCGGATGTCATGACGGAAACACACGGGTGAAAGAGGCCCAACGGTGAGGTGGGGGCTCTCATCTATGACTTCCATTTGCCCTAAAAGGCTGTATGAACCAGGCTCGTTATATGAGGCAACTGCTTTAGTTATGCAGTGTTTATTTCGATGAAAATTTCAAATGATATAGTAAGAGACTTCCTATATGTCAAGATTGGTTTTATTGCCAGAGGTAAAGAGGGAATTTATTAAGATTGGTGTTTGATACTCCAGTCTTAATTAAAAAAAAGGGCTGGATGCATTATGTATTATGGCATTTGGCTCACCTTCTGGCAGAAAATTTGCAGCCGTAGATTTGTGCTATACTTTATGCCAGATTGTGTCGTAAAAAAGGTTGTCACATTTTTGTGTAAGTTGTCACTTGCACAAATGTTAGCCCTATGTTTAGAAATAAGGTACTGTTCACATTTAAAGTATGGTATCAGTTATAAATGATGCAGTGTCATATCCTTAACACTGCTACAGTATCAGTCGTTTTGATGGTATGAATAGTACTCCATTCATCCCCTCAGATATGCCTGAATCTGCGACACATGTGTGAACACAGCCTTACAGTGGTTTTCAATACAAAAGGACATAACAGAAATGTACTTAGAAATGAGACATTATTCATCTTTCAGACAGTCTAAATGGACATTTTTGGTTTGGTGTCAACTCAGAATGTATGCCATTTTAACTAAAGCGTCCTTCAAGTTTAAACTGAAAGCCTGACTGTGCTCCTGAATCCTTCTGTGTAGTAACCATGTCCAGTCTTCCTGCAGTCTGTAAACCCAGCTGCTTGTACATTTTCTGAATCCTGTCATCAATGGTGTCTTATTATTATCCTGCAAATGGGGGAGGCAGTTGTCCTTGTACCACATCGACATTGTAGACTTCCTTTGGTGGCTCGCAGGTTTTCCATAATTGCTGCTTAATCATAGGCAGCGCCTTGTCATTGGCAGCACAGATTTCAGCTCTATTCTGGCACAGAATAGTAGGAAATCTTCAGAATTGTACTATTTTGATTGTGGTGGTCAAAGGGCTTAGACCCCCACCAAACGCTAGAACAGTGACGGTGAACCTTTTAGAGACCGAGTGCCCAAACTGCAACCAAATACCCACTTATTTATCGCAAAGTGCCGACACGGCAATTTAACTACCAATATAGTATATCTTCCATGTACTTTATCACTTAGCTATAATAGCTTAATAGCCTACATACAATGCGCTGCCTGTGCTGTTCATAGTGCGTCCTGTGCTGATGAATGGCAGGAAAAGACTAAAGCATATTAGTACTCCATAGACTTTTTCCAAAGCGCGGGTGCCCACAGAGAGGGCTCTGAGTGCCGCCTCTGGCACCCGTGCCATAGGATCACCATCACTGCGCTAGAATGAGGAGAAAGAAATGCTCATGTAGCGCACTCTCTCTCTTCTCACTGCAAGAGATGGCCAATCCTGCCATGAGAAGACAGTGCAAACTATGTGAGCACTCCTCTCTCCTCGTTTTAGTGATCGGCAGGGGTCTCAAGCAATAAAACATGAGATAGAAGCTAATTTTCCTCATTTTAAGGGAGAAAAATTCCTTCAAAACTCCCTGAGTCAACGACCCATCTCTAGTAGCTATAGCCTGTAATATTATCACACTCCTGAAATACATCCAGGCCCCTCTTAAACTTTTTAAGCTACTTTCACACTAGCGTTCGTCGGTCCGCTCGTGAGCTCCGTTTGAAGGGGCTCACGAGCGGACCCGAACGCAACCGTCCAGCCCTGATGCAGTCTGAATGGAGCGGATCCGCTCAGACTGCATCAGTCTGGCGGCGTTCAGCCTCCGCTCCGCTCGCCTCCGCACGGACAGGCGGACAGCTGAACGCTGCTTGCAGCGTTCGGGTGTCCACCTGGCCGTGCGGAGGCGTGCGGATCCGTCCAGACTTACAATGTAAGTCAATGGGGACGGATCCGTTTGAAGATGCCACAATATGGCTCAATCTTCAAGCGGATCCGTCCCCCATTGACTTTACATTGAAAGTCTGGACGGATCCATCCGAGGCTATTTTCACACTTAGCTGTTATATGCTAAAATAATGCAGACGGATCCGTTCTGAACGGAGCCTCCGTCTGCATTATTATGATCGGATCCGTTCAGAACGGATCCGATCGAACGCTAGTGTGAAAGTAGCCTTAGTGAGTTCACTATCACCAGCTCCTCAGGAGGAGAGTTCCATAGTCTCACTGAGTTGGGAGCTCCCCATATACATCAAGCTGTTGGCCGAACCCACTGTGAGGGCCTTTAAAGAAAAAAACTGAAATGATTTTAAAAATAGTGGATATTTTTTTTTAACTCTCTAATTTGTCCAAAGTATTTTAAGGAAAATATTTATATGGAGAGATGTACATCTAGGCAACACCGGATATATATGCTAGTAGTAATTAAATATCATATTATTCGTTCTTGCCTCTATGAAACTTGAGGATACAGTCTATTATCTCTCATCAGCTGATCACTGCTGGTCTGGTTTCTGGCACCCCCTGCAAACAGCCTGAAGTATTATGAGTTTTCCATATACCATAGATGAATGTTCATCCTAGTAATAGGATGGCTTCAATTTGCTGGCTTGTAAGCCTCTTTTAGACCTTATTCACACAATTAAGCCTCATTCACATGTCAGTGTTTTGGGCAGTGATTTCCATCATTGATTGTAAGCCAAAGCCAGGATTGGATCCTCCACAGAGATAAGGTATAAGGGAAAGATCTGCACCTGCTCTGTGTTTAGAGCCACCCTTGCTTTTGGCTCACAATCAGTGATGGAAATCAATGACCAAAACACTGATGTGTGATTGAGGCATTAGTGTTCGGTCAGTGATTTCCATCAGTGATTCTGAGCCAAAACCAGGTGCGGCTCTAAACACAGAACAGGTACAGATCTTTCCCTTATACCTTATGTCTGTGTAGGCTCTACTCCTGTTTTGGCTCACAGCCACTGATGGAAATCACTGATCAAACTCTGTGTGACTAAGGATTTACAGAAGAAGTATCCATTCTGGTACATAGAGGAGGGGACCTAGTGGGGACAGGGTGGTCTTTATGCAACAAAACATTTAAATAAATGATAGAAACCCAAAGTGACTGTAAACTATGTCATATGATTAAATAATTAACATTGTGATGTCATCGGAAATGACCAATATTTTTAAGTTGCCAAAATACAGCTTTAATGCTATTTAGATGAGTTTAGCACTATAGTAGCATTACTGATGCATATCATAAATGGTAAATGTGCTGAGCCCGGAATACTACAATGATTGTAATAATGGATGCCTTTCAAAGCAGGCAATCTTGAATCTAATCTTTGTGCTCCTGGAAGTACCGATTTACAAAAACAATTCTTGGGGAAGTGTTTAGAAAAGCAATTACCAAAGTTAACCTTTAGGAAAAAGAATTGGTGTAGAGGAACACTTTACATTTTTCTAATGTGAAAAGCACCAGCATCAGCTCTTTTGCTACACTTTCATTAATTTGTCCATTACCTAAGTTTTCTGCTGTTAACGAAAATGGATGTTCTGGAGCTTTTCATTGGTACAGAAGTAGAACAGCATATCTTTTTTTTGTATTTGTGCTGAGCAAAATAACGGAACACCGCAGAAAAAATAATTGCAAAAGGTGATCAAATTACTTAGAGTTTTTATTGTTTTTATGTGTATCATTATGTTTATCATTTATGTGAGTGAATTGTTACTGTACATGGCAACAAACAGTCTATGTCTGCAAAGAGCAGCTCAAGGGTTTCAGATAAAAGTCATTTTTGTGAGTTTATTATAGCTTTCTGCAATTGGAAAATAATAGGTGTATGGATGCTATAAAGAGTGCTTGGTTTCAACAGGTTCTCTGTGTACAATTTGCTGTGAGAAAGGGCGTTCTACACTGTAAAAGGCACCGTCTTCCTGCACATTGAGTTTGTGCGGAGGGATTTAAAGAGCACCTCTCATGTCCACAAAGAAGTAAAACTGACAGCTTACCTTTACTGATTTGTGAAGATTGGAGATATTTTTTATTGGCCCTCCTTTCTCCTGCCATTTCTTTCTGCACCCAATATATTGATTAATGAATAAATTGACAGCTGCACGTTGTGCACCTTCCAGTGTTAAAGGAGGATGAAGGTGAGCCTCTGAGCGCGGACAGTGCCAGTAGCTCCAGCAGTGTGATCTGTTTGCCAGTGAGGGCGTTTTGTCTATTGTTGATTAGACAGTGATTAAACAATGTCGGTCACAAAAGAAACACGTAGATCTATGTACACATATAATGATCCTATGTGAAAAGACCACCCTAAAATAACATACCCACTCAGTGTACAACAGCATACATGAACCAAAGATCAACTGAGACTAAACAGGTTTTTGTAACAAAATATAGATAACTTTATTCAATAATTATCATAAAATATTAGATGTAATACATCGGATAAAAAAGTGGACTACACCTAAGGGGACATAATACAATAGACCAGTAGGTGGAGGGCAGTAAAAAACAGCCACAATTGGCTGGAATACACACTGGGTGCACTGATGTATACACAGATATCCAAGTCATATCAAACTGCAAGTGCATATCTCTGTGAGCATAAAGGAAATGGCCATCAATACCCTAAAGTTGGGCCATAAGCAGAGATGTATACATACATATACAGTACAGACCAAAAGTTTGGACACACCTTCTCATTCAAAGAGTTTTCTTTATTTTCGTGACTATGAAAATTGTAGATTTACACTGAAGGCATCAAAACTATGAATTAACACATGTGGCAATATATACATAACAAAAAAGTGTGAAACAACAGAAAATATGTCATATTCTAGGTTCTTCAAAGTAGCCACCTTTTGCTTTGATTACAGCTTTGCACACTCTTGGCATTCTCTTGATGAGCTTCAAGATGTAGTCTCCTGAAATGGTTTTCACTTCACATGTGTGCCCTGTCAGGTTTAATAAGTGGGATTTTTTGCCTTATAAATGGGGTTGGGACCATCAGTTGCGTTGTGGAGAAGTCAGGTGGATACACAGCTGATAGTCCTACTGAATAGACTGTTAGAATTTGTATTATGGCAAGAA
This sequence comes from Bufo gargarizans, assembly GCF_014858855.1. Classification (NCBI taxonomy): domain Eukaryota; kingdom Metazoa; phylum Chordata; class Amphibia; order Anura; family Bufonidae; genus Bufo; species Bufo gargarizans. The sequence goes on from NC_058081.1 coordinate 281,859,875, forward strand.
AAAAGCAGCTAAGTAAAGAAAAACGAGTGGCCATCATTACTTTAAGAAATGAAGGTCAGTCAGTCCGAAAAATTGGGAAAACTTTGAAAGTGTCCCCAAGTGCAGTCACAAAAACCATCAAGCGCTACAAAGAAACTGGCTCACATGCGGACCGCCCCAGGAAAGGAAGACCAAGAGTCACCTCTGCTGCGGAGGATAAGTTCATCCGAGTCACCAGCCTCAGATATCGCAGGTTAACAGCAGCTCAGATTAGAGACCAGGTCAATGCCACACAGAGTTCTAGCAGCAGACACATCTCTAGAACAACTGTTAAGAGGAGACTGTGTGAATCAGGCCTTCATGGTAGAATATCTGTTGGGAAACCACTGCTAAGGACAGGCAACAAGCAGAAGAGACTTGTTTGAGCTAAAGAACACAAGGAATGGACATTAGACCAGTGGAAATCTGTGCTTTGGTCTGATGAGTCCAAATTTGAGATCTTTGGTTCCAACCACTGTGTCTTTGTGCGATGCAGAAAAGGATGGACTCTACATGCCTGGTTCCCACCGTGAAGCATGGAGGAGGAGGTGTGATGGTGTGGGGGTGCTTTGCTGGTGACACTGTTGGGGATTTATTCAAAATTGAAGGCATACTGAACCAGCATGGCTACCACAGCATCTTGCAGCGGCATGCTATTCCATCCGGTTTGCGTTTAGTTGGACCATCATTTATTTTTCAACAGGACAATGACCCCAAACACACCTCCAGGCTGTGTAAGGGCTATTTGACCATGAAGGAGAGTGATGGGGTGCTGCGCCAGATGACCTGGCTTCCACAGTCACCGGACATGAACCCAATCGAAATGGTTTGGGGTGAGCTGGACCACAGAGTGACGGCAAAAGGGCCAACAAGTGCTAAGCATCTCTGGGAACTCCTTCAAGACTGTTGGAAGACCATTTCAGGTGACTACCTCTTGAAGCTCATCAAGAGAATGCCAAGAGTGTGCAAAGCAGTAATCAAAGCAAAAGGTGGCTACGTGATCTCATGCATGCTCTTTCCGTTTTGATTGTACAGTATTACAACGGTTAAGGTTCGCAGCTATTTTACACTGGGCATTGAGACTGACAAGTTTGCAATGTATTTACAACTAGCCTAATGTACAGTTACAGCAACAGCACCAATCGCAGAAGAGTAGGGGCAATAAAAAAAAAATATATATATCCGGAATCAGGAGACTGCAATTAATAGCTACATTTTCAGTTTTACGAAAGATCCTTTTTAAGATCCTCTTTAAAATTCATATTACGGGAAGGTACTGTAAGAAAATGACCTATTGTTTTTATAAATATATTTGAGGGACTTTTCACTGTAAGCTAAAAATGACATAACATCCCTATTCTGCGGCTCTGTACAATTGCATCAATACCAAACTTGTATATGGGGGGGCATTTCCAGCCTCGGATAACCCCTTTAATTCAGATGACAAAGACCATCCATATCATATCAAACGTGGTGGTCTGACAGCTGCACTCACTCCAGTAACCTGTTTCAGAGTAGATCAAATGCTGGAACTACACCATCTATTGGGAAGTGGACAGAGCTGGTGACTGCAGTGGTGCTTCCATCAAAGTGATTGGGAGGAGCACTGCAGATACTAGCTCTGTCTACAACACAGCAGACTGAGCTGTATAATTCCAAAGGTACTCTGAAACAACTGATCAGCCAGGGGGAGGGTGCTGGAGACCCCGCCAATCAAATAATAACACCCTGGATTACCCCTTTAAAGGGGAATAATGACAAGCATACTTGTCATGCTCATGTCACCACCAGACATCTGAGAAGCTCTGACAGACATTCTTCAGAACCTCCTGCTTGAGGTTCCATTTGTTTTGCTTTCGTTTTCTCATCTCATTAGCCTCTCTCAGCTGTCATGTAGTTGCACTGATTGCATCCCTTTAAATCCCTTCCCATACTGCATCATTTTGCGGTTTATACAACTTCCTGGAGTGTGTGCATGCTGGATGCTACTACTGATTCTTCTACAGATAAGTTTGTTCATTCATTTGTGTTTTCCTGTTTGCTGGATCCTACGAGACCCTGACTCCCTCCGTATTTAGTGTAGGGAGCCGGTGGTCGTGTCCCGTCACTATTATAGGGTGTTCAGGTGTCAAACAGTCGAGGAACCAGGGTATGCAATCATCTACCATAGAGATTTTTGCATAGGCTGAGCAGTAAGGGAGAGAGCCAGGGCTGTTGCAGGGCTTACCCTTTGGTTCCTTAGTTTTTGGATCCAGTCAGTCGAATCTTCATTTTGTGTCTTCTAGTTTTCTGTACACCTTCCGTGACATTATAAACTGCCAAGTGATGCAGTATGGGAAGGGATTTAAAGGGATGCAATCAGTGCAACTACATGACAGCTGAGAGAGGCTAACGAGATGAGAAAACAAAAGCAAAACAAATGGAACCTCAAGCAGGAGGTTCTGAAGAACGTCTGTCAGAGCTTCTCAGATGTCTGGTGGTGACAGCTGATTGTTCAATACTGTAACTGTGCCTGTGTGATTAATAGCAGGTCAACCACTATAATTAGTGTTGAGTGAATCAAAGCATCTGAATTAGAATTCGATCCGAAGTTTTGGAAAACTTCAATTTGCAACAAACCCGAATTTCCTTGTGGTTCGTGGTAACAAATCAGTTTTTCCTAAAATGGCAGCTACATGTGTTACAAAGTGAAAGTAAGAAGTGTGGGAATGAAATGTCACCCATAATGCTGTGCAGATAGCCAATCAGCATCTTTCCAGCCCCTGTGAGTTCACAGCCCTTTAAAAGCCTCATTCTGTGTGGTCTCCTCTCACTATGAACTGAGCATAGGGAGAGATGTGACAAGCACTAAGGACAGTGTTGCTAAAAGCTTTTAATTGGGAAAAATTGGTTCAGGAGAGTGCAGGGACAGTGTAGGGAGATCATAGGGAGAGTTTTTACACACTGCAAAGACAACATAGGGAGGCTGCATGGACAGTGCAAGGACTGTAATCTGAAACTGAAAGGATCCATAGGAGATAGCACAGTTTGGATGACAGAGCTATCAAATTAAACAGTGTCCTCCTTGTTTAATAGATAAACAATTCTATTTGGCATTGGTTTTTAAATTGGGGTAAATAAGCTTTCTAATTTTACTGTGATTGTTGTGTCCACCTTGTTTAATAGATAAGCAATTCTATTAAGCTTTGATTAATTGGGGTAAAGACGCTTTCTAATTTTACTGTTATTGGGGTGTCCACCTTGTTTAATAGATAAGCAATTCTACGAACCCTTGATTCTCAAATTGGGAAGAATAAGCTGTCTAGTTCTACTGTTATCGGGGTGTCCACCTTGTTTAATAGATAAGCAATTCTATGAAGCCTTGATTCTCAAGTTGGAGTGAATAAACTATCTAGTTCTACTGTTATTAGGGTGTCCACCGTGTTTAATAGATAAGCAATTTTGTTACACCTTAATTCTCAAATTGGGATGAATAAGCTGTCTAGTTCTACTGTTATTGGGGTGTCCACCTTGTTCAATAGATAAGCAATTCTATGAAGCCTTGCTTCTCAAATTGGGATGAATAAGCTGTCTAGTTCTACTGTTATTGGGGTAACCACCTTGTTTAATAGATAAGCAATTCTATTACACATTGATTCTCAAATTGGGGTGAATAAACGTTCTAATTTTACTGTCATTGGGTGTCCAATTTCTTTAATAGATAAGCAATTCTATTACACATTGATTCTCAAATTGAGGTGAATAAGCTATTGAATTATTCTGTTATTGGGGTGTCCACCTTGTTTAATAGATAAGCAATTCTTTTATACCTTGACTCTCAAATTGGGGTGAATAACCTATCTACTTCGACTGTAAGTGTGGTGTACACATTCTTTAATAGATAAACAATTATATTACGCCTTGATTATCAAATTGGGGTGAATAACCTCTGTTGTTCTACTGTTTGTGTGTTGCTCACCTTGTTTATTACATAAGTAGTTCTATTAGGCCTTGATTCTCAAATTGGGGTGAATAACCTGTTTAATTTGACTGTTATTGGGGTGTCAACCTTGTTAAATAGATAAACAATTCCATTAGACCTTGATTTTCAAATAGGGTTGAATAACCTGTCTACTTGTACTGTTATTGAGGTGTCCACATTGTTTAATAGATAAACAATTCAATTACACCTTGATTCTCAAATTGGGGTGAATAACCTCTGTTGTTCTACTGTCTGTGGGGCGCCCACCTTGTTAATTACATAAGTAATTCTATTAGGCCTTGATTCTCAAAATGGGATTAATAACCTGTCTACTTCTACTGTTAGTGATGTGTCCACCTTGTTTAATAGATAAACAATTCCATTAGGCATTGATTCTCACATTGAAGTGAACAACCTGTTCATATTGCTGCTCTCCAGAAGGGATGGTAAGGCATGGTGCACCCCAATGGGAAATAAGTCCAGAGAGTCATGATCTGCAGTTAACCAGTGTGCTTCTTTACTGGAGGAATTCAGGTGCAAAACAATACAGGCAAGGCATAAGGCTGACTTTTCCGGTCTCCTCCCTGGCAGAAGAAGGGTTTGATGCTGAGCAAAGGCCTATGCTAGCTGTTCCTCTCTCTCTCTCTCTCTCTCTCTCTCTCTCTCTCTCTGACTGGTACCCTGGTCAAAGGCCCACGGTCTGTGGCTCAGTAGTCCGGGTGGCTCCATGGTTACAGGGCTTGTGACCCATGGCCTGTTGCTCAGCGTCCCCACCACAGCGTCTTCTTCTGGTCACTCATGCAGACTGGCAAAGTCTTCCCCTCCAAGCACTGGTCCCTATCTTCACAACACTAGGAGCTCTGACTACTCTCCTTATATACCATTTCTAGCTAGACTGGAACCTTCTAGTGGAAGGGGTGGAGTAGAGAAACTCAATACAAACAATTACAAAGTTACCACTCCCGTCTGGCATAAACTTACATTAGAGCTTCAATGATACTCAATGGCAATGATACAGCAGTTTTTCCAGACAAAAACAAGTTTCCAGACATAATAATATAGCTAAAACCAGACATTCAAAAGGTCAGCCTCTCTGGCTTTGGTGGTAAACAAAGAACCGAAAAAGGAAGAAAAAAGGCCTCACTATAATACCGTAAATAAGGGCAACCAGAGAACCAATCAATTAAACCTATAAATGCTGCTATAAAAACAACCATAGAATGCCCAGTAGAAATATAAATACTTTATTAGATCATCAATGGATCACCAAAATTCATAAAATATTTTTTACACAGATATGCTATGGAGAATAATCAGCAAAACAGACTGGAAACAATAGTCCCCCCCGTCGGTGCCTCAAACACCCACCAAGCAGATGAAAAACATGTCAGTGTGATGTGCAGTGAGGTGATTCACCAGTAGAGAATGTCAGTAAACATCCACTACAAGTGTCTGTGATATTCAACTCACTGCACAACCCAGGGAGAGGTTATAGTGTGAAAAAATACAGCAAAAAATGATGATACAATGGAGCACAAAGTCACATAACATCCATCAGATACGTCTAGATGCAGTCTGCCCATATACAATAAATCAAGGATACCAGGCTGTACAATCAAACTCCCACACAAAAGATATCCACTGGGGACGTGAACATACCCACAGACATGATGGAGGGTGGAAGCACCGAACACAGGGCTGGAAGGAACCCCGACGCGCGTTTCGCCTCAGCTTCGTCAGGAGGTTAATGTGAGTGAGGCCATGGCTCCCCCTTTATACCCCTCATGCAGCTACACCTTTAATTAGTATGCTTCAGCTGATACTTATTTATCGAGCGCTTGTGCCCGATGATGTACGCCGAGGACATCATGGAGACGCCGCATTCATCAGGAGGAGGGGTGGAACGCAAACGTGCGTTCCAGCCCGCCTCCCAAGGAAACGTAGCCGCGTCGCCACGTGACCCGGCGCACAGCGCATCCTGGCCAAGCGCTATATCAGCCTATACAACGAACCTGCCAGAACGGCTCAGAGAATACCAGAGCCCATCCGAATATATGGCAAATAGTCTTAACCCTTAGTGGGATTTACATAAGGTGTATAAAGTCCGGAAATGCCTTAAGACCGCTGAATATGCATGGCTAATGATTGGGATACATACAGGGGGGGGGGAAAGAAAAAATAAAGGTGAAAAAGAAGTTGAGGAGAGAACAAATAGATAAAAATAAATCAGCAGAAAATAAAGAAAGGAAAATAAATACAGAGTCTACGCTAATAATGCTGTAAACATGATTCCATACTTTCATCTTTTCATACAAATATTCATAAATTTCACACCATGGTTAAGTATATAAAATGTAGCATAATTTCTTATACATTGCACCCCAAGATTTTATGAAAACATATACACACCGATTTTACAAATTTATATATCAGGAGTAGCATGATTTTTTATGATGAATTAGGTCCCATGATTTTTAACAATAAATTTACGTATCCATGACATCATGATTTAACAATAGATTTACATATTCATGACATCATGATTCCATATATAATTACAGATACACACGAATTTTACAAATTTATATATCAGGAGTAGCATGATTTTTTATAATGAATTAGGTCCCATGATTTTTAACAATAAATTTACGTATCCATGACATCATGATTTAACAATAGATTTACGTATCCATGACATCATGGTTCCATATATAATTACAGAAATTTATAATGAGCAGACTTTATGAACATGATTGTATTAAATAACAATTGATATATATTTCCTCTAAGATATGATGTATGTATATCAATTATGTATATGTACAGAAAGGAGCAATATGTTTCAGAAAAACGAATTCCAATCTTATGTTATCACCAATATTATCTAAAATAACTATAAGTGACCCGTGCAACAATGATTATATAGGTATGGGCCCTAACCAGTAGAGGTCCCGTCCTATCTAGCCCATTCAAAATAAGACTACATAGGCCCTGTGAGATTATACTACCGCTTAAATACTTCCAAAGTAAAAACAGTAATCCGTTCAATTCACACATATCGTGAGCAAGTTCCACCAACGTTTAGAAGGAGGAAGAAAAAATGTTTTCATTTATAATTGATGTGAAGTATTGCGGGGGATGATCGATGGACCAGAGTGTCACCGAGCCCACCTTAACCAAGTGGGCTCAGTGCAGTCAGGCCCATCGCCACACCCCAGCAACACCCCAAAATATACATAGTCATTTACCCTAGACCCAAAATTGTGAATTAATATAAGAAGACCGTGCTGGTCAATAGCATCAACCAACACCCATCATGTGCATAATTACTTGTCCAGAACGAACATTGTGAACTTATATAAGAAGGCCGTGCTGGTCAATAATATCTCCCAGCACAGACTATATTACACCCTCCAACGACCTAACCTGTGCAGAAAATATTGGCTAAATGAGTAGAAATTCCAAAATTCATAATTATAGATATTCATAAAGTTGATTATTCATATCAGAAGGTGAGGGTGTGTCCAAAAAACAGCTGGGTACCATCAATCATGGTTATACCAGCCTAATCGGGCACAACATCACCTAATGATGTACATAAAGTTCTAAAACAACATCACGTTCCAATTATACTCCATACAAATTCATTCACCAATAGTCTAGCCCATATATCATAGCCGATTCCTTATCAAATAACTATGGAACCACCCACGCAGAAATAAATAGAAGGATCATAATGTTTCTTTCTGTTGATATCTTCCCTTCCATTAGCATCATAGAATTTCCGATACATATGGGAACTCCTCCTCAACTTGAACACCTCCACTCATCGTACCATGTCCACACAAGAACTAAATGGAATAAAAAACAGTTAAAATCACTGAAAAAATTCAGTAACAACGCTACCCTAAATAAAGGATTTGAAACTCAAAGCCTCATTCAATCCATGAGGAGTCACTGTATTGAGCAGAACCATCCATTTGGTCTCCTTTTGGAGGAGGCAGCGTTTAATATTGCCCCCTCTAATCCCCAACCGTACCCGGTCTATCCCTTTAAACAAAATACCCCTGGGGTTACAACCATGCATCTCCCTAAAATGTTTTGCCACTGGTTTCAACTTTCTAAGTTTCTCGCACTCTGTAATCTCGGCAGCAGCCTTAATGTCACGAATGTGTTCCAGGACTCTCGTTCTGAGTGCCCTCGTGGTCATGCCTATATAGACCAGGCCACAGGGGCACTCAGCACGATAGATCACCGCCTCCGTTTTACAGGAGATGTGATGCACAATTTTATACTCCTTCTCCCTGTTGGTGTTGGTAAATTTATCTGACCGAATCATATATTTGCATGCTGTGCAATCACCACAGGGGAAGAAACCCCACTGTGGGCCCCTATCTCCAAATATCCCTCCCTTAGTGGGGGCCACATAGTGGCTCCTGGTCACAATATCTCTCAAGTTTTTAGCTCTCTTCCAAGTGACCAAAGGCCTATCCGAGATGACCTTTTTCAGGTCTCTATCTGTGCGAAGAACCTGCCAGTGTTTGTGGAGAATATCTTGTATTTGTCTCCATTGGGCATTAAAGTTGGTGATGAACCTAGGAAAACCAAAATCTTTTTCTTTTTCTTTTTTGCGTGAGGATTGTTTGAGTAGACTATCCCGCGAGGAGTTTTTGGCCCTATCATAGCCTTTTTTGATTACTTTTTGGCTATACCCTCTCTCTCGGAGTCTCCTAGAGAGATCCGCTGCCTCTCGCTCGAAGCTTACTTCGCTAGAACAGATTCTCCTAGCTCGACAGAATTGTCCAATGGGTATAGCGCGAGCGACTTGTGGATGATGCGAAGAGGAGGAGAACAGTAATGAGTTTGTGGCCGTGGGCTTCCGATGTATGTCAAAGCCCAACAGGCCATCGTTCTCCACAGTAATAGCAAGATCCAAAAAATCAACACGCTCGCCACTATAAACCCACGTTAATTTTATATTTTGATCATTGGAGTTAAGATCATCCATAAACTTCTTCAAGTGCGACGTCGAGCCCTGCCAGATGAACAGCACATCATCAATATACCTTGACCACGAGACTACGGCGTCATGACCTTCCAAATTCAAGACTATCTCCCTTTCCCACAGCCCCAGGAAAAGATTTGCGTATGAGGGCGCACAAGTCGCCCCCATCGCAGTTCCCCGGAGCTGTAGGAAATAGCGATCCTTAAATGTAAAAGCATTGTGTTTCAATGCAAACTCTAACAGCGTCATGATTAGATCAACCAGATCGCTGTCTAGTTTAGTTGTATTGAGAAAGAATCGTGACGCTCGCAGCCCGTGGTCGTGGCAGATGGAAGTATACAGGGACTCGACGTCGCACGTGACCAGAACCATGTTTTTATCCAAATGCACACCACTGAGTCTGTGAAGGACATCAGTGGTGTCCCGTACGAAAGAGGGTAGGGTCTCAACACATTTTTGTAAATAGTAATCCACAAAGCGGCAAATAGTCTCACACAGGCTCCCAATCCCAGACACTATCGGTCTGCCCGGAGGTGTTTTGGGGTCCTTGTGTACTTTCGGCAATAAGTAAAATGTGGGAAGTACCGGAAATTCGGTGGTCAAACCTTCCCACATTTTCATGCCTATAATGCCCTTATCATATGCATGTCTCAAGATACCATCCAGCTCATTTTTATATTGTATCATAGGATTAGATTTTAGTTTCTGGTAACAGGATATGTCCCCCAGTTGTCTAAAGGCCTCTTTCTCGTACATCCGCACCGGCCAGACCACAACATTACCCCCCTTATCCGCAGGTTTTATAACAATATTTTTCATATTTTTAAGTTCCTTCATAGCCAGCCGTAACTCTCTGTTGAGATTATCATGCGATCTGTTATCGCATAGTTTTTCAAGATCTTGTTTAACTAATTTAACAAATATGTCAACTGCTGCACAAGAGGCTGTAGGGGGCCAATGCTGTGATCGGCGGTGCAGGTGCACGGGAAACTTGGACACATCTGTTTCCTGTTCCTCCAATAGAGATTGTAAATCATTTAAAGTTTGTATCTCAATAGGGGAGAGATCGGATTGGTCTCCACCCCTATTGAAGTATTTTTTAAAACACAGTTTTCTTGCGAAGAGTTCCAAGTCCTTCACCGACAGGAAAAAATCAAATTTTCCCGTCGGTGAAAAAGTCAGACCCCTCCGCAAGACAATTAGTTGAGACTGTGTAAGAACAGTATCTGACAAATTTATTACCTTTAATATCTCTTTGCTCGTTTCCCCAGGGCATAATTCTGCCTTGTCTTTCGCTTTGTAGATGCTGTTCTTAAACGGGAGGTCCAATTTTCCTCGCCGCCTCCCTCGCCGGATCCCCGGCGCTCCTCTAAAAAATGCTCTCCACATCCTTGACTATTTGTGGAAGTTGTGGATAGAGAGAGTGATGAATTTCGTGTGCGGCTTCTTGTCATGTGCCACCGATATACTTTGTTACTCTGAAAATCAACCAGATCTCTCTGGAATTTTTTCACTTTAAGGGCCTGGATTTCTTTTTCCCATTTCACCAGATCTTCCTCCAGTTCACCATCAAATGATGCACAAGCTTCAGCTGGTACCATCCGTTGTATCTGTTCCCGTAAACTATCAATCTCCTTCTCCACAACCTCCAATGTTTTTCTATCTGCCCCAATCAGGAGCTCAATTAGGGTGCGGGAACACCGAGTTAGTGTGTCCTCCCACTTCCCTACAAAGGATGGATCCTCCACCTCAAAGGCAGGAAATAGCTGTAATCTTAAACCCCGCGGGATAATCTCTCTCTGGAGGTACTGCTCAAGTGAAGCCTTATTCCACCAGACTTTGATCCGTTTTTGCAACAGATCTTTAATTTTGAGTTTCAAATCCTTTATGTTACTGGACTCTGCCCCAGCCGCCGCTGATTCTCCAAAGATGGACCCGAGTTGTGTTGCCCAGGTCTTATCTCGTTTTCTGAAGTCCATATATTTGGAGGCACTATCTGTAAAAACAGACAATATATTAACATAGAACCGAAAAAGGAAGAAAAAAGGGGTAAACAAGTCTTTTTGGTGGTAAACAAGTCTTTTTGGTGGTTTGGTGGTAAACAAGTCTGGCTTTTTCCCTCCAAAAAGTGCTGTTCTTTAATCCCTATGGCAGCTGTGAAAAATTACTAGCTTCTTATTCAAAGGCCCACAAATCTCTCAGTATTCATTAACCCTTTACACAAAACCATGTAGATACAGTGCACATGAACATGATATATATCACAGCATACATATAAAATGTAATTACACAGTATTAAATAGTGCAAGTTAACCCTTTCAAGTGAAATAAAGTAAGAAAATTATTATACTTTGCATAGGGGGCACAGGGGCAAATGTCCACAAATGTCCAGACTTCACAATACCCCTGTTCCCAGGCACTACACGAGTAGTGTATATTGTGATGGAAAAATAATTCTAGCCAGCAAAGGAGGCAATATGGATAATAACAATACGTTAATAAGAGGCTTGTATTAACTTTCTCTACATAATAAATGCCACTTACTGAAGTGACAAAACCCCTTTAAAGACCACTGGGATAATATAATGGTAGGGTAAAAGACCTTTGAAATGATTGATCATGTGACATGCACATATTATCAATCCCAAAAGTGTTTTATCCTACCATAACATTATCACAAAGGACCTTTATCCTTTGGGTACATCTCGGTTTTGTTGTGTTTTTCTTTTAGCCAGAGATTGTGGCAAAAACAGTAATAAAACTGTCATGTACAATAATCCCCAAAGACACATATGTGTGCAGGAGTGCAGGTCTGGAGGCTAAATTATCACCTGCCCCCCCCCCCCTGCAGTCCTTACACAGCACCGCCTGAAGCCACAGTCTCACATTGCCTCATTCAGGATGCGCCCATGCCCAGAATGCAAAGAGAAAATTCAAATATTGTTCTTAATGGATGAAAACGTTCACGGGTATGTTCACAAGAGACAGATGTGTTGTAGACTAAAAATACATTCCATACATCTGAAGGGAATTGTGCATTGATTTCTTAGATTAAGGACTAGTCTCGGACATTTCTGCTGCAAATCTCATTTTTATTGGCTTTTGGAGTACATGATAATGAAGTTTGTTGGTGCCACTTCATCTTATTTCTTATGTGTGACTGATCTTTTGTTTTAGTAACGTTAAACATCACTTGCTGACCGACTGATAACATTGTGTCAGAACTACTCCACTTCATCTGTATTCTCACTGTGGCTAGTTAAAAAATGATGATTTTATTATTTATTTTCTGCCTGTACACCTGGGTTAAGCAGAAGCTGTTGAAAGCACATTTCAAGTCTGTATGGACAGATAAAAAGTAAGCCTTGTGTTTCCACATGATTACTGGCCATTTACTGTTGTCGAATTTCTCCTGTCACCGTGCCCTTGGACCTGTTAAGTGGGTCCAGATAATGGCATCATGCAATATAAAAGCAATGATGATGTGTATCATGGTCCATCTGTCATGGTCCAGTGACATAAATGGGCATTGCCTAAAGGTACTTTGCAGAAAACTGACAGAAACAGAGCTTATTGCAGTAATATATGGCGCTTGTAGAAGCATGCTAAGCCTTTTTAACATTTGCAATAAATCTCCGAGACTGCATTTAGTAATAAGACTTTTACTTTATTCCATTCAGCATGCGTTCTTGTTATTTAGATAAGCAATAGTTTTAATATCTGACATCTTAACTATGCTTTTATCTAGGCATACAGGATGTGGACACCCAAATACCAAATCCATATAGGTATGTTAAATATCTAGCTGTGAAATGATGGCCTCTGGTTACTCGTATAAGTCTTTATTTTTCTAGGAAGGCTTTCCATTAGATTTGCAAGGGATTCAATTCTCCCACAGCAGCATTAAAGTGAGGTCCACCAGTTCATGTTCTAATTCATCTCTGAGGTATTTAATGGGCTTTAGGTCAGGGCTCTGGGCAAGCAATTCAAGGCAAGGATGGACTAAACGGCTGTTACAAAATTGAAAGCACACAATCTACTGTATGCTGTAGAATTAAAGGGGAACGAAACCCAGAATCTAAACACACAAAATTAACGGCCAACAAAATGTTACATAATCTCATTATATACCTTTGTTATTTGCCCTTGTTTTGTCAGATATCACAATTTCAGAACATGAAAAATAAGCTTCAAAAGCAGTGCATTGTTCTCTCAGACCTCAGCCATGACTTCTCCCTCCAATCCCCCTCTGATGCTAATGCGCATGAGCCGGGAAGTATAGGAAAAGGGTGCTGGGTTTAATTTCATAAATGCAAAGCCTTTCAGTGTCCTAGGAAAGCTGGGTTACCACCATGTGGAACAGAAATAGGCTGCAGAATGCCAGATCCCAAAATAAGTTCTGCTCCCCGCTCATAACTGACCACCATAGCCATCAGGAGTGACATTCCCCTTCTCTAAATTATAGAAATACTATGTATGTGGTAATATGCCAGTCATTGGAATAATTCCAGCCTCTAGATTCCAAAAGTCAATGCTACAAGATGCCAGTCACTGGAAGATGCCTACCAGCTTTCCTAGACTGTAGGACCATTGGCAATGGCAACTAAGAAGTTGTGACTTGCCACTCCAAGCAAACAACTGCTCTAACCTGTACAAAACCTGAATGTGCCAGTCACTATCCACTCCCCACACTTCTATGCCTGGTCCTAGCTGTTCCCTATGTCATCAATGACAAATATGCCCCAACTTGGTATTTAGTAGACACATGTGATGCCTCCCCCCCCCCACCCTCTTGCCACCCCATACCTGCATAGTAGTGGATGAGGCAGTCAATCCTGGGCTCTGTGCCTTTCCCCGCACACGGCACAAGTCTTTATGAAGGATAAAGACATGGCCCCACAGTAAAAGACCTCTAGTCCAGTCTCAAGAAGACTTTAGCTAGCTTGATGCTATTGCTCATATCAGGGGCATATCCCAGCACTCCTGGTGAGTTGCTTCATGACCGCCGCAGCGGTGCAGCCACCTCACTAGCTGTGCCCAGGTTGCAGAACAAAGGTTGGGGAATGGGTTTTACTTGTAGGTCTACAGACAGCCCCTCTGCAGCTCTCTTCTCACCCAAGTGGAGGAAGGGGGGGCATCATACCAATTTAGCTGCTATCCACTCCTCAGCCGCACTGCAGAGTTCGAACTGGAGCTCTGGCAGTTTGCAGCCTGGGGCATATTCTTCTCCCCCAATGGCACAATCCCATCTGCCGCCTGCTCCATACACTAAGGGGTGTGACTTGTCTACCAACCGCATACAGCAGTGACTACTAATGCAGTTCAGGCAGATCAATCTTCTGGCATTACTGCCTCTTGAAGGCTGAACTTCTTGTTTAGTGTTTGACGTCATGCACGTGCACCTAGCCATTCTGTAGCCATAAAGTGAAAGACTTTCCAAATACATTGTACTAAATTGCATTGTAAGTCGTTCAGAAGCACAGCATTTGGGTTTGCTGTAAAAGAGACAGGATTCCTGGAATTGGGGAAGCGATGGTGGGCATCTCTCCACTCATGATTTATTTTGTAGATTGCTTGGTTTGGGGATAATTGGGTTAATTTTTCCTTAATTTGTGTTATATTATGTGTTCTGACACCTTTCTGATATAACCAGCATTCATGTTTAAGCAATTCCTTGCTACAGGTTATCTTCTGCAAGTTCAGGCTAGCCTTTGCTAATCACAAGTTTCAATGAGCCTGGGGCACCCACGACCCTGTTGCCCGTTCACCAGTTGTCCTTTTTTGGATCACTTTTGTGGTTATTAAAAACGTAGGTCTTGTGAATAACACCATACAAGACCTGCCATTTTGTAGATTCTCTAATACAATAGTCTGGCAATCACAGTTTGGCTCTTGTCAAAGTTGCTTTGATCCTTACATTAGCCTATTTTTTTTCTTACAGTACATTAAAGGAGTTTTCTCAGCAAATGACATTTATCATGTAGAGAAAGTTAATACAAGGCACTTCCTAATGTATTGTGATTGTCCATATTGCCTCCTTTGCTGGCTTAATACATTTTTCCATCACTTTATACATTGCCTATTTCCAGGAGTTATGGCCACTGCTGCAGTGCAGATACGAGGTGGCAGGACAGGATCTGCTGCGCATGTGTGACTATGTGCACTCCCATACTCCCAGCCACAGGAGAGGCCGGCACTTTTTCCTATAGTAAACAAGCACGGCCATCACTGATGAATTGCAAGGTGGTCGTAACCCCTGGAAATGACCAGTGTATAACGGGATGGGAAAAACAGATCAAGCCATCAAAGGAGGCAAT
The DNA here is from genome assembly GCF_014858855.1 of Bufo gargarizans. NCBI lineage: Eukaryota > Metazoa > Chordata > Amphibia > Anura > Bufonidae > Bufo > Bufo gargarizans. The sequence continues at coordinate 281,875,176 of NC_058081.1, forward strand.
ATGGACAATCACAATACATTGTAGTAAGCGCCTTATATTAACTTTCTCTACATGATAAATGCCATTTGCTGAAGTGAGACAACCCCTTTAACTTTAAAGACTGACTGTTCACTCGCTGCCATATATCACACCACTTGACAGGTACCATTGGCACAAGATAATCAATGTTATTCATTTTGCCTGTTTCTCCATCTTCACTATAGTATCATGAAGAGTGACCACAAGGCACCACATTGGGTGATGTTAATTATGTCCTTCAAAGGCATTTTTATAGCTTTTTTCTTTAAAATACTATGTATGATGGGTTATGGTTTTCTTTCAAATTTTAATACTTAGAAGATTAGATGATACAGTTGATAAAAGGTCTGATTCTTCTAAATTAATACAAAAAAAAGCATCTGATCAGTGCACAGGAGCAGAACTAGCTGCAGGGCCACTACAAAATAGCACAGTATTGAGCATTAGGGACTGACATTTAATCCAGATAATTGGTTATCACCCAGTGGGCTAAAACAATGCGCAGCATAATTATGACTTAAAAGGGAGTGCAAAACTGTGTTAATTCTGTGCTTGACTGGGAAATTGATGGTAAGCTAACATTACGGTGTGTGCTTGTACAGTAACACAATATTTTGTGTATAACTGTAGTGGTAAATCAAGGCCTTACAGGTAACTGCTTAGTTTTTATTATATGCTAGCAGAAGTACTGGGCTTCGCACCGGTATATTTCATCTATTTCATTTAATATTTATGTGTGTCGTTAAAAGATCCTTGCAATCCGGACGCAAATGGATGGCATTTGTAAGATGGATCTGGATGCGGATCCGTCTGACAAAAGCATTGAAATACCAGATCCGGCTCTCTAGTGTCATCCGGAAAAACGGATCCGGTATATATATTTTTTTGCATTTTTAAAGGTTTGCGCATGCGCAGACTGGAAAACTGATCCGTTTTACTGCAACACTTAATGCCGGATCCGGCACTAGTACATTTCAATGGAAATTAATGCCGGATCCGGCATTCCGTTAAGTGTTCAGGATTTTTGGCCTGAGAGAAAACTGCAAAAACTCTGGCCAAAAATCGTAAGAGAGACTGAACTGATGCATACTGAACGGAATGCACTCTATTCAAAATGCATTAGGATAAAACTGATCAGTTCGTTTCCGGTATTGAGTCCCTGTGACGAAACTCAACACTGCAAATGAAAAATGCTAGTGTGAAAGTACCCTAAGGCTACTTTCACACTAGCGTCACTGATCTATGGCAGGCTGTTCCCTCAGGGTGAACAGCCTGTTGTATCTGTCCTGCCGCTAGTGACCCTGTGCCTCCGGACTGCTGCTCCGTCCCCATTGACTATAATGGGGGCGGAGTTCCGGCGAGGCACGGCAGCGCACTGCGAGAGGCTGCTGGAATAAAACTACGACATGTCCGACATTTATTCCGACAGCCTCACGCCGTGCCTCGCCGGAACTCCGCCTCATTATAGTCAATGGGGATGAAGCGGCAGTTCGGAGGCACACGATCACTAGCGGCAGGATGGATCCGACAGGCTGTTCACCCATGAACAGCCTTCCGGAGGTCTGTGCCGCTAGTGTGAAAGTAGCCTAAGTCCTAGTTCACACTTCAGTTATTTGGTCAGTGATTTCGATCAGTGTTTGTGAGTGAAAACCAGGTGCAGAATACAGTCATGTGAAAAAATTAGGACACCCTTTGAAAGCATGTGGTTTTTTGTAACATTTTTAATAAAAGGTTATTTCATCTCCGTTTCAACAATACAGAGAGATTAAAGTAATCCAACTAAACAAAGAAAACTGAAGAAAAGTCTTTTCAAGATCTTCTGTAAATGTCATTCTACAAAAATGCCTATTCTAACTGAGGAAAAAGATAGGACACCCTCACATGTATTCCCTCTTAAATTGGCTCAGATCTCACACAGGTATATCACACCAGGTGCACATAATTAGTAGATCGTTACTCTGCATGTTGAATGAGGCTTGCCCTATTTAAACCTCAGACATTTAGTTTGGTGTGCTCCTGACTGTTGAAGTGAGAGTGAGCACCATGGTGAGAGCAAAAGAGCTGTCAGAGGACTTCAGAAAAAAGATTGTAGCAGCCTATGAGTCTGGGAATGGATTTAAAAAGATCTCAAAAGATTTTGAAATCAGCCATTCCACTGTCCGGAAGATAGTCTACAAGTGGAGGTCTTTTAAAACAACTGCCAACATGCCCAGGACTGGTCGCCCCAGCAAGTTCACCCCAAGAGCAGACCGCAAGATGCTAAAAGAGGTCTCCAAAAACCCTAAAGTGTCATCTCGAGAACTACAGCAGGCTCTGGCTACTGTTGATGTAGAAGTACATGCCTCTACAATCAGAAAGAGACTGTACAAGTTTAACTTGCATGGGAGGTGTGCAAGGAGGAAACCTTTGCTTTCCAAGAGAAACATCGAGGCCAGACTGACATTTGCCAGAGATAAAGTTGACAAAGACCAGGACTTCTGGAATAATGTTCTTTGGACAGATGAGTCCAAAATTGAATTATTTGGACACAACAGCAGAGGACATGTTTGGCGTAAACCAAACACAGCATTCCAAGAAAAGAACCTCATACCAACTGTGAAGCATGGAGGTGGAAGTGTCATGGTTTGGGGCTGCTTTGCTGCAGCAGGACCTGGTCAGCTCACCATCATAGAATCCACGATGAATTCTACTGTGTATCAGAAGGTGCTTGAAGAACATGTGAGACCATCAGTTAGAAAATTAAAGCTGAAGCGGAACTGGACCATGCAACATGACAATGACCCAAAACATACTAGTAAATCAACCAAAGATTGGCTGAAAAAGAAGAAATGGAGAGTCCTGGAATGGCCAAGTCAAAGTCCAGATTTGAATCCCATTGAGATGCTGTGGGGTGACTTGAAAAGGGCTGTACGTGCAAGAAACCCCTCAAACATCTCACAGCTGAAAAAGTTCTGCATTGAGGAGTGGGGTAAAATTTCCTCAGACCGATGTCGAAGACTGGTAGATGGCTACAAGAACCGTCTCACTGCAGTTATTTCAGCCAAAGGAGGTAACACTCGCTATTAGGGGCAAGGGTGTCCTATCTTTTTCCTCAGTTAGAATAGGCATTTTTGTAGAATGACATTTACAGAAGATCTTGAAAAGACTTTTCTTCAGTTTTCTTTGTTTAGTTGGATTACTTTAATCTCTCTGTATTGTTGAAACGGAGATGAAATAACCTTTTATTAAAAATGTTACAAAAAACCACATGCTTTCAAAGGGTGTCCTAATTTTTTCACATGACTGTAGATGTAGAACTTTCCATTATACCTCATGTCTGTGGAGGCTCCACTTCTAGCTGTGGCTCAAAATCACTGACAGCAATCACTGACCAAATCACTGAAGTGTGAACCAGGCCTAAGACAAATCGATCAATAGTTTGCAAAAGGCCAAGGCTAGTTATTTTTTGTGTCTGCCAAGACAGTTTCAGAAATCCAGCTGTTTTATGGGCGTTCCTGTGGATCATGTTAGTTTTTGGCCTTAATTATCATAGGGATTGCCCAAAAAAATTGTCTCAATTGTACTCCACTCCTGACCTGCCATAGCTGTGGCTGCTAAATTTCATAAGAGCTGTGCGCCACTTTCATAAATTTGGCGCATGGGCCATTACCGTTACACATGTAGACAAATGTGAAGGCAAAGTTCATTTTGTCCTCTGTTGACATTATGTGTACTGGATTCTTTTCAGACGGCAGATGATGGTTTGCAGTAGTGGTGAAATTAGGAGTAGGTATGAATGAATGAAAGGTGTCTGGATCGCTCCACCAGCTTCGCTATAAAATCACAATGCTGGCAGTGAGAGGAGGAAAAGAGCAGGGAAGCTACTGAGCATGTTAGTCCACCTCTGAATGCATGAGAAGGTGGACCAGATGTATAAACAGCAGGGGAGCTACTGAGCATGTTAGTCCACCACCGAATGCAGGAGAAGGTGGGCCAGAAGGATAAACAGCTGGGGAGCTACTTGAGTGAAAGTATTGTTTGGTGTTCAATGTACATTAAACAATATTTGTATTGCATGTACAATCCTGATCAAAAGTTTAAGACCACTTGAAAAATGGCAAAAAATCATATTTTACATTGTTGGATCTTAACAAGGTTCCAAGTAGAGCTTCAACATGCAACAAGAAGAAATGAGAGCGAGACAAAACATTTTTTGAGCATTCAATTAATAGAAAATAACGATTGAACTGAAACAGACTGTTTTTCAACTGATCAAAATTTTAGAATGCCAAATCTGTGCAAAGATGTGGATTCATTGTCATTTTCTGTCAGGTAGTCACACGTTGTGATGGCAAAGGCAAAAAAACTCTCTCTTTTTGAACGTGGTCGGGTTGTTGAATTGTATAAGCAGGATCTCTCACAGCGCGCCATCGCTGCTGAGGTAGGACGCAGTAAGACAGTCATTTGAAATTTCTTAAATGATCCTGAGGGTTATGGAACAAAAAAAGTCAAGTGAAAGACCCCAAAAAATGTCATCAGCACTGAGCCGGAGGATCCAATTGGCTGTCCATCAAGACACTGAACGATCCTCGACCAAAATTAAGGCCCTTACTGGTGCTGACTGCAGCCCCATAACCATCAGATGGCATCTGAGACTGAAGGGCTTCAAAAACAAAAAAACCTCTTCAAAGACCCCGTCTCCTTGAACGCCACAGAACTGCTCGTTTGGACTTTGCAAGAGAGTACCAAACATGGGAGATTCTAAGGTGGAAGTTCTCTGATGAGAAAAAATGTAAATTTGATGGTCCTGATGGTTTCCAACGTTACTGGCATGACAAGCAGATCCCACCTGAGATGTTTTCTACACTCCACAGTGGAGTGGGCGCCATAATGGTCTGGGGTGCTTTTTCCTTCAGTGGAACAATGGAGCAGTGCAGGGGCGTCAAACGGCCGCTGGCTATGTACAGATGTTGCAGAGAGCATTCCTCATGACCGAGGGCCCTCGTCTGTGTGGTAACGACTGGGTTTTTCAACAGGACAACGCTACAGTACACAATGCCCGCAGGACAAGGGACCTCTTCCAGGAGAATAACATCACTCTTTTGGCCCATCCTGCATGTTCCCCTGATCTAAATCCAATTGAGAACCTTTGGGGATGGATGGCAAGGGAAGTTTACAAAAATGGACAACAGTTCCAGACAGTAGATGGCCTTCGTGCGACCGTCTTCACCTCTTGGAGAAATGTTCCCACTCGCCTCATGGAAACGCTTGCATCAAGCATGCCAAAACTAATTTTTTAAGTGATAAACAGTAACGGCGGAACTACTCATTACTGAGTTAATGTTTGGAAGTTGGATTTCTGTTTTGGGGGGGTTTAGTTCAAAAAATGTTTTGTCTCACTCCTATTTGTTCTTGTTGCATGTTGAAGCTCTACTTGGAACCTTGTTAAGATCCAGCCATGCTAAATATGATTTTTTGCCATTTTTCAAGTGGTCTTAAACTTTTGTTTAGGACTGTATATTACGTTAATACTGCATTTGCGATGCCCTATTCTTTGCATAGCAATACTAAAAATAATACTACTAAAAAGTATTAATACTAAAAATAATATTAGAAATTTGAGGATGTCCCAATATGGTGGAATACTGTGGCATGCTATAAATATATGGAGGGAAAATGTGTCCTTCTGAGTAAAAAAAATCTGCATTTCCAAGGCAAAATACCACAGCAGGGTTTACCAGAGTGATTCTAGATGAGAAGATATTCATGAATATTGTAAAGCCATCAGAATTGTTGACTGCATGCCATCCCACTACTCTTATTTCTAACCCCCTTGCCCCAACTTTTTTTTTTGTAGAGGAGGGGTAGTGTTCCTATGTGTGAGTCTATCCACAGGAAGCTATTCTGCATTGCTATTTATTAGTATTTATGCCTTTGCAGAATGAATTAAAATTCCCTCTGAAGCCAGGCTAGTGTTTTTGATCTCTAACTAGAAGGTTTAGATGAAGGGTCATTAGAAGAAGCTTTACTCACCACCTTATTAGTATTCTTGGTTGTCATGAGGTTTCTCTCTCTGTAAAGAGAGTTTATCTACTGTAGCTGGTATGGGTTATACTGCAGCTGCTGTTGTTAAGTGTTACTGGATAGAACATCGACCATGGTATGAAAATAAAGATATTAGACAGAAACATAAAAATTCCAAACTTGTGGTGCCTAATGTTTCTCTTTAGTTAGGTGACTTTTAAGCGCAGCATGACACAATTCCTTATCATTCTTTCATACGTTTTGCAGCACATGTTGAAGGGCTGGTTTACAGAACAGTTTACAAACAGAATGAAAAAGCATTGTTTTAGGAAACACTCCAAGCGTAATGTATGCGTATAGTACGCTATATACTTGTTTGTTTGAGCAAACCTTGCCTCAAGCCTTACTTGTCTACCCTCAAGCTGCATTTAATATTAATGCTTAACTGAATGTGTTGCTCCGTAAAGTCCCAAACTGAGAAGAGTTTGATTAGAACTTTTGATTTCTATTAGATGTGAAGCTTTTGAATAAAAAATAAAATCCGATTTGGTACTACCTTTCTCATTTCAGTAATTACATGTGGTTATCCAAAAGAATGGATTTACAACAGAACACCATGTCCTCCTCTGTATGTACTGACAGTTTACAAACACATATAATTTTACATATATATGCATCCCCGGAAGAAGCCTGTTAGGCGAAACGGCGTTGGGTGGAGGAGGCTGCAGGGTCGACGTGCCACACACGGTAGTACAGTGAATTTTCTGTTTCTTATCTTTTGCTCCGGCCTTTCCAGCGATTAACTTTCAAAGTTCTTGATATGCTGGTAGTGGCAGGTGCATGCTCTGTTATTTCCCTTATATTGTTTTTTGCTGCTGCCTGTGTGGCCCGCTGACTCTGTGGCTTCCTCTTTGTCCTCTCTTTTGGGGAGGGGGTTCTACTTGCTGCTAATTTTACTGACCATCATTCTATATATTTTTTGTCATATTGAATAAAGACATTTTATTATCTCTATACGGAGGTTTGTGTTTACTTGGGATCGGTTATGGTGATTTAGCAATAATACCTCTGTTCATTAGTTATTGGTATCCAAATTTTTGTTTTTTGGTGCTTTATATATATGCATTGATAGAAATTACAACTTAAAGGTGTCCTCCGGGAATTAAAATAAAATGACTGAAAATACTTAAATATTACTTTACTATAAATATATTCCGAAATACCTTTCATTAGTTATAATGGCTCGTTTTGTCTAGGGAGCAATCATTAGGTGAAAAAAAAAAAAGGGCCACCGTCCTATTAGTACACGCAACACCTGTCCTAATGACACAGGACAAGTTACTTTACAACACTAATCTAAAGAGCTGCCTAATCCTCCTCTCTTACTTGTCAGGGATAATGGGGGGGTCATTTATTATACTGAAATACACCTAAATTAGTCGTATTTCAGATGCAGATGGGTCGCTATGTGCGGCTTCACCCGGCTCACGCCAGGTCAAAGATTGTGCGCGTAGCATAGGCGGGAAAGGAGACGGACAGGCAGGCCCGTCTCATTTACCATTTTCTATGAAAATGTCTAAATGTAAGACAGCTAGAAGCAGCGATGGATACACTGAAGTTATGTAGAAGCCTGAGCCTCTTCATAGCTTCAGCGGATCCACCGTCAGAGTGGGGACGTTATTATGTCTGGCGTCTAAAACGCTGGTCTTAATAAATGTGCCCCTATGAGTCTAAACTAATTCAAACATACCTTTATCAAAAAGAAAAAAAATCACCAACCAGTCAAAGATCTGGTGTTTAGAAAAGGATAAATGTTACGGATAGAAGTCAGTGGTTAGGTGAGCGTATGCCCCCTGTATATTAAAAAGCACATTTGTGCACTCATACATATACACGGTGAACCATCAAGGGTGTTTAGGAGATTCAAAATGCACTATATGAGCATGAAGGCTGGTCACTATAGCAGTGCTTTATACGCTGACACTCTGAGATGGGGCATATAGGGTATTGTGAATCTCCTAAATACGTGTAGGGTGAGAAACAGGGCAAGTTGAAAATGTATTTGCAATGTTTCAGCAGAGGGATATTAGAATGCATGTGTGGGAGAGTGAGAGTGTTTTCTTATACAGAGGGATGCGCTCACCTACCCACTGACTTCCATCCCTAACAATTAGCCTTTTCCAAACACCGTCAATAAAGGCATGTTTTAATCATTTTTGTCTAAACTCGCCCGTGCTCGGCTATTTCAGCGGTCTCATATATATTAATGGAGGGTGGCTGCGCATGCACAGTGTGTCCTCCACCACTTTCAAGGCTTCTTTCTCAATGTAGGTGCAGTTACAAGCTGTGGGACCCGCATCTATCAGACAATGGGGACATATCCAAGAGATATGCCCCCATTATCTGAGATGAGACAACCCCTTTAAGATTCAATATGTGCCAAGATTATAGCTCTAAATTTTGGTGCCCAGAAAGCCATAGGTTCTTATAAAGTTAGACAAAGGGGGATGTATCAAAATGGCTTCCTAGAAAACTCACAAATGTTTGCACAAGTCCTATTTGCACTCAAATTTGCGACTGCCATTTTTAAAAAAAGTGGACGGGTGGGCCATGGGCAGGACCTCTGCAGCTTAGCACATAAAAAAATATGTATACCATTAAACTGATGCATATGACGTCTGAAATTTATATAAGATGTGCAAGAATTATTAAGTGGTGTGCCTCTTAAAGACATTCTCTGGGAATAATGTTTTTTTTTATATAAATGCCTGCAGCCTGCCTCAGTAAATAGAAAATTCCTATCTACCTGTTCATTGCCGCTTTGGTCCTCCACGCTGGCTGCCGTTATGGTCCCTGGATTGTGTACCTGGCAGTGCATAGGCCTAGTCACATGCTCCACTGCTGCCAGTAACTGGCTTCAGCAGTGATGTGCTGCGTGTGGCCACGTCACCACTGAGCCAGTTATTGGCTGCAGTGGAACATGTGACCTTGCCCGATGGATGTAAACTGTCTGGGAACTGAAACATGGACGTAAGGTAGCCAGCATGGAGGACCATGGAGCAGCGGGGAGTAAGTAAGAATTACTTTTCTATTTATGGAGTTCTGTAAAAAGACTTAAAGGGAATCTCTAACCAGTTTTATGGAGTCCTAACTAAGTGCGACCTAAACTAGTGACAGGTCTCCTTAGCAGGATAATAGGTCACTTTCTTCAATTGACTCAGAATTTTGTTAAACTCTTGTATTGAATAGCTCCAGTACATGCTGAACGAGTCCTGATATTCATGAGCTCACGGCTCTAACCACCCACCTGCTGCTGATTAGTATGGAAAAAACTGTCAATCAGAGGCAGGCGGGTGGAAGAGCCGTGAGCTCATGAATATCAGGATTCATTGGCATGCGTTGGATCTGTCAAGATATAAAAGTGAGGGCAGCAGAAATTGGACAGATTCCCTTTAAATCCCTAGGAACCCCTGTAAATTCCAGCCTTAATTAGCTCCCCCCCCAAGGTGTCTAGCTATGCACCAAATTTATCATAAAATCTGAGCCACTAAGATGAATTTGGCACATCTTTAGACAGTCGATGCTTTCAGCGTCTACATTTTAGACAAGATTAGCAAATCTGCCCCACTGTTTGTTCCTCTAATCGGGAGCCACCTCTGTGATATATTATAGAGATGTGCTGGCATATCATTACTGAATTTTAATTAAAAATCACAGCATGATAGAAACAACTAGAGAAAACAAAAATCACATCTGAGCCGCAAACACGCTCCTAATTTTTGCTACACATTTTCAGCTCTTTTTGTGCTCTTGTTACTAAGGACATCTTTTATAATGCCAGGGAAGCATTTTCTTTTGCACATAGGTCAATAGAAAAGGTGATTTCCTTTTTAATCCATAATTACTATGCGCTATATTTTACATCTGAGAAAAAAATGCATATTGTTTGTAAAGAATTTCCCTAAGAAAACGCTTTTATTTTTCAGTAAATGGCATAGTATGCATACAGACTGTACCCAAATCACCAAGGCGATGAATGTTTAAAGCATTTTTACATCCAGCTGCCTCTCTTGGTAATTAGGCGAGTATAATGGCACTTGCTTAGAGATAGCTAATTACAAAAATCTATGGCTCCCAAGACTAATTATTTGAGTAATGATAAGATATTAGCCATTTCTAAATTTCAGCCTCAGTGAACCATGCAGCATGCCAACATATAAGCAATATATGTCAGGAAGTGCATAAATTAGAATACATCAAACACCTTCCCAGAATAAGGCTGTGTCATTTCGTCTCATTTTGGGCTATGTTTTTTTGTGCTTTGTCTTAGTGTCTTGGGCTTTAAACTAGATGATCTATCCAGTGAGCTCTTTACCCCTTTCACTGTGCTAATAGGGGGTGGTCTCACTTCTCAAACGATGACGTCCTGTCCTAAAGAGCATTGTGCCACCATTAAATGTTATAGTAATATAAATCCAGATAAAAAAAACTTGAACTTTTGCTTTTTTCTTTTTGTTACAAAATTGTTCCAGTTGTGAGATATTTTCTTCATCATAATGGAACCCTCTGGTGTTTAATATCTGTAGCGTAATCTGCATGTGTACCCAATGGGGTGGTCGCACATGCTCAGAGTTCTGTCCTTCAACTGTCACCAGCCATATCTACCATTAGAAGCTGTGACAGTTACAGAGAGAGAGCTGCAGCAGAAAAGACACACTCCATGAGCTGTAGAAGAAGCCCCCCCCCCCCCCCTCAGAGCTACAATAGGAGGAATGCCGCAGCAGAAAAGACACACTCCATGAGCTGTAGAAGAAGCCCCCCCCCCCCCTCAGAGCTACAATAGGAGGAATGCCGCAGCAAAAAAGACACACTCCCTGAGCTGTAGCAGAAGCCCCCCCCCCCCCGCAGAGCTTCAATAGGGGGAACACCGCAGCAGAAAAGAAACACTTCCTGAGCTGTAGCAGAAGCCCCCCTGAGCTGTAGCAGAAGCCCCCCTGAGCTAATGATAAATCTGGCCCAATGTGCATGCTACATAATATATTTGGTGCAATTTGTTATGAATATTGGGAATAATTTTTCTTCCCCAAACTACCACGTGCTGGTCATTCATATACACAAATAAACTTGCACACATCTTTAATAAGCTTCACTTACTTACCCCAGGCTTGGGTCACCTGGATTCGACAGTTGGAGTACTTTTTTCTTATACACGCTCCAACATTACTAGTGATAACACCACTTGGTTGTCATTTTCTCATGACCAACATAGATTTCAGCCAGAATATCTCAAAATGGATTTGGATTTTCAAGAGTTTAAAGGGATTCTGTCACCTCGTTTTAGGTTATAGAGCTGCGGACATGCACGCCTAGATCGCCGCTAGCATGTCCGCAATATACCTGTCCTATAGCGCTGTGTGCTTTTATTTTGTTTAAAAAAAGATTTTAGAGATATGTAAATGACTCTTGTAAGGAGATATGTAAATGACTCTTGTAAGGTTCCCAAGGGGCTGTACGAACCTTCCTGGTGCCCAGCACTGCCTATGTCCTCCGAATCTCCTCCTTTCGACACAGATTGCCGTAATCTCGCTATGCGCAGTGACGGTATAGTGTTCCTTCCCTGTGCTGCCATCAGCCTCAGGGAAGGAACTGCGCATGCGCGAGCTCGCACATCGCAAGATTACAACAATCTAACTGTGAAGAAAGGAGGATATTCGGAGGACGCAGGCGGAGCTAGGCTTCTTCACAGGGGGGCGTGGCTGGGCACCGAGAAGGTTAGTACAGCCCCTTGGGCACCTACAAGACTAATTTACATATCTTAAAAATCTTTTTTTAAACAAAATAAAAGCACACAGCCCTATAGGACATATATTGCGGACATGCTAGCGGCGATCTAGCCGTGCATGTACGCATCTCTATAACCGAAAACAATGTGACAGAATCCCTTTAAAAACTTGTAGGGCAAAAGACAGGGATGTTTTATAATTATATTCTGAATGCTGTCATTTTGTTATTGCGTTTTATATTGTTGTTCTTTGTGCATTTGTGGCTTTCTTTTAGATTCTGTATCTTAAAGGAAATGTGTCATCTTAATGGAAATCAGAAAATGACCTATTGTTTAAATCACGTTTTAAAGATTTTTCTTTATTATGTTATTTGCAATTATCAATGTCAATATCTATATTTAAAACATAAATAATAAAATCCAGCAGTTTTTGCACTGGCCACTAAGCCTAATAATAGGGCCACTTCTTCATCTGTACAGATCACTTTACTGCAGTTATCTCCATATCTGTCATTCTAATCCTGCCTCTAATGATATCACCTCTGTGTACAGATAAGTCAGGATCCACCATTCACAATAGGTGATTGCCACAGATTATTTATTCTTTCCTTGTATAATGACCTCTGCACAGGTCACAGATCATGCCCAGAAGGCTCTCCTATAAAAGTCCCTTCCTGACCATTGTGTTTGTAAAGCAGCCGATCAGCTGTTTGAAGAGACCACAGCGCTTATAGGAGCCCTGGCATCTGTTCATTGTGCTCCTGCTCGTCGTCGCAACTGCAGCAGTGGGTAGGTGTACGCCGTCCCATTCGTGTTAATGGAACAGCTCCTTCCTATTCAATTCTTTTCAAACAGATCATCAGCAGGGGTTGCGAGAATCTCCCCTACGATCTGATATTGATGACCTAACATGAGGATATAAAAAAGCGGGGGGAAAAAAAGGAGACATATTGCTTTTGGGCTTTAATTGGCATATACAATTTTTGGTGACACATGTCCTTTAAATGCAATATTATTGGTATTGCCTTTCAAACTAGACCAAGGCACTAGTCATTGCTAGGCATACCACTGATAATGTCCTATGTCAAGAAAGAGCTATATGAAATTTGCCTGACTTGACTTTGCCATATAAGTTTTCCAGTCAGCAGTGGGTTTGGGAGTCATGATACACTCACAGTGATCTCTTTAATATAAGTACAAAATAGAAAATTGCGCAGTTTCAGATCTAGAAATTGTAGACAGTGTATAATGAGGCCACCTGTAAACCAAGCCACATAAGCTAGTTTTTTTTTTGTTGCAAAGTGGGGGAAGGGGCAGTCTTTCAAGATTAGCCATGATGGGATTATGATATACCATTTCCAGCTCTAAGTGTATGGCTTCTACATGGAGCTTTTTGACTGAATACAGCTTTAGTTTTTATATTCAGATAACAGAACAGCTTCAGAGGGAACACAAAAATAATCTTAAATGCCCTACATGAGCTTGTAGGGAATTTTTCTGTTCTGCATTTATTGTTTGGTATGCTTTCGGAGTAATTCAAATTAAAAGTGAATTGTAAGTGAATTTCTATGGATAGTCCCAGTAAGAAAGTGTCTTCTGGCCACAAACCTGCACATCCCTACCTAAGGGTACTTTGACACTTGCGGCAGGACGGATCCGACAGGCTGTTCACCCTGTCAGATCCGTCCTTCCGCTATTTCGCCGGACCGCCGCTCTGTCCCCATTGACTATAATGGGGGCGGGGCGGATCTCCGGTGCAGTACGGCAGTTCGTGGTGAGAGGCCGCCAGACTAAAAAGTCGGATATGCAGGACTTTTAGTCCGGCGGCCTTTCACCGCGCTGCTGCGCTGTGTCGGTGCTCCGCCCCATCCCCATTATAGTCAATGGGGACGGAGCGGCGGTCCGGCGGCACGGCAAAATAGCGGAAGGACGGATCCGACAGGGTGAACAGCCTGTCGGATCTGTCCTGCCGCAAATATGAAAGTTGCTTAAAAGGAGTCTTTAAAGTATTTTTTTTATTTTTTTATTTACCCAAATCCTCTTTACTTTTGTATCTTTTGTAAAACCAGAAAAAATTGTTGTACCTGTCTGCATATACACTTACGAGCAAAAGGGTAACAATGTTTTCAACTTTTGATTATCAGGCTCCATATCTCACCATCTACTACAGCTTTGAATGTGTGACTACCATCATTTTATAGACAATCATCTTGGCTATATTATACATAAATTGGACTTGCAACTATTTAGCATATTATTAGTCATGGTTCGAATCCAGGAGCCGCCATGAAGAAGATTTCTCAAGTGAAGAGAAAAAGCATTATCCAGCTCATCGATAGCGGTATCCCGGCCAAGAAAACTGCCAAACTGCATCATGTGAGTGCCAGGACAGTTGGAAGAATATCAAATGAAGTCCATCTACAAATTTGAAAGCCAAGAGGTGGACATCCAGGCAAAATATCGGAGTCAACAAGTCGGTGATCACAAGGTCTATCAGTTCTGGTGTGACAAGCAAGCATGGTGCGACACACATTACACAAGGAACGGTGGCCTGTAAAAAGAGTGATGGGTGTAAATGGGTGTGAAAAAAACAAGAGAAAAGAGTGCTAACAGATTGAGAAATTGAAGGAACTGTCAAATTCGGTGGAGGAAGCCTGATGATATGGTTTTTTTTCTTGACCAGGATCGTTGGTAGTCTCAATGCTGAGCTATATGTGAGTATCCTACAAGACGAGTTACTTCATACATTCGAGTACTGTGAGTATGAAAAGGGCGACATAGTGTTCCAGCAGGACAACAACCCAAAGCATACATCAAGATTGGCGAAGAAATGGTTTAAAGACAATGAAGTAGAGGTGCTGGATTGGCCCCCACAGTCCCCAGACCTCAACCCAATTGAACATTTGTGGGTAGAGTTGAAGAAAAAGCTGTATTCGTACCCAAGTGAGTCGACAAGTATGCACCAACATTGAACATGTAGAAGAGAACTGGGAACAGATTTCGATTGGGGCAGGCTTGAATCAGATCGAGAGGATGCCAAAAAGGATTCATAAAGCGTTGAAAGCCAAAGGTGGATTTACAAAATACTAGCTAAATAATAAAAAAAAATTTTTAGAATTTTAGTAGCAAAACAGCAACAATGCAGTCACATGACAAAAATCTACATAACTAATAGTATGCTAAATAGTTGCAAATTCAATTTATGTAGACAAGATGATTGTCTATAAAATGATGGTAGTCACACATTCAACGCTGTAGTGGATGGTGAGATATGGAGCCTGAAAGTCAAAGGTTTAAAACATTGTTACCCTTTTGCTTGTCAGTGTAAGGAAAAAGATGTAAAGGTAAAATATGTTGCGTTTGTCCTTGCCGATAAAAGTAAAGTCCTATTAGCCCATATGAGTTAAACCATGTAGATATAGTTTGCATCAATATACAGCAAAGAATTAGAGATTTAATATCTGGCCTCAAAAATAATCATTGAACTAATTGTTTTGCAATAGAAAGGAAAAAAAAGAAAAATAACGATAGTGTTGGAAAAAAAACATAAGTAAGACTTACATTTAGAATGTAATACAGGGTAGAAAAAAAACAATCACAGGCAACCTGTGGCCAGCAGGCTGCCTGTTTAAATAGCCCTAAGTCGTGAGTCACATGACGTGGCCAGCATCACTTGACTCACGTTACACAGTCCAATACAGCTGAGCGACGACTCACCATTATTGGTGCTAGGCTCCCCTGCAGCTCGTTGTCTAGGGGATGGAGGACGCCAGCCATGCTGAGAAGGTTACTGTGGAGACGAGGATGCCGGACGCATCCCCACTCCCCTACATGCACAGGATGCCGCCACCGCCGCGAAGTGGAAGCGTGTCGCCAGCTCCCTGTTACAGGAGGTCTAGACTGTCACTACATAACCAGAATATTGTTATGGAAGGAGGTCCGGACTAGACAACCAGATTGCTGTTATAAGAGGAGGTCCAGATTACATAACCAGAATGTTGTTATAGGAAGATGTCCAGACTGCACAACCAGGCTTCTGTTATAAGTTGAGGTCTAGACTACATAACCAGAATAATGTTATAGGAGGAGGTCCGGACTACACATCCAGATTGCTGTTATAGGAGGAGGTCCAGATTACATAAGCAGAATGTTGTTATAGGAAGAGGTTCAGACTGTACAACCAGATTGCTGTTATAAGATGAGGTCCAGACTACATAACAAGATTGCTGTTATAGGAAGAGGTCCAGACTACACAACAAGACTGCTGTTTTAAGAAAAGGTGTAGACAAAATAATCAGAATGTTGTTATAAGAAGAGGTCCAAATAAGCCATATAGTCAGACAGCTGTTATAAAAGAAGTTCCAGACTACATAACCAGATTGTTGTCATAAAACGCGGTCCAGATTTCACAGCCGAAATGCTGCTATAGGAGGTCCAGATTAAATAACCAGAATGTAATTCCAGAATACAAAACCACATTGTATTCATAGGAAGGAGGTCCAGACTACACAACCAGAATGCTGTTATAGGTGGAGGTGCAGATTACATAGGCTCTGTACTCACCGCTAACTGGTCGTCGGCTGTCGGCCATGCTTTGGATGCATAAGGGCTCTCTGTGACCTCACACTGTGCGTGTTGGTTCACAGCACAGCCAGTGGCAGGAAGAGCAGGAGGAGCGCTGGGGATGAGAACCGGTGGTGTCTGGAGCAAGAGAGGCAAGAGTTTTATTTTATTTAATGTGCTCTGTGGCATGGGGGCTGATATGAGGCAATGGGGCTGATGAGAGGCAATGGAGGCTGATTAGAGGCATATGAGGGCTGATGAGAGGCAACGGGGGCTGATGAGAGGAATATAGGGGCTGATGAGAGGCATATGGGTGCCAATGAGAGGCATGGGGCTCTTATCTGAGGTCTGATTGGGGTGTCATTCACATTGGGGTCTGAGCTGAGGTTTGATTTTGTTCTTATTAACATTGGGGGATCTGATTAAGGCTGTCAGCTGAGTTCTGATTAACATTGGGGGTCTGATTGCTGGTCTGACTTGAGGTCTAATGAAAAATATTTTTTTCTTATTGTTCTCCTCTAAAACCTAGTTGCGTCTTATGGGCCGGTGCATCAGATTGTTGTTATAGGAGGAGTTGCAAAATACACAGCCAGGCTGCTATTACATACTTACCAAAAAAAGTAAAGAGGGATAATGTCTGATTTTACTTTAACCTGTTAAGTACCAGGCCCATTTTTGGTTTTGCATTATTGTATTTTCCTCCCTACGCTCCAATAGCCATACCTTTTTTTTTTTTTTTTTTAATTCGCATAGCAGTATGAGGGCTTATTTTTTTGCAGGGCACAATGTATTTTTTAATGACACAATTTAATTTAACATGTCTATTATTGGAAAATGGGAAAAAAATTCTTTGTGGGGTCGAATTGAAAAAAAAAAATACACAATTCCACCCATGTTTTTTGGGTTTTGACTTCACAGCATTCGCTGTGCACTAAAAATGACAAGACAGTCTTATTCTGTAAATCAGTATGAATTCAGCAATACCAAATTTGTATTTTTTTTTTTAATTTTACTACTTTTTAAACAAATAACCTTTGAAAAAATCTAACTCCCGGTGATTGCATTTGACTTTAGACCGGCTTGCGCACAGGCACAGGTAAGTGCTTACCTGTGCATCGCCGGACGGGTGAGTCTAACCTTACTAAAGATGGCAGCCCGCATGTGTTCGCTGTCGAACACTGCGAACTGGCCATCACTGCCTGCAAGTTATTTTCAAATTCCGTTCAAAATGCTTAGTACCCCCCATAATATATTCTTTAAAGGGTGTAGTTTCCAAAATGGGGTCACTTTTTTAGGGTTTCCACTGTAGGGATCCGTCAGGGTCTCTTCAAATACAAAATGGTGCCCAAAAACCATTGTAGCAAAATCTGCTTCCAAAATCCATATGGCACTCCTTTCCTTCTAACCATTGCCACGTGCTCTGACAGCAGTTTACTACCACATATGGGGTATTTTCATTAAATGCAGAGTCAGAGTTTAGTTTGCTGTTGACCCTTGCTGTGTTGTACGAAAAAAATGATTAGCATGAAGAATCTGCATTAAAAAAATGAAATTTTGAAATATTACCTCCATTTCCCTTTAATTCTTGTGGAACACCTAAAGGGGTTAACAAAGTTTGTAACATCAGTTTTCTAAAATGGGGTTATTTATATGTGTTTCCATTATGTAAGCCCCTCAAAATCACTTTATATCTGAATTGGTGCTTAAAAAATGTTTTTGGAAGTTGTCACCGCCAGTTCTGTGAGAAGATCTGGCAGACGTTCCTCTCTACCTCTTGTATGATGTTTTTTGTTTTGGTTTCACTTTCTCATCTCCTTTCCTTCTGCCAGGTGTCACTTATTTCGACTAATCGTCTTCCTTTATAGTCCCTCCCATACTGCCTCACTTTGCGGTTTATACTACTTCCTGGATGAGGTGTTCATTGCTAGAGGCTGCTTCTGCTGTTTGTTCAGATAAGTCTTTTACTTTATTGTGTTTCCTTGCTGGCTTGATTCTAGGTGACCCTGACTCCGTCCGTATTAAGTGCAGGGAGCCGGTGGTCGTGTCCCCTCACTATTATAGGGTTTTCAGGTGTCACACATGATTAGGTACGCGGGCATGCAATTGTCTACCATACAGACCCCTGCATGTGCATAGCAGTCAGGGAGAGCTCTTAGGGTTTTATAGGGCTCACCTATAAGTTTGGGTTTGGGATCAAGCCAGTCGCTTGTTTTTTTATATGTTCCAGCTATCTGTTAACATCATCCGTGACAGAAGTTTTATTAAAAATAAACTTCTAAGTCTTCTAAGGTCCTAAACAAATAAAATTACATTTACAAAATGATGCCAACATAAAGCAGACATGTGTGGAATGAAAACTGATAACTATTTTATGAGGCATTGCTATCTGTCTTAAACGTAGAGAAATTCAAATTTAGAAGATTTTGAATTTTCCAAATTTTTGGTAAATTTGGGATTTTTTTATAAATAAAGGACAAATATATTGACTCAAATTTATCACTGTCGTGAAGTACAATTTGTCACGATAAAACAGTCTGACAATGGCCTGGATAAGTTATTACCATAAAATGACACGTCAGATTTGCAAAAAATGTCCTGGGCAGGAAGGTGAAAACTGGCCCAGGGTAAAAAAGGGTTAAAAGCATCCAGGCTGCTATGTTAACCAATCGGAGCCCTAGGATTTCACTGTGGGGGCTCAGATCGGGAGCCGAATCCCTTTGTCTAATGCCACAGGTGCCACGATCAATGTTAATCACAGCACCTGAGGGTTTAAATGACAGGGTCCAGCAGGATTGCCTTTCCTCTTTATTGTGGCTGGTTTCTGGCTGTATGATACAGCCGGCACCCGCCGCTTATTGAGCTGGCTCCCTTTAGCACGCCTCTCCATATATTCCCTCTACCACCATGACTTACTGGTACGTCACGGTGGTTGAAGGGGTAAACCAATCCTCTAGCCCTGCCCAATCCAACTCAATCCCCTTTGTGCCTCAGTAACAATAATGATGAGCCTCCACACTGTAATGATGCCCTATAGTGCTCCCACACAGCACTGATGCCCCCTTACTGTTTCCTCACAGTAAAGATTACTCCATGTTAGTAGTGGTGCCCCTTATAGCATCATATACAGTAAAATTGCCCACTAATTGCCTCTAATTTTGCCCTCTTAGTGCCTTCCCACACCAAATGATGCTGTTGTAGGGAGGATCAAGACTGCATGACCTGAGTGCCCATTAAGTGCCGCCCTCATTGCAGGATGATCCTTAAGTACAGCCAGCACACTCTGTGATGCCCCCTGAATGTATGGTTGCTAAATGCCCTCCACATAGTATGAGACCCATTTAATTCCCTACACTTCCCTACGTACCGCGCCACAGTGTGATGCCCCTATAAGTGCTGTATACACAGGATGATGCTTGTAACTGCTCCCCACACTGTATGAGGTCTCCATAAGTGCCCTGCACACAATATACACCCCCCATATGTGGCCTCACACATTAGGAAGCACCCAAAAGTGCCATATGGAGCAAGTTATTATTGAGTTTCAAGGCTAATTAAAGTTAGCTTACCAAACAGCAAGTACGTTCATTTCAGATACTGGAATGTTTTACTGTTCTCTTTTTATATTAATAAAATACAAGTCGTCTTTTTCAGTTACGGTTCAGTAATATTCTTCTGGTACAGCTACAAACTGGTTGCTTCACGTTCACTTTGCAGCCTAATTTGCAAGAAAAACTGTCTTATTAAGAAAATGAATATCATTTTTGTTCATTTAATTTTTCTAGTACTAGGTAGGTTTGTGTATTAGATTGATGTAAATGGAAAAAGTAGTTCTCTTGAGGTTAACTTGAGAAAGCTGCTTTTGTAGTTTTGTAATCGGAATAGATCACTGACACTGTAGAATTAGGAACTGTCCAAATGACACAAAAATACATGTTTGGAAATTCAACCTTTTTATCCTATGTCTCAGTGATTGAAATGTGATTGCAATTTAGTGGCATACAATATAAGTCAGTGTACATTAATTTTAGCAGCGATTTGGTGTATATCTTCAAGTGAAACTTAGGACTTGAAAATTGATAAGCTAGGGCAGTGATTGCTAACCTTGGCACTCCAGCTGTGGTGAAACTACGACTCCCAGCATGCTCCATTTATTTCTATAGAGTTCTGAGAGCAGCCAAGCAAGGGGGGCATCTTGGGAGTTGTAGTTATACCACAGATGGAGTTCCACGGTTAGCCATCACTGAGCTAGGGTCATGTAATGTACAAGGACCATGTGTGCTTGCACTTCCGGCCTTCAAATGCAGATTTCCTTGGTGCTCTGCACATTTGGGGCACATTTATTAAGACTGGCGTTTTAGACGACGGTCTTAATAAAGCCCCATAGCTGGCAGTGGTTCTGCCAAATTTATGAAGAGTCGCCGTCCTATACATAACTTCGGCACATCCAGCACCAGTTTTAAGTGCAAGACAGGTTTTGATCTGTCTCACATTTAGACCTTTTTCTTCGCCTGAAACAGGTGTAGAAAATGGTAAATCAGACAGGCCAACCAGCCTTTCCCATTCCTTGCCCTCCCCATGCCCACCTTTTTAGACCTGGTGTAAGCGGGACAAGTCGTAGATTGCTGTGCAACTAGCTGTTAAATGATAAATAACCCCCCTATATGTCTTTAATGCCACAGGAAACAAAAAAAAAACGGTTGCGTGTTACCCATCTAAGTAATAACCAACAAAAAAATGCAGCGCCCACCTGCATCAAGCAAAGAAGAAGCACAGACACAGCCTGCACTCGGTTGTAACAAATTGCAAAAAAGGAGGATGTAGTCCAGCTTCTAAGATGAAACACTTTATTCCAAGCGGTAACATTTCCAAACACAAGATACGGTACACAATCTACGCGTTTCGGATCTGATAGTTGCAGTCCTTACTCATTACAAATGCACCATAGAATCCTGACCCATATATATCACTGGTATACCATAACTTGAGGATAGCTGTTTCATTAACATCTCATTGTGCATTTGTATCTGGTAGATTCTTGTTGTATGTCTTCCTTTGTGTATAGCCCCTTTCTGTTATGGCACAGGCAAGTTGCAGCCTGAATAATAAAACAGGAAGGGGGATGATTGTTTCTGCTTCAGCAAAGTTATATCGGCCACACAGTGAGACAAGAAAATGGGGACCCTACACTTTCTGGGCTGTATATCTGTAGCCCATCTGAATTTATGCATGCTGGAGACACTCCTGTGCTCCTGATTATGTACTATAGCCTCATTTGATGAGGTGCGGCTGGGGACCACCCAAGTTGCCTCCTCACTCGGGTATTTAAGGACCTGAGTTATGGAGATGAAGAGGGGCCTGTATATGGAGGGTATTAAAGTGTAGCTACAATTATAAAATAACGTTTCATAAATTAATAGTGCATGTGAATATAAGAAACTTTGTTATGTATCTTTTTAATGAAAAATGCTTCTATCTGCCTTTATCTGGCTGCTTTGTTCTTTCCTGCTTTTAAGATTGATGTCTATGGAGGAGGAGAGGGAGGAGAAGTCTGCTGAATGGGAGACACACACAATAGAAGGGACTGGTGATGTCTCGAACGCTCGCAGTCGCTATGTAACAACATTGCCTCTATTTCTGTTAGCCATTAAAGGCATCAAACTTATTCTTATTCTGGTTCTGTTAATGAGAGCACTAAATTAACCCTGCTACACTTGGCACTTTTGACTCTCCTATGTCTAGTAGAATAAGGTTCTACCACTGTTCAAAATGAGGTAATAAATCACTTACTAGCTGGCAGCAGGCTTCTCAGCCCTTCTCCACTTCCCATAGACGTTTGTGTGTGAGGCTGGAGCAGGAGACATGCACTACTAGAAATAAGACCTTATGGGAATTGAAAGTGGAGGAAAACAAACTTAGAAGCCAATAATGAAGCCTAATTCTTTAATAAGATATATTGCAAAGTTTGTTATTTTCACCAGTTTTTTTTCATTTATGAAAACTTGTCTATAACTGGAGGTACACATCAAAGATGACTGATGTTACAGTCAACACTCTAAAGGATACTGGATGAAGATACATTGCTTTGAGAAACCTGAAATCAGAGGGAAGCTGATGCTATGGCCAGCACTCCTGAAGGACACTCCAGGAGGATATGAAGCTTTGCTGCTCCTTGGAGCCAGTAAGTGGTTTTCTCCTTCAGACTGTGTTTGTTGGCCACGTAACCTACTCAATTGGACTGTACATCATTAGTAACATAGGACACAAGGCCGAAAAAAGACATTTGTCCATCCAATTCGGCCTGTTATCCTGCAAGTTGATCCAGAGGACTATTGGACTATTTCTTTCCTGGGGCTACTTTCTATCTGGAATACATTAAATTACGAGGAAAACTTGCGTTATATGCAGTGGTTGGACAAAAATATATGGAGTCAAACAGCAAAAAGAGGATGAAATCATTGTACCCAGTGATACAAAGTGTTCTCTCCAAAACAGAACTCTTGGGTATATGTGGAGTTTTGTGATAACATGACCGAGAGAGTGAAGGCAACACGGCACATTCAATAGCTGTCGTCCAGCCAACATCATCCTATCTCGACTCCCCCATAAACATACATATGTGTATGTGTATTCAGTAGGGAAAACGCTGCAGCCAGACACCTCTGGAAGCAACTTCTCTATTTGACATCATCTGTTAATGGAGAGTTGGGAGCTCCCCACTCACCTTAAACTGTCAATCCAACCTGCCATTCTTGGGTTTAACCAATAATACACCAATGTTCAGGTTTCTAGAAGACCGCAAACTTTATGAGGGGGAAGGAATGGGGGTGTAGTGGTTAGTATAGTCTTTACACTTTACGCTGTGGACTGACTTGTCATGGCTATATCTTGTCACAAGATACAAAATAACAAACAAATAAAGTATATAAAAAATAATAATAATAATTTGGTGCTGTTCCATCATCACTTGCTCTTTTGAGCTCCATATGCAGCACTCCAAGAATGTACCTAAGTCAATAAAGCATCTGCATAAAACTAAACACAAGTCTTTTTTTTGATCATTTAATATAGAATTTCACATTTTTATAATACTTCTACAGTTTATTTTTTATTTTTTGCAAACACAGTCAATACTTTTATGTTATGCGCTCTTTCAAGTGATGTATTTTTCCTTAAGGTATGTTTGGGTAATATCTTCTGGAAGTGATGTTCCTCACAGAATGTAGAATGGTTTATTTACAAAAGGTTATGCTAGAAGTTATGGTTATGAAGAATCAACACTGCAAGCTAAAAATCAAAGTTTCTGTAATCTTGTAACATATTCCTGTTGATGTGCGGAGCCCATCTTTTCTCCAGTTTTCCAGTAGTAAACAGCCCTTTACTTGAGTCTTTTCAGGAACAGTTTTGTTGCTAATGTGTTTTATTTCATGGATTGTAGAACAAAGGAAAAAACAGAAACAAATGGAGACTTTTAGGGGGGAGGATTGCCAACTATTATAATTAATACTAAATCTACTTAAAGAAGTTGTGCAGTGGTATAATATTATATAATATGATCTATTCTCAGGATAGGTCATCAACATCAGATCGGCGGGGTTTGACACCCAGCACCCCCTCCAATCAGCTGATTGAAGGGTTAGTGGCACTCATGCGTGTGCTGCTTTCTCTTCAAAATTACCTGCACGTTTATTTTTTATTTTTTACTCCTTGTTTGGAAAATAGACACAAATAGTACACGTTCTGTCTTTTTTGCAGGGCTGCGGAGCGGACATACGGATGCAGACAGCTTCCGTTGTGCTATCCGCATCTTTTGCAGCACCATTGAAATGAATACGGTCCTGTGCATGAGGCCTTACAGTGGGGGGGGGGGTGCACAGTAATTACAATACATTTATTTGAATGGGATAGAGCAGTTGCGCTGCTTCTATAAAGAAGACAACGCGCAAGTAATTTTGAAGAAGAAGCAACGCTCACAGGAGTGAGGCCAACCCTTCAAACAGCTGATTTGAAGGGGTACCAGAAGTCAGACCCCTGCCGATCTACAGTATATGGATGACCTATCCTGAGTATAGGTCATTAATATTAAACCCGTGCGCAACCCCTTTAAGTAGATTGAGCCATTCCTTTTCACACAAAAAAAATTTCTTTACTACAAATATTATGGCGCTGAATGTGACAATTGGTACCTTATCACAATATCAATATCAAAGAGTAACAGCGTGATTTTTCTGGCTCTCAAAACTATCATTTCAGTCAGAATGTGTTTGCAAGTTAGACAATGCCATCACTTTGTGATATCAAGCACATGCTGGTTGGAAAATGGTTTCTATTTCTTGCACGGATCCTTTGCTAAGAGAAGTTTCAATTTCACGTTTACTGTCACCTTAAACAATGCGCTACTCTTTACTAGACCGATGAGAGACAAGACCCTGAAAGCATGGCTTAAGTTAGAAGACATTCCACAATAAGACATGTCAAAAAAATTATGCTGCTCAAAGTTCTAAATTCAGCAGGAATAAAGGAATTCGTTTCACAAATGTAAATCTAGAATCCATCCCTGTTTATGTGTCAGCTAGTCAATGGCAATAATATTTCACTATATTTCCGTTATTGCACTTCATATGCATCAATGGTGTTCTTCTGTCCGCAAAAGATTGTGTTAACGAATGGAATATTAATATCAAGTACTTATGTGTCTATTTCTTATTTGCATTCTGCAGCAGCTTGTAATTGAGATAAGAAATGATTGTGAAGTATAATTCCCAAATTTTTAAATATGTGTTTGTTTCCCTTGTGCATTTAGCAATTGCGAAACCACCTCTCCTTACGTTGCTATGGAGACTGGTGTAGTACTGCAGAAACGACTACTGTACAGGTACTGAATAACTCTGACGGTTTTTAAACACAGCGGGGCGCACATGGTTAAATACAGTTTTTATTTAGTTTTTAGTTTTTCTTAGAATTTTAGAGCTCGTCTGCAATGAATTCCCATAAATTAGACAAACACCTACTAGATATGAAACTATATGGCTTACTGCATAAAATAGACTATACTTTGCATTTTTCTAAGGATTTTAGAATTTTTATAGAATTTTTAAGTAATCAAAAATTATGTGTTGTGGCAGTTCAAGATTCAAAATATACTTTCCATACTCAAATTATTATATATGCAGTAAGGCACCCACTGCTGAAATTTGCAAGAATATTAGAACCAGGTAAGTGGTAAAGGCCAAAAAGCTGGATCTGACTGATAAAATGAGATTCCAACACACGATTATCCATTCTCAATAATGCAGCTGTGCAAAACATAACAAACTCATAATAAAGTGCCAGTGTGTGTGTGTATATGTGTATATATATATATATATATATATATATATACACAGTGCTGCCCATAATTATTCATACCCCTGGCAAATTTTGACTTAAAGTTACTTTTATTCAACCAGCAAGTAATTTTTTGACGGAAAATGACATAGGTGTCTACCAAAAGATAATAAGACTATGTACATTATTGTGGAAAAAAAAACATTTCTCAGATTTTATTTACATTTGAGCAAAAAGTGTCCAGTCCAAAATTATTCATAACCTTCTCAATAATCAATAGAAAAGCCTTTATTGGCTATTACAGCAATCAAACGCTTTCTATAATTGCAGACCAGCTTTT
This sequence comes from Bufo gargarizans, assembly GCF_014858855.1. NCBI lineage: Eukaryota > Metazoa > Chordata > Amphibia > Anura > Bufonidae > Bufo > Bufo gargarizans. The sequence continues at coordinate 281,901,206 of NC_058081.1, forward strand.
TGCATGTCTCCACAGGTATTTTTGCCCATTCATCTTTTGCAATGAGCTCCAAATCTTTCAGGTTGGAGGGTCTTCTTGCCATCACCCTGATCTTTAGCTCCCTCCACAGATTCTCAATTGGATTCAAGTCTGGACTCTGGCTGGGCCACTCCAAAACGTTAATGTTGTTGTCTGCTAACCATTTCTTTTGCTGTGTGTTTTGGGTCATTGTCATGCTGAAATGTCCACTGGTGCCCAAGGCCAAGTTTCTCTCCAGACTGCCTGATGTTGTTGTTGAGAATCCTCATGTATTGCTCTTTTTTCATGGTGCCGTTTACTGTGATTAGGTTCCCTGGTCCATTGGCTGAAAAACACCCCAAAGCATTAGGTTCCCACCACCATGTTTGACAGTGGGGATGGTGTTCTTTGGGTTGAAGGCTTCTCCTTTTTTACGCCAAATGAAGGCAACATCATTGTGACCAAACAATTGAATTTTTGTTTCATCTAACCATAACACAGAAGACCAGAAGTCTTCTTCTTTGTCCAGATGAGCTTTTGCAAAGGCCAAGCGAGCTTTTGTGTGCCTTATCTGGAGAAGTGGCGTCCTCCTTGGTCTGCCTCCGTGGAACCCAGCAGTGTGCAGTGTCCGTTAGAGTGTCTGCCTTGAGACATTGCCACCAACAGAGCCCAGATTCACCAGGATGGCCTTGGATTCTTTTTCATCTCACTAACTATCCTCCTGGCCAGCACAGGTGTCACTTTTGGCTTCCGACCACGTCCTCTGAGATCTTCCACAGTGCGAAACATCTTGTATTTTCTTGCTCAAATGTAAATAAAAGCTGAGAAATGTTTTTTTTTTTTTCACAATAATGCCTCTTGTACATTGTCTTATTATCTTTTAGGTTGCTGGTTGAATACAAGTAACTTAAAGTCAAAATTTGCCAGGGGTATGAATAATTATGGGCAGCACTGTATATTCAGCCTGATTGCACATAATAAATAAACAAAATGAAAATCCTGGTGAAAAAAACTTTACCCATGTATGTTCTCACACTCTGGGATTGCGTCTTCCCCCAATGCACATTTCAGGTTATTCACCATGATTTTATATATTAGATTTGTTTTTGGCCTTTATCACTTACCTGGTTTAACATTATTTTTTCCCCATGTCTGCTTGTGTCTCTTCTAGACTTTGTTGTAACAATAAATATATAAAGAGGTCATCTGGGAATTACTATTGATGATCTATACTCAGGATAGGTCATCAATATCAGATCGGTGGGGGTCCGACACCTGCCATCCCCATCGATTAGCTGTTAGAAGAGGCCGGGCACTGTGTGAGCGCCGCAGCCTCTTCCTAGGCCAGTGACATCACTGGACATCGGTCACATGGCATAGTTGCAGCTCAGCACCATTCAAGTCAATGAGATTGAGCTGAAACACCAATCCCAGTGCGCTTCCGGAAACAGCTGATCTGGGTGGGTGCCGAAACTCTGACCTCTGCTGATATGATACTGATAACCTATCCTGACTATAGGTCATCATTATCTTTACCCGGATAACCCCTTTAATCTTTTAAATATAGGTGATGGTTATATTGTTATTTCAGAGCAATTTTTATTTATGATTGACATTTACGGTAATTTATGCACTAGAAGGTATTATGGTATACAGAAGTGTATGTCCCGGAAATATTGGAGTCAGTATATATGGAAAGTAATATATTTATTTTAATTGTGGTACATACATTTTTCTTGTTGGTAATATTGGGTATATTGAAAAATATTAGAAGCAGTCATATACATAGATATTTACAGATGCTGGAATTTCAAAGCTCTAGCCGTATTATATTTGCAGATATGTATATTAAATTGTATATAAAAATTTTGTCTATAGTTCATTAAATTGTAAATGTAATTGTTAGAAGATTTCAGCTTGATAAAGGGTATGTAACCTACAATGTGATTGCACTTAAAGTGATTATTTAAATTGGATGGGATTCCTTTTTTTTTTTTTACATGTGGGGCAGTATGGATTAAAAGAAGAAGCATTACTCACCTCACTGATCCCTCAATGCTGCAGCTCTAATGTATACCGGGTCCCCACTTGATTACTGCTCCTGACTAAACACAATCAACCAGGGCTTGGAATTAGAGACCAAGTATTGGAACAGCAGTGGCAGGGCATTGGTGAAGTGAGTAATGTTTTCATTTATTAGCTTTTTACCCCCCAAATATAAATAAGTATTCCAACTGAACAACCACTATAATTATTCCCTATAAATTTTACCATTTGGTTATAACATGTTCATAACTCCCTTATGTAAATGTGCCTGCCGAGATATATATATATATATATATATATATACATTGGATATAAAAAGTCTACACACCCCTGTTAAAATGTCAGGTTTCTGTGGTGTAAAAAAATGAGACAAAGATAAATCATTTCATTACTTTTTCCACCTTAATTGTGACCTATGAACTGTACCACTCAATTGAAAAACAAACTGAAATCTTTTAGGTGGAGAGAGGAAAACAAAAAAATAAAATAAAATAACGTGGTTGCATAAGTGTGCACACCCTCTTATAACTGGGGATGTAGCTGTGTTCAGAATTAAGCAATCACATTAAACATCATGTTAAATAGGAGTCAGCATACATCTGCCATCATTTAAAGTGCCTCCGATTAACCCCAAATAAAGTTCAGCTGCTCTAGTTGGTCTTTCCTGAAATTTTCTTAGCCGCATCCCATAGAAAAAGCCATGGTCCACAAAGAGCTTCCAAAGTATCGGAGGAATCTGATTGTTAAAAGGTATCAGACAGGAGAAGGGTACAAAAGAATTTCCAAGGCATTAGATATACCATGGAACCCATTGAAGACAGTCATCATCAAGTGGAGAAAATATGGCACAACAGTGACATTACCAAGAACTGGACGTCCCTCCAAAATTGATGAAAAAATGAGAAAAAACTGGTCTGGGAGGCTACCAAGAGGCATACAGCAACATTAAAGGAGCTGCAGGAATATCTGGCAAGTAGTGGCTGTTTGGTACATGGGACAACAATCTCCCGTATTCTTCATATGTCTGAGCTATGGGGTAGAGTGGCAAGACGAAAGCCTTTTCTTACGAAGAAAACCATCCAAGCCAGGCTACATTTTGCAAAAACACATCTGAAGTCTCCCAAAAGCATGTGGGAAAAGGTGTTATGGTCTGATGAAACCAAGGTTGAACTTTTTGGCCATAATCTCAAAAGATATGTTTGGCGCAAAAACAACACTGCACATCACCAAAAGAACACCAATACCCACAGTGAAGCATGGTGGTGGCAGCATCATGCTTTGAACCAGTTTTTTTTTCAGCTGGAACTTGGGCCTTAGTTAAGCTAGAGGGAATTATGAACAGTTCCAAATACCAGTCAATATTGGCACAAAACCTTCAGGCTTCTGCTAGAAAGCTGAGCATGAAGAGGAACTTCGTCTTTCAGCATGAAAATGACCCAAAGCATACATCCAAATCAACAAAGGAATGGCTTCACCAGAAGAAGATTAAAGTTTTGGAATCGCTCAGCCAGATCCTAGACCTGAATCCGATTGAAAATTTGTGGGGTGATCTGAAGAGGGCTGTGCACAGGAGATGACCTCGCAATCTGACAGATTTTGAGTTATTTTGCAAAGAAGAGTGGGGAAATCTTGCCAAGTCAAAATGTGCCATGCTGATAGACTCATACCCAAAAAGGCTGAGTGCTGTAATAAAATCAAAAGGTGCTTCAACAAAGTATTAGTTTAAGGGTGTGCACACATATGCAACCATATTATTTTATTTTTATATTTTTTCTTCCTTCTACCTAAAAGATTTCAGTTTGTTCTTCAATTGAGTTGTACAGTTTATAGGTCACATTAAATGTGGAAAAAGTTCTGATATGAAACATGACATTTTAACAGGGTATGTAGACTTTTTATATCCACTGTGTATATATATATATATATATATATATATATGAGAGGGACATTCTTGCACTCTCTGAACCAATGCTTCTCAAATATTGAGGCGAGCTTCATTGTGGAAGCTCTCTAATATAAATTTAATAAAATAAATAAAAAATCCTTTTTTTATTGCCTTGTGTCACCATTTTCATGCACCTATAACTTTTTTTTTTCTGCCAATGGAGCTGAGGTTTAATTTTTTACGCGATGAGCTATATTATTAAGACTGCCTTATGGGACGTTAATCTACAATCGCTTTTACTATACACTGAATTATAATACTAATTGCTAATACACTGCGTTTCTAATGTATAGTGATTCTGACAGACAGTCTATTGCACCCTGATAGAGGCAGGATGCAATAGTGGCTGGAAAATGGCAGGGCTAGGGGCCTTCATAGAGACTGACTGCTGTTACATCTACTCAGCACCTCATGATTGTTCACAGGGGTCCAGGTCAGAGGACAATTCTCTTCCCTCTCTGACTGTTCAGATGCTATGGTCGACATTGACCATAGCATCTGGGAGGTTAAACTGCTGAGATTGGAGTCTCCAATCCCAGCAGTGAGGGGAGGGTGCTATCTATACAATACAGTTCTGGCACCGGCAAGCAGTGGCATGGATCCTGCTCCTGAGTAGAGATGAGCAAAGTTGCATGTGACTTTTTTGAATAACTTCGGTAGTCGATTTTTAAAGTGGAAAACCACTTTAAAACTTGAAACCGATCTTGGCTTCAGTTCCGACTAGTACCTCGGAACCTAAGGTGAATAACTCACTTTGTGAATAACTAACTTTGGCTCATCGGAGCCCATACATTTGAATACTGTACGGAGACAAATCTCCTTACAGTATTATTCCGAAGTTTTGAATAAAGCGATTTCGGATTAAGCATCCAAAGCTCGCTTGGCTCAACTCTACTCCTGAGCCTGACCTCACCTTGATGTACCATTAAGGCACGGAGTGTTAACTACCTGCAATCTCTGCCGTAGTAGTTGGATGGAGAGCAGGTAGGGAATTTCTTAGGAATTCTGACACTGGAAACTCGAATATATTTTGTCCCATACGGCGATGATAACTCTTGGTCTGCCTTTTGCTGATTGCCTTTAGGATAAACAAGGAAAAACTTTCCATAAATTAACTCTTAAATGATTGCTGATTAATGACACATTTTCCATATCTAATTATTACTGAAATTGAACTGAGTGCATTTAAAAATGGTATTATCCTTGGAAGTATACAATTTATTCATGCATAGATATAGACTTGCATTGCAATGGCTGTGAGTAAAGAAAAACCAACATTCAGTTAATCCAAATCTTTGACTGGTAATGTCCATGTACATACTATACAAATAGTTTATACTGGATAGTCTCTTCCTTTTCATGTTCTGGGCTTCAGTCTGTGCCTAGATTGAAGGAGAGGTCTGGTCGTGCTGGCACACTAATATGTGTCTTAATCAGCAGCTGTATTACATGTCATAAACCAGTATTAAGTCCTCAGTGGAAGAGCGGGCCTCCATTAGTTTATGCACAGAGGACCACGGCCATAATAAAAACACTGTCATTCTTGCTTCTAGGTTTTATGTAAGGGACTGTGCTAATCATTCTCCTATAAAACTCCAGTTAAATTAGCATGCCTATAAAACATTTGGTAGAAACCCAAGAAAGAAGTGCTTTGTACTTTATCAGGCCTTGAAATAAAGACAATGCCTAGTCTGATGTTCTCACTATAGTGCTCAGTCTAGAAATACAATACAAATAGAGTGCAGTTTGTACAAAGACATAGGCCATTGTTACATAGAGTAAGAATCTATTGTGTAATCCTAACAATAGTGCTCATTCTTGGAATGTCACACTGCTAGAATACAGCTTAAACAAAGACATAGGCCACTGTGACATCGTCTCTCTACCGTACAGTTTATGATGAAGAAAATGTAGACATTTTGGAACTTGAGAAAGACCCAACTATTATAATGGGTTGAAATGTTGCCATTTCTCTGCAAGCACAATAAAAGGTTGATCATTTTAAAGGATGCTGTTCCTACAGCTGCTTGAGATTGTGCTTGGGAGTGAAAACCATTCCACATATGTACACTTGCATCTTTCTGCTTGTTAAAGTCTATTGCAGTCTCAATGTTACATACTCCTACAGCCTAGGAATGAAAATCAAAGCGATTCATAAGACAATAACACACTTTCTAAATGAAGGCACTGTCTAACATAGAGCACAGTTTATAAATGAAGACACAGATTCTTGTGAGATCATTTCAACATTCCACAGCCAAGAATACATTTTTGTTCGATTCTAACGAATCAGTCAGAATATTCAGTTCAGGTTCAGATCGATTCTACCTGAATCAAAAGTGCTCCAACTGGTGTAAAAATGTGTGATTGACACTCTGAGTTCTTCTTGAACTTCTTCCTTTCTTTTTTTTTCCTGTCTTCCTCCACCCTCTTCTTTCAAGGTCTTTAACGCAAAGACAGCAATAGTAAATAATGTCACAGTGACACTGACCGATATAGCTATCTTTAAAGGCATAGCTGACAGTGTTAACAGCCTGTTTAAAAAAACACACCATACTGTCAGATTGATGCTTTTTAAAATAAAGAATGTTCCAAAAATTGTCCCTTATTGAAAGCAGATGCCTGCCAATGTTTTGAAAAAAACTGTGGTATGTTCTGAACAAGCTGTCCAAAAATTATGCTTTAAAGGGATGGCCACTTTCTAGTCACAGTTGACCAATGTGTTTGTAAGATGATTTTATGGCACTTACTATGATAGACTTTGTTAAATTGCAAAGTCTTTTGTGCTGTCCACACAGAGGTCTTGTCCATAAAATGGCTGCTGATCGAAGGTCATGTGACCATGCAAATCAACTTGTGATTTCTCCTCCATTTAAATACACCGCACCTGACATCTGTGCTTCACTGTTGAGAGCCTGGTGAAGGTGCAGTGTGTTTGAATGCAGGAGACACCACATGGAGCTGATTTTCCTTGTTACATGGCCCTCTATTAGCAGTCATCTTATGGACAGAGGACATGGCTTATGAAATATAGCTAATGGCACAGAATAACTACAGAGGCTATATAAGCAATTGCCCTATGGTCATCTTACATACGCAATGCTTACAAGTAGCCAGAAAATGGCCAACTCCTTTAATGTGGCAAGATGCCTGCCTGTTTCTACACTCACACAGTAGTATCAGAGGCGGCAGTGGCTTATTCTGAACTAATGTACGATTGTTGCAATATGCACTTTTTTGAAAACAGAAAAAAGTGTAATTGGATGCCCCCTAAATGCGACCAAATTATACACTGCTATTCACGAACTAAAATACGCTTAATTTCACACCTGTAAATGGTAGGAAAATTGCAACAGTTTTTCCCTCACTGGTATACTGGATTTCAAATGGGGGACACGCCAAAACTTCGCATTCGTTTGGATGAAGAATTTTTTTAAATCTATGCTGAATCCAGTTAATTTAAAATTGATTTGCTCATCTCTATTAATGAGAAACTTTACTGGGACATCATCAATACAGAACACAACTGTGGAATGAAGATGAAGTGACATAATAGCTGTAAAATACGGCCTACAAATAAATACAAACAGTAATGTAACATCATCACAATAGAATATGGTCTAGAGTATGCATAAAAATATGGTTACATCATCAAAATACAACACAGCCTAAATTATGCATAAAGAAAATATTGCAAGATCATCAAAATGGAACACCGCCTAGTAGCCTCCGTGTGTTTGGCTGCTTACCCGTCGGAGTCAGAGACACTTGTGCAGAACGCCAAGGCTATGCTCATGGTTAGGAAAGAGGCTGAGGTAAGGGCAAGCAGAATTCATGCAAATCCATAAATCAGTCCAGAGGTCGAAGCAGGCATCTCGGGGTCCTCATGGTAACAGGCACAGGTCAGGTCAAGTGGCAAATGGATATAGCTCTTTTACAGGGTCTGGCAGACCTGAGTACACTGCGCTGTAAAAATGACATTACATTATTCTGCAGGTCAGTACGATTAACAAATAATACCAAATTTATGTACATTTTGTTATGTTTTATTACTTTAAAAAAAAACTTTGAATTTTTTTTTTCTTTGCATCATCATATTCTGACTCCCATAGCTTTTTATATTTCCTCTTTGTTGGTGGGACACAAGCTGTAGTTTTTATTGAATAGTTATTTGAATATGCGATTATTAGATTGCTTATACCATAGACTGCAATAAATTATTATTGCAATGTATGGCAGTAGTACTATTTGCCTATTAAGTCCTTCAGGATGCGGACGTCTGCACTTACAGATGGCGCCAGGAATGGATCCCATAGCTGCTGGTTTTCTGCTGTTCCACACGGCAGACAGATGGGACTAATGTCTGTGTTTGGTGATAACACTGATCTCAGACTTTTAACCCATCTGATGCCATCGTCAATTGTGACCATGGCATCTGAGGCAGGTTTCCCTGAAGGATCCAAGGCTACCACAGCAATTCTTCTATGACAGGGCTCCATAGGAATTATTGACTATCCCGTAGGCTCCAATGGTAATTCATTGCAGTCTGTGGGACAAATGCATGATCAAGTCCCCTAAGGGAACTTAATATAATTTTTAAAAAAAGTTTGAAAAATATAAAAATTTTAATTGCCCCCTCTTTCCTCATAGTAAAAATAAAAATAAATATACAGTAAATACTGTAATTGTGAAGAAAAATAAAAAATGGGTGATATGCCATTTTTTTTATTGCTTTTTCTCCCCAAAAAATTGAATGAAAAGTGATCAAAAAGACATTCACACTTCAAAATAGTATCCTTGAAAACTAGATTGCCCCACAAAAATGCAACTTCACACAGCTCCATAGACATAACTATAAAAAGTTATACAGGTTTTAAGTATTAAAACACAAGATAAACTATACACTTGTGGTATCACTCTGGTTGTACTGACCCAGAGAATGGAAGGAACAGGTTTGTTTTACCGCGTAGGGAAAGCCATAAAAAATAAAATAAAAATAAAACTATGTTGAGATTGTGTTTTTTTCCCCAATTTCAATCCATTTGAAATGTTTCCATCTATCCACTACATCGTACGCAACATTAAATGAGGACACAAGAAAGTACAACTTGTCCTGCAAAAAACAAGCCCTCATACGGCTATGTGAATGGAAAAATAAAAAAAAGTTATGGCTCTGGGAAGGCCAGGAATAAAAAACAGAAATGCAAAAACACAAAGTCGCTCTGTTTTGAGGCAGGGCTTTATAGAAACTTTAATGGGGGAAAGAGGAGTGCAGAATTGAAGTGTAAACTTTATTATTTATCCAAAATGCAAAATCACCAAATCAATAGCCACCCCCTCCAGCCGGCTAAGATGTCAGCCAGCCTGGAGGAGGAAAGGTGGGGGTAGTGGAGGATGTGCTGACAGGCTGCATAGAGATATATATTCTTTCTCCCTGTGTACACATCCCCAGGGGGAGGGTAACATGGACCTCTGTGCATATTATCAACCTCTTCCCATAAATTAAGGAGCACACTTGGGGGGTATACTTGGGGATCTTTATTTTCTAGAAAAGCAGTGTGAAGTTGCTCACTTGCTCATCTAATCAACCATCAGTGTCTAATGATTGACTCCATGACCCAGATGTTTACCAGCATGCATATCATAGTCACCAAATAAGTTGCACTAAACACCACAAACACACAAGCAAGTTTACATTTCAATAGAGTATAATATACAGAGCACTTTTCTCCCAATACCCATCGCACGCTGTAGTAATAACTATAATGATTATCACTAGAGAAGAATATCTAATATATTTCTGACAGATGGAAAACATTTTCATCAGTCAGAAAATACAGTTTTGCTCATTGACTGTCTTTTTCAATTGCCATCATTTTTTTCCTTTAAAATCAACAGTATTCAGCCTCTTTTCAGACGGATGTAATTCAGAGGCTTCTTTTGAGCACCCGGACCTCCCTCTGATCATCAGAACCAGAGGCATGGCCCTAACTCATTTTCTGATGAACTACAGGAAGTTCAAGTATTGTGTCCATAATGCAAGAGTAATAAGGCCCCCAAATTATACCCATCTGAAAGCGGCCTTATTTAATGCGTTATATGAGGGTCAGGGATTTACGGTTACCGTTTTTATAGGGGGATGGAAATGATATACTAGGTAATTGCCAATATGTGCATGCAAAAAGTTGGTTGGTGCATTCCTGAAGTTTTTGCATTGCTTTAACACATGCACCATTAAATGTAGACATGGGTGGTATATATGAACTCCTCATATCTTACAGGTTTTTTTGCAGATCATATTTTATTCCCATAAGGACTCCTAGAGCACACATTTTATGAAGGTGGTTTTGTGGAATAATTAGTAGGTTATACTTTTATGCAAAGTATATTTTGCTCTTTCGTAAAATTTCGATTTTTTTTTTTTACCTGGAAGTGGTTTGCTGTGTACAGTATACGTTTTTAACACATATGTGGATGATGTATTCCATGGCCTCAGTTTCAGTGTTTTTAAGAGCACACACTCTTGTTGATGTAGTATGTGTAAGATTTGCACACCTTAATATATTACATTTATGATGCTTTTTTGTTTTAATCTGTTCCTGGATGCAAGTTTCAGGTGAAAATGTTTGTTTTGATGCATTTTTGTACTTCCTGTTTAACGAAGAGTTATCTAAAGGTGGACATGGTTGTCAACGGTCCATCAAGGCAGCTGCAGTCATCAGGTTGTCTGCTTTCAGGGAATATATAGGTTTTGAGGGTGCACTTATTTTTCAAGGACTGTAACTGTATTTTATAGCTTACTACTTTTTTAAGTTTCCAGCTTAATACCAGCTTTTTGGTCTTTCCAGTTCTGGTGATTGCATAAAGGTATATCCATATAAATTTAGGCCTAAGTGGTATGTATGAACTCTCCACTTTATGAATATTTATTTTTTACAGGAGTGGTCCATATAACTTAGATTACTCACTAATATCAACTTTTATGCAATTTTTTTATGAAAAATTATACTTACATAAGGTTGTGTGAAGTTGTCTGTGTATAAAGTGCTAAGTGGGATTTCGACAATGTGCCAGGTGTCTACTATCAGACAAAAGAAACTGGCACAAAAAAGTGCCAAGAAGGAGTTGTTTGAATCAAATGAAACTTTATATATGTAAATTTACATAGAAACATAGAATGTGTCGGCAGATAAGAACCATTTGGCCCATCTAGTCTGCCCAATATACTGAATACTATGAATAGCCCTTGTCCCTATCTTATATGAAGGATAGCCTTATGCCTATCCCATGCATGCCTAAACTCCTTCATTGTATTTGCAGCTACCACTTCTGCAGGAAGGCTATTCCATGCATCCACTACTCTCTCAGTAAAGTAATACTTCCTGATATTACTTTTAAACCTTTGCCCCTCTAATTTAAAACTATGTCCTCTTGTAGCAGTTTTTCTTCTTTTAAATATTCTCTCCTCTTTTACCTTGTTGATTCCCTTTATGTATTTAAAAGTTTCTATCATATCCCCTCTGTCTCGTCTTTCTGCCAAGCTATACATGTTAAGGTCCTTTAATCTTTCCTGGTAAGTTTTATCCTGCAATCCATGTACCAGTTTAGTAGCTCTTCTCTGAACTCTCTCCAAAGTATCAATATCCTTCTGGAGATATGGTCTCCAGTACTGCACAATACTCCAAATGAGGTCTCACTAGTGCTCTGTAGAGCGGCATGAGCACCTCCCTCTTTCTACTGGTAATGCCTCTCCTTATACACCCAAGCATTCTGCTAGCATTTCCTGCTGCTCTATGACATTGTCTGCCTGCCTTTATGTCTTCTGAAATAATGACCCCTAAATCCCTTTCCTCAGATACTGAGGTTAGGACTGTATCACTGATTTTATATTCTGCTCTTGGGTTTTTACGTCCCAGGTGCATTATCTTGCGCTTATCAACATTAAATTTTTATTTCTACTTGAAGAGTGAGGTGGTGCTCTTTGTCTGCTTTTTACTGATTCATATGAAACACCCCTGTCCTAAAAAAACTAAAACTTGATCATTTAAAATGAGTATTATGTTGTTTTGTAGCAGCAGGGATACAAGACACTGTATAAACAATTGGCAGTTCAGTTGTTCAATAATATATTCTTAAAGAAAGAATTAACTCTATATGTTTTGTAGTTGGCTTAGAAGAAGGAACTTCCTGCAAAAGGGATCTTCAACAGACTGCTTTTACAGGAAGAGTAATGTAGTGTCTATGTGATGATATATGTAAGTAATGACAATATTAGAGCAAAAAGGATACATTTATTGTGGAAAACTAGGTGGAAGCCCTACCATGAGTAGCAAAACATGTGGCTGCAGTATATCCTGTACATATCGCTGAGCAGTTAAAGGCCCTCGTATCAATACTAGGGATGACCGACTGCTGTATGCAGTGGCTTCCATAGATCATCACATCAGCAGTTGGGGTAGTGTGTCGCTTCACAGCAAAGTTAGGATTAAGTGTTCATCAGGAGGCCTTCATACGTGAACCTGACCGTTGTGGTATCCCAAACAGAATATGGATTTGTCGCTAAAGATGATACGGTTCCAGTCTGTAGCAGTCCAGGTTTCTTGTTTGTAACATCACTGAAGGCAAAGGCGACAGTGGCAGACTGTTAGTGGCAGGACACATAATCAGTGCTGTGACACCAAATTTCCTTCTGCTAAGCACCTGGAAATGATCCTGGCAGAGGCAAGGTTGTTTAATGAAGGTGCCACCTGTGTCTGGATGGTGGACAACAAAACTGCAAGAGCTGCTTGTGCATTTCACAGATCAAACAGTCCTCTCTACTAATGGTCTGCAGGGGCTGTCCTGAGCCTGCATGCTGTGTGTGTGTCCTCAGGTAACCACTTTTCCCAACACCTTGGAACAGTTCAGTCAGAAAAGTCTCGATTATGGCAATCCGTTGAAACAACTATGATGCTTTTCTCAGTCCAATGATGCATCCCCTCTCAAAACCTGTAAACTAGGCAAAATGTATTTGAGGGTGTCATAGAGGCTAGTCTAGCAGTCAACAATCTCTTACCAAGAGGTACACTACCCCAAAGTAGCCTTTGAGAGCCTTTTAGTAGCACAGCAGGGGAAGCACTTTTACATCCTCTTGTGTTAAGACCCAGGCCACACCTGTAATCATATACATATCTGCCTGAGGCATAACCGCATGCTGACTTTTGAAGCAATCCAACATTTCCATTTGGGAGCTTTTTTTTGTCATTCAGAAAGTGGACATGGTGGCTTGATGTTTCTCCACATTCCACATTCTCCACAATTATTTTTTGAATCCTCAAAATGCTGTAAAATAAATTGAAAAAAACAATACTTCACCAATTTCCCACTGCTGTGGTTCTGAACCTTCTCAGTTCCACTGATGGTCTCATCTGCCTGGTGCCAGTAAATGCCCACACATTCAATCTCTGGCCACGTGATGACCCCTACTTAAGAGGCAACAGAAGGAGAAACCTGTGGAACACCAGAGAAGTGCTGAATCTGCAGTGCTGGGTTATTTGTTAGGTGAGTGTGTATTTTTATTGTCTTTACACAATTGAGACTTTTGAAAATAATTTGTAGCACATGGACAACCCCTTTAATTCTTTTATCAAAATCTCTGTGGTATTGGACATGTAAGCCTAGCACAACGATCTTAACCATCTAATTGTAATATTCGAACTGTATATCAAAATATTAAATTGAAAAGTGGTTATGAGTGAATTAGCAATGCTTTGAGACATCTGCATCAACCATAATGTGATATACACATATCTGTGGTTTCTGTTAATAACTTGTTCTTTGATGTTACAGATGCTGAAATATTTCCATTGATGAAACAATGCTTAGTAATAATTATTATGAGCTTATTTGAGTCCTCAAAATGCTGTAAAATAAATTTAAAAAAAACAATACCTCACCAATTCCTCGCTGCTGTGGTTCTGAACCTTCTCAGTTCCACTGATGGTTTCATCTGCCTGGTGCCAGTAAATGCCCACGCATTGGGCTATCACAGTGAAAGACGGCTTGCGTAATGGCTAGTGCTGCATTGAGTGCAATAGAGTACAATCTACATTTAAGTATCGTAAGAATTCAAGTACTCAAATTGTTTAAAAAAAAATCCTGTATGTAAGTTAGATTGTTATAAGTTGTAATACTGTATGTTATATTATCTATATATGTTGAGTAATTCTTACCATATTCATATACTTACCTGTTTTGACAGTATTTTTATCCCCTAACAATCTGCTTTTGGCTGTTAAGAGAAAAATAGATTGTGTCTTTTCATGGATCCATCCACTTGGTGATCCTGAAGAAGGTCATATTTTATGGTACCAATCTACTTTAGAGGCAGGACAGCCTTTAACCCATGTGAACTATTCGAGCATTTGAAGAAGTATAGGCTATAAAACCTAAAATGGACGGTTAAATTTTATGATGGCAGAAGACTTAAGGAAAATTATTGTTCCATGGTGTAGGATTGCAAAAATAAATGACTTAAATGTCTTTCAGCCTCTCCCTTTCTCCCTACATAATTATTTCTGATGTTCTGCTTTAGTAGAACATGGAACAGGTTGCAATGAGCTGTGGTGTGTATTATTTTATGAATATATTGTCGCCGTCATGTTCATACAGCATCTGTACCGATCATTTCTCATTGCTTCGCTTTGTTTGGTTTTCTCCTTATGCTTGAAGCTACAGTTAAGCGGCCTGAGGAGAAAAAAGTAGCTGGCAAAGGACAAAACGAGGAATCTCATGAGGAGGATTAGAAAGAGAACTTAAGGCATTCTGTAAAAGGAGGTTACTGAAGAATTAAATAAAAAAGGAAACAGGTTGTGTGCATCTGCAGCTACGTAGGGCACAGCGAGTTGTATGAGCAAATTTCTATCTTCTAATGTGTGAAACACAAAATGTGGCTGATTTCCTAAATGTTGTTGGCTATTTAAAACATTTGTAAAGGTAAAGTAGGTCAATTAAAGATTTAACATATCTTGTGTTCTCTCACACATTTACAGAATTATACTGCAGGAGCTGGCTCTAGGCTAAATGGGAGGATTAACATGGGTGCAATGAGCCGGTTGCCAATTACCAGTACATAGTGAGCTGTGTTTTGACTTTTCATATTACAGTCATTTGCAGTATGTTTGGTATGCTACCTAAGTCTCTATAGTAATACACAGTATGTATATGTGTGTATGGCTGAACGCAACTGTAAAGTGTTCCTCCTTCGGCACATGCACCTTTCCGCTAAAAGTGCAGGCGGGTTAGGCAACTGGACATATATTAGCTTCTTTGGGCACAGCTGATAGCTGTCCTCCTAGGGTACTTCCTCATGCTAATCATTTAACTCTTTACAATTTATAACAATCATGGAAACTATGGGCGCGGACAATTTTTATATCTACAACTTGGGACAAAGTTGTTAGGCGGAGATATATATATATATATATATATATATATATATATAGATATATATATCTATATATCTATATATATTCAAACAATATTATTACCTAATTTTAAGTAAAAATAAAAAAATATACATATTTGGTGTCCCCAAATACAAACTCTTCCAAAGGACAACAGTGGTTCAATATGTAGGGTTGACTTTGTATTCATGTGTGATTGGTGATGGTTTGGAGCATTATGATCCCTCTTCTTTCTGCTGTTTATCGGGTTCTGAAATATGCCATCTCACCAGTTTCACACTTATAATCTATCCCAATATGCTATTAATATGAAATTGCTGAAACCCCCAATGTAATAATCTGTATGGTATTCTTGGTATTGGTGTGGTATTCTTGGTATTGGTGCGGTACCTTGTAGAAACAAAAAAAAAAAAAAAGTTGTTTGAAGCACATCAGAAGGCTGTGGTGCAAAGAAGTGACTTTTTGTCTACTTTGAACTTTTTTTAAGTACTCAAGGAAAAGCACCAATTCAGTTTATTTCCTCCTGTTTTCATAATTGTTTATTTTGTTTAATCATTTGTTTATTGTTTGTGTTTTTTATATTGCTACTGGTTATCCTTACAACTGCTTCAGCTTACTAACTTATAGGCTGTAGAACATTGTGACACTTAAATGGGTTGTGTCACTTCTGCAAGTGGCATTTATCATGTGAACAAAGTTATTATGTGGTGGGCGCCCTTTAAGAGGAGAAAGAAAGTGCTTGTTTTCGTGACGCCAGTTGTTATGAAGCAATAAGGGCATAGGGCCCCTTTTAGTGATGTAGTGGATGGTACCCAGGTGTAGGGCAGCCTATAATGTCCGTTTATGTTGGTGCACGTGTTTTACGGTGCTTCTACCTGGATACGCTGGACCCTAGGCGTTGGCTCCGCAACATTGAAAAAGGGGGTTTGTTGATGAAGGTGATGAGGAAATAAATGGAGCCCAGAGCTTGTGATGAAGTTGATAACATCTTTGCTTTGCATAAACGTTTCTCCAAACAGTTTCAGGCTTTATCTTGGTTCCAGCAGGCATTAGCATTAGCTGTGGCAGGCAAACTCCTCTCTGCTACATCTGTTGCTCTCTGGCTCTGCTGTGCTGACATGATAGCTGTAGAACTCAGCTTTCTCTGGGTGCTGCAACTTCTCTCGGTAGTCTGTCTCTAGATTGGTCCAGGGAACTTTACTCTTGGCTTCAGAGGCTTTAGGCTTTGTTCTCTGTGTCCAGCAGAGCTGAAGGTGCTCCAGCTGGCCTGGGCAAGGCACCTCCAACAGGAACGGGCACCTCACATTATACACTGCTCATTTCCATGGTTACGACCATGCTGCAGTGGCCATGCTTGTACACTATAGAAAAAGTGCCGGCCTCTTTAGTGACTGGGGCTGCTGGAGCTCACATAGGCTGGTGCTTTTTTCTATAGTGTGCAAGCATGGCCACCATGGAAACGAGCAGTGTATAATGTGATGGACAAATGAAACCAGGCAGCAAAGGAAGCAATATGGAGAATCACAATACATTAGTAAGTGGCTTGTATTACCTTTCTCTACATGATAAATGATATTTGCTGAAGTGACACAACTCCTTTAAGGTAATAAGACATGATTTCAGGTTAAGACTGCACTAAGAGTTTGTAACTATGGAGACACAAAGCTCCGCCCAGCAGCTTAAAGGGAAAGTGTCATCAGAAATTGTTTGAATCATTTTTTTATCTTAAAAATCTTTTTTTTTTTTTTTTTTTGGTTTTTTTTTAGGCCACTATCTATGTTACAAAATGAATCCTAAAATCATGTATTTCTCACATTGGCCACAAAGCTTACCTACCACTAAGCATCAATTATTGGTCTCTTCAGATCAGCAGTCTCCTTATAATCATTACAGGCAGGGTTATAATGACAGATATTACTTTTATATAGATAACACACGAGTCATCATTCACAATTGGTAATTGTCCGAGCTTGTCTACTCCCTCCCTGTACAATAGCGTCTGTACAGGTCGCAGACCATGCCTAGAACACCCTCCCGGGGTGTCAGAGTCTTCTCCTTTCTATTGTTTCCATGGTGGCTGCTGTAAAGCATATCTCTAAATGCTCAGGCAAGATGGCTGTTCCTGTAATCATGTTCAGGAATTAAATAAATCAGCAACCAGACAATGAAAACAGATTTGAAAAAAAGGAATATGTGCCACTATCTGGTTTTAACTGGCAGAAAAGAATGATATGCGACACTTTCCCTTTAAATACCACAGAAGATAATTTATATGATTGTTTACATCTTTATTAAATTATGAAAATCGTGAACATATATGTTCACGATTTGCATAATTTAATAAAGATATAGACTTTGGGTATTTGACATTGATTCTTTTTGGTGTATAGATCAGTCTGGCCCCACTGGATCCCACTGACAGCATTAGTTGCTGGGCTCCATCTTTTGGGGGGATAATTGTTTACATGTAATTCTGATTTCTTTCCGTGGTGCTTTATAACAAGGTGTACACTAATGCACCGCTGTATTGTTACTGCATGCATGACATCCTGCCGTGCCACAAAATCATGGTGCAATTAGATGTGTACGTGTTCCTGGAAGAGCTGGCTAGTGTCATGTGGATTTCCGTACATGGACAGATAAGCCATCTGGAAACTCTCAAGATATGGGCCTTGCTTTATGAAGCAATCAATAATGCTGATGGAAATGAGCAGAAAGACATTTGCCTCTGCTCAAGAAATATTTTACTACTTGATTAATGAATACAAGCGGTCTAATTTTCTTGGTTCTATCATGTCATTAAGAATGACAATGATGTTATACAGTTGTAGCACCTTACATTATCAACTTTTATGGTCCTCGAACACTGTCTAAGTAACTGTCTAAACCTTTTTCCGGAAGGTTTTGATGTGATACTATTTAGATGTCTAAGAGCTGTGTATGAATTGACATGCTTATTTTTCTATGTTATTACCTGTGGTCAAATGCACAGACAGTACTATACTATAAACATACACATTTATAAAAAATTGTAGCCTAAAAGTGCATTTACACGGCTCGAGAATCAGGCGGATTATTGGGAATGACCGATCCTGCGAAGGTCATTCCCGACAATCTGGCCATGTAAATGTGCCACCCAATGAATAAGCGCTTTCATGCAGGCGCCAGATCGTTCTGGGCAGGAGATCGTGCTGTCTAAACGGCAATCTACTACTCAGAAACCATGATTCTGTACTAGGATGAGGGATCGCAATAGCAATCTATCGTTTTCATACTGTGAAGGAGATCGCTGCATGTAAATGCACGCTCTCCTTCACTGAACGAGCGGCCGACTGTCAGGAAGGAACACTTCCTTCTAACAATTGGCCGCTCAGTCGGCACGTGTAAATCCAGCTTAACTCACAGTGTTTTTATAGAAGCTCAATAATTTTATAGTTTTTTTTCCCAGATTTATTTAACTAATGACCTATCAATTCCTCAGGCAACAAAGCCTTCTCTCGGCTCACCAATCACAGCTCAGTACATTGTATCGCAGCCGTCTTTGCTCAGCTTAGCCCCATTCACTTCAAAGGGGTTGAGCTCCAGCTAGGCCATATGACTAATGAACGTGACATCACATCACCTGGTCAAAGTGGCAAGAAGACAACAACACTACTGCAAGCGCCATTGCCTTTTCAAAGAGCTGATCATCCGGATTTCCGGGTGTCGGACCCCCACCAATCAGATACTGATGATCTATCCAGAGGATAGGTCATCATTAAAAAAATCTTGAAAATCCGCTTCAAACTTTTAGTTTAGCAAGCAGTGAGTAGATATGTAAGGGAGATGGCATACATTTCAGGGGTACTGTGCACTAGCCTTCGGCAGCACAGACTGATAACTGTATCAGACTGCATGTGAACAGCCCATTGCCCAACCCTACCCAGCCACACCACGAGAGTGACTGAGAAGGAAAAATTAGCAAATTGTGGATCTGCAAAAAACGGATGCCGCCCGTGTGCCTTCCGCAATTTGCGGGACGGAACAGGAGGCCCATTATAGAAATGCCTATTATTGTCCGCAAAACGGACAAGAATAGGACAGGGGCCACTGAACGGAGCAACGGATGCAGACAGCACACAGAGTGCTGTCCGTATATTTTGCAGGCCCATTGAAATGACCGTTACGGAATCAAAATACGGAACGCAAAAAAATACGTTAGGTTGCATAAGCCCTAATGGTTCATTCCCCTTATGTGATTTTATTGTGCAAAAATAGAAAAAATAAAAACAAGCTAAATGTAGTGTCCTTATAATTATGACAGAAGTAGTGAGAGAATAAAGTTAACATGTCACACGCCACTGTGAACCCGATAAAAACTGGAATTGATGTTTTTTTTCATGCTGTCCACCACCCCTAAAGAAATTATAAAAGATATACAGTTCCTTGCATTAATTGCACTCTATAATGGTGCTACTTAAAAATGCAACTGTCAAAAACAAGTAGCCATACCGCCAAGTTGACAGAATAATAAAACAATGTTTAGGTATTGAAATGTGGAGACAAGAAAATAGCTAAAACACTCTCCTTGCGCCCTGAGGATTCGAAATAGGCCACATTCTTAATGGGTTAAATGCTGCGGATGTGTTTTTATCAGTGTCTAAGTTATAAATATAAGTTATAATCTTTACGGTTTATTTTAGGTTTTTTTTGTATTTGGTTTTCAATAGGGTTGTCCAGAGGAAAATCAAAGGAGAAGGTTGGCAACGCTGTCCTTAGACATTATTGAAGTGTTGTTTGCACTATATTCACTGGAAGTAATCCTATCCTTAGGTCACTTCTGGCATGGCGTAAAGCTGTCCTTAGAAGATCAGCAAATGCTGCTATCAAAACACAGTGTCCACTTAAATAATACTCTTTGGGCCTTAGGGAGTCCTATGAATTGGATTGGCTTGCTGCAATACTTAGTCTTCGTAAATAACTGGAATAATATCAGTTTTAATAGTATGCGGTGAGAGGCTGCATGAACATTCACATATGTAACCTTGCCTTTTCTTTCTGTTTAATGTCATTGATTTAAACAGCTAGGCTGAAGCAATGTATCTTATTGATGATCTTGCCATTAGATGACTATGTGCAAATCACTTATTGATCTGTTGCAAGGAATCTTTCCCATCTGTCCATATAGCAAATGTATATAAATGGTCATCATGACTACTTACCTCAAAATCTATTACTGTGTTCATGAACAGCCTCTTAGAATTGAACACTGAAATTATACTTGAGTTTCGCTGTCTATTAGATGTGTAGAGTTTTACTAAAGAATTTTCAGAATTATTCACCTACTTGTAAACTACTATAAGATAATCCATTTACCTTATTAGAGACCCAGTGTCAATAACAAAGTCAACATGCAGGGTCAGTCTCTGGCATACAATTAATCAGAAGTTAATTAAGTACAAAAAAGGGAAAAAAAAAGTTATTAAAATTTTAATTAACTAGCATCCCCTGGGCATACAATCCTAGTGTTAGGGCACATCCGTGTGTGTAAGGTAGAAATTTACATACAAATGTAGATTAATGTGCTGTTCCATAGACAATGTGGGCAGACTGTATAACCAGGGCATAGGTCTCACTCTCCCCCATCTACCAATGAAATTAGGTAAGAATCATTACACAGCTTATCCCCCCCAAAGGACCAAGAATAAGTAACAATGGGATATTTTAATACTTCATTACATTCAATAGAAACAATAGCTTAAAAGTGGATCTGCCACTAAATATCCCACTTTATGTAAGTGCAGCATATTACAGGGTCTTGTCAGCTCTCTTATTAGCCAAACCAAATTTATCATCAAGGGAATGTATCATCAGTTGTCTAGTGCGGTGTCCTAACTGTAATGGGCAGTGGGTGTGGACTCGCTGAACAAATAACTGGACTGACTTTTGGCTAGTCCTAAGGGCTTTATCCTGGTGATCCCCTAGTGTTCCCCCTTTAACCTCTATAAAGGGATCTGGTCTTCACTACAGGGGGCCCACCAGGCAGCTACCTTTTGGAGTAGTCCCACTGTAGTGGGTAGCTGACCCACAGGGGTCAAATACACCGGTGTAGGGCACCAAATGATCAGGCAATACTAATTGGTATACAGACAGACATCAGGTCACGCAGAGTTTGTGCAATTCCATGAAGCTAATTCGAGGGCATGCAGCAAATGTCAATATGGCAGGCAGGATAAGGTCAGGACAGGCAGTGGAGTATCAAAGTTGGTTAAGAGGCAGACCTTCGGTACATGGACAGACAAACAGAATAGCACAACTTGACTGGTAAACTAATGAACTAGGAACTTAATTCTCCATGAATTAAGAAAATAAAAATAATTAAATATTACTTTATTATAAATATATTCCCAAATACTTTTCATTTGTCAGGAGAGATAATGGATGACACACAGAGAACAAAAATTTGACAAAAGGGCCTTTTGCAGACAGTTTTACAGATGAAGCCATCAGAAAATTTAGAGCTTTATAAATCCCTTTTAAGGATCTTTTGAAACAATGTCTTTTGGGGCAAGAAATACCCCTTTATTAGGTTTGCAAAAGACAGTAATAACAAAAGCATGCCACTCAAATGTTGTTGTATTTTAATGAAGAAAAAAGTGATCAGTGGTGGTAATTCCTCCCCTTGGGAGAACCAAATAGGGGTGTACATCTATTCAAACTAAGCATTCAAAGTCACATAACACATTAATAAGGGCTCTTCAAGCTCCAGATTGTCTGATGGCCCTCTGTGCCCGGCAAGTCTTTCCTGAAGAATTATTGACAGGACAGTCTCTAATCACCTCCATTACACAGATGAAACACTAATTGTCTTGTCACGGACATCGTCAAGGACACTGATGTGTGAATAAGGCAAAAAATACTATCTCTGAGGGCTTCCTTACACAAAGTATTTCTTATTTATCAGGTGCTAATTAGGATGAACATATACATTAAAAGTATATTACAATTGAGATGTCTACTATTATGATGTATTATTGTATATAAATACAATAATACATTATAATAGTAGACCTCTCAATTGTAATGTTTTATTCTAATTAACAACTAATCATTAAATATTTTTGTGAGGAATCCTTAAGAGCTGGTATGTTTTGTCTTACAGTAACTGCAAAGAATTCTCATATGCAACAGGTATTTAATTCCTATGGACAGCTTTGAAAACCTAGATTAGTATTGTGCATACAGCAAAGACAAAAGCATCAGCTTAGTCTTAAATTCCAATAAGCAGCTGAATTATTGCAGATGTAAATTACATTATGTAAATTACCAAAATATCTAGTTATTAAAGGGGCTGCTATATGGGGGAGAAAAAAGAACTGGGTCGCACATCCACAGTGCTTGGCTTTGACCTAAAAAGTGTACAGCCCCCCGTATTGCATGCTGTACAAGAGGCATTAGTGTACATTTTGATCAAAAGGCATAAGCCCACTCACCACGTCAAGGAAGCCTCTATTGAGTGGGACCTACTCTGACAAAAGGGCGCAGCACGGTGCGATGACAAAGCGGCGATATCCTGGTAGGCGGCGGGACCCAGGAGTCAAAGCAGCAACCATGCTGTCTGACAATGCCACCCATGGCACTGGGTCCCACCAACCCACCAGAACAGCACCACAGAAACAAAGGCCACCGCACAGTACTGCACCATGTGAACAGCTGTCTAACACAGCATGTCCATTACTATCAGGAGCTACAGGTCAATGACCACTATATGCAATCCTGTGTGATTAAAACCACCTGTGCCGAATGGGAGGAGTGCTGACACCAGTAATAAAGAAGAAAGATTCAAATAACAATTATATGGGGGAGTAAAAGAACTGGGTCTGCTCACTCCTGGAAAACCTTTTTAGCAGACCCCCTAGCGTGGCCAGACCTACGGTGGGTGGGTGTATGCAGTCTCCAGGTGCAGGCAGTTCCGAGAACAGCCCAATGAAGGCCCCCAGCGGCTGTTCTCGGAACTGCCTGCTCCCCCAATGCTGACAGACACCCTTTAAAGGTACATTACCCATTGACAAGAAGGGGCTCAGATGGAGAGGATTATCACATGGTGTCAGGATGGGATTATACAAGGTTTGTTTGTAGTTTGTGATCATGGAGACACATTGGTCTGTGTAGTCTCTGTATACACGTTTTATGGTGTCCTAACTAAGGGCAACATAAATAAGTGACTTATTCTCTTAGCAAAATGCTGGGTCACTTTCTTTAATTGACCCAGTCAAATCTGCCAACATCTTGTATTGAAAAGCTCCAGCTGATAATTATGAGTCCTGAATATTCATGAGCTCCTGACTCTCCCCACCTACCTGCTACTGAATGACATTTTTTTCCATATGAATCAGCAGCAGGTGGGCAGGGGAGTGGCTATAGCTCTGAATTAAATATACGCTGGACTCAATGACATCACGCTGGACTCGAATCAGCTCATTAGCATGCGGCATGTGGCATCTTTGTGTGTATATTATGAGGTAACCATCTGTCACACCAGTAATTGAATACATCTAAGGTACTTTTTAGTAGTTAAATGATTGTATATAATTAGTTAGATTATAATCAAATATCCACATGACAGGTTCCCTTTAAGACTAATTTAGTTTTTATTTTAAATACATTGAAGCCATATATTTTTCTAATATAATAATACCCTTCATTGCAGATTTTCAGTAATATGTTCGGTTACAACCCTGGGGAGACTGTGTATGGTTTAGACATTAAATGTGTTGAATGAACAGATACATACTTTCTGGTTTTATTATACATTCTGCAGCCATTTCCTTCTGTCTGTTATACTACATTTAAAGCCCCAGCTGAAAAGAAACTTGATGGGTTTTGTTGCTTTAGAAGTGTAAATATAGTTCTGCTTCACAAAGTGTCTTAGATTAAACATTTTTTAAGAAAGTAAAATTGCACACTTTGTAAGAAACATCAAGAGAGTGAAAGCCGCCAACTGATAGAGACAATGAAAGTCCCCCTGAATGAATGTCCTTGATTTTGTTTCCCAGTCTTTCAAGCAAACCACGGTGTAATATTGCTGGTCTGCGAGCTTGTCTGAAGGGTAATCCCATAAATTTATTGCTGTCTGCTGAGGAGGAGTGGTGAGCTGAATTAATTCACTGTTTGTACTGCATTGTTTCCTCTACATGATAGACCAGGGCGTTTTATACCAGAGCAAAGTTTTGTCTTCATTTTCTTAATGCTATATTACACTGCCGATCATTGCCTGATGAACGGGCAAACACTAGTTCATCGTGCAATTCTGATGTTTAGGCATGCTTAAAAATCAGCGCTTGCCGGCAGCAGAACGGGGGAAATAGCTATTGGTGACACAATCTTTTGCATATGTCAGGCCCATTAAAGGTTACAGACACATTCACTATATACATTGGGAGATCTCTTTAAAGTGACCTTTTAACAACTACAGTCGTAGCCAAAAGTTTTGAGAATGGCACAAATATTAGTTTTCACAAAGTTTGCTGCTAAACTGCTTTTAGATCTTTGTTTCAGTTGTTTCTGTGATGTAGTGAAATATAATTACACGCACTTTATACGTTTCAAATGCTTTTATCGACAATTACATGACATTTATGCAAAGAGTCAGTATTTGCAGTGTTGGCCCTTCTTTTTCAGGACCTCTACAATTTGACTGGGCATGCTCTCAATCAACTTCTGGGCCAATTCCTGACTGATAGCAACCCATTATTTCATAAATCACTTCTTGGAGTTTCTCAGAATTAGTGGTTTTTTGTTTGTCCACCCGCCTCTTGAGGATTGACCACAAGTTCTCAATGGGGAGTTTCCAGGCCATGGACCCAAAATGTCAGCGTTTTAGTCCCCGAGCCACTTAGTTATCATTTTTGCTTTATGGCACGGTGCTCCATCGTGCTGGAAAATGCATTGTTCTTTACCAAACTGTTGTTGGATTGTTGGAAGAAGTTGCTGTTGGAGTGTGTTTTGGTACCATTCTTTACTCCATGGCTGTGTTTTTGGGCAAAATTGTGAGTGAGCCCACTCCCTTGGATGAGAAGCAACCCCACACATGAATGGTCTCAGGATGCTTTGCTGTTGGCATGACACAGGACTGATGGTAGCGCTCACCTTTTCTTCTCTGGACAAGCCTTTTTCCAAATGCCCCAAACAATCGGAAAGAGGCTTCATCGGAGAATATGACTTTGCCCCAGTCCTCAGCAGTCCATTCACCAAACTTTCTGCAGAAGATCAATCTGTCCCTGATGGGTTTTTTTGGAGAGAAGTGGCTTCTTTGCTGCCCTTCTTGACACCAGGCCATCTTCCAAAAGTCTATGCCTCACTGTGCGTGCAAATGCGCTCACACCTGCCTGCTGCCATTCCTGAGCAAGCTCTGCACTGGTGGCACTCCGATCCCGCAGCTGAATCCTCTTTAGATGACGATCCTGGCACTTGCTGGACTTTCTTGGACGCCCTGAAGCCTTCTTAACAAGAATTGAACATCTTTCCTTGAAGTTCTTGATGATCCTATAAATTGTTGATTGAGGTGCAATCTTAGTAGCCACAATATCCTTGCCTGTGAAGCCATTTTTATGCAACGCAATGATGGCTGCACGTGTTTCTTTGCAGGTCACCATGTTTAACAATGGAAGAACAATGATTTCAATCATCACCCTCCTTTTAACATGTCAAGTCTGCCATTTTAACCCAATCAGCCTGACATAAAGATCTCCAGCCTTGTGCTCGTCAACATTCTCACCTGAGTTACCAAGACGATTATTGAAATGATCTGAGCAGGTTCTTTAATGACAGCAATGAAAAGTTTTTGGGGGGATTAAGTTAATTTTCCTGGCAAAGAATGACTATGCAATTCATCTGATCACTCTTCATAACATTCTGGAGTATATGCAAATTGCTATTATAAAAACTTAATCAGCAACTTTTCCAATTTCCAATATTTATGTAATTCTTAAAACTTTTGGCCACTACTGTACTGTATCCCGTAGTACTACTACTACTGTAGGTTCATTACACCTTTTTATATAAGCAATACACCTCAAAAAGGCCGCTCCCATTTTGCTGCAACTCACTGCTTAGTATCTGTCACGGAAGGTGTACAGAAAACTAGAAGACTCAAAATGAAGATCCGACTGACTGGATCCAAAACTAAGGAACCAAAGGGAGAGCCCTGCAACAGACCTAGCTCTCTCCCTAACTGCTCAGCCTATGCAAAAATCTCAATGGTAGATGATTGCATATCCTCGTTCCTCGACTGTATAACACCTGAACACCCTATAATAGTGAGGGGACACGACCACCGGCTCCCTACACTTGATACGGAGGGAGTTAGGGTCACCTGGGATCCAGCAAACAGGAAAACACAAATGAATGAACAAAACTTATCTGTAGAAAACTCAGTAGTAGCATCCAGCATGCACACACTCCAGAAAGTTGTATAAACCGCAAAGTGATGCAGTATGAGAAGGGATTTAAAGGGATGCAATCAGTGCAACTATATGACAGCAGAGAGAGGCTAACGAGATGAGAAAACGAAAGCAAAACAAAAGGAACCTCAAGGAGGAGGTTCTGAAGAACGTCTGTCAGAGCTTCTCAGATGTCTGGTGGTGACAGTACCCCTCCTTCTACGAGTGGACTCCGGACACTCAGATCCCACCTTCTCAGGATGGGACCTATGGAAAGCCCTGATGAGACGAGTGGCCTTAATGTCCGTCACTGGGACCCACATCCTCTCCTCAGGACCATAACCCTCCCAATGAACAAGGTACTGGAGAGAACCACGGACAACACGAGAATCCACAATCCTAGAGACCTGAAATTCAAGATTACCATCAACCACAATCAGAGGAGGAGGCAAAGACGAGGGTACAATGGGTTGGACATAAGGTTTTAATAAGGACTTATGAAAAACATTATGGATCTTCCAAGTCTGAGGAAGATCAAGACGGTAGGCAACAGGATTGATGACGGACAAGATTTTGTAAGGCCCAATAAACTTAGGACCCAACTTCCAGGAGGGAACCTTCAATTTGATATTCTTAGTAGACAACCACACCAGATCACCAACATTCAGGTCCGGACCAGGCACACGTCTCTTATCCGCCACACGCTTATATCTCTCACTCATGCTCTTTAGATTATCCTGAATCTTTTGCCAAATAGATGACAAAGACGAGGAGAATCTGTCCTCATCAGGTAAACCAGAAGACCCCTCTCCAGAGAATGTCCCAAACTGCGGATGAAACACATATGCACCAAAAAATGGTGACTTCTCAGAGGACTCCTGACGACGGTTATTTAAAGCAAACTCAGCAAGGGACAAAAAAGAACACCAATCCTCCTGATTCTCCGCCACAAAACAGCGCAGATATGTCTCCAGATTCTGATTGACGCGCTCTGTCTGGCCATTCGACTGCGGGTGGAAAGCAGAAGAGAATGACAACCGAACCCCCAAGCGAGAACAGAAAGCCTTCCAGAATCTGGAAACAAACTGCGTGCCCCTATCAGAGACTATGTCTGAAGGAATACCATGCAATTTGACAATGATCAATAAATGCCTGCGCCAGCGTCTTAGCATTGGGCATGCCAGGAAAAGGAATGAAATGCACCATTTTGCTAAAACGGTCCACCACCACCAGAATCACAGTCTTCCCCGAGGAACGAGGCAGGTCCGTAATGAAGTCCATGGACAGATGTGTCCAAGGACGGGAAGGAATGGGTAACGGAAGAAGAGGACCTGATGGCCGTGAATGAGGGACTTTGGAACAAGCGCAGGTCTCGCAGGCTACCACAAAACCCTCAACCGACTTACGAAGCGCCGGCCACCAGAATCTCCGAGCGATGAGATCCACTGTGGCTCTTGTTCCCGGGTGCCCAGCAAGGACAGTATCGTGGTGCTCCTTAAAAATCTTCCAGGCACAAACAACCTTCCAGGAGGACAAAGATCAGGAGCCTCTGACTGGGCTACCTGAACCTCTGCCTCCAATTCAGGATAAAGAGCAGAGACCACCACACCTTCAGCCAAAATGGGACCCCAGTCTTCAAAATTCCCACCTCCCGGAAAACAACGTGACAGGGCATCCGCCTTCACATTCTTAACCCCAGGGCGGAACGTGACAACAAAATTAA
Source organism: Bufo gargarizans (assembly GCF_014858855.1). NCBI lineage: Eukaryota > Metazoa > Chordata > Amphibia > Anura > Bufonidae > Bufo > Bufo gargarizans. The sequence goes on from NC_058081.1 coordinate 281,929,781, forward strand.
ACCTTGAAAAGAACAAAGACCATCTGGCCTGTCTCGGGTTCAGATTCTTGGCTGACTCCAAGTAGGCCAGATTCTTATGGTCAGTAAACACGGTAATAGGGTGTCTGGCTCCCTCTAGTCAATGGCGCCATTCCGCAAAAGCTAACTTGATGGCCAACAACTCTCTATCTCCCACATCGTAATTTCTCTCTGCGGAGGAGAGTTTCTTCGAGAAAAAGGCACACGGTCGCCATTTGGCAGGAGAGGGACCCTGAGACAAGACCGCACCCACACCCACCTCAGAAGCTTCCACCTCAATTATGAAGGACAGAGAAATATCAGGTTGTACCAAGATGGGAGCAGAAGCAAAACTCTCCTTGATATTAGAAAATTCCTTACGCGCCTCTACCGACCAGGAGGAAAAATCTACCCCCTTTCTAGTCATATCAGTGAGTGGTTTAACAACAGAGGAATAATTCAAAATAAATTTCCTGTAATAATTGGCAAAACCCAAAAAACGCATCAGCGCCTTCTGATTCTCAGGAAGCTCCACTCTAGCACAGCGTGGACCTTCTCGGGGTCCATGTGAAAACCAGAAGCGGAGAGAAGAAACCCCAGAAATTTTATTTCTGGAACCGCAAACACACATTTTTCCAGTTTAGCGTACAATTTATTCTCCCGCAGGATGAGCAAGACCTGACGTAAGTGTTCCTTATGAGTTTTGAAATCAGGAGAAAAAATCAAAATGTCATCTAGATACACTAATACAAATTTCCCCATTAAATGATAAAAAAATGCTGTTCACAAAATGCTGAAAGACGGCTGGAGCATTCATCAAACCAAAAGGCATAACCAAATTCTCAAAATAGCCCTCAGGGTTATTGAAGGCCATCTTCCATTTGTCTCCTTCTCTGACCCTGACCAGGTTGTATGCCCCTCTTAGATCCAACTTGGAAAAAACTTTAGCCCCAACAATCTGGTTAAACAGGTCCGGGATCAGAGGAAGCGGATAAGGGTCACGAATTGTGATACTGTTCAGCTCCTTGAAATCCAGACATGGTCTTAAAGAACCATCTTTTTTCTTAACAAAGAAAAAAACTGTGGCAACAGGTGACTTCGAGGGTCGTATGTGTCCCTTTCTCAGACTCTCAGAGATATAAGCACTCATAGCGACCCTTTCAGGTTGGGAGAGATTGTATAAACGAGATTTAGGCAGCTTGGCGCCTGGGGTGAGATTAATAGGGCAATCGTACTCCCTGTGAGGGGGCAAGTCCTGAACACCACTCTCAGAAAACACATCCGAAAATTCAGAGAGAAAAGATGGTACAGTCTTAGTAGAAACCTCAGAAACAGATGCCGTGAGGCAATTCTCTCTGCAAAAGTCACTTAAACCATTTATTTGCCTCGCTTGCCAATCAATGGTGGGGTTATGTTTAGTGAGCCAGGGTAGCCCCAACACTAGAGGAGTAGGCAACCCACTTAGGACGAAACATGACACATCCTCAACCTGAGTATCACTCACAATCAAACAGATATTGTGAACTATGCCCTTTAACGATTTCTGAGAAAGTGGAACGGAATCAATAGCAAAAACAGGTATATCCTTTCCCAAAGTACATACCTGGAAACTATGAGTTATAGCAAATTGATTATCAATGAGATTAACAGCTACCTCCACAATAGAAACAAACTTTCCTATGAGAGCTGAATATTCTATTGTCAGAGGCAATCAAACCCAGCTGCATGGGCTCCTGCTCAGAAGGGATTGAGAGCGACTGAGACCCCTGTGCACTGAATGAGACCGCCGCACTGTCCTTGGACTGAGTATGACAGGAAGGAGTGATCTCTCCTCTCTCTCTAAGAAGCCTGTCAATACGAAGGCAAATGCATCTTTCAATCCCTCTGAAAGACCATGGCAAAATTGACTTCGGAGTGCAGCATCATTCCAACCAGTATCAGCTGCCCATCTCCGAAATTCTGAACAGTATATCTTTGTGGACTGTTTACCCTGGCATAAAAGACGTAGTCTAGACTCAGCCAGAGCAATACGATCCGGATCATCATATATCTGACCCAGGGCTAAAAGAAAATTCATCCACTGAACAGAGGGGCCGTGCCCCCACCGGCAGCGAAAAGGCCCAGGACTGAGCGTTATCCCTGAGCAGCGAGATGATGATCCCTACCCTCTGCTCCTCATCACCAGAGGAATGGGGAAGTAGGCGAAAATGGAGTTTGCAAGCCTCTCTAAAATGAACAAAATTCTCACTACCCCCGGAGAACGTATCCGGGAGCGAGATCTTAGGCTCAGAACAAACTCCATGAACGCAAGCTGAACCGGTCACCTGAAACTGAGAAACAGTTTTACGGAGATCTGCTACCTTCAATGAAAGACCCTGCATCTGTTCAGTCAAAAGTGAAACCGGATCCATGCTTGAGACGGTTTTGGCGGTTTATAATGTCACGGAAGGTGTACATAAAACTAGAAGACACAAAATGAAGAACCGACTGACTGGATCCAAAACTAATGAACGAAAGGGAGAGCCCTGCATCAGACCTGGCGCTCTCCCTAACTGCTCAGCCTATGCAAAAATCTCAATGGTAGATGATCGCATATCCTCGTTCCTCGACTGTATAACACCTGAACACCCTATAATAGTGAGGGGACACGACCACCGTCTCCCTACACTTGATACGGAGGGAGTCAGGGTCACCTGGGATCCAGCAAACAGGAAAACACAAATGAATGAACAAAACTTATCTGTAGAAGACTCAGTAGTAGCATCCAGCATGCACACACTCCAGGAAGTTGTATAAATCGCAAAGTGATGCAGTATGGGAAGGGATTTAAAGGGATGCAATCAGTGCAACTATATGACAGCTGAGAGAGGCTAACGAGATGAGAAAACGAAAGCAAAACAAAAGGAACCTCAAGGAGGAGGTTCTGAAGAACGTCTGTCAGAGCTTCTCAGATGTCTGGTGGTGACAGTATCACCATGTGAAGCGCCCTCCAAGCCGAACAGACCCATACCAAACAAATTCTAATTTTAATTTTGCAAACTTTTATTTTGCAAATTTGAAATTGTAATAGTGATCTGATTAGTCACAAAGGACAACACTGATCCTTTTCTTATATATGTCTATTGTATATATGTTGTCAGAAATATTCTATCCATTGTGCAAATGATACTGTATTAGGAGAATAGGAATTTAATGTGTTCTCAGTTATTTCATAAAGGAGCAGACTGCAGTAGTTTGGTCAAGGAACTCTAAAGTGTAGAACTAAAAAATTTCATCTGGAAGCCTGAAGATGCCATAAATTATTCAGTGTTGCCCTGAATTTACACTGTAACTGTGCTGTAAAGTTCAGTTTATTAAAAGTTATACCTTAACATTACATTATATAGCTGAAGCAATCTCCAGCATCTTCAGAACATGTCTTAACACAATCTGATGCGGATAAAAGCGATATATGGTATATCTGTCATCCAACGGTGTATCACTGGCTCTGACCCTTCACAGCTATACCTCCCTCCCAAATGGCAACCTATTTTGTAAATAGGCATAAGAGGAGCTCACCTGTTCATGATACTTTTAGCATGGAAAACTCACAGACGTTCAGTTCCTGGCCATTTAACCCATCAATAGTAACCATGGCATCTAGCGGTTAAAGGAAGGGGTTCGCTTTGCCATCCGATTGCTTCACCCCACAGTTGACTGGTTCTTTCACTGTGGGTCTTCTTGAAAGATCATTAGAACCATGCTATAGATTAACATGGTGGTTGTATAATGTAGGTCTCTACACAGTTTTTTTAGCAGTAATATACAAATACCTATTGGGTAAAATCGTTCTATATAGAAACACCCATAGTTTTTTATACAGCCCACCACTGAAATTAAACCTGCAGTGTCTACAAGAATATTCACACCTCTTATAGTGTAATAACTTTGAATCACAGTAGTTATAAAGAAATGATTGTATTGCCTGGCATTTCATTTTGTATTTCTGTACAATTCATATCTCATTGAGGTCTCACAATTGTATTCAGGATCATAATTATACAAACATTGCATACCATATTATGGTGGTTTTCCGCCCTAGAAGAATTGCTCACATCAATGCTGGTTGTATATTGCCTTACTTCAATACAGAAAGTCACAAGCTAGAAAAACCGCATCTAAAAACCAACAATGCATTATTTAGGTTCTGTATAATGTACATTGCATCCAGTATTGGACAGGGGTGCCAAGGTCCACCAGTAAAATACATTCCGGGGGGACACTGTACAGCTACAAGCAAATATTACCTGACCCCAATTATCAAATTCCTAAAACTGCAACAAACTAAGTTTTTTCAGTAGTAGCCTGTGCCTCAGACTGTTCTGTCTTGTAGCCCCTTGTATTGAACACAAGCCCACACAATAGCAGATTATAGGGGTCCTCTGGGAATGATGATACTAGCTGACCTGCCTCAGCCTGGTTGAGATGCTGTACAGTATGCTGCCTATCTGTATATAGTACAATCTACTAGCAAGGGGTAGTGGACTGGGGATCTATCATTGCTCAGGGACCCACTGGGGGTTCACCTGTTTCCTCTCTTGGCTTGTCCAAGCCTGATTACATCGAGCCTACTGTTGAATGTATACATCTGAAGGAGGCCTGTCATGGATGCCATAAAGTGCAATCCGTCACCTACAGGGTCCCATCATAAATTTTCAATTTGTTTTATTATGACCCATTGTATGTTTAAAAAGCAGTCTGCTTTGCTTTCCCATACAGTTGAAAGCATGGTAAACCAAGAGATACCACCCTAATGACTCTATCTAGTGATTGCGGGTCAATGGAACTTTAACATATACTACAGAAGCCTTTCCCAGCATCCACGTTAGACTTTGTGCACAGACTGTGGGGGTGCTACATTGTTTGAGTATTGTGCTCTTGAAACATTCCCTACAACTAGCAAGACTGGGCCACTGACCATAACAAAACCTCAGCAAAAACTGTTCAAGGAATTGTTTTCCCTGTGATTTGTGCAACAATCTGATTCTCCATTTGATCTAAGTGGATCTCCTGAACATGATGTAAACTTGACCTTAACAAGCTGTTTCTTCCCATGTTTTTATAAGTGTTGGATGTTAGCTTTGAACAGAAATTGAGCTTTTTAGAGAAATGCAGTTCACAATTCCCAAAGTGACCCATAAGTGAATGTCTTCTAAATAACTGGGTCCTTCAGAGGGTTTCTGTGCTTTAAATCTATATTTCTGTTTAAAACTGCTCAGCAGTTGTGTTGACCTCATGTACAGGGCACTTAGTCTATGTAGTGGAAGAAGAATGATTGAAAGACTTAATGTGTGGTGGAGTCATCTAAAAAAAAATATAATAAGTTTGGACACCATTTGTGAAGCCTCTCCAGTTCATCTAGGAGTAATGCGGTCTGTGATACGGATCTCTGGGGCAGGTCTCTAAATGCATCTCTATGGTTACGAATCCAGTAGCTAGCAAGTTCTTTATAGTGTTAGCAGTAATGTTCTTTTTCCTCTGTGATATGCTGTGAATACATCTCTCTGTCTGAAATCACATTTTTTTTTCAAGTTCTCCAGTCGTGAGTTTTTTTGTTCGTTAGTCTGTGGAAAATTCAAGCTGTTCCTGCTGAGAAAGTGTGGCCATCTCAAATGAGAGGAACAGATGGTCTGGAAATGCTGGGTAGCTTCAGTACTTGGCTTGGACTACTGTTGCAGAACACTATTTTCACACTTGTGTTATCAGGAGTCTTCCTCACTGGCTGCTTGATGTTAATTGTAAGCCGCAATATGTGGCGATTTGTTAGTGACATTAACCACACCTGCTGTGTAGGCTGAGATTGACAGCTCCTTAAGAAATGAATTGTTCTGCAGCCATCTAGTTTTATTAGAGAACACGGCATCATTTAATTACTATGTGCCGTGCAGGAAGATGCCTTTGAGTGTCCAGCTGGCCTGTTGTATTTCCCCAGCTTTCCATGACATACTGATACTTAACGTGTGTTTTTTTGGCTTCATGCAAAGCATATAGAGGTAGGGATATTGTTTTTTCCATTCCCTAATTGCGATAAAACTATGATTCATACAGGGACACATTTAAATTAGTGTACCAGGCATCTTTCAGCTTATTACTGATCACAATATCTATACTTCTATATTCTGCATTATTGTAATTAATAACCATTGGGCTTTTCTGATGCATGCTATCCAATTGCTGGCTGTTGAAATACTTATATAAATTATATTTACATTGTAAAAGGAGGGCAGAAGACTGACTAAGTACCGTACTGACATGGTAAGATACCGTATGCAGTTTTACTACAGATGGGAATGGCACTCTACAGCAATCAAATCTTGCTTAATGTCTGGTCTGGATATTTAGAATTAGATTTTTTTTAATGATATTATATATATATTGTATACAGTAATTCCTACATTCTTAGTAGTAGTAGTGAACTAACAGTTACATGGATTTATATAGCAACAATTTCCTAATTTATACTTATATAACTCCTAACACTTAATTACTGAATTGCTACCTACTTGAACAGCAGGGTTTTTGGCCTAGATCTTTATGTGATATAGGTAGTGAATGTTGTGTGGGCACAATCGTATTGCCAGTGTTAAATAGAGGGAACTAATTCATGTACAGTATATGCAAAATAAGGGCTGAATTATTCAACCGTGGTCAGCCAGGGAAACGTGGTCCATGCGTTGGCCGCATTTCCCTTGTCAACCATGGCTTCCCTAACTCAAACTGACTTCATTATACTGATTTCTGATACAGTCATTTCCTATCTGATCCTGGCTCTATGGAATTGTATTGACGTGGTCATATGTGAACTGACTGTATCATAAATCACTGTGGTGCAGTCATTTTGGGTCAGGGAAGCCAAGGTCACCCCAAGAAATGTGGTCAACACAAGGACCATGTTTCCCCAGCTAACCACAGTTGTATGAATCAGCCATTATTCTGCATATAGATAGATTAATTACCCCTATTTAACACTAACAATAGGAAGTGTGCACATGCAAAATTTACTGCCTATAACACATCAAGATCTAGGCCCAGAGCAGCGGAGATGAATTCCCCATGTTTTACAAAAACCCTGCTCTTCTTGTTTCCTTGGCTGACCACAGACATGTGAATCAGCCCTAATACTGATTGATGTGTGTATGTACACAGATTTTTGTTGTCAGTGCAATCGTTCTAGCAAGCAACATGGCTGATCTCTCTCTCCCTCTCTCTATCGCTCTCTCTAAATATATATATATATATATATATATATATATATATATATATCCTATAAGGCATATAATATGTCTTCATTTATAATCTGGGTTCTATTGCGGTGACCTTCCAACACTGTCTGCCTTTGTCCTTGGCCAGTGTTTTCTGATGTCACAGTAGTATGTACTTATTTCTAATCTAATGTTTTATTGTGATGATGTCACACTTATAACGTTCTCTATGGATTCTCATTAAGCAGCATAATTGAATGCTAGTTCCCGGCCATAACATAGCAGACATGCAGGTAGCAGGCTTTCTGGACAGGAGCACAAAATTGTACAGCAAGAGGCAAGACTAAGTTGAGGTAGAGGGTTCTGGAAAAAATATTGGCAGCAGTATAAGGAACAGTTTAAAGATAATGTTATCACGTTTGTGCTGATTAACCTGCTTTACACGGGATGATGTACATGCGTTTGGCTCGTTCATCAGGTAATCGACAGTTCATTTACACTGCCAGATCATCACTAACAAGCGTTACTATGAACACTCGTTAGCGATGATCTGTTCAATACTTGGCCCATGTAAAGGGCCCTTAAGGTATCCTTCTGTTCTTCACCATTAACCCCCACCAGGAATTGTGGACTATATTGGTCAGATAACCAGGTCATGGTCCCCAGAATATTCCATAAAACATGACTGTGTAGTTGGTAGCAGTTTGTGCATAGAGAAATGGTTAGAACAGATCTGGGTTGGTAATAGGGTTGGTAATAGGCAGGTAATATTAGGTTTCAGGAGACAGGGTATAAAGCCTGTGCCAGGATTGGTACATGGAACATCCAAGATGGAGCACACAGGGTCAAACAAAAAATATACACAGGAAAAAAACTGTAAACTCCCAGCAGGGTTGACAACTAAACACTCGGATACTGTATTGCTTCCTGTTTATCGTATTGGAAGGTGGAGCCATGCATAGCAAACAGAGTAGAGTCGTGGTATCACCCAACAACACAGTTTTTTCTTTATTCCAAGACTTGCATTGCATTCTCGCATTGATATCACAATATTGCTAGTCTTAATTCCTCAGTTTGTTCTATTGTGATAGTCATCCTTTGTAAGCTGTACTCTAAGTTGATGATGTCAGAATAGACTTTGTTTCGTTGTTATGATGTCACAATTTTTTTCTCTTTATTCCTAAGCTATTTTCTGTATTGATGATGTCACCAAAGTCTGTGAGGCAGATTTATTAAGACTGTCATTTCATACTCCAGTCTTAGGCCTCTTGTGCCCCCCGTGGCCGTATTGTGGCCCTCATACGACAGGTCAGCAATACACGGGGCTCCGGCTGTGTGCATTCCGCATCACAGATTCAGACCCATTCACTTGAATGAGTCCGCAAATCCAGAGATGCGGAATGGAGGCACGGAACGAAACCCTACGGAAGCACTGCGGAGTGCTTTCATGGGGTTCCGTTCCATGCTTCTTTTCCACAAAAACATAGAACTTGTCCTATCTTTTTGTGCGACGGACAGATCACGGACCTGTCACCACCAGACATCTGAGAAGCTCTGACAGACATTTTTCAGAATCTCCTCCTTGAGGTTCCTTTTGTTTTGCTTTCATTTTCTCATCTCGTTAGCCTCTCTCAGCTGTCATGTAGTTGCACTGATTGCATCCCTTTAAATCCCTTCCCATACTGCATCACTTTGCGGTTTATACAACTTCCTGTAGTGTGTGCATGCTGGATGCTACTACTGAGTCTTCTACAGATAAGTTTTGTTCATTCATTTGTATTTTCCTGTTTGCTGGATCCCAGGTGACCCTGATTCCCTCCGTATCAAGTGTAGGGAGCCGGTGGTCGTGTCCCCTCACTATTATAGGGTGTTCAGGTGTTATACAGTCGAGGAACGAGGATATGCGATCATCTACCATTTAGATTTTTGCATAGGCTGAGCAGTTAGGGAGAGAGCCAGGTCTGTTGCAGGGCTATCCCTTTGGTTCCTTAGTTTTGGATCCAGTCAGTCGGATCTTCATTTTGTGTCTTCTAGTTTTCTGTACACCTTCCGTGACAGGACCCCATTCAAGTGAATGGGGTCGCAATCCGCTTGCGGCATCCCCACGTTTGTGTGCAAGAGGCCTTAACCAAATGATCATTGGAATAAATTGCACCATATTTATTTGGAATAAATTGCACCAAAGAAAACTGTCATTTGGTGGTGGGTGGGCATGGGGAGTGCGAGCACATGAAAAAGGATGACTCGTCTGACTTTTCCCTTGCTAATTCTGCCAGCATTATAAGATTAGCTCAAAAGTACGATAGCATATACATGACAGTGTGGACACCATAAAGTAGATGACAGGTTCCCTTTAAGTGCAACATTTTTCCTGAACTTAGTATTTTCCATAGAGTTCATATGGAGAGAACATAAAAGGACATTAGAAAATGCTTTGCTTCTACTGATTAGAAACAGAACAGTGAATAGTAGAGGAAAATCAGTGGCAGGAAATAAGATAATAATTCATGTTTTTCAGACGTAAGCTGTTTTTTAGAGAACAATTGATTTTTCCACTTTAAAGAAAATGTAGTGTCACTGTAAAAGTTATGTATCACTCTGCCTAAACAGTGTTTGGCTACTTAACAGCCAGTGTACTTTTCATTTTTTCTATCCTCAGGCTACAGTAAGACTTCTAAATTACTTCACAAAGATTGTGTTCCCTTCTGAATGAATTCAGCAGCACAAAAATCTTTTGGCCTCTGTGGTCCAGCGCCTTTATCTTGTGAGTTTGAGGCATCAATGGAAACAATGGCATCCAAGTAGTCAAGACTAGAAATGTGCCCATTGGCCAAAGCATGACATTTCTTTGTTGATGCCCAGTACATATGTTATGAGAATCATATAGCTATTTTTTTCCAAATTGTCTGTTTTCAGATCAGTGCATCCCTATGAACATTATGCTGTGCGGTTTTGTCTAAAAGTCTTTTACTTTAACCACTTAGTGACTGTGCACGTTATAGAACAAACAAATACATTTTACAGGTAAACACTAAAGGGTGTATTAGACACCCCCATGCCACAGACGATTAGTTGGGAGGGAAGCATTTAGTGTTGGGCGAGCATGCTCGTCCGAACACCATTTTGACTCGAGCCGAACACCACGTGTGCTCAAGCGCAAGGCTAGAGTCTCTTTATTGGCTGGCTACGCAGCCAATAAACGTGCAGGGAAGTACTGGCACTCACTGTAATGCCATAGCCATGTTGGTTACTGGCATTACAGTGATTGGCTGGACAGAATGCATGGTTCGGCTCAGTCTTAGTCAGGAAGAGCTGCAGCAGAAGGGACAGATAGTGTAGGGACCTGAATTGTTATTTTTTTTAGGCAGGGTTAACTGTTGAAAGGTGTTAGAGACCCAAAAGTCCTTTTAAGGACTATTGTTTTATCTGGCTGCAATATATATATATATATTATTAGCGCAACCTGTGCTAAATTGCCTGCAATTGTTTGGCCGCTGCTGACAGTGACACAACCTCTGCTACATCTGTTGTGTTACATTTGCGCATCCTAAATATCTGTGACATTCAGCACAATTGTTTGGCCGCTGTTGACAGCGACATTACCTGTGCTACATCTCCTGTATAACGATTGCTTATCCTAAATATCTGTGACATTCAGATACATTTTTTCGCCCCTGGTCACAGCGACATTACCTGCGCTACATTTTCTGTATGAGTTTGCACATCCTAAATAACAGGGACGTTCAGTTTAATATTTTTGCCGCTGTTGACAGCTACATTACCTGCACTATATCTCCTGTATAACGTTTGCGTATCCTTATTATCTGTGACATTCAATAAAACTATTTTGCTGCTGGTGACAGCGACTTTACCTGCACTACTTCTCCTGTATAACGTGTGAGCATTCTAAATAGTGACATTTAGTTAAATGTTTTCGCTGCTGGTGACAGTGACATTACCTGCGCTACATCTGCTGTATAACGTTTGTGCATCCTAAATATCAGTGACATTTCACTTAAATGTATTTGCGCGTACACTTACAAAACCTGCGCTACTGTACTTGTGACACTGTGACATACTTGCAAGCATATATACCATTTTATGCTCAAGGCGAGCAGTAAGGGACGGGGAAGTGGCTGTGCTGCTGATGGTGCATGCAGAGGCTGTGGCCCTGGGCACCGTGAAACTGTGCTTGCTGCCAGAGCACAAGAAACACACTCATCCACGATACGTAGCTTCGTGTCCCAGTTTGTAGGGCGGCGCTGGACACCACAAGGTCACACCAGTGCGACCAGGTGGTCGGTTGGATTGCAGCAGATAATGCTTCCAGTCGATTAATCACCACCCTGTCTTCCACAAAGTCCAGTCTTAGTAGCCAAAAGCCTGGTCAACAGAATTCTCACCCTGATACTCCTTCCTCCCACCATGGAGAGTCCTGGCAAACAAGTGATCCCACACTCGGGTATTCCGAGGAGCTCTTTTCATCGCCATTCCTTGATTTGGCCCTCTCACCAAGCCCTCTTGAAGAGGGACATGAGGAGATCTTGTGCACTGATTCCCAAACTCTTGGGCATCCACAGTCAGAAAAAGATGATGGTGAAGAATGGCAATTAGTGGAGGTGGATGATGATGATGATGAGACACAGTTGCCAATAAGTCAACCCCAATTAGTGTCTCAAGAGGTTCATGATGAGGATGAGACACAGTTGTCAATAAGTGAGGTTCTTGTTAGGTCAACAAGTCAGAAGGATGACCAGAGTGAGGAAGTGTAAGAGGAGGTGGTGGCCGATTAAATCACTGACCCAACCTGGGAAGGTGGCAAGCCGAGCAAGGACAGCAATACAGAGGGGGAGGGATCCGCAACAGGTTGGCAGAGGCAGTGGGGTGTCAAAAGGGAGAAGGCCGGCCACACCAAACAGGCCCACAACTGTTCCCCTGAGCACCCCATTGCAGAAATCTCCCTTTCCAAGGGGTAGGTGTTTCACAGTCTGGCGCTTTTTGGAAGAAAGTGCGGACGATAAAATAATTGTCATTTTCAACCTGTGCTATACCAAAATGAGCAGAGGCATGAACACTAGCAACCTCACTACCACCAGCATGATCCGCCACATGGCATCAAAGTACCCTAATAGGTGGGCCGAACGCCTGGGTCCACAATCAGTGTTTGTGGGTCACACCACTGCCTCTTCCCCTGTGTTACGTGCTGGCCAATCCCCTGTCCAAGATGCAGGCCCAGATGCCTCCCACCCTGCACGTTGACCTTTGCAAGCACCATCATCTAGCACATCCACTTCTGTGTCCCAGCGCAGCGTACAATTGTCCATACCCCAGATCTTTGAACGAAAGCGCAAATGCCCAGCCACCACCCACAGGCCATAGCACTAAATGTGCACCTTTCCAAATTGCTGGCCCTGGAAATATTGCCATTTAGGCTTGTGGACTCAGAGGCTTTCCGCAGCCTTATGACGTTGGCTGTCCCTCGTTACTCAGTCCCCAGCCACCACTATTTTTCCTGGTGTACCGTTCTCGCCTTACACCAGCATGTGTCCCATAACATTACCCATGCCCTAACCCATGCAGTTATTGGGAAGGTCCACTTAACGACTGACACATGGACAAGTACTTTTTTCCCAGGGACGCTACATTTCCCTGACGGCACACTGGGTGATCGTTGTGAAGGTTAAGGATTGTGGGCCCTACTTCCATCAGGATTTCCCCCACCACCTACATTAGTGGCTGCAACCCCCTTTTCTCCACCTCCTCCTCCACTTCCACCTCATAATCCTCATCTTACAGCACCAGTCAGCTATCAGTCATTAGCTGGAAGCAGTGTAGCACTGCAGTGGGGAAGCAGCAACAGGCCATGCTGAAACTAATTTGTTTAGGTGACAAACAGAACACCGCCGCAGAGCTGTGGCAGGGTATAAGGGACCAGACTGAGCTGTGGCTCTCGCCACTCAACCTACAACCAGTCATGGTTGTGTCTGATAATGGCCGTAACTTTCTGGCGGCTTTGGAGCTCGGCAAGCTCACACGCATACCATGCCTAGCCCTCGTGTTCAACTTAGTGGTTCATCGGTTTCTCAAAACCTACCCCAATTTGCCTGAGCTACTGGTGAAGGTGTGCCGCAAGTGTGCCCATTTCCAAAAGTCATCTGCAGCTGCCGCCGGTCTGGCAACGCTGCAGCAGCATTTGCAATTGCCAGTTTACCGATTGTTGTGTGACGTGAGCACGCGCAGAAACTCCACATTCCACATGCTGGCCAGGATTTGTTAGCAGCAGAGGGCAGTAGTGGAATACCAGCTGCAACATGGTCGTCACCTTTCCAGTCAGCTTCCACTCTTCACAAGCGACGAGTGGGCATAAATGTCTGACCTCTGTGAAGTTTTACTCAGCTTTGAGGAATCAACACAGATGGTGAGCGTTGATGCCGCAATTATCAGCGTAACCATCCCACTTCTGTGTCTACTGAAACTGCTTAAATTGAAGGCGGATGCTTTGCATGTGGAAGAGGTGGAAATTGGAGAAGACAGTACACAGGGTGATAGCCAGACCAACCTCTGTTCGTCTTGTCAGCGTGAATTGAAGGAGGAGCAGGAGACGTTTGCCTCCGCTACAGAGGGTAGTACCCATAGCAGGTTTATTTCATCTGTTCAGCATGGATAAGCCGAAGAGGAGGAAGAGGATGAGGAGATTGAGAATCATCCTCCTGATGAGGACTGCAAAGTCTTGTCTGTTGGGACTCTGCCACACATGGCTGACTTTATGTTATGCTATCTTTCCCATGACCCTTGCGTTATATGCATTTTGGCCAACACTGATTACTGGTTGTTCACCCTTCTTGAACCCCGCTACAAAGAGGACTTCTCATCTCTCATTTCTGTGGTGGAGAGGACTAGCAAAATGGTGCAATAACAGAAGGTCCTTGTGGAAAAATTGCTCCCAAAAATTCCAGCTGAGAACGCTGGCAGCAGAGTACGTAGTTTTTTGGTAAACCGAGAAGTGGAGACGAGGGGAACACACAGCAGTTCCAACAGAGGCAGGGCAACACTCTCCAAGGTCTGGTACAGTTTCATGATACCCTGCAAGCACCCTCACCCTGATGTGCGGTTTAGTGTCACAAGGAGGGAAAAGTTTTGGAAGATGGTGAAGAGGTACGTGTCCTCAGTGATCCCTTTGTGACTTACAACTATTGGGAGTCCAAGCTGGACACATGGCACGAACGAGTCCTCTAAGCCTTGGAGGTGCTGGCCTGCCTTGCCGCAAGCGTTTTGTCAGAGCGGGTATTTAGTGCTGTTGGGGGCATAATAACTGACAAGTGCCTCCGCCTGTCAACTGAAAATGCTGACAGGTTGACTTGACTCTTATCAAAATGAACTAGGCCTGGATTGCCCCTGACTACTCTACTCCACCAGAGGTAAGCGGCTGAACATAAAGGCACTTTAAATATGGCTTTTATGGTGTAAAGAATATACTGTATTCCCATGCACGCCTTCCACCACAAAAGGGTATGGTTCAATCTTCCTTTTTTCATCCTCCTCCTCCTCCATCATATCAACATGCTTATTAGGCTGCCCTCGCTACTAATGTTTTAGAGGGTCAGCTCAGCAGCAGACCCTCATCCCTAATGTTTTAGATGGTCAGCTCAGCAGCAGGCCCTCGCCCCTAATATTTTACATGGTCTGATCAGCATCAGGCCCTTGCCCCTAATGTTTTAGAAGGTCACCAGCAGGCCCTCACCCCTAATGTTTTAGATGGTCATATCAGCAGCTGGCCCTATGGGAAGAATAGGCTTTTGTCTTGTCACTTTACCCCATAGCCCAGACATATGAAGAATATGGGAGATTGTTGTCACATGTACCACACAGCCAGTACTTTCCAGATATTCCTGCAGCTCCTTTATTGTTGCTGTAGGCCTCCTAGTAGCCTCCCAGACCATTTTTCTTCTCGTCTTTTCATCAATTTTGGAGGGACGTCCAGTTCTTGGTATGTCATTGTTGGGCCATATTTTTTCCAATTGATGATGACTGTCTTGACTTTGTGTCATGGTATATCTAATGCCTTTTGTACCCTTCTCCTGAATGATACCTTTTAACCATTAGATCCCTCTGATGCTTTGGAAGCCCTCTGTGGACCATGGCTTTTGCTGTGGGGTGTGACTAAGAAAATTAGTCATTACACATTTTTTGCAATTACTACGAAATATATAAAATATATAAATTTAATTTAGCATCTATTTCTGAAAAGTTTCTGACGGGATTCCGACAACCTTCTACATTACAGCCCAGAATGTTAACCACCACACTATAGAGCTGCATGGCCAGTTCAAGTGCTAATGCTATGCTTATTTTATAAAGCGAGATGCTTGTCAAATAAATTTTGTACAAAACCATTTGGGCCCATCTGCCAAAACGTCAATGCGATCTCTGTAAGACGGGAACCTAACACTAAATACTACCTTTATACGCCATAATGGCCGCCATAAAGTTCAGGAAGTGTAGCTTTAGCACTTGAATATTTTTTGTGACTATGGCATTATTGTACTTTACTTGGTTTGCAAAGTGCTGTTGCATTGTCTTTTTTGTCTATGTTTCTAGCAATGGCAGCGTGCACCTGCGCATTGGGATGTGCTGACTAACCCCCTTTTTCGCAGATTTACAGAGCTGGAGGTGTGGCACTCCAGCTAGTCGTGCACTCCTGACTAGCCTGTCTGCCCCATAGGCTGATTTTAATTAGTTTCAGTATAAAGTTGTGGCCTGCTCTCACTGTATTCATTGGAAGCTGTCCAGCACATGGAAAGGTGTGGAGTGGGCTCAGCATGCATGTTGGTACCTGTATTCCTGGAAGTAATTATGGTACCAAAAATGGTAAAAGGCAGAGTGGACCCAGCATGCATGTGGAACCAACAGTTCCTGAACTTTATGGCGGCCATTATGGCGCATAAGAGGTAGTATTTAGCGTTAGGTTCCTGTCTTGCAGAGATCGTCTTGATGTTTGGCAGACGGGCGCAAATGGTTTTGTAAAAAATGCATTTGCCAAGCATCTCACTTTATAATATAAGCGTAGCATTAGCACTTGAATATTTTTGTGACTATGGCATTATTGTACTTTATCTAGTTTGCGGAGTGCTGTTGCATTGTCTTTTTTTCTATGTTTCTAGCCATGGCATTGTGCACCTGCGCATTAGGATGTGCTGACTAATCCCCTTTTTTTTTCTATATTTTGGATAGGTCATCAATATCAGATCTGCGGGGGTACAACACCCTGCACCCCCCCCCCCCCCGATCAGCTGTTTAAAGAGGAGGCGGCACTCCATGTGAGTACCGCTTCCTCTTCATTACCCTGCCCGTCGTCTTGGAAATGCAATGTAATGACAAGTACTCGCTGCATTCATTTGAATGGAGCAGGTACTTGTTATTACACTATGCCACCACTGCACAGGAGATGACCCATGGTGTAATGACCAGGAACTGGCACCCACATGGAGCGCAAACTCCCCTTTAAATAACTGATTTGTGGGGGTGCCAGGTGTTGGACTCCCTCTCATCAGATATCGATGACGTATCTTGACGATAGGTTATCAATGTACATGGCAGGACATATTTAACTCATTTTTAGCTTTGTTTCAATGTATGTGTAAGTGTGCAAAGCTGAGTAAACTCTTCCAGTCACATCGCAGTCATATGTGCAGTGAGTGGTGTATGTGACAAGTATAGACTCCAGTAAACGGAGTGGCTATGGTAACAGTTTAGGTTGGTGGGTATGGTGGTTCTTTTTTTTATTTAATTTAATTTAATTATTTTTAATTTCGTGAATGTAATGTTTTTAATATTTTTTCTTACATAATGTTTCAATGCTATATCTAAATGTAGATGCAATTTAATTAAACTGTAAAAATATTCATTTACTCCCAAATCCATTAGCGAAACCATTTTATTAAGGTGCTTTGTTAGATACCTCATAATATATGTACAATGACATTATTCCTTAATTTAGTACAGAAGTAGCAACTGTGTTTCTGTGTATACAGATTAATATTTGTAGAAATACATTCTAATGGATAGCTTAAGGGTTCCAGTAGATAAGCAGTATATAGATGAACTTGTCCGGCACCATGCTGATAAAATCTGGTCCTTTACATCTTCTGGTTACAGTAGATAGTCCTATCTTATTTTTTCTTCCTCACTTCCTTCCTTCCTTTTTTTCAAAGAGAGCTTGATTTGGCCCAGAAAATCTGATATTTCAACATTCCAAGAATATGCAAATCCCATACAGCATGTTCTGTTTTAATAAGCAGACCTTGGGCTTTTCTGTAGGGAGTTTTCTAATTCTCTGCTCTCTGTCTGATCCATGCATTTTCTGTGGATCGATTAATAAATGCTGAAAATCTGCTGAGATTGTTATTGTTACCTAATAGATGTGGAATTACAAAAGACATAGAAGGATCAAGTATTGATTTATTAATGTATTCATACATTAAAATATGATATAAATAGCACCTGCTGCTGATGGCTTTCTATGTATTATGTATATCATTATTGCTTTTCATGCAGCATAGGTGATACCTTTGGGCACAGGATACAGTATATTTTGATTCAGGCTCTGGGAATCTGTATATTAAAATAACATATGCGTTTTAAGGTCTGTTCACATTTGCGTCAGAGGCTCCATTCAGAGTCTCCATCGCCTATTCTTGCAGGTTTGATGGGAGCAATAAAGCAAGACTTCAGTGCTTTTTCCATCAAAATGACAAACCTTGAATGAAACCTTGAAGGATCTCATTGTAACTCAAAAGATTCTGTCTGACACCGTTGTTTTTCTTCATAGATGGAACCAGCAGATCATAGGGGTCTGTGTAAGTAGATGTGAACAGAGCTTAATATGGTAGCAGCAGGGAACCAAAATTTGCATACTGTGGTTTGAGTTGTTCTTCGAGATCTGAAAGTAATGCAATAACGCAATACCATACTGTGTAAGGCTTGTATTACACCAACAGATTATCTGACCGATATCTCTCCAATCAGACCAATAGTTGGTGAGTATAACAAAAAATCTGTGTGTGTAATTGGCCATCTGACCAATGATTGGTCAGAAAGTATGTCATATAATCTGTTAGCGTAGTACCACCCTAAGTCTGTTTTTTTGTCAGTTAAGTCATTTGTGCTCCAAACCTCTACTGCATTAATCTTCTCATACAGGAAGTAGCTGTCTGATGTCTACCATTGCCAACCATATTGGCATTCATGAAGCTAATTGCTGTCAGACTGTAATCTATCCCTCTTTCTTCGACCCCAGTTCCATTAACGTCAGCTTTCCCATCCCTCACATAAGGAACATGCTATAGTGACATTATCTTGATTGTGTTTATAGCTGGTTCCTGTCCTTTTTACCTAAAAGTGGTCTGTGGGACAATGTTCACTCTACTTTATTGTATATAGTGTTACTTTTTTCGCAATATGAAACATGGATTTAGTTTAACGGGTTTGTCCCTTGAAGATAGTGTATTCCCTATTTACAGACTAGGGGATCCAACAGCTGGGGCCTGTACTAATCACCAGAGTGGCTATCTTCGGCAGTCCCATACAGTTGAATGACACATATGTGTATGTGACTCCATTTAAATGAAGAACATGGACCCACGTTCTTGTGGTCAGCAGGATGGACATTTCAGACTTTTATTTCTTATCCTATGGGTTGGGTATAAGTGGTCTTTATGGAGCAACCCTTTAATGGCAAGCCCATTGAAGAAAAAAGTAGCTAGCTTCTCCTCCTACTTGGTTTCAATAGAAATCTGTTTAGCTCAAAGCCTAGAAAATAACTACATGGAAAGAAAGGCAAGACATGGGGGGTTTAAGAAATAAAAAATGTATTAGGTGCCCTGAAGAGCTTTCATTCCTATCTCTGGAAGGACACTTTAATATTGTATCTTCAAAAGATGTCTCCAGATATACCAGGATAAAAAAAAAACCTCCAGAATGCATGTTCTCAGCATGGTGATAATGAAGGCACAATCTTTATCTTCCGCTGTTGATGTATAGTAAATGACATGCCCCTATGTAATCGTCTTTTGCTCTCAGGATGTCTATAGTTAATTAGGTATTATTGTGCTGCAAATGTTCCACTCCCGATGTTTGAATAGTTATAATACAGGGAGGAACATAAGATAGTGACATTTACTTGATTGTGTTTATAGCTGGTTCTCTTGTCTTTTTCTCCACACTATTCCATAATCGGAGACTGACCTCAGCATGAGCATTGTGCACACACCAACAAGTAATTAGGTTTCTGCCACTTTTCATAGGCATAGATTTATGTGTTATATTTCTGGTGAAGTTCAGGAGTTTATAAACGGCAGCCCTTGATATCATTTTGTGTGGTTAAACATCCGCTCTGTTATGCATCATGAACTCATTGTTAACATCCGTTTCATCATTTTTACGCGCACACATATAGATCTGAGAAAGCTCTTTAGGTGATAGGGCATTAATCGTATTATAAATAATGAAAGTGGGGCACACTCTAAAAGTATAGGGATCTTTATTAACACTGTTGGTAGTAATGCAATAAAATGACAGCAAATATTAAAATAAAAAAAGTTGCAGAAAAAATGTTAAAATACAATAAATGTTGACAATAAGATTAAGCCTTAGATTATAAATGACCGTAAAAACAAAATAGGTAAAAATATATTAAATATGACACTATAGTCAATGTGTGCATGGATCCCAATATAAACTTTGGATTTGGATAACCGGTCACAAGATATAAACTCACTGGTTACTTGGTATGAAGTCCCATACAAGGTTAGTATGGTGTTGTACGTAATCTTGCAGAAAGTCCTTACTTGCCAATATTGGCAGTGATCGGGAGCCTATGCAGCCTGTAAGTTTTACGTTATACAATGTTCAGGCTGTTCATGCGCACAGCGGCGTCCCGCTGTATTTGATATAGCAAAGCGATCGCTTATCGATGATTTGTAGAGGCTTACCCGAGGGTCTTTTGATGCTGGATAATAGGCTCTCGACTCGGCGTACTTGTCTTGGCTCCGGTCTCAAGAGCTGATGCCCAGGTTTGAATTTTTAGGCGCCAGTGAGATTTGTTTGTTGCACGCGGTGTCGATGTCTTTCATCACCGGCGTGACAGCGGTACTTCACTTCAGCGGCTCACTGGTTAAAATGGCAGTTGTCCAGACTTCCTTGGTTTTGCAGGGTCTCTCTACTCCATAGGGGGATTGATACCAATCCCCCTATGGAGTCAATCCCTGGTATCAATCCCCCTATGAAGTAGAGAGACCCTCCAAAACCGAGGAAGTCTGGACAACTGCCATTTTAACCAGTGAGCCGCTGAAGTGAAGTACCGCTGTCACGCCGGTGATGAAAGACATCGACACCGCGTGCAACAAACAAATCTCACTGGCGCCTAAAAATTCAAACCTGGGCATCAGCTCTTGAGACCGGAGCCAAGACAGGTACGCCGAGTCGAGAGCCTATTATCCAGCATCAAAAGACCCTCGGGTAAGCCTCTACAAATCATCGATAAGCGATCGCTTTGCTATATCAAATACAGCGGGACGCCGCTGTGCTCATGAACAGCCTGAACATTGTATAACGTAAAACTTACAGGCTGCATACGCTCCCGATCACTGCCAATATTGGCAAGTAAGGACTTTCTGCAAGATTACGTACAACACCATACTGACCTTGTATGGGACTTTATACCAAGTAACCAGTGAGTTTATATCTTGTGACCGGTTATCCAAATCCAAAGTTTATATTGGGATCCATGCACACATTGACTATAGTGTCATATTTAATATATTTTTACCTATTTTGTTTTTACGGTCATTTTTAATCTAAGGCTTAATCTTATTGTCAACATTTATTGTATTTTAACATTTTTTCTGCAACTTTTTTTATTTTAATATTTGCTGTCATTTTATTGCATTACTACCAACAGTGTTAATAAAGATCCCTATACTTTTAGAGTGTGCCCCACTTTCATTATTTATATTATGTATCACTTTCAGACTGGGTGTTGTCTGTTAAGTGGGTGCACCTCTGTGTGGTTCTCCACCTCATTTTAGTGCGACATTCCCTGTTTCATTAATCGTATTACTTGTAGGAATTGATCGTATCTTATCAGATTCTTTGAATTCTTCATGGAAGTACATAGATGCTGTGATTAATGGGGAATGTGTTCTGTAGGTGGTCACAAATTTGGATGTTCTGAAGCAAGATGAATGAATAAAACATGACGTGTGTATTTTGTTTCATATTGATGGATCCCAATGGCGCCTGATAAACCCCATTGACTTATCCTGGGTTCTCTTGTGTTTTCTATAATTTTCACAGCAAGCATAGGGCTGTATGGCAAGCTATTCTTACTCTCAAATCTAAAATATTATCCTGCATGTTTTTGCATGCTGAAATGTATATTGGAATTTAGTAAATTAGGCTGTTGAATCTATGTCCCCTATCCACCTATTCCTCTGTTAAAGGGGTTGTCCCACAAAAAAATATTCTACAGTTTTCAAACCAGCACCTGGATCTGATTCTTTTTGTAATGGCATGTAATTAAAAATTTTGCACAACCAATAAAATGTTATTAAAAAAAACTCTGTATAGCTCCACCTGATGATAGTTTTTTTTCTTAGTTCTTTGTCCTGCTCACTGAGAAGGCCGCTCATGCTCAGTTTTATCCTCAACTACCTCCTGAGCTGTGATAGTGAGAGACTGGACATGCCTCCTTAGCTGTGATAGGGAGAGCATGGACACGCCTCCAGAGCTGTGATAGGGAGAGCTGAGACATGCCCCCTTAGCTGCAGCAGAAAAGACCCTCCCCTTGAGTTGTCAGCTTGATATAAATCTCGCAGAGCAATGAATGCTGAGATCTCTAGATCCATGTGAGGTACAGGGCTGGTTCTATCTTTGTTAGAAAGAGGTTGTAATGTACTATATGATGTCTGATTTTGTTTTTTTTTCTATAGTATTCATAGGATAACCGTTTAATAATGTATCAGGACATCAAAACTATCAAAACTAGTGAAAAGGAAAACTGTCTCAGTTGCCCATAGCAACCATTCAGATTCCACCTTTCATTTTCAAAGAAGCTCTAAAAAACAAACAGTGGAATCTGATTGGTTGTTATGGGCAACTAAGCCAGTTTTGATAAATCTCTACTAGAGTTGAGCGAACCCGGACCCGAACCCAGACTTTTTCATTGAAGTTCGGGTTCGGTGTTCGGGTGATTTTATTATTTTCCGTTATAACAAAAATAATAGCATGCTTAAAACAGAATGCTAAATAAAATGTCTATTGAGGGGTTAAAAAAAAACCTCACCTCATCCACTTGATCACGCAGCCGATATCTTCTTTTCTTCAGGACCTGCAAAAGGACCTGCAGTGACATCACCGTAGGTCCTTTTGCAGGTCCTGAAAATAATAAATTTAAGTTTGGGTCCCCATTGACTTAAATGGGGTCTGGATTCAGGGTCAAGTTTGGGTCCTGAACCCGAACTTTGACCTGAAGTTCATCCGAACCCGGCGAACTTGAACTTCCACCTGTACGCTCAACCCTAATCTCTACTATTGTTTTATTGGTTTCCATTGTAGAGCAGTTTTCTCTGTTTTTGGCACTATAGATTAGAAAAGTGGCCAGATTTTATACTATAGTTTATGCAGTTTTATGAAATCGAATCCACTGTGCTGTTACAATCACTCAGATTTCATAGCATATGCACTTTTGAACTCTTTTTTTTTTTTTCTCCCATAGCTGTCTCTTTGGATAAATATCAGGAGTCACAAAAATCTGAATGTGTTTGTGCACATACAATACCTCATTGTGTCAGTATGTTTCTCACATCTGCAAAATGAGGTTTACTAGTCTTCTGTCAGCTTTGTTAAAGGGACTCTGTCACCAGTTTCTAACCCCCCCTTTTATAACTATGGTTCTCTCCATGGTCCCCTTCTCATTACAAAGCTGTTGTTATAAGTTAAATCCGCCGTGTAGTTTTCATAAAAATCGCTTTTATCTAACCTGTCAATCTTCAGGATAAGGTGCCCAGGGCGTTTCTGATGGTCTGAATCTGCCGCTCTTCGCCGCCGCCGTTGGTGCCCACCAACGGCGGCGGCGAAAAGCGGCAGATTCAGACCTTCAGAAACGCCCTGGGCACCTTATCCAGAGGATTGACAGGTTAGATAAAAGCGATTTTTATCAAAACTACAAGCCGGATTTATCTTATAACAACAGCTTTGTAATGAGAAGGGGACCATGGAGAGAACCATAGTTTTAAAAGGGGGGGTTAGAAACTGGTGACAGAGTCCCTTTAAGTGGCTAGAACTGTCAAGAACGCAAGGTGAGAAAATCTCCAGTAAACAGGAGTGTTCCATGTTAGACATTTTTGTGGAGAAGTCATAGGATGTAACAAAGAACTGAAATTGCACTATGAGGATATGATTTTGTTTTTGGTCACATAATATGCAAATGCTCCTGATCTAGTTTTATTTACAGTGAAGGCAAAAATAGCACACTGCTAGTTCCAGGTCTTGTGAATAATTCTGTGTAAAGCTGTTTTGGTCTTTTAGACCCGAGTCTTTTAAAATGCTGTTATAATAGTGGCCATGATGAGCTACACAATGTACTAGAGGTGTACTAACATAATTTTTTGAAAAAAAGAACTTTATATTGCAATTAGGGATGAGCGAATCGACTTCGGATGAAACATCTGTAGTCGATTTGCATAAAACTTCGTTATAATACTGTACAGTGCTGGAGCTCCATACAGTATTAGAATGTATTGGCTCTGATGAGCCGAAGTTATTGCTTCGCGAAGTCTCGTGAGACTTTGCACAATAACTTCATGAATTAATTAGTACTGTAAAAAGCCATTTCCCGAACTCGGGTTCGGTTCCAAGGTACCACTTGGAACCGAACCCGAGTTTGGGAAATGTTTTTTTACAGTACAAATTAATTTCTGAAGTTATTGAGCAACGTCTCACAACACTTCGCAAAACAATAACTCCGTCTCATCAGAGCCCATACATTCTAATGCTGTACGGAGCTCCTGCTCTGTAGAGTATTAGACTTCAGATGTTTCATCCAAATTTGATTCGCTCATCCCTAATTGCAATGATGTTGTTCACTTGCAGTCTAACTTTTTTATTTACAGATTTTAGTTTGTGTTTTTAGGCAGTATGGGGCACATTTATTAAGACTGGCGTTTTAGACAAAGGTCTTAATAAGGGCCCATAGCTGGCGGAGGATCTGCCGAAGTTATGAAAAGGCACCGGCCTCTCCACATCCAGCGCCAGTTCTAAATGTTAAATAAATAAAGGCTATTTTCACACTAGTGTTTCTATTTTCCGGTATTGAGATCCGTCATAGGCTCTCAATACCGGAGAAAAACACTTCCGTTTGGTCCCGATTCATTGTCAATGGGGACAAAACGTAACTGAAGAGAACGGAGTGCTCCAAAATGCATTCCGTTCCGTTTGGTTGCCTTCTCATACTCATGTCACACAGAATTCACAAATTAAACCCATTATTTTCCTGTTTAGCACCATTGTACAGAAGCTAATACGTAGAAAACTTGATAACTGATATAAAAAACATGCTTTAATCCAGCTGTTGACTTATGCAGATTACATGGACTAGTCATCTGGGCTGGTCTGCGTTGGTGAATAGTCACACCATTCGGGCTGTAAACTCAGCTTTTTTTGCGTATGCTTGGGGAATAGGAAGAAAGGGCGAGGGCATGAGATTAAATGACTTGGGTATCAAACGCAGGTAATTATCTTCACTATCCCTCTGTGTCACACTCTAGAGCAGGCATGCTCAACCTGCGGCCCTCCAGATGTTGTAAAACTACAATTCCCACAATGCCCTGCTGTAGGCTGTTCAGGCATGCTGGGAGTTATAGTTTGGCAACAGCTGGAGGGCCGCAGGTTGAGCATGCCTGCTCTAGAGGTTCGGGGAGCCATAGATGCATGTTGTTTTTTAGAGGGCTCCTTGCTTGAGTTGTCTGAGCCTGTGCAGATGTTACACTATGGTAATTGGTTACTTCGCTTTACTAACAAAACGTCAGCTTTGTAGTTTAGGAGCCACTGTTATATTAGTCAGAAAAGACACTAGCTGGGCACCATTCATTTCAGCCTGGTCCTACAGAATCAGTGGTAGGAGTAGGTTCCTCTACACAGTTCTTCTACTGTCAGCACTGAGGAGATTAAAGAAGACTCTAATTCTGGCAGTTAACCATTTTAGAGCTATGATCAAACATGATTACAGCACTCTACAATGGAGGAAGCTCCCTTGCAAATGTGATGGCTGGTCCTGGCAGCATAATCACAGGGCTGAGAATCACCATGGAGACAATCCAGTATGGAGTATACACTCTGTCTTCCACGAAGCAAGGCTTCATTCAGCTCCATGATATGGAATGCCAAGATGAAAAATAATGAACGTCTGGTCCTAAAAGTGTCCTGATTCTATAGAGTTTTGGTTTTCAATATACTATTAATATCAATAACCTGTTGGTAGTTCTCTAAAAAAGAAAACAAATCTATGATCAGAGATTACACTACAATTTTCCAGAAGAGTAAAAATACCCATTTTTGAGGAGTATTTTACCCAAAGAGGAGTACAAAAGTTGTACAAAATACGTAACATATCTGCCTACACTTGCTCACTTCTGCGTTTGGAGCCTCTGTTGCAGATTCTGACAAAAAGACCAGACAAAAAAGCCTTATATGCAGGACTTTTTTGTCTGGTAAAAAGACAGGATTGCGAAAGGAAACTGGACGAAGTCAGTCTGTTCAGCTTCTTTACTGTCAGTTAGGCTGAGTTCACATCACGGTTTTGTCATACATTTAACATACACAAGAAATGTACAGTATATATGTTTGCAGACGCTCCAGACAGAGGCCATGCTGTGTCATCTGTCACCATAGAGACCCATTGTAAAAATAAATTGTATATGTTAGCCTACACGGTTTTTGCTGGACTTTGCAACATGGAAAAATGTGGTACACTATGCTTTCCCATCCCGCAGAGTCCATTTATTTTACACTGGAACTCTGTAGCATCTGGCAAAGGCACCCGCTAATGTATACATTTCTTGTGTACATTAATTGTATGACAAAAACGCAGCCTTTAGTGCCCGATACAGCACTTCCATTATTATAATTTTTTTCTGCTCATCTAATGGAACAGAACAACAGAAATAAATAGTGGTGGTGTGAACGTGGCCTAAGAAGTGGGTATTTATACACAAAACCATTACTAGTCTAAATAACATCAGGCTACTATAGCCAAGTGATCAGGTACAGTACAATATAGTGGATCTTCCCTATACTTTACTAATTGGCTATAATAGCCTGCCTGCATTCACTGCACTACTTACATCACACACACTGCACTACAATCATCAGTGTGTTGTATGTGGTGCAGTATGTGAGGTGTATGGTGCAGTGTGTGATGTGTATGGTGCATGTGGTGCAGTGTGTGTGATGTGTATGGTGCATGTGGTGCAGTGGGTGATGTGGTGCATGTGGTGCAGTGGGTGATGTGAATGGTGATGTGTGTGATGTATGTGGTGCAGTGTGTTATGTGTATGATGCATGCGGTGCAGTGTGTGATGTGTATAGTGCCTGTGGTGCAGTGTGTGATGTGTATGGTGCATGTGGTGCAGTGTGTATGGTGCATGTGGTGCAGTGAGTGATGTGTATGGTGCAGTGTGTCATTTGTGTGATTTGTGTGGTGCATGTGGTGCAGTGTGTGATGTATGTGGTGATGTGTATGGTGCATGTGGTGCAGTGTGTAATGTGTATGGTGCATGTGGACAGTGTGTGTGATGTGTATGGTGCATGTGGTGCAGTGTGTAATGTGTATGGTGCATGTGGGCAGTGTGTGTGATGTGTATGGTGCATGTGGTGCAGTGAGTGATGTGTATCGTGCAGTGTGTCATGTGTGTGATTTGTGTGGTGCATGTGGTGCAGTGTGTGATGTATGTGGTGCAATGTGTGATGTGTATGGTGCATGTAATGCAGTGTGTGATGTATGTAATGCAGTGTGTAATGTATAGATGTGTGTGATGCAAGTAGTACATTGTGTGATGTATAGATGTGGGTGTTATATGTAGTGCAGTGTGTGTTGTATGTAGTGCAGTGTGTGATGTATGTAGTGCAGTGTGTGATGTATGTGTGGCAGTGTGTGATGTATGTGGTGCAGTGTGGGAGGTATGTGAGGCAAGG
The DNA here is from genome assembly GCF_014858855.1 of Bufo gargarizans. Classification (NCBI taxonomy): domain Eukaryota; kingdom Metazoa; phylum Chordata; class Amphibia; order Anura; family Bufonidae; genus Bufo; species Bufo gargarizans. The sequence goes on from NC_058081.1 coordinate 281,957,266, forward strand.
TGTGATGTACTGAATGTGGTGCAGTGTGGGATGTACGTGGAGCAATGTGTGATGTATGTAGTGCACTGTATGATATACAGATGTGTGTGATGCATGTAGTTCATTGTGTGATGTATAGATGTGTGTTTTGTATGTAGTGCAGTGTGGGATGTATGTAGGCCAGGTGTGATGTACTGTATGTGGTGCAGTCTGTGATGCACGTAGTGTAGTGTGGGATGTATGTGTGGCAATGTGTGATTTATTTAGTGCAGTGTGTAATGTATTTGGGACAGTGTGTGATGTATGTAGTGCAGTGTGTGATGTATTTGTGGCAGTGTGCGATGTATGTAGGCTGGGTGGGATGTACTGTATGTTGTGCAGTCTGTGATGTACGTGGTGCAGTGTGGGGTGTATGTGGGGGCAATGTGTGATGTATTTAGTGCAGTGTGTGGTGTATTTGGGACAGTGTGTGATGTATGTTGTGCAGTGTGTAATGTATTTGGGGCACTGTGTGATGTATGTGGGGCAGTGTGTGATGTATTTGGGGCAGTGTGTGATGTATGTGGTACAGTGTGTGATGTATGTGGTGCAGTGTTTGATGCAAGTTGTGCAGTGTGTTATGTATGTGCGGCAGTGTATGATATATGTGGGGCAGTGTATGATGTATGTGGTCCAGTGTGTGATGATCACACACTGCACTACATACATCACGCACTGCACTACATACATTACACACATCAATACATTACATACTGTAGTTGCTGTAGTGGCTGTAGTCTTCAGCTCCACTGCCACCATGTTTGCCAGGGTCCTCGGGCAGAGGGCATCGCTCCTTTTACTATAGACACCGCCGGCTGCTAGCTACTCCTCCTTAGAGCTCCAACCAGCTTCCCCTGCTGCAAGGCACTTTATCACTCCGACAGCCCTCCAAACTAACCAATGACAAAGCTACTTGCTATAAGGAGCTTTGTTAATGGTTGTTTCAGGCAGAAGCAGCATCCCTGTGCTGTTCACAGTGCACCCTGTGCTGATGGATGGCAGGGAAAAGTCAAAGGCATATTGGTACGCCTGGGAGTAAAATGGCCTGAACAAGCATCTATGTAGCTTGTACAGGCGTTATTGTTACCTCTGTCTATTATAATAACTCAACTGCAATTCACAGTTGATCAAAGCCTTTCAACTGCTCTGCCATAAGAAGGCTTGATTCACACCAGGAAGGGATCCATCCAAGTTTATAGTATACCAAAAAGTATATATATATATATATATATATATATACATATGTACACTCACCTAAAGAATTATTAGGAACACCATACTAATACGGTGTTGGACCCCCTTTTGCCTTCAGAACTGCCTTAATTCTACGTAGCATTGATTCAACAAGGTGCTGATAGCATTCTTTAGAAATGTTGGCCCATATTGATAGGATAGCATCTTGCAGTTGATGGAGATTTGAGGGATGCACATCCAGGGCACGAAGCTCCGTTCCACCACATCCCAAAGATGCTCTATTGGGTTAAGATCTGGTGACTGTGGGGGCCATTTTAGTACAGTGAACTCATTGTCATGTTCAAGAAACCAATTTGAAATGATTTGAGCTTTGTGACATGGTGCATTATCCTGCTGGAAGTAGCCATCAGAGGATGGGTACATGGTGGTCATGAAGGGATGGACATGGTCAGAAACAATGCTCAGGTAGCCCGTGGCATTTAAACGATGGCCAATTGGTACTAAGGGGCCTAAAGTGTGCCCAGAAAACATCCCCCACACCATTACACTAGGGCTGCAGCTAACGATTATTTGAATAATCGATTAGTTGCCGATTAATTTCTTCGATTAATCGATTAATCGGGAAAAACGACAAAATTACAAAACAGAGGTTTATATGATCTTACTTGAAAAATTATGTTCAAAGGCCATATTAAAACAAATTGTGGGCGACACTATTATGGGGGATCTGTGGGCGACACTATTATGGGGGATCTGTGGGCGACACTATTATGGGGGATCTGTGGGCGACACTATTATGGGGGATCTGTGGGCGACTATTATGGGGGATCTGTGGGCGACTATTATGGGGGATCTGTGGGCGACACTTATGGGGGATCTGTGGGCGACACTTATGGGGGATCTGTGGGCGACACTTATGGGGGATCTGTGGGCGACACTTATGGGGGAATCTGTGGGCGACACTTATGGGGGATCTGTGGGCGACACTTATGGGGGATCTGTGGGCGACACTTATGGGGGATCTGTGGGCGACACTTATGGGGGATCTGTGGGCGACACTTATGGGGGATCTGTGGGCGACACTTATGGGGGATCTGTGGGCGACACTTATGGGGGATCTGTGGGCGACACTATTATGGGGGATCTGTGGGCGACACTATTATGGGGGATCTGTGGGCGACACTATTATGGGGGATCTGTGGGCGACACTATTATGGGGGATCTGTGGGCGACACTATTATGGGGGATCTGTGGGCGACACTATTATGGGGGATCTGTGGGCGACACTATTATGGGGGATCTGTGGGCGACACTATTATGGGGGATCTGTGGACGGCGTAGTTATGGAGAGGGGATCTGTGGACGGCGTAGTTATGGAGAGGGGGATCTGTGGACGGCGCAGTTATGGAGAGGGGGATCTGTGGACGGCGCAGTTATGGAGAGGGGATCTGTGGACGGCGCAGTTATGGAGAGGGGGGATCTGTGGACGGCGCAGTTATGGAGAGGGGGATCTGTGGGTGGCGCAGTTATGGAGAGGGGGATCTGTGGGTGGCGCAGTTATGGAGAGGGGGATCTGTGGACGGCGCAGTTATGGAGAGGGGGATCTGTGGACGGCGTAGTTATGGAGAGGGGGATATGTGCACTGTTATGGGCATAACAGTGCACAGATCCCCCTTCCCATAGCAGTGCCATACACAGACCCCCCCTCCTCCCCATAGCAGTGCTATACACAGACCCCCCTCCCCATAGCAGTGCCATAGACAGATCCTCCCCCCTCCCCATAGCAGTGCTATACACAGACCCCCCTTCCCATAGCAGTGCCATAGACAGATCCCCCCTTCCCCCTACCCCCTAACCCCTAACAGCCCCGGCCCCGATGCTTGCATCTTTATTTTACCTTTTTACAATGACGCTCCCGCTCCTGTAACAGCCAGGCAGAGCGGACGGCGGCGTAACGTCACTCAATCACGTGACGCGCCCGCTCCGCCCACTTCATGAATGAAGGAGGCGGAGCAGGCGTGTCACGTGAGTGAGTGACGTTACGCCGCCGTCCGCTCTGCCTGGCTGTTACAGGAGCGGGAGCGTCATTGTAAAAAGGTAAAATAAAGATGCAGCGCCCGCCCGCCCGAATAGCAACGAATCGGCGATTATTCGATAACTGGATTCGTCGACAACGAATCCAGTTATCGAATATAATCGATTACATCGATTAATCGTTGCAGCCCTACATTACACCACCACCACCAGCCTGCACAGTGGTAACAAGGCATGATGGATACATGTTCTCATTCTGTTTACGCCAAATTCGGACTCTACCATTTGAATGTTTCAACAGAAATCGAGACTCATCAGACCAGGCAACATTTTTCCAGTCTTCAACAGTCCAATTTTGGTGAGCTCGTGCAAATTGTAGCCTCTTTTTCCTATTTGTAGTTGAGATGAGTGGTACCCGGTGGGGTCTTCTGCTGTTGTAGCCCATCCGCCTCAAGGTTGTGCGTGTTGTCGCTTCACAAATGTTTTGCTGCATACCTCGGTTGTAACGAGTGGTTATTTCAGTAATCGTTGCTCTTCTATCAGCTTGAATCAGTCGGCCCATTCTCCTCTGACCTCTAGCATCAACAAGGCATTTTCGCCTACAGGACTGCCGCATACTGGATGTTTTTCCCTTTTCACACCTAGAAATGGTTGTGAGTGAAAATCCCAGTAACTGAGCAGATTGTGAAATATTCAGACCGGCCCGTCTGGCACCAACAACCATGCCACGCTCAAAATTGCTTAAATCACCTTTCTTTCCCATTCTGACATTCAGTCTGGAGTTCAGGAGATTGTCTTGACGAGGACCACAACCCTATATGCATTGAAGCAACTGCCATGTGATTGGTTGACTAGATAATCGCATTATGAGAAATAGAACAGGTGTTCCTAATAATTCTTTAGGTGAGTGTATATATATATATATATATATATATATATATATACACTGCTCAAAAAAATAAAGGGAACACTTAAACAACACAATGTAACTCCAAGTTAATCACAATTCTGTGAAATCAAACTGTCCACTTAGGAAGCAGCAATCAATTTCACATGCTGTTGTGCCTCATCAGGAGCATGCACAGGCGTTGTAGGGAGGTCATACAGGCACGTGGAGGCCACACACACTACTGAGCCTCATTTTGACTTGTTTTAAGGACATTACATCAAAGTTGGATCAGCTTGTAGTGTGTTTTTCCACTTTAATTTTGAGTGTGACTCCAAATCCAGACCTCCATGGGTTGAAAAATTTAATTTCCATTTTTTAATTTTTGTGTGATTTTGTTGTCAGCACATTCAACTATGTAAAGAACAAAGTATTTCAGAAGAATATTTAATTAATTCAGATCTAGGATGTGTAATTTTTGTGTTCCCTTATTTTTTTGAGCAGTGTATATATATATATATTAGCAGAAGGAACTGTCTTTGCACTGGTATATTTCATCTATTTCATTTAATGTTTGTGTTAGATATCAACAATGCCCCCCCCCCCCCCCCCAGTACCACATCCCCTTAGTGACCACACACATTTTTTAAAAATTGCATTCCAAGAGCTATAACTTTTTTTTGGCTTCCGTAGTTTGGCGGTTAGGTTACTAAGCGTATTTTTTGGCAAATAATTGTATAGCGCAGGGTGAAAATGTCCACTCAAAACATAGTCTATGACGTTCCTTGAGTCACAGGAGGCGGCTGTGCAAAATGTTGTGATTGTAAATGTAATGGTACGGATTCCTTTAGCGGACATACACACATACACATACATAACCTCAGCTTTATATTTTTGAGATATACAGTGCAGACCAAAAGTTTGGACACACCTTCTCATTCAAAGAGTTTTTTCTTTATTTTCATGACTATGAAAATTGGATATTCACACTGAAGGCATCAAAACTATGAATTAACACATGTGGAATTATATACATAACAAAAAAGTGTGAAACAACTGAAAATATGTCATATTCTAGGTTCTTCAAAGTAGCCACCTTTTGCTTTGATTACTGCTTTGCAGACTCTTGGCATTCTCTTGATGAGCTTCAAGAGGTAGTCACCTGAAATGGTCTTCCAACAGAAGGAGTTCCCAGAAATGCTTAGCACTTGTTGGCCCTTTTGCCTTCACTCTGCGGTCCAGCTCACCCCAAACCATCTCGATTGGGTTCAGGTCCGGTGACTGCACCCCATCACTCTCCTTCATGGTCGAATAGCATTTACACAGCCTGGAGGTGTGTTTGGGGTCATTGTCCTGTTGAAAAATAAATGATGGTCCAACTAAACGCAAACCGGATGGAATAGCATGCTGCTGCAAGATGCTGTGGTAGCCATGCTGGTTCAGTATGCCTTCAATTTTGAATAAATCCACAACAGTGTCACCAGCAAAGCACCCCCACACCATCACACCTCCTCCTCCATGCTTGACGGTGGGAACCAGGCAAGTAGAGTCCATCCGTTCACCTTTTCTGCGTCGCACAAAGACACGGTGGTTGGAACCAAAGATCTCAAATTTGGGCTCATCAGACCAAAGCACAGATTTCCACTGGTCTAATGTCCATTCCTTGTGTTCTTTAGCCCAAACAAGTCTCTTCTGCTTGTTGCCTGTCCTTAGCAGTGGCTTCCTAGCAGATATTCTACCATGAAGGCCTGATTCACACAGTCTCCTCTTAACAGTTGTTCTAGAGATGTGTCTGCTGCTAGAACTCTGTGTGGCATTGACCTGGTCTCTAATCTGAGCTGCTGTTAACCTGCGATTTCTGAGGCTGGTGACTCGGATTAACTTATCCTCCGCAGCAGAGGTCTTCCTTTCCTGGGGCGGTCCGCATATGAGCCAGTTTCTTTGTAGCGCTTGATGGTTTTTGTGACTGCACTTGAGGACACTTTCAAAGTTTTCCCAATTTTTCGGACTGATTGACCTTCATTTCTTAAAGTAATGATGGCCACTCGTTTTTCTTTACTTAGCTGCTTTTTTCTTGCCATAATACAAATTCTAACAGTCTATTCAGTAGGACTATCAGCTGTGTATCCACCTGACTTCTCTACAACGCAACTGATGGTCCCAACCCCATTTATAAGGCAAGAAATCCCACTTATTAAACCTGACAGGGCACACCTGTGAAGTGAAAACCATTTCAGGTGACTACCTCTTGAAGCTCATCAAGAGAATGCCAAGAGTGTGCAAAGCAGTAATCAAAGCAAAAGGTGGCTACTTTGAAGAACCTAGAATATGACATATTTTCAGTTGTTTCACACGTTTTTGTTATGTATATAATTCCACATGTGTTAATTCATAGTTTTGATGCTTTCAGTGTGAATCTACAATTTTCATAGTCATAAAATAAAGAAAACTCTTTGAATGAGAAGGTGTGTCCAAACTTTTGGTCTGTACTGTATATACCACTAAGTCGTCAAAGGTATATGACCTATACATTCTTTAGTTAAATCCTAAAAGAGTGCTAGTGTTAAGTAAACTTTTTTCTCCTCAATTTTGATTTTGCATTTATTATTCCCATTCTCCAGCTTCATGCTTATGTCTGGAAGCAGATATGGCAGATCCTTTAATGTCAAAGTACTGTCTCGGCATTTTAACATACTGTACATCTACCTTCACTTTGCTACTATCATTTGTGAAATTATTCAGTGACAGACTGCCCTAGGCTCTGAAGGTGTGGTTAAAATAGTTATTCTGTGCTCTGACAATGTAGGATATGCAGGCAAAAATAGATGTGCAGAAATATACGTGGATTAATTTATTGTTTTTGACAGTAGTGATATATCTCTGAACAAAACATTAAAAGTAACTCGTCACGTTGCACATGGTGTCTGAGCTGCAGACACCATGTTATAGAGTAGGAGGTGCTGAGCAGATTGATATATAGTTTTATGGGAAAAGATTCAGTAAAACTAGTCATTTATACATTTAAATTCCTGCTCATTCCGGGCTTTGAAGACAAGGAGGAGGTCCTATCAGTGACCGACAGCTCTCTCTGTATACACAGTCATAGAGGGAAGGCTGTCAGTTACTGATAGGACCGCTCCTTGTCTTCAGTCAGTGACTGACAGCTATCTCTGTATACACAGTTATAGAGGGAAGGCTGTCAGTCACTGGTAGGCCCTCCTCCTTGTCTTCAGTCAGTGACTGACAGCTATCTCTGTATACACAGTCATAGAGGGGAGGCTCATAGGACCGTCCCACGTTACCAGCATGACAAGCAGATTCCAGCTGAGATGTTTTCTACGCGCCACAGTGGAGGGGGCACCATAATGGTCTGGGGTGCTTTTTCCTTCAGTGGAACAATGGAGCTCCAGGAAGTGCAGGGGCGTCAAACGGCCGCTGGCTATGTCCAGATGTTGCAGAGAGCATTCCTCATGACTAAAGGGCCCTCGTCTGTGTGGTAATGACTGGTTTTTTTTAACAGTACAACGCTACAGTACACAATGCCCACAGGACAAGGGACTTCTTCCAGGAGAATAACATCACTATTTTGTCCCATCCTGTGTGTTTCCCTTCTCTAAATACAATTGAGAACCTTTGGGGATGGATGGCAAGGGAAGTTTACAAAAATTGACAACAGTTCCACACAGTAGATGGCCTTCATGCGGCCGTCTTCACCACTTGGAGAAAGGTTCCCACTCACCTCATGGAAACGCTTGCATCAAGCATGCCGAAACAAATTTTGGAAGTGATAAACAATAATGGCGGAACTACTCATTACTGAGCTCATGTTTGGAAGTTGGATTTCTGTTTTGAAGGGGTTTTTTTTTTTTGGGGAGGTGTTGCCCTAAACTTTTGATTAGCTGAAAAACAGCCTGTTTCAGTTTATTTATTGTTTTCATTAAATTGAATGCTCAAATTTTTTTGGTCTCACTCCCATTTCTACTTGTTGCATATTGAAGCTCTACTTGGAACCGTGTTAAGATCCAGCCATGCTAAATATGATATTTTTTTTGCCATTTTTCAAGTGGTCTTAAACTTTTGATCAGGACTGTATGAGGGATCAGCTGAAGCCTTCGAATTTTACAAAGGGCTTAATAAAATATGTGAACAAGACATAAAATCTTAAAAATACAAAATGAACAGCAGGGGGACAAAAAGAGCAAAACAAATCCTAAAAATTCTTTAAATATATAAATGTTAAAAAAAAAGATCAGAGCAGATAGGTCCCCTAAACAGTGCCGATGGGGAGATGGTCATTGGGCATCACAAAAAGACAGAGCAGCTAAATGTTATTTATCTCTTTATATATAAAAGATGACAAAGAAGCTGATGTAAGTGGTAACAATGCTGTTAGTACTTCCAATATTATCCCCAAATGGCTGAATGTAGATAAAGTGCAAAATAAGTTAAATAATTTAAATGTGAATACGATTTGTGGTCCAGATAAATTACCCCCTAAAGATCTTAAAGAACTCAGTACAGTTATTGTTATGCCTTGTTCTTAATTTTTTAAATAATTTTTTCTTCAGTTCATAATATCCAAATAACACAGAATAAATAATTAGTATACAAATAAATTTGTATTTACCCCCAAAAATCCACAAACCAGCCCCCTTTACATAGACATAGAGAAAAATGTTTTAAATAATCCTAAAGACAAACTATATGTCCATCAAGAAGGAAATGCAGTTTAACCAATATTTGATTCCATCTCAATATCCATTTATTTAAACCTGCAGCCTTAAGAGATGTGACCATCTCAAGTTTGATATCTCACTTTTCCAATTTCTACTATTCTCTTTCCTACAGAGCTCTAGAAATCACAAATTTTCTTTTTAGGTCATGATTCAGTTCCCAATTCAAAAATACAAGCAAGTTGATTTCTCAATATTAATGTAGCGAATATGTCTTCAGAAAAACACCAGACTTCCTCCCAAAAATGATTCATCTTAACATATTCTCACATAACATGCTCAAGACCCCCCTATCCTTCCCACATCTCCAACATAAATTGGATTAATTAGAGCCCACTTTTTCAACTTAGAGGGATTAAAGTGAGCCCTATACACTATATAAATCTTGGAAATATACAGCAATGAAAACAAAGATATAGGTGGTCATTTATTAATCTGAAATAAACCTAAATTAGGCATATTTAAGACGCAGGTGGCGGCACAACGCTTAAATTTGTGGCCGTGGCCTGGGCTGGGAAGAGGACAGGCCAGCACTCCCATCCCATTGAATATTTCTTCTATGTTAGTTTCTTTGGTCTATAATGTTTATCACTTGGACCAATGGGAGGGAAATCAGAACACAAATCATGACGTACAGTAAAAAATTTTTGTCAAGGGGTTTTCTGGGATTTTAATTTTGATGATCTATCCTCAGTAGAGTTGAGCGAACACCTGGATGTTCGGGTTCGAGAAGTTCGGCCGAACATCCCGGAAATGTTCGGGTTCGGGATCCGAACCCGATCCGAACTTCGTCCCGAACCCGAACCCCATTGAAGTCAATGGGGACCCGAACTTTTCGGCACTAAAACGGCTGTAAAACAGCCCAGGAAAGGGCTAGAGGGCTGCAAAAGGCAGCAACATGTAGGTAAATCCCCTGCAAACAAATGTGGATAGGGAAATTAATTAAAATAAAAATTAAATAAATAAAAATTAACCAAAATCAATTGGAGAGAGGTTCCATAGCAGAGAATCTGGCTTCCCGTCACCCACCACTGGAACAGTCCATTCTCAGATATTTAGGCCCCGGCACCCAGGCAGAGGAGAGAGGTCCCGTAACAGACAATCTGGCTTCATGTCAGCAGAGAATCAGTCTTCATGTCATAGCAGAGAATCAGGCTTCACGTCACCCACCACTGTAATAGTCCATTTTCATAAATTTAGGCCCAGCACCCAGGCAGAGGAGAGAGGTCCCGTAACAGACAATCTGGCTTCATGTCAGCAGAGAATCAGTCTTCATATCATAGCAGAGAATCTGGCTTCCCGTTACCCACCACTGGAACAGTCCATTCTCAGATATTTAGGCCCCGGCACCCAGGCAGAGGAGAGAGGTCCCGTAACAGACAATCTGGCTTCATGTCAGCAGAGAATCAGTCTTCATATCATAGCAGAGAATCAGGCTTCACGTCAGCCACCACTGCAACAGTCCATTGTCATAAATTCAGGCCCAGCACCCAGGCAGAGGAGAGAGGTCCCGTAACAGACAATCTGGCTTCATGTCAGCAGAGAATCAGTCTGCATGTCATAGCAGAGAATGAGGCTTCACGTCACCCACCACTGCAACAGTCCATTTTCATAAATTTAGGCCCAGCACCCAGGCAGAGGAGAGAGGTCCCGTAACAGAGGATCTGGCTTCATGTCACCAGAGAATCAGTCTGCATGTCATAGCAGAGAATCAGGCTTCACGTCACCCACCACTGCAACAGTCCATTTTCATAAATTTAGGCCCAGCACCCAGGCAGAGGAGAGAGGTCCCGTAACAGAGGATCTGGCTTCATGTCACCAGAGAATCAGTCTGCATGTCATAGCAGAGAATCAGGCTTCACGTCAGCCACCACTGCAACAATCCATTGGCATATATTTAGGCCTAGCACACAGGCAGAGGAGAGAGGTCCCGTAACAGACAATCTGGCTTCATGTCAGCAGAGAATCAGTCTTCATATCATAGCAGAGAATCAGGCTTCACGTCAGCCACCAATGCAACAGTCCATTGTCAGATATTTAGGCCCAGCACCCAGGCAGAGGAGAGAGGTCCCGTAACAGAGGATCTGGCTTCATGTCACCAGAGAATCAGTCTGCATGTCATAGCAGAGAATCAGGCTTCACGTCAGCCACCACTGCAACAATCCATTGGCATATATTTAGGCCTAGCACACAGGCAGAGGAGAGAGGTCCCGTAACAGACAATCTGGCTTCATGTCAGCAGAGAATCAGTCTGCATGTCATAGCAGAGAATGAGGCTTCACGTCACCCACCACTGCAACAGTCCATTTTCATAAATTTAGGCCCAGCACCCAGGCAGAGGAGAGAGGTCCCGTAACAGAGGATCTGGCTTCATGTCACCAGAGAATCAGTCTGCATGTCATAGCAGAGAATCAGGCTTCACGTCACCCACCACTGCAACAGTCCATTTTCATATATTTAGGCCCAGCACCCAGGCAGAGGAGAGAGGTCCCGTAACAGAGGATCTGGCTTCATGTCACCAGAGAATCAGTCTGCATGTCATAGCAGAGAATCAGGCTTCACGTCAGCCACCACTGCAACAATCCATTGGCATATATTTAGGCCTAGCACACAGGCAGAGGAGAGAGGTCCCGTAACAGACAATCTGGCTTCATGTCAGCAGAGAATGAGTCTTCATATCATAGCAGAGAATCAGGCTTCACGTCAGCCACCAATGCAACAGTCCATTGTCAGATATTTAGGCCCAGCACCCAGGCAGAGGAGAGAGGTCCCGTAACAGAGGATCTGGCTTCATGTCAGCAGAGAATCAGTCTTCATGTCATAGCAGAGAATCAGGCTTCACGTCACCCACCACTGCAACAGTCCATTTTCATAAATTTAGGCCCAGCACCCAGGCAGAGGAGAGAGGTCCCGTAACAGAGGATCTGGCTTCATGTCACCAGAGAATCAGTCTGCATGTCATAGCAGAGAATCAGGCTTCACGTCAGCCACCACTGCAACAATCCATTGGCATATATTTAGGCCTAGCACACAGGCAGAGGAGAGAGGTCCCGTAACAGACAATCTGGCTTCATGTCAGCAGAGAATCAGTCTTCATATCATAGCAGAGAATCAGGCTTCACGTCAGCCACCAATGCAACAGTCCATTGTCAGATATTTAGGCCCAGCACCCAGGCAGAGGAGAGAGGTCCCGTAACAGAGGATCTGGCTTCATGTCAGCAGAGAATCAGTCTTCATGTCATAGCAGAGAATCAGGCTTCACGTCACCCACCACTGCAACAGTCCATTTTCATAAATTTAGGCCCAGCACCCAGGCAGAGGAGAGAGGTCCCGTAACAGAGGATCTGGCTTCATGTCACCAGAGAATCAGTCTGCATGTCATAGCAGAGAATCAGGCTTCACGTCAGCCACCACTGCAACAATCCATTGGCATATATTTAGGCCTAGCACACAGGCAGAGGAGAGAGGTCCCGTAACAGACAATCTGGCTTCATGTCAGCAGAGAATCAGTCTTCATATCATAGCAGAGAATCAGGCTTCACGTCAGCCACCAATGCAACAGTCCATTGTCAGATATTTAGGCCCAGCACCCAGGCAGAGGAGAGAGGTCCCGTAACAGAGGATCTGGCTTCATGTCAGCAGAGAATCAGTCTTCATGTCATAGCAGAGAATCAGGCTTCACGTCACCCACCACTGTAAGAGTCCATTTTCATAAATTTAGGCCCAGCACCCAGGCAGAGGAGAGAGGTCCCGTAACAGACAATCTGGCTTCATGTCAGCAGAGAATCAGTCTTCATATCATAGCAGAGAATCAGGCTTCACGTCAGCCACCAATGCAACAGTCCATTGTCAGATATTTAGGCCCAGCACCCAGGCAGAGGAGAGAGGTCCCGTAACAGAGGATCTGGCTTCATGTCAGCAGAGAATCAGTCTTCATGTCATAGCAGAGAATCAGGCTTCACGTCACCCACCACTGTAAGAGTCCATTTTCATAAATTTAGGCCCAGCACCCAGGCAGAGGAGAGAGGTCCCGTAACAGACAATCTGGCTTCATGTCAGCAGAGAATCAGTCTTCATATCATAGCAGAGAATCAGGCTTCACGTCAGCCACCAATGCAACAGTCCATTGTCAGATATTTAGGCCCAGCACCCAGGCAGAGGAGAGAGGTCCCGTAACAGAGGATCTGGCTTCATGTCAGCAGAGAATCAGTCTTCATGTCATAGCAGAGAATCAGGCTTCACGTCACCCACCACTGTAAGAGTCCATTTTCATAAATTTAGGCCCAGCACCCAGGCAGAGGAGAGAGGTCCCGTAACAGACAATCTGGCTTCATGTCAGCAGAGAATCAGTCTTCATATCATAGCAGAGAATCAGGCTTCACGTCACCCACCACTGTAACAGTCCATTTTCATAAATTTAGGCCCAGCACCCAGGCAGAGGAGAGAGGTCCCGTAACAGACAATCTGGCTTCATGTCAGGAGAGAATCAGTCTTCATGTCATAGCAGAGAATCAGGCTTCACGTCACCCACCACTGCAACAGTCCATTTTCATAAATTTAGGCCCAGCACCCAGGCAGAGGAGAGAGGTCCCGTAACAGACAATCTGGCTTCATGTCAGCAGAGAATTAGTCTGCATGTCATAGCAGAGAATCAGGCTTCACGTCAGCCACCAATGCAACAGTCCATTGTCATATATTTAGGCCCAGCACCCAGGCAGAGGAGAGAGGTCCCGTAACAGAGGATCTGGCTTCATGTCACCAGAGAATCAGTCTGCATGTCATAGCAGAGAATCAGGCTTCACGTCACCCACCACTGCAACAGTCCATTGTCATAAATTCAGGCCCAGCACCCAGGCAGAGGAGAGAGGTCCCGTAACAGACAATCTGGCTTCATGTCACCAGAGAATCAGTCTGCATGTCATAGCAGAGAATGAGGCTTCACGTCAGCCACCACTGCAACAATCCATTGGCATATATTTAGGCCTAGCACACAGGCAGAGGAGAGGTTCATTCAACTTTGGGTAGCCTTGCAATATAATGGTAAAATGAAAATAAAAATAGGATTGAATGAGGAAGTGCCCTGGAGTCCAATAATATATGGTTATGGGGAGGTAGTTAATGTCTAATCTGGACAAGGGACGGACAGGTCCTGTGGGATCCATGCCTGGTTCATTTTTATGAACGTCAGCTTGTCCACATTGGCTGTAGACAGGCGGCTGCGTTTGTCTGTAATGACGCCCCCTGCCGTGCTGAATACACGTTCAGACAAAACGCTGGCTGCCGGGCAGGCCAGCACCTCCAAGGCATAAAAGGCTAGCTCTGGCCACGTGGACAATTTAGAGACCCAGAAGTTGAATGGGGCCGAACCATCAGTCAGTACGTGGAGGGGTGTGCACACGTACTGTTCCACCATGTTAGTGAAATGTTGCCTCCTGCTAACACGTTGCGTATCAGGTGGTGGTGCAGTTAGCTGTGGCGTGTTGACAAAAGTTTTCCACATCTCTGCCATGCTAACCCTGCCCTCAGAGGAGCTGGCCGTGACACAGCTGCCTTGGCGACCTCTTGCTCCTCCTCTGCCTTGGCCTTGGGCTTCCACTTGTTCCCCTGTGACATTTGGGAATGCTCTCAGTAGCGCGTCTACCAACGTGCGCTTGTACTCGCGCATCTTCCTATCACGCTCCAGTGCAGGAAGTAAGGTGGGCACATTGTCTTTGTAGCGTGGATCCAGCAGGGTGGCAACCCAGTAGTCCGCACAGGTTAAAATGTGGGCAACTCTGCTGTCGTTGCGCAGGCACTGCAGCATGTAGTCGCTCATGTGTGCCAGGCTGCCCAGGGGTAAGGACAAGCTGTCCTCTGTGGGAGGCGTATCGTCATCGTCCTGCCTTTCCCCCCAGCCACGCACCAGTGATGGACCCGAGCTGCGTTGGGTGCCACCCCGCTGTGACCATGCTTCATCCTCATCCTCCTCCACCTCCTCCTCATCCTCGTCCTCCTCGTCCTCCAGTAGTGGGCCCTGGCTGGCCACATTTGTACCTGGCCTCTGCTGTTGCCAAAAACCTCCCTCTGAGTCACTTCGAAGAGACTGGCCTGAAAGTGCTAAAAATGACCCCTCTTCCTCCTCCTCCTCCTCCTCCTCCTGGGCCACCTCCTCTTCCATCATCGCCCTAAGTGTTTTCTCAAGGAGACATAGAAGTGGTATTGTAACGCTGATAACGGTGTCATCGCCACTGGCCATGTTGGTGGAGTACTCGAAACAGCGCAACAGGGCACACAGGTCTCGCATGGAGGCCCAGTCATTGGTGGTGAAGTGGTGCTGTTCTGTAGTGCGACTGACCCGTGCGTGCTGCAGCTGAAACTCCACTATGGCCTGCTGCTGCTCGCACAGTCTGTCCAGCATGTGCAAGGTGGAGTTCCACCTGGTGGGCACGTCGCATATGAGGCGGTGAGCGGGAAGGCCGAAGTTACGCTGTAGCGCAGACAGGCGAGCAGCAGCAGGATGTGAACGCCGGAAGCGCGAACAGACGGCCCGCACTTTATGCAGCAGCTCTGACATGTCGGGGTAGTTGTGAATGAACTTCTGCACCACCAAATTCAGCACATGCGCCAAGCAAGGGATGTGCGTCAAATTGGCTAGTCCCAGAGCTGCAACGAGATTTCGCCCATTATCACACACCACCAGGCCGGGCTTGAGGCTCACCGGCAGCAACCACTCGTCGGTCTGTTGTTCTATACCCCGCCACAACTCCTGTGCGGTGTGGGGCCTGTCCCCCAAACATATGAGTTTCAGAATGGCCTGCTGACGTTTACCCCGGGCTGTGCTGAAGTTGGTGGTGAAGGTGTGTGGCTGACTGGATGAGCAGGTGGAAGAAGAGGAGGAGGAAGCCGAGAAGGAGGAGGTGGCAACAGGAGGCAAAGAATGTTGCCCTGCGATCCTTGGCGGCGGAAGGACGTGCGCCAAACAGCTCTCCGCCTGGGGCCCAGCTGCCACTACATTTACCCAGTGTGCAGTTAGGGAGATATAGCGTCCCTGGCCGTGCTTACTGGTCCACGTATCTGTGGTTAGGTGGACCTTGCCACAGATGGCGTTGCGCAGTGCACACTTGATTTTATCGGATACTTGGTTGTGCAGGGAAGGCACGGCTCTCTTGGAGAAGTAGTGCCGGCTGGGAACAACATACTGTGGGACAGCAAGCGACATGAGCTGTTTGAAGCTGTCTGTGTCCACCAGCCTAAATGACAGCATTTCATAGGCCAGTAGTTTAGAAATGCTGGCATTCAGGGCCAGGGATCGAGGGTGGCTAGGTGGGAATTTACGCTTTCTATCAAATGTTTGTGAGATGGAGAGCTGAACGCTGGCGTGTGACATGGTTGAGACGCTTGGTGACGGAGGTGGTGGTGGTGGTGTTGGTGGTACATCCCCTGTTTGCTGGGCGGCAGGTGCCAACGTTCCTCCAGAGGCGGAGGAAGAGGCCGAGGCGGCAGCAGCAGAATAGGCCGAGGCGGCAGCAGCAGAAGAGGTAGCAGGGGGAGCCTGAGTGACTTCCTTGGTTTTAAGGTGTTTACTCCACTGCAGTTCATGCTTTGCATGCAGGTGCCTGGTCATGCAGGTTGTGCTCAGGTTCAGAACGTTAATGCCTCGCTTCAGGCTCTGATGGCACAGCGTGCAAACCACTCGGGTCTTGTCGTCAGCACATTGTTTGAAGAAGTGCCATGCCAGGGAACTCCTTGAAGCTGCCTTTGGGGTGCTCGGTCCCAGATGGCGGCGGTCAGTAGCAGGCGGAGTCTCTTGGCGGCGGGTGTTCTGCTTTTGCCCACTGCTCCCTCTTTTGCTACGCTGTTGGCTCGGTCTCACCACTGCCTCTTCCTCCGAACTGTGAAAGTCAGTGGCACGACCTTCATTCCATGTGGGGTCTAGGACCTCATCGTCCCCTGCATCGTCTTCCACCCAGTCTTGATCCCTGACCTCCTGTTCAGTCTGCACACTGCAGAAAGACGCAGCAGTTGGCACCTGTGTTTCGTCATCATCAGAGACATGCTGAGGTGGTATTCCCATGTCCTCATCATCAGGAAACATAAGTGGTTGTGCGTCAGTGCATTCTATGTCTTTCACCGCTGGGGAAGGGCTAGGTGGATGCCCTTGGGAAACCCTGCCAGCGGAGTCTTCAAACAGCATAAGAGACTGCTGCATAACTTGAGGCTGAGACAGTTTCCCTGGTATGCATGGGGGTGATGTGACAGACTGATGGGGTTGGTTTTCAGGCGCCATCTGTGCGCTTTCTGCAGAAGACTGGGTGGGAGATAATGTGAACGTGCTGGATCCACTGTCGGCCACCCAATTGACTAATGCCTGTACCTGCTCAGGCCTTACCATCCTTAGAACGGCATTGGGCCCCACCATATATCGCTGTAAATTCTGGCGGCTACTGGGACCTGAGGTAGTTGGTACACTAGGACGTGTGGATGTGGCAGAACGGCCACGTCCTCTCCCAGCACCAGAGGGTCCACTAACACCACCACGACCATGTCCACGTCCGCGTCCCTTACTAGATGTTTTTCTCATTGTTATGGTTCACCACAACAACAAATATATTATTTGGCCCAATGTATTGTATTCAAATTCAGCGGGATATAAATTTGAGGCCTAGTATTTAGGCGCTGGGTGACCGGTATGGATTTAGTGACAGAATTAGACTTGGAAATGCACAGAAGCGTGTGTGTGAAGTTATTCTGAATGACCCTATGTGCACCTTCAATATGATCTACCCTTTTAGGGATAGATTTCAAATAGCTCTGATATAGCAGAAACGACTAAATTATGAAATTGCTAAATTGGGAATTGTATTTCAACCCAGAACAAAAAATGTGCTTTGACGGACACTAAATAACTTTCCCAGCCACAACAGGACAGCGGTAACGAGAGATTTAGCGGGATATAAATTTGAGGCCTAGTATTTAGGCGCTGGGTGACAGGTATGGGTTTAGTGACAGAATTAGATTTGGAAATGCACAGTAGCGGGTGTGTGAAGTTATTCTGAATGACCCTATGTGCACCTTGAATATTATATACCCTTTTAGGGATAGATTTCAAATAGCTCTGATATAGCAGAAACCACTAAATTATGAAATTGCTAAATTGGGAATTGTATTTCAACCCAGAACAAGAAATGTGCTTGAACGGACACTAAATAACTCGCCCAGCTACAGCACTAGGGACAGATTTAGCGGGATATAAATTTGAGGCCTAGTATTTAGGCGCTGGGTGACAGGTATGGGTTTAGTGACAGAATTAGACTTGGAAATACACAGTAGCGGGTGTGTGTGAAGTTATTCTGAATGACCCAATGTGCACCTTGAATATTATATACCCTTTTAGGGATAGATTTCAAATAGCTCTGATATAGCAGAAACCACTAAATTATGAAATTGCTAAATTGGGAATTGTATTTCAACCCAGAACAAAAAATGTGCTTTGACGGACACTAAATATCTTGCCCAGCAACAACAGTACAGCGGTAACGAGAGATTTAGCAGGATATAAATTTGAGGCCTAGTATTTAGGCGCTGGGTGACAGGTATGGGTTTAGTGACAGAATTAGACTTGAAAATACACAGTAGCGGGTGTGTGTGAAGTTATTCTGAATGACCCAATGTGCACCTTGAATATTATATACCCTTTTAGGGATAGATTTCAAATAGCTCTGATATAGCAGAAACCACTAAATTATGAAATTGCTAAATTGGGAATTGTATTTCAACCCAGAACAAAAAATGTGCTTTGACGGACACTAAATATCTTGCCCAGCAACAACAGTACAGCGGTAACGAGAGATTTAGCAGGATATAAATTTGAGGCCTAGTATTTAGGCGCTGGGTGACAGGTATGGGTTTAGTGACAGAATTAGACTTGAAAATACACAGTAGCGGGTGTGTGTGAAGTTATTCTGAATGACCCAATGTGCACCTTGAATATTATATACCCTTTTAGGGATAGATTTCAAATAGCTCTGATATAGCAGAAACCACTAAATTATGAAATTGCTAAATTGGGAATTGTACTTCAACCCAGAACAAAAAATGTGCTTTGACGGACACTAAATATCTTTCCAAGCAACAACAGTACAGCGGTAACGAGAGATTTAGCAGGATATAAATTTGAGGCCTAGTATTTAGGCGCTGGGTGACAGGTATGGGTTTAGTGACAGAATTAGACTTGGAAATACACAGTAGCGGGTGTGTGTGAAGTTATTCTGAATGACCCAATGTGCACCTTGAATATTATATACCCTTTTAGGGATAGATTTCAAATAGCTCTGATATAGCAGAAACCACTAAATTATGAAATTGCTAAATTGGGAATTGTACTTCAACCCAGAACAAAAAATGTGCTTTGACGGACACTAAATAACTTTCCCAGCTACAACAGGACAGCGGTAACGAGAGATTTAGCGGGATATAAATTTGAGGCCTAGTATTTAGGCGCTGGGTGACAGGTATGGGTTTAGTGACAGAATTAGACTTGGAAATACACAGTAGCGGGTGTGTGTGAAGTTATTCTGAATGACCCTATGTGCACCTTCAATATGATCTACCCTTTTAGGGATAGATTTCAAATAGCTCTGATATAGCAGAAACCACTAAATTATGAAATTGCTAAATTGGGAATTGTATTTCAACCCAGAACAAAAAATGTGCTTTGACGGACACTAAATAACTTTCCCAGCTACAACAGGACAGCGGTAACGAGAGATTTAGCAGGATATAAATTTGAGGCCTAGTATTTAGGCGCTGGGTGACAGGTATGGGTTTAGTGACAGAATTAGACTTGAAAATACACAGTAGCGGGTGTGTGTGAAGTTATTCTGAATGACCCAATGTGCACCTTGAATATTATATACCCTTTTAGGGATAGATTTCAAATAGCTCTGATATAGCAGAAACCACTAAATTATGAAATTGCTAAATTGGGAATTGTACTTCAACCCAGAACAAAAAATGTGCTTTGACGGACACTAAATAACTTTCCCAGCTACAACAGGACAGCGGTAACGAGAGATTTAGCGGGATATAAATTTGAGGCCTAGTATTTAGGCGCTGGGTGACCGGTATGGATTTAGTGACAGAATTAGACTGGGATATGGCCAAAAAATAACCACACTATTGCTGGTTAAATGCACTTGGTGACGGGCGCAGCTTGCCCCTGATGTAGTATATGGCCAAAAAATGAACAGACTATTGCTGGTTAAATGCACTTGGTGTCACAGCTTGACCAACCACACTACTGAGGGTTAAATGCACTTGGTGACGGGCGCAGCTTGCCCCTGATGTAGTATATGGCCAAAAAATAAACAGACTATTGCTGGTTAAATGCACTTGGTGTGACAGCTTCACCCTGATGTAGGCTTTAGCCAGAAAACAACCACACCATTGAGGGTTAAATGCACTTGGTGACAGGCGCAGCTTGCCCCTGATTTTGTATATGGCCAAAAAATGAACAGACTATTGCTGGTTAAATGCACTTGGTGTGACAGCTTCACCCTGATGTAGGCTTTAGCCAAAAAACAACCACACCATTGAGGGTTAAATGCACTTGGTGACAGGCGCAGCTTGCCCCTGATTTTGTATATGGCCAAAAAATGAACAGACTATTGCTGGTTAAATGCACTTGGTGTGACAGCTTCACCCTGATGTAGGCTTTAGCCAAAAAACAACCACACCATTGAGGGTTAAATGCACTTGGTGACAGGCGCAGCTTGCCCCTGATTTTGTATATGGCCAAAAAATGAACAGACTATTGCTGGTTAAATGCACTTGGTGTGACAGCTTCACCCTGATGTAGGCTTTAGCCAAAAAACAACCACACCATTGAGGGTTAAATGCACTTGGTGACAGGCGCAGCTTGCCCCTGATTTTGTATATGGCCAAAAAATGAACAGACTATTGCTGGTTAAATGCACTTGGTGTGACAGCTTCACCCTGATGTAGGCTTTAGCCAAAAAACAACCACACCATTGAGGGTTAAATGCACTTGGTCGCAGCTTGTGCTGGCGCACCACAAGACACAAAATGGCCGCCGATCACCCCAGAAAAATGTGACTGACAAACGGTCTGGGCAGCCTAAAAACAGTGAGCAATTGAGGATCAGCAGCTCAATGATCCACAGCTGCAGATCGATCAGTTAATCAAGTCCTTTGGAGGAGTTAATCTGCCTAATCTCGCCCTACTGTCGCAGCCGCAACCTCTCCCTACGCTAATCAGAGCAGAGTGACGGGCGGCGCTATGTGACTCCAGCTTAAATAGAGGCTGGGTCACATGGTGCTCTGGCCAATCACAGCCATGCCAATAGTAGGCATGGCTGTGATGGCCTCTTGGGGCAAGTAGTATGACGCTTGTTGATTGGCTGCTTTGCAGCCTTTCAAAAAGCGCCAAGAAAGCGTCACAAAAGCGCCAAGAAAGCGACGAACACCGAACCCGAACCCGGACTTTTACGAAAATGTCCGGGTTCGGGTCCGTGTCACGGACACCCCAAAATTCGGTACGAACCCGAACTATACAGTTCGAGTTCGCTCATCCCTAATCCTCAGGATAGGTGAAAAAGATATGTAGTAGCAGCACACAAAGGTCTCAGCGACCGCACTAGAATGCACCAGCCACGCCACAACCGCAGATCCTCAGCAGTCAGCAGATAGATAAATAAGTAAAAGGCGACTGCAGCATCTCCGGTCTCTTCTTTATTGATAGTAATTCAATAAATGTGCACACACAGCGAGAAATGCAACGTTTCGGCTACATCGTAGCCTTTATCAAGCATGCTTTGTAAACTTGCATTGCAGATTTGAAATGTGTAGCATGTTAATTGTTTCTGTGAATTTGCACAGCAGATTTCACCCTTTACATTGCAAAAGGTAAGGTCTGGGACAAATGTGTGTCAAATCCACAAGTAACATAAGTATATTTTGGTCCAGAAGCAAAGTGAAATCTGATTGGAAAATCTGCTACGCTGCTGTGTGCACTTACATATAGATAAGTCACAGCTCCAGTCTACATAACAGCTCTAGTGTAAGCTGGGCACAGCCAGTTCATTATATGATAAAGAATTGGCACAGACACCTTTAATTAACTTGTTATTCATAGGATTAATAGTGTATCCAGCACACTGCATGAATTGTAAACATGCATCATGGAAGATAATTATCCTACAATGCAGGCATTTAGACGATCAAGAAGCCAGTAATAAGCTACATATGGCAATAAATAATAAGGCTTGTTTTGTTGATCAAATTAACTATATTTCAAGTTGGACACTGAACATATAATTCCTACCATCCCATTAATTATGCATGTATTATCAGTTGCTTATATATTACTTGGAAATACTGTAATGCTCCTAACTAGCCTCATTATACAAAATGGCTAGTTGGTCATACTGTAATAATACCCACTAGCCTTTTGAACAATGCCATTTGATAGCTTGGTATCCTTGGCATTGATAAGTTGGGGTGGACCGCAAGAACAAGATCAATGTTTGGACAGGTTTTCAAATGATATTGATTAGGTCAGGGCTCGACAAATCCCAGGTCGCCATGGCGATCAGGAATTTTGTCCTTGTGCCTGGGTATTTGCCCTCACATGGCTGCCCCCCAGTAATCCCGGCACTCCGCCTCTACGTGGACTTCTCGGACAGTCTGGCAGGGAAGGAGTTACCCAAGGGCGGTGTGACCCACGGGCGAAGAGCGGGGTGAACAATGTGGCATCGGGGGAGCGGAGAAGGTAGGTAGGACGCAGTGGGTTCGCATCATGTGGGCGTTCCTTCTCCCTGGCTGTAGCACTGTCCAAGGAACGCCCACTAGAGAAGCTGATGTCTCCTCCCCATCGCTCGGATAGTAATTTGCATATGGAGCAGGAAACAGTAATGGGGCACGGCGGGCAAACGGAGCGGCGCCCATCAATAATAAGTGCTGGGACATTTCTGGGCCGCCCTGTGTAGCCTGCTACTTAAAGTCTGGACCCATATAAGGTCCTCTTTAACACATAATACAGGAGGCAGGTGGCGGCAGCAGTATCGCATAGTTGGCACCCTGCCTCTGACAAGAAGCTGCGGCACCTGAGGGGTTAACTGCCGTTGATCTGCTGCCAGCATCAGCCTCCTGTATTAAAGAGGACCTTTCACCTTGAAAAACATTGTGAACTAAGTATCATGACATATAGAGCGGCGCGCAGGGATCTCACGGCATTTACTATTATCCCTGGGCGCCGCTCCGTTCTCCCGTTATGTCCTCCGGTATCTTTGCTCAGTAAGTTATAGTTGGCAGAGTCTGCCCTTGTTCTGCTGTGCGTCTCCTCCTCCTAGGCTGAAGCACTGGCCAATTGCATCGCATCGCAGAGCTCACAGCCTGGGAGAAAAAAAACTCCCATGCTGTGAGCTGTGCGCTGCGATTGGCCAGCGCTATTATTAGTTTGTCCTATGGGCTACTTAGCTACCTGTAGTTCCCCACCCCTGCATGAGTAGATTGACTGCACTACATACTCGTACAAATAAGCAGTCTGATAGGACTTCTAGGTACATAAGCACACCAGTCAGTATCCTCTTTGACCAGGAACCACCCTCCTTGAAGTCACTGCACGGACCCCCATAATCATGGGCGTAGCTATAGGGGGTGCAGAGGTAGCAGTCGCTCCCGGGCCCAGGAGCCTGAGGGGGCCCAAAGACCCTTGTGCTACATAAGAAGACACACAATGCACTGAGAGAAGGGGGGCCCAAGCTGAACTCTTGCACCAGGGCCCATAAGCCGTTAACTACTCCCCTGCCCATAATCATCTTGTAGCATCTTGCTGCTGCCTGCTGATGTGTAAGTTGTAATATTTGCATGTATCTTTACAGTGGGCCCCCAGAATGAATTTTACTGGAGGGCCCAAAGCACCCCAGTGCGACACTGGAAAACCCCAATAGAATATTTGGTACAAACCATTAAGTAGACCGCATTTGGTGTAGTGCAGGTCTTACATGTGCCCCACAAACATAGTGGGGACATCACAACCATGGACGAGATCACAATAAAACTTCTACCTCCTTATCTATGAACTGCTCCATTATTTACTGTTACAACTGTTTACTCTTCTTCTCATATTGATAGTTGATAGATCACACTGTTCCTATGTCCTTTTGTGTATGAAACTCTGACCTTCACATATTGTGGTCAAGAGACTGATAAAGACATCTGTGATAAAGATACCTAAGGAGTCTAAAAAGCTCTCTGTTTCATCTATTCAGTTAGCCATTAAAAAGTAGAGACCATTGAGAACTCTCAATTTTTACCTAAAGATCAATGCTGTACACATATTTTTCTCTTTCAACTGATGAATGATCATTTTGGTTATAATCATCAGATTTTTAATTGACTGATGTGTATAGCCATCTTAAAGACCCCACACTCACATAAGAGAACAGTTGGCCAAATCTGACGATTTTGGCAGGATCTATCTTATCTCGTCTTTGGCAGAATATATATTTTCTTTATTGTTTGTGCTTGGGAGTCTTTGACTGTTGTCCCACATATGGTGTCAGGCAAAAGAAGGCTTCTGGTATGCCTGATTATTTGTTTCTCAGGAGATACACTGCCACTAGATCTCACAGTGACTTACTTTACTCGCAGGAAAGCAGAAGAAAATGAGAAGATGGGCCTGGCAGATGAATAGAACCCCCCTTTGTGAGTGCAGCATGTGCTTGCTGTAAAACAATCTGGAAAGCTGGCCTGTGAATAGTTTTTACTGCATTGTCACTGTAACAATCAACATGAATGCTTGGCCAATCGGATTATACCTATATCTCGGAGAGATACGTGACATAGTTTTAGCTGACATAACTTTACGTGGAACAGCAGAAGAGGGGGAAAGGCGCTCATAGGGTGGGATGTACGTAAAAAGAAGTGTCGTTTGGAAAGATTAAGCTCACCTTGTATGGTTGTGCTGGCGTAGGCACAACACTAGTATACGTTGGTGATAGTGGGAGGGCGGTGCTGCCAGTGTCATCTAGTCCTCACTTGGATGGGTTGCCAGCCCTTGTGAGGTGAACGGTAAAAAAGGAAGGGATGGAACCCCTAATAAGATCCACACCCTTGGTGGAGACACTAAAGGCACAACTGAACGACCAGGTGAGTATTAAATTCAAACTTCTCTTTATTCAAGGTTGACAATGCGTTTCGGAGCAAACAGTGCTCCTTTTTCAAGTCTAAAAAACATGTGTGTAAACAAGCGTGTGCTAAAAAATGCAAATACAAAAACATTCAGACTGCAAATTTGTAGGCTTCAGCTGTCAACCTTTTCTAGGGCAGTGCTCAGTTCACCCTGATTATTGTATAGCCTCTGTAGAAAGTGCACAAAGTCATTCAATGATTGGAGTTAAGTGTATCATTCAAATACTGAACACTTCAAGTGGTTTAATCGACTTATATTTGCATTTCGTTTGCAAGTTCCAGAGCCTCAGAACTGAAGCATTGCACTCACAGACATGAATTTGCTGTGCAAATTCTTCAAATTTGTTTTTCACTCAGAATGTTGTCTACATCTCTGTGAGAGTGCAGCCTGATCACCGGTTTTCTAGAGTACAAGTCAGACATGTTTGTGACTAGTTCTGTAAGCCCAGTGTTAAACACAGTGTTTAAAGATAAACATGACCTTTACTGTGTTATTAGGTAGACGAACACAGCTAGAGATCTTTGAAAGCACAGCGGTGCAGTTATTGACACCTACCATGGAGTAGCTTTCTTTTAGAATTAACCTATTCATGGACAGAGCACCTCAGACTATATATTGCTTAAGTTTAATTGACATTCTCTTTATATTACTCATCAGCTACTAAAGGAAAACAAAACACGTTAATATAGTCATTCTCATCTTATTATTAACATAAACACTGTTCATATTTTAACATAATCCAAGTGACTTATTTACCACCTAAGGCGTAGTAAGGCAGGGCTCACATTGCCATTCGAGGCTCTTTTGGAAGTTCATGTAGGTTTAGCCACAAGAATAGGAAGTAAACCACAAATTAACCATTATTGAGTTTGTCAGGCAGAGATGTTGTTTTTGTTATGAATATAAACCACAATGTATATGTGAACAGAGTCTTACAAAAGTAACACGTTTCCTTGATATTTTTTGCCGTTTTGGATGTTTTTTTTTGTAACATGCTCTAGGTATGCTGTTATCCTATAGGCTTCTATAAATTGAGAACCAGCAGAAAAAAAATATATGTTTAAAGTCTTGCAAGTAAAAAACAAAAAATAAATATATAAAAATGGAGCAAACGCCCACAAATAACATTCTGAAAATGTTTTCTGGTTTTTAAAATCAAAATAAAATGTAAGCCTTAATGTAATTTTAAACAAAAAGATATTTCAAACATATTTTCTTCCTTTGTTTTCTGACTTTCAGACTAACTACTTTACCCTGTCTTTCTTATGCTTTTGAGGCTTGAACAATAGATATTGATGGTCTAGCGATCTCATAATACATTTATGAGACTATGTGATTGTGAAAAAAAAAAAAATTACAGCTTGCAATTTTACTTTGCTTCAGGGCCCCAGTGTCTGAGCGGTTCCATCTCACATATGGCTTTAGAGCTTTAGGTAATGGCACTTGGGGATGGTCTGTTACAGATTTTACATTTTTGCAGAATCTTCAAAAGTGCTTACGTTGACAATTTCATGTACAGATTTGTAGTTACTACAAAAACAAAAAACCTGTAGTTAATGAAGGGGTTCTCTGGGAAGCCCCACATGGTTTCATGTTGTTCATGGTAGACGTTTAAGGTATTGCCCCACTATAAGGACTTATCACCTATCTGCTGGGATCCCTGCTGATCATCAGAACAAATACAGAGCTCGGCTCCAGCAGCATGAATGTGTGCCTGCTTGTCCTTTCACTCCAAGGACTTACGTACCCTATTCTTATGAGTGCTGTTGGTCTAAGTAGTTAGATCTCACCAATCATATTAATATCCCCTATACTGTGGGTAGGTGATAAGCTCTAATGGTGGGACCACTCATTTAAAGGATTGGTCCTATTAAAAACCTTCTACAATTTTCAAAACAATGCCTGGTGCTGAAAACGGATTGTAATTATCAATTTAGTAAAGCCACTGAGTTATCCAATAAAATCTGTATAGCACCACCTGCTGTTTGTCTTTCTCCTTATTTTCGGTCCACCTGGCTGAGGTGGTGGGACATGCTCAGTTCTATCATTTAACTGCCACGATAGTCAACTGCTATGACCATTACAGGGTGAGAGCTGCAACAGTAAGGACATGTCCTCTGAGAAAGGATACATCCCGAGCTTGAAATAACTCTAGTAGAGCAATTGGAACAATGAATGGGGGGATCTCTGGATCCATGTGAGGTACAGGACTGGTTCTAGCTTTGTTATAAAGGTATTCTCATGTACTATAAGATGTCAGATTTTTATTTTATTTTTACATTAATCATGGGATAACCTCTTTAAGTAAATGACATTGTCTATCCAGATACTGCTTAAAGTAGAGAAAATGATTGCATCTAGTATTTTTGAATAATGTTCCATATGGAAGCGGAGAGGGTTTTCTGCATTATTTCTGTCCTTTATGCAGCACACTGTAGATGTTGTTCTGCAAACACAAATGACGGCTTGCTCTCTGCTCCAGCCATTGCCTCAGCTGCATGAGATGTTGCTTTTATTTTTATTGCAAATGCAATTACCATCTTAAACACATCTCACAAGAGGAAAAATCAAATCAGGATTTGATGAGGCATTAATTGTAAAATCTGTTTCTTGAGCCAAACAAACAAATGCTTGACCTATGTAAAACATTAACAGTCCGAGTGATGCTTGTTTTACATTTCCCTTGTGTAAGAGAAATCATTAAACCTTTGAGATGTTGCTTCCATTTGCAAAATATAGGCCCAGATAATGGAGTGAGTTTTGTTGTACTGGGGTTGCCTAAGTGCTCCTTTACAATGGAGCCTGTATTTTTCACCAGTATACCCACTGAAGGTTCTGTATATTTATGCATTAATGCAGATTCTCTGTGTTTGGTGGTCAAAGTAATATTGCAGCCCAAGGGAAAAGAGCAGAATAGGAGCTCAAACATACCCTTCATATGTATCTTCTCCACAAATATCTGCAATCAGTTTCCACCTTCCATGGAAATTGGAGACAAAAAAGTAGAGCCCACCCAAACCATTACAGTGGTAATTGAAGGGGCTGTAATACCAAAGCAACCAATGCGCTTACATCATTAAATAAGTTCTTATAATTGTCCTTTAGTTTAAAAGTTTAATTGGATGTCTATGGCAGTCTGGTTAATGGTAATCTATCTGTCAAATATCAGAAAAACGGAAATGAACTTATGCATCCTCTAAGCAGATCTCTGA
Organism: Bufo gargarizans; assembly: GCF_014858855.1. Lineage (NCBI taxonomy): Eukaryota > Metazoa > Chordata > Amphibia > Anura > Bufonidae > Bufo > Bufo gargarizans. The sequence continues at coordinate 281,985,534 of NC_058081.1, forward strand.
CGTTAGAATATTTGACTGGAATGTTTGATTTGCCAACATGGCTTAGCTGGTTAATTAGTATAATAATTACTCATCCCCTAAATGTAAGACCAATGGAGATCTTTAGTGGATGCAAAAGATCTCAATAATATCTGAAAAGGAGGCCAGACAAATTAGACTAAGGTCGGCAGGACTGAACCACCATCTTAGGTTTATTAGATGTTCTGCCATTGTTTGTTCAGCATTTGGGGCCTAGTCAGTTTTGTTTGCCTTGTCGTGTTCTGTTTCCTTCCCTTATCTTACCTACAGTGACATTGGCTATAGCAGCTGAAGGGTTAGGGAACCTAGACCTGCAGGCTATAGCAGCTGAGGGGTTAAGGAACCTAGACCTGCAGGCTTCTTTGTAAAAAAAAAAGGTTTTCTTCATGAGGTTTGTGATATTATTGGTCTGACATATTTTTGTTCAGTAGTTGATCTATACTATATCTATACTAGAAATTGTTATTATTGTCTACCATTATATGCTCTCCTACATTTTTTATATTGATGACCTATCCTCAGGCAAGGGTCCTACTCCCGGCACCCCTGCTGTTCAGCTGTTTGAGGAAGCCACAGTGCTCAACAGAGCTCTGGTGAGTGCCGTGTCCTCCTCTCAGCATTCCAAGCACAGCGCCATCCATTGGATAGTGGCAGTGCTTGTTATAGCAGCTCAACCCCATTCACTTGAATGGGACTGAACTGCGCCTAGGCCTTGTGACTGAACTTGATGTCATGTAGCCTAATAAGAGGCCTAAGCACTTACAGAGTGCCATGGCCTCTTCATACAGCTGATCGGCAGAGTTTCTTGAAGTTGGATGACCGCCTATCTGATATTGATGACCAGTCCTGAGGATAGGCCATCCATATCAATATGCCGCAGAACCCATTTAAATTTCCCTGTTGCTTTCCTAATTCTTCCTGTCACATTGCAGACAATATGCTACTTCATAGGAAACTTCGTAGACTCTGAAATAAATCAGTATAAAATTAGGTTTGCAATAAATTTTTATAGAAACTGATATAGCAAGAAAATTAGAAAACAGGACACTTAATAAACTGTCATAGTTGTCGTAAAATACTGTGATAATACACTGTGTAATAAATATATTTTTTCACTTGACATTAAACAATATGGATATTTACAGCTAGTAGCAATGAGAGTTGATGGCGGTGTACTCTAGACCTTCACATGTGTTAAATATTCATGGGTATGAAAGAATAAATATCCGTCCTTTAAATTTTCAGCGTCAGAAGAAAGTAATTTTTCATATTGCAGCGCCTTTGGGTAATTTATGAAACATTTTCTACATTCACCTGCATAAATTCAAAATGAAGCTTTTGGTAATACAGTATTCTGTTGCTATAGGCCTGGCATATCATGCAATATTCCGAATGCCATGCACTGTACAGAAATCATAGAGAGCGTTTTCATTAACATTTAGCATACTGTAGTTTCCTATATGCTTGTACTGTATGTATGTTTGTTATATACTTGCATTTGGGTATTAAGGCTCAGTTCAGGTACAGTATAAGGCAATGTGTAGGTCCCATGGCACTTAGTAGTTGTAAAAGGGCTTATATTACCTTTAGCGGAGCACAACTTTCGGTCTGCCCATTCCATCAGTTTATTGAACTCATTCCCTTACGGGAAGAAACTTAATGGGATATTTCCATCACATACAATGGGAGCATATCGCTAGGATATGCCCCCATTGTCTGATATGTGCGGGTCCCACCTCTGGTACCCACACCTACAAGGAGAACCGAGCGGGGAGAGTCGTGGCTAAAGGACCCCAGGTTTCCCGGGTCCGTCCACCACCAAGCGCTCCTCCCCACTGCTCCCATACAAGTGAATGGGAGCGCACTACGCACACGCGGACTCTGCTCCCATTCATTTTTTATGGGGCAGACGGAAATAGCCGAACCAGCGCTCGTCTATTTTCGGCAGCCCATAGAAATGAATAGAAGGTGGCTGCACATTACGCAGTGTGCCCTCCACATGCGCAGTGTGCCCTTTGTTCATTTCACCACTCCGTTCTCGTTGTAGGTGCGGATCCCAGAGGTGGGACCTTCACCTATCAGACAATGGGGGCATATCCTAGCGATATGCCCCTGTTGTATGTGATGGGAAAACCCCTTAAACTCATTTTACCAGGTCTGCCAATAGCTTGATGACACAAGTTCCTGTGCTGTTTTGTGGTAGGAGGAGGACAATTAGACACTGGTCACAGCACTGTTTGCTGACCCTTTCGTTGTGTGCTGTATGTTGTTGATGGAAGGATTTCAAATGCTATAGAAGCTATGGGAGATAATATGTGCTCACCGAATAACTAGCAGGCTCCGTTTTATACATTCTGTATAACCATATGGCCCACACAAGCAGAACAAGCTCACAGTATTTATTGCAGATGTCAATGGAATCTGTTGTCTTCTGAGAAAAAGCATCAATTAAATATTCTTTCTAAATATCATCTGCAGAATAGTGCCCTAAACTACTATTTGAAGTGCTGATTAAGTAGCTTGCTGCATGCAGGGGATTCCCAGCAGTCAGCTATAATCTGTGGGAGAACCTGGTAGAAAGTGTTTAATAATCCTGTAGGGCCACCACAGGGGAACTTAAAGGGGTTGTCCAGTTTCAAGAGGAAAGCAGATAAATCTGCAATAAAGAATAGATCGCTACTTACCTGACAGCTTTCAAGTTACCTCTTCGGTTATCCTGGCAATGCTGTGTGTACAATATGCTGTGTATAACTCCGATACGGTGACTCCAGTAGTCCGTTCATAAACCGGAAAAGACTACCGGAATTGGTTGCTGCATATGTAAACCTTCCCTAAGGTTTCAAAAAGCCTAAATAGAATGTGACTTGCTGAGGTGACATCTCATTGACAACATGTGACCACTGCAGCCAATCATTGGCCTCAGCAGTGCACTGGAGATAAATCAATCACTGGAACTAAACAGAATTCCCCTGTTAGACTTTATGCATTTGAGATAGTTTTTTGTTTGTATGGAGAACTACTGCTGACCATTTCCTTATATAAACCCACTTAGCATCTCGGAGGTTTGAATCCGTCAGCATTAATATGATAAATAGTTCCTAAGGTGCTTTGTCTATGTGCTCGGAGGCAAAGTGGGTCAATCTCTTTTCCATGCAGCAAATATTTTAGTCTGCATTTATACTTCTAACAATGGGAGCTCTTCTTCATTTTATAGAGCCAGGCTTGGTCACATTCTTCTGTTCCCGGTATTGCTGCTCTCAGCTATTGTCTATTAGAATGAGTACTGGCTCTTTTAATTAATATATTTTATTTCTACCAAGATTTTATGTATTGAATATAACAAAGAAAAAAAATTGTACTTTATTGGCATAATTATATTATATACTTTACAGGATATATATAGCGGAGGGAGGCGCAGGTTTTAGATAATGCTGGGATGTGTGCAGAAGTTCTTAGCATTAGCCCTGGTCCCTGTTGTACATGTTCAGTCAGGAGCAGCAGCCAGGAACAAGTCTGAAATGAGCTGCTTGTATCAAACTGCTGCTCCTCACAATGCGAACTCTGCGCAACCTGCAACATATAACAGTTATGGACAGGGTGACGGCTGCGAATGAAGAAACCCTGGATATCAGGCTATAAAATAGAGGATTATTTCAATATTTATTAGCTCTTATTCGCATCACCTCTAGTTATTTTGATTGCCCTGTTCCATTGTAGAACCGAACGTCACCGAACAGACCCCATTATCAATATTTCCATTTTTGTCCTCTGTTTTGGAAGGGATCTGCAATGGAAGCCTATAACAGAGCATCCTCTGTTATAGAAGGTTGAGCTCCTCTTGTCTACTGTTTCTGAAGACAGTAAGCCGTTTCTTATTTTTTAACCCCATCCTGCTCCATGCTGTAAATGGCAAGCTCAACATTAATGGACCATGCCATACATTTACTGCATGGATATGCTAGCAGCTCAGGAACCGAGCCGCTGATCTCAGCAGCTAGTATCAGCTGTAACATAGAGCTGACACCCCACTGCAACGAGCTGATATCAGTGCTAGCAATGATCCTGGCCATTTAATCCCTTAGATGCCATGGTCCAGAGCAGTGATGGGGAACCTTTTAGAGACCGAGTGCCCAAACTGCAACCCGAAACCCACTTATTTATCGCAAAGTGCCGGCATGGTAATTTACCCTGAATACCACAGTCCAACATAGTATATCTTCAATGTACTTTATCATTTGACTATAACAGCCTGCCTACATTCAGTGCTCTTTCTGCACTGTTCATAGTGCGCCCTGCGCTGATGAATGGCAGGAAAATTCTAAGGCATATTGGTACATCATAGACTTATTTTTTGTGACTGCACTTGGGGACACTTTCAAAGTTTTCCCAATTTTTCGAACTGACTGACCTTCATTTCTTAAAGTAATGATGGCCACTCGATTTTCTTTACTTAGCTGCTTTTTTCTTGCCATAATACAAATTCTAACAGTCTATTCAGTAGGACTATCAGCTGTGTATCCACCTGACTACACAACTGATGGTACCAACCCCATTTATAAGGCAAGAAATCCCACTTATTAAACCTGACAGGGCACACCTGTGAAGTGAAAAACATTTCAGGTGACTACCTCTTGAAGCTCATCAAGAGAATGCCAAGAGTGTGCAAAGCAGTAATCAAAGCAAAAGGTGGCTACTTTGAAGAACCTAGAATATGACATATTTTCAGTTGTTTCACACTTTATTGTTATGTATATAATTCCATATGTGTTAATTCATAGTTTTGATGCCTTCAGTGTGAATCTACAATTTTCATAGTCATGAAAATAAAGAAAACTCTTTGAATGAGAAGGTGTGTCCAAACTTTTGGTCTGTACTGTATATATATATATATATATATATGTGTGCAGCCAGGTGGGGTCAAATACCCCAAATACTCAAATACCCCAGGTGGGGTCAGACTGGATTTTAATTGCTGGTCTGGGTTTTTGGCAGCACCTGGCTGTCCTTAAATAGGCAGCTGGGCTCAGCAGCAGGATCTCTGTGTTGGGACCTGAGGCTTGGTGCCAGATTGGAGGGCTGAGACCCATGGGCTGAAGAAACAGGCCCCCTAAAGCCTGCCCGTGGACTGCTGGAAGCAGAACTGACATCAAGGTGTCTTGTCTTATATGAACTTTCCAATTTGTGTGAAGTAACACCAAGATGTACTTTCCATAGTGTGTGAAGTAAACACCAAGCTTGCAAAGTAACAAATCTTTTTTGTGTATTTGCCTCAAGTGTGCATAAACACTGAAGTTTTGCGGTAAGAACTTGTGTTTTGCCTCTGTACTGCGTCCGCTTACCCTATCTACCAGAGCAAAACCCCACAGTTGGTGGATGATGCAGGCAAGCGCAGCGAGGCAGGCTTGATCGCCAAACTATTGTTGCTTTTCATTTTTACTATAGGCACAGTTGTATGTCTGCATTAAACCCACTCAATTTCAACACGTGACTTGATAAAATGGAGGCCATAATGAAGGGTCTTGTGGAGGCTAACCAGCAGCAGCAAGAAACCAACGTGCAACAATGGGAGGCTAACAGTCAGCAGCAAGAAACAAATCAGCTGCTGTTACAACACCTGATGGATGTACAGACGGCAGGAACATCTCAAAGCGTCCATGATGTCCGGAAAGCGGTCCATTCAGCTATCTCCAAGCTGACACCCTTAGATAACATATAAACCTACCTGACGATGTACGAAAAGGTGGCCACAAGGGAGAAAGTACCCTGAGACCAGTCTGCGAAGGTCGGCGCTCCGTTTCTGCCATCCGATTCTCAGCGGGTGAATTTCGACTTGCCGGATGATCAAGCGGTCGACTACTAGAAAGTAAAGGGTGAGATTCTGGTGAGACTGAGGGTGAATGTGTTGGTCCGGGCCCAGCGGGTACATCAGTGGGGGTTTAACCCGGCTGAGCCTGTGAGACCCCAGTATTAGAACCGATGTGCTGAGTCCCACGGCTATGCTGGATTGACTATTAGCTGATATGTTCAGGAGTGCTTTGCAACCCCCTCTCCAGCACTGGATTGGCCAGGTGCCTACTAGATTTGATAAACCTGGTGGAACGCTATGAGGCTACTAAGAATCTACTGGGGGGTTGTTTTGGGAGGGGGGCAGTCAAACCCCGGAAATCGCCACCCCAGGCCCGGAGAGTTAAGCCGATGAAACCCACCCGGGATGTACCCACTAGGGGGCTGGCTCCATTAGTCTGCTGGCAGTGTCAGGAGCCTGGCCATGTAAGGGCTGACTGTCCTCATTGTGTTGAGCCCATGGACAATATTTGTAGTTCCCATCAGTTGCTATATGCCAGGAAACTGTGTGCAACAGGTACCCTGGCAAATATCTAGACCACTTGTGCCAGGTGGAAGTGGCAGACACTCATGCGGAGGCGCTGCTGGACTCAGGGAGCCTGGTGACTCTAGTAAGGATTACCCTAGTGCGATACACTGAGCATACTGGACGAAAAGTGGGGGTAATATGCATCCGTGGAGACTTAAAAGACTACCCACCGCGCTGGTGTCTTTTACCACGGTACCCACCAGGTGGACCCAAGAGGTGGCAGTCACCACAAATCTACACTATGAACTCATAATAGGGAGAGACTTTCTGGGCTTCCCGGCCCTATGGCTAGTTGTGAGAATTACTGAAACCCGTGAGTCAGGGGTAAACCCAGGAGATTAGCCTTGTTCAGGAGGAAGGCCAGAACCCTGGGAACCTGAGGCCAGTAGGGGTGACCGCCACTTTGCTGGAAGAGGGGGAGACAACACCGCTGAGTATAATGATGGGAGACATGAAGGACTTGCCAACAGGTCCTGAGTTAGCAGACCTCAACGTCTCCGGGAAAAATTTCGGTACAGCACAATACCGGGACCCAACCCTATCCCGAGCCTGGTTGAATGTGGTAATAATTGATGGTGAACCACAACAACCTGGGGCCGGGTCGATGTTTCCCCATTTTGTGCTTCATCAGAATATGCTTTATTAGGTAAACCAACTGCGGGGTGAAAATATAGAACAATCGGTGGTGCCCCAGGCTTATCGCAAACTCTTGTTAGAGTTAGCCCAACAACATGTTCTTGGGGGTCATCTGGGAATGCAGAAAACACAGGACCAGATATTACAACGATTTTACTGGCCCAGTGTGTTTAGAGAGGGTGGATGTACTTATCGAGAGGTTAGGACAAGCCCGGTATTTTTCTGTTTTGGACCTCATCAAAGGGGTTCTGGCAGGTACCTTTGGTGGGTAGAGAAAGATGAAACTGCCTTCATCACACCAAAGGGGCTGTACTAATATAAGGTGTTACCCTTTGGTCTGCATAGCGCCCCTGCCACTTTTCAACGACTTAAGGCCATTGTGCTTTGTCCACATCGTCGGTACGCTTTGACTTACCTCGACGATATTGTCATCTACAATACCGACTGGAAAAGTCACCTACCCAAAGTGCAGGCCGTAATGGACTCCCTTCAGAAGGCTGGACTATCCGCTGACCCAAAAAAGTGCAATAGGGTTAGAGGAGACTAGATATCTGGGGTATGTAATTGGGCGCATAGTGAGCAAACCCCAAGTAAACAAAATAGAGACGATACGGAATTGGCCCCAGCCTGTCACTACTAGGCAAATAAAGTCGTTCTTGGGAATAGTGGGCTATTACATGAGGTTTGTCCCCCACTTTGCTACGGTGGCCGTGCCATTGGCAGGGCTCTTGAAGGGACGCAAGTCAGTGATGGTTCGCTGGGATGATCAGGTGGAAGAGGCTTTCCCCACTTTGAAGTCGGCCCTGTGTGGGTCCCCGGTTTTGGTGACGCCCGACTTCAAAAAGGAATTTATAGTACAGACCGATGCCTCCGAAATAGGCCTCTGTACTGTATTTTCTCTGGAAGTCTACCGGGAGGAGCATCCGGTTGTCTTCCTCAGCCGTAAGCTCACCCCAGCCGAGACTAGGTACAGTATAGTGGAGAGAGAGTGCCTGGCTATCAAGTGGGAACACGAGTCGCTCTATTATTATTTGTTGGGGAGAAAATTTTGCCTGGTAACCAACCACTCCCCTCTCAAGTGGATGAGCCAGGCCAAAGACAGAAATTCCCGGGTCACCAGATGGTTCCTTTCTCTATAGAACTTTAAATTTACAGTGGAACACAGGGCAGGCCGGTTGTAGGGAAACGCAGATGCCCTGTCCCGAGTACATTGTCTGGCGAGTGTTCACCCCCTCAAGGTTGAACAAACGAGGGGGGTATGTGACACAGTGAGTGGAATGGTCTGGGAAAAAGGTATTTTCCTCCCAGCATGTGCTGCTGAGCTGATTTGCAGCCAGGTGGGATCAAATACCAGACTGGATTTTAATTGCCAGTCTAGTTTTTTTTGCAGAACCTGGTTGTCCTTAACCACATCCCGTCCGCCCATAAGATATAAACGTCCGGGAGGTGGATCTCTATTTCTAAATGGACACTTTAAAACGTCCGTTCAGAAACTGAAGCTGCACGCTAATCGTGCAGCTGCTGATCAGGTTGCCCGCTGTCAGTGACAGCAAGGCAACCCTAAGAGAAGGCAGGGACAGTGCCCAGGTGTCCCTGCCTTCTAGATCGCTGCATATACGCATGCGCTTCCTGTTCCGGCCTGGCGGTCATGTGACCGCCGGGACAGGAGAGTGCAGGAGCTGTGTGAGGTCTTTCACAGACCTCGATCAGCCCTGCACTGAGGCTGTACAGCTCTGTATTGCGCTGTTCAGCCTTTCTGGGGGGTGGGTGCATTTCTGCTGTAACTGGGGCTACTATGTCAGCCCCAGTTATAGGAGAAATCAACAGTGAAAAAAATAAAATAAAAAGTGAAGTAAATGTTCCCCAGAGGTCTTGTATGACCTTGTCAAAACGAGCAATTTTTGTCACCTTACATCAAAAAGTTTTTGTCACCTTACATCAAAAAATGTCAAAACGAGCAATTTTTGTCACCTTACATCACAAAAAGTGCAACACCAAGTGATCAAAAACGCATATGTCCCACAAAATGGTACCAATAAAACCGTCACCTCATCCCACAAAAAATGAGCCCCTACATAAGAAAATCTCTTAGAACATGGAGACACATCACAAAAAGTGCAACACCAAGTGATCAAAAATGTGTATGTCCCACTAAATGGTACCAATAAAACCATCACCTCATCCTCTCAAAAAATTAAAAAACTATAGCTCTCAGAACATGGACACATTAAAACATATTTTTTTTGTTTAAAAAATGCTATTATTGTGTAAAACTTTAATAAATAAGAAAAAGTATACATATTAGGTATCGCCACGTCCGTAACAATCTGCTCTATAAAAATGTCACTTGACTGAAACCCTCAGGTGGACGCTGTAAAAATAAATAAATAGAAACTGTGCTAAAACAACCAATTTTTGGGTCACCTTGCCCCATAAAGTGTTATAATGAATGATCAAAAAATCATATGTACCCAAAAATAGTAGCAATTAAACTGGCACCTTATCCCTTAGTTTCCAAAATGGGATCACTTCTTGAGTTTCTACTGTAAGGGTGCATCAGGGGGCTTCAAATAGGACATGGCATCTAAAAACCACGTGGAGTTCCTTTTCTTCTGCGCCCTGCCGTGTGCCCATACAGCAGTTTATGACCACATGTGGGGTGTTTCTGTAAACCGCAGAATCTGGGGAATAAATATTGAGTTTTGTTTGGATTAAAATGGAAAATCTGCCCAAAAAGGGTATCCACTATGTAGGCCCCACAAAGTGACTTCAGACCTGAACTGGTCCTTAAAAAGTGAGTTTTGGCAATTTTCTTAAAAATTTTAAGAATTGCTTCTAAACTTCTAAACCTTCTAACGTCCTAAAAAAATTAAATTACATTTCCAAAATGATGCCAACATAAAGTAGACATATGGGGAATGTTAAGTAATAAATATTTTATGAGGTACCACTTTCTGTTTTAAAAGCAGAGAAATTGAAAAATTTGGGATTTTTTCATAAATAAAGGTGAAATATATTGACTCAAATTTTTGACTATCATGCAGTACAATGTGTCACGAGAAAACAATCTCTGAATGACTTGGATAAGTAAAGGCGTTCCAAAGTTATTACCACATAAAGTGAGATATGTCAGTTTTGCTAAATTAGGCCTGGTCAGGAAGGGGGCAAATGGCCCAGATGGCAAGTGGTTAAATAGGCAGCTTGGCTCAGCAGCAGAATCTCTGTTTTGGGATCTGAGGCTTGGTGCCAGGTTGGAGGGCTGAGACCCATGGGCCGAAGAAACGGGCCCCTTAAAGCCTGCCGTGGACTGCTGGAGGGAGAACTAACATCAAGGTGACTTGTCTTATATGAACTTTCCAATTTGTGTGAAGTAACATCAAGATGTACTTTACATTGTGTGGAAGTAAACACCAAGACTGCAAAGTAACAAATTGTTCTGTGCATTTGCCTCAAGTGTGAATAAACACTGAAGTTTTGCGTTAAGAACTTGTGTTTTGCCTCTGTACTGTGTACTGCGTCCGCTTACGTTATCTACTAGAGCGAAACCCCACTATAAATATATATATATATATATATATATATATATGTATACAGTCACCTAAAGAATTATTAGGAGCACCATACTAATACAGTGTTGAACCCCCTTTTGCCTTCAGAACTGCCTTAATTCTACGTGGCATTGATTCAACAAGGTGCTGATAGCATTCTTTAGAAATGTTGGCCCATATTGATAGGATAGCATCTTGCAGTTGATGGAGATTTGAGGGATGCACATCCAGGGCTCCCATTCCACCACATCCCACAGATGCTCTATTGGGTTGAGATCTGGTGACTGTGGGGGCCATTTTAGTACAGTGAACTCATTGTCATGTTCAAGAAACCAATTTGAAATGATTCGAGCTTTGTGACATGGTGCATTATCCTGCTGGAAGTAGCCATCAGAGGATGGGTACATGGTGGTCATGAAGGGATGGACATGGTCAGAAACAACGCTCAGGTAGCCAGTGGCATTTAAACGATGGCCAATTGGCACTAAGGGGCCTAAAGTGTGCCCAGAAAACATCCCCCACACCATTACACCACCACCACCAGCCTGCACAGTGGTAACAAGGCATGATGGATACATGTTCTCATTGTGTTTAAGCCAAATTCGGACTCTACCATTTGAATTTCTCAACAGAAATCGAGACTCATCAGACCAGGCAACATTTTTCAAGTCTTCAACAGTCCAATTTTGGTGAGCTTGTGCAAATTGTAGCCTCTTTTTCCTATTTGTAGTGGAGATGAGTGGTACCCGGTGGGGTCTTCTGCTGTTGTAGCCCACCTTTCTTTCCCATTATGACATTCATTTTGGAGTTCAGGAGATTGTCTTAACCAGGACCACAACCCTACATGCATTGAAGCAACTGCCATGTGATTGGTTGACTAGATAATCGAATTAATGAGAAATAGAACAGATGTTCCTAATAATTCTTTAGGTGAGTGTATGTGTGTATATATATATATATATATATATATATATATATATATATATATATATAGATATATATATATATATACCACATGGGGAATCCATAAAAAATAAAAGTACAAAACTGCCAGAATTATTGCCCACCATTTGACTACATTTTGGGTATTTCCATGCTCATGAAAATTAGATAACAAATTATGTGATGCCTTTTTTCCTTTTAACCCTTGCAAAAAGGAAACATTTCAGGCTTAAGCAATGACATGGCACCCAAACTCATTCCAGTAAAATCTGTTTTTCAAAAGTGAAATGGCACTCCTTCCCTTCTGAGCCTAGCAGATTACAACCACAAACAAGGTGTTACTGTATCTTTTCTCCTGTTAACCCTTGTAAAAAACTTAAAAATTATGAGCTTAAGCTACATATTATTTTTAACATTGAATTTCTTTTTATTTTCATGCCCCAATTGTATTAAGTCTGTATAACACCTGTGGGATGAGAATGTACAGTGCACCCGTTTAATCATTTCTTAAGAAGTGTAGTTTCCAAAATGGGGCTGTTTGGGGGTTTTTCTTATATTTTAGCACCTCAAGGCCTCTGCAAACCTGAAATACTGGCCAAAAACATCCATAAAAACGAAGAACCAAAATCCACAAGGTGCTCCTTCAATTCTGAAGCTAGTATGTCAGTAAAGTAGCATTTTAGTTCCATATATGGGATATTTCTAAATCTTCAGAATCAAGGTAAACAAAATTGATGTATTAGTTCCATTTATTAGTTTACATGCTGTATTAAAAATGGATTAGAACTGAAAATCTAAAATTAATTAGAGCTAAAAAAAGGTCATTTTTTTAATTTCACCTCCACATTGCATTACTTCCTGTGAAACACCTAAAGGGTTAACAAACATCCTGAATGCCATTTTGAGAACTTTGAATGTTGCAGTTTTAAAAACCGGGGTTATTTAGGAGGAAGGGTAATATCTAGTACTATCAAAGCCACTACAGAACTGAATGAAATGTGATTTGGAAGTTTTCTTGAAATATCTGATTGGTGGGGTCCAACACTGCCAATCAGCTGTTTGAAGAGGAGGGAGCGCTGGGAACCCCTTTAAGGGGTTAAGAATATATTGTCGGTTTGAGAACATGTTATAGATTTTTGATATTGTTTAACCAGATTTGTTCGCACAAGATTGCTCATAGTCTAATGTGTATTCATCTTATAGAAATATTTATTCAAGGAGGACTTTGTGAATAATTAGAATGAAATAAAATCATGCAGGGTTGTCCTGTACCATTCATCTTACTGAATAAAGTGGCACTGCTAAAAGTATTATCTTTCGGAAATGTACGCCTTTCAAGAGAAGTAAATCCCTTCAAGACCATAATTTGTTTTCTTCAGCCTGAGAGCATTATGATATTGTCTCCTCATTATGCGTTACATTGGGACTTTAAAGTCATATCAAGCGGCAGATTTTAAGTGTATTTGGAAGTAAAGGAGAGCCATACAAGATACATGAGCACATTTTGCTGACCTATACAGTTCCTGCATTGTAATAGGTCATATTTCAGCTCTTCTGTTTGTGACAAATAGCCTAGAATGAAAAGCTCTGTCCGAGGTGCTGAAATATCTTGTGATTGATGATTGTGTCTAGCTGATAAATTCTAATGCCAGTGTATGGACCACAGTGATTCATCAACTATGGTAAAATTGTATTCACAGAAATAGAGTTGAAGGCAAAACAATTTAAATGTGTGGCATTTAATATTTCCTGCAAGTGCTGTTCATTTAGCACAATTGGTGACTGCACATTAACACATTGACTAAATGTTCTTTTTTTCCCCCAGAAATCAGAATGGAACGACATACTTTACACTCTGATATTGTTGTAGACAGATGTTATTTTTTTCACCTTTTTGAGCTTTGCTTCTACAGAGAGACTAATTTACTAAAGAGCGATAATCATTTTATTTAGTACTAATTTCTGATTCCATTTCACCCAAACCTTCTCTAGGCTTTGCACTAACCGCGTTAACACGTTGTCCTACAAAGACCTCCCAAATACTGCACTACTCTGTCTTATATCTTCAGGTCTACGCTGACCTGCCGCTTGTCTACTGCATTCACTATCTCACAACGTGAAGCGAGAGATAATACAGAGGGAGATAGGGCAACTCACGCTACACGCAAATTATGTCTGCTCTGAGTTCTACAGAGAGAAGCGCCAGATCAAGGGAAATCTCTTGCTAAAATAGGGGAGCTTATTTTTATATTTTTTCTGTAGGAAAATAATATTTTCTGTCAAAATGTTAATATGTCTATTCAATAATTATAAAGGGGGAATTTATCATTGTAGGTGTATTTCAGGTTGTTTTTTTAGTTTTTTGCACCAAACGTATGAAAATGACGCTCAGTGATAATAAATTTGGCACAAGTGAAATGTGGTTGTCCGCAGTTTAGTAAAAGTATGTTTTGGGGATGCCTGGTGTGGATTAGCAACTTTTTTGTAAAAAGTCACACTTCACAGTGTCGCTGAAGTGATCTACTTTGAAATACTGATCAAATTTTCACTCCAAATCTGTAGGTGGCGCTGGAAGACGTTGTGCTCAAAAAGTCACAAAATGTTTGCACAAGTGACCCCAAAATGTCACAATGCACCCACTTGGGACTTTTTGAAGCCAGACTTTTATAGCGCTGGGCTTGATAAATTATCCCCTGAGTCCAGTTTTAATGAATGTTAGCATACTGACATACTCTGTGCCTATTCCCTTAGAAGAGAATCCAGTTGCTCACAATTTCATTCTAGAATCTTACATTTAATAATAGTAAAGATATTTAAGTATAAAAGTTTGATTCTTATATTACTGATATACACCTAATTATAAAGTTTAAAACACATTGCTAAGCAAATACTAATGTTTTTTCTTAGAACACAAGCAATTCCAGCTTACAGCACATACTTAAGTAAGGAGAGAGGTATAACTATTATGAATGGGCAATAACTATAAAAAGGCATTAAAGTTCATGATGTAGCTCTGAGCCTGGTGAAGATAAATGGTTCTTGTTAATGCTTACTGTTAACTCAATATCTAATTTTAAAAATGCTCTCTATGGGGGTGGAACATTACTTGTAGAAATATTCCGCTATTATCTTCTGTCTGGATTACTGCTTTTAATTAGCAGTTCCACCTTAGTGAGAAAAAACTGCAAAACCCAACATAAATAAATAAATAAATGTTAGATTTAAATTAATAAGAAAGAAAATAAAATCAATTGTTAATTTGAAATATTTAATTACTATTTAATAAATCATGTAAAATAATCATAATTGACAACATGTACTTTGCGTTGTATCTTTAGTTTCCCTAAGGTTTGCACTTTATATTATTATTGTAATATGTTAAGCAGGTTGCTAACACCTTCATTTTACTAATCACAATTATTTACTACTTTACGACTGCATACTTTTCCTATTCATATCTTTCACTTGGAAGCAGGCTTGGACTGGCCCACCAGGGAGGCGGGGGATTCCTCAGTGTGCCCCCAGTCTCCTTGCTCCGGGAGATAAGACAGGGGAGTAATTATTTCTCTTGTTTCTCAGGAGAGATAATTATTGTAGCCATCAGGTGGCAGTATCGCTCAGCGATGCAGCCTCCTACTGGTGTAAATTGTGCAGGATGCCCCGCAGTATCTTCTTAACTTCCTGGCTGCTGGCAGTGAAGGAGGAGAGAACATGTCTGGCCATCCTCCTGCCCTCCCTGCTGTCAGGAAACTGGCTTCTGTACAGAACAAATCCTCTGCGGTGCTGGGCTGATATCTCAGGAGTGTTACAGTAGTGAGCTGTAGAAGACTGTAAGGGGGAAATAGGGGATTTGTTTATAGCAGACACAGATCTATAAATGTGTGCTGCTCTCTACAAAGTTCAGAGTGGCATTGGGGGGACTCTGCCCTAGGTCCCCCAATGCCTCTGCTTTAGGTGCACCATCATAAGTGCCCCAGCTCCACATGCCCCCACTCTAAATGCACCCCTAATATTGTATCTTTTCCAGTTGCCCCTCTAATGCCTCTACTCAACGATCACCACTATTACCCTGCCTCAGGCGACCCTAATGCCTCTGCTTTAGGTGCACCCCTATTAGTGCTCCAGATACCCCCACTCTAAATGCACCGCTAATATTGCCTCTTCTCCAGTTACCCCTGCTCCAGGATCACCACTATTACCCTGCCTCAGGTGACCATAATGCCTCTGTTTCAGTTATGACCCTCTGTTTGTGTCCTTTGCTCATGTTGCACATCTAGCACCTTTGCTTGGGCTTTGTTAAAGGTTATGACCTGCAAAGGGGGTTGGACTTATGACTGAAAAATTCTACACAGTTTGTCACATTCTCCAGTATTGACATGTATGGTTTACATGGTGGTAGTAATAATATTCCATATTTACAGGCATCACTGCTGCCATATAAAGAGATACTGGTGGTAAAGTGGTGGAGGATTTAAAGGGGTTGTCCAGGTTTTCAAGTTATCCTCTCCACACCATAGGTTATAACTATATGATTAGTGGGGTCTGATTCTGCTACCGCCCACTGATTCCAGAAATGGGTTCTGCTCCTTTTTAATGGTGTGGCAGGCCACACATATACTCTTCTTCTCCATTGATTCTCTTTGGGACCACTGGAAATATTCAGTGCTGTACCCTGCATCTCTAGTGACCCCATATAGAATGGATGGAGAGGCAGGGCATATGCTCAACCTGCCACTCAATCAAGAAGGGGGATCAGTGGGGACTTCAACGTTCAGACCCCCACGGATCACTTAGTTATCCCCGATCCTATGGATAGAGGATAACTAGAAAAGTGGACACAGGTCCTTTAACAGGTGAGCATTTCTGTTTTATTTTGACACATATTTTGGGGCAGATTGTTTTATTTTATTTTTTTACACCCAAAGAAAACCTTTAAAATAAGGAATGTGAAAAGGTGAAACAGCTATGACATGACAAGTGATAAGTGATGATTGATCGGGGTTTGACTGCTGGGACCCCCATGATCAAGGGAACGTGGTCTTAAGACTCTTGTGTACATAGATTGGTGGTAATGTAATTGAATGTCTCAGGACCCCTTTTTTCATGATCAGTGGGTGTTCCAGCAGTCAGACCCCAGCAATCTGATATTTATCATCTATTCTGTAGATAGGCAATAGGTCATTATGGTAGGACAACCCTTTTAAAAATACTGTAGATTATGTGCAATCTGAGGAGATTACGATTTGGTAAATTTCATGCCAGACATTTATGCTTAAAGGGGTTAAAGGGTTTGTCTCACTTCAGTAAAAGTCTTTTTTTTTGCGGCCCCATTGAAGTAAAGGGAATGGTACGGACTTGGAAAGAAATACGTTTGTGTGCAGAAGCCCTAAGTTGGGCCCCTAGAATCAGTTACACTGGTGGGCCCTTAATACCCCAGTACGACACTGCTTGGGAGAAGGCAGAGCCAAATGCTTGATAGCAGAGGACAGCAGCCAGCTGAAATGAGTGAAAGAATAATTATAGTGATAATAGTAGCTGCATTGTGGTTGAGTGCCTACATGTTCTATTGTTTTCAAAGCCTTGTCCTCCTCTTCCTGGTAAACACCCTCATCATGCTACCATTTGAAATAAAGTAATTTATAATTTCCGAGAAACGATTAAAGACAACGACTATAAAATATCCATATAATAATCTTCCAGCGGTAGAGATAAGGCTACTTTCACACTTGCGTTTCGTCGGTCCGCTCGTGAGCTCCGTTTGAAGGAGCTCACGAGTGGACCCGAACGCCTCCGTCCAGCCCTGATGCAGTCTGAATGGAGCGGATCTGCTCAGACTGCATCAGCCTGGCGGCGTTCAGCCTTCGCTCCGCTCGCCTCCGCACGGCCAGGCGGACAGCTGAACGCTGCTTGCAGCGTTCAGCATTCCGCCTGGCCGTGCGGAGGCGAGCGGATCCGTTCAGACTTACAATGTAAGTCAATGGGAACGGATCCGCTTGAAGATGACACCATATGGCTCAATCTTCAAGCGGATCCGTCCCCCATTGACTTTACATTGAAAGTCTGAACGGATCCGCTCAGGCTACTTTCAGACTTAGAAATTTTTCTACGTTATTAATGCAGACGGATCCGTACTGAACGGAGCCTCCGTCTGCATTAATATGATCGGATCCGTTCAGAACGGATCCGATCAAGCGCAAGTGTGAAAGTAGCCTAAGGTGCTCTTTCCGTTGGCTGCTTGTTCTGTGATCTGTAATGAGTGCTGTAGACCTGCACAGGTTCATAATGACCATGGGCTGATTTGATGTTGTATTTCCCCTTGCATACAACACTGTGGATACACTGGTATATTGTAATATCGATGCTGGCACATGTCTCTTACATCATGCAGAGTGAAGATACTGCCAAAATAGTGTTTATCTTTATCATTATTAAACCTTTATAATTGTGCCACTCCCTATACTTGGCACCAGCACACGCCCAACAAGTTCCCTCAAGCTACACTCCTTTGTATGTACTCTTGGCTTCTTTCCCAGTGTTTCACAGCCCTAAAGTGTGGTATTTGTTCAATTATTGGTAAGGCCACATGGAGACAATATTATTGTTTTCAGTTAAAGGGGTTGTGTCACTTCAGCAGATGGCATTTATCATGTATAGAAAGTCAATACAAGGCATTTCCTAGTGTATTGTGATTGTCCATATTGCCCCCCCCCCCCCCCCCCCCTTTGCTTGCTGGATTCATTTTTCCATCACATCATACGCTGCTCATTTTTATGGTTACGACCACCCTGCAATCCAACAGAAGTGGTCGTGTTTGCACACTATAGAAAAAAGCACTAGCCTATGTGTGCTCCCATGGTCCCGGACACCAGAGAGTCTGGAACTTTTTTCCTATAGTGTGCAAGCCCGGCCATGGCTAATGGTTTGCAGTGTGGTCGTAACCATGGAAACGAGTAGTGTATAATGTGATGGAAAAATAAATCCAGCCAGCAAAGGAGGCAATATGGACAATCACAATACATTAGGAAGTGCCTTGTATTAACTTTCTCTACATGATAAATGCTATTTGCTTAAGTGAGACAACCCCTTTAAGGCTTGACCCGAATGTTAGCACTATAGCAGCAGTTGTATAAATGAGTGAATAGCATAAAACTGTTAGAACATATTGTACATTGTGGTGTGTGTATTACAGTATGTACAATATGTTCTAATAATTTTTTGCTATTTACTTATTTTCAAACCCTCAACCCATATGCGATATATAAAATAAGATCCATGCAGCTCTGCTACCTATACAGTGTAATGAAATACATATTGGTATATAGACATTCAGATATTCAAGAACCCTGAATAAAACATGGTACGCGGACCAGTCAATCTAGTACAGACAGCCAAAAGATGTGGATTGCCTGTTCAAGTGCAATACTAATCATTTCCATAAATGATAGGGACAGAACTCCGAGACAGAGGGGATATTTTTATGTGGCTGCAAGAATATCTGGATGAATAAACATGATAAATAAAAACCCCTTTACTACACCTTTGGTATTATAGTTTCAGTTATTATATTTTTTATGTATTGTAGTATGGATATAGCATATTTTAATTATTCAGTAAAAAAAAAAAAAAAAAATGTTTAGGCTTTACCACCATACAGACACATTGCACTGCTTCATAGAGTCCCTATTTGCCTTCATATTACATATGGCTTATAACGTGTATACTACAGTCCACATTATTTTTACAGCACATACAAATCCTTATCACATAACAAAATAGTCATGGCACAGGTAGTTTTTATTTTAATCAAAAAGTTTTTTCCCATAAAAAAAGATTTACATATTTACTGTCTTTACTACTCTACAGAAATGTCCAATTTGTAACACCACGTGTCAATTTCTATTTTTAATTTTGTCACTTGAAAAACTTGGCTAAAATGTGTAATACATCACAGAAGAGGAGGTATTGCTCAGTTCAACTACAGTATAATGTAAAAAATCTAAACAAACCAAAGAAAATACATAAAACAAAAGTTATATATTGTATTTGACAAAGGGGGTCATAGTTCCTTGTTTTATCTAGTTTTTATTGTATTAATGACTTGCTTGTCTGGCTTGTAAGTATGCTAAGCCTTAGGATACTGTGATATTACATTGTCCTTTGTTTACTAGAAAATAGTCTTCCTGCTTTTTAGAGGAGCACAACTAGAACCTTGTGCTTTTGTTTTATAATCCATGGGTCACATACTCTTAGCTTTATTTTTATGGCATCATACTGGGTACTTGTATTACTGTCGATTTGACTTCTAGAGATGTGCTTTCATTGTCAAGATTCCAAAGGCTCAACAAAGGAGGGTAAAGGTCATTGTAAGCAAATGGGGGTATCTGCAAAAGATTTTCACTGCATTTCCGTTCAGAAAACCGTCTCAAGTATAAAGATATATAGTTGAAAAAGTAAGCCACAGTAATGATCCCAAACAGACCACACATGATAATAATAAGAGCTGTTGTCTTAAATGCTGCATTATGTTTTTTCAAAGTATCCATTCCTTTTGTGGTAACGTTAATGCATTGCTTTTCCATTTGCTGATAGATGGTGGGTACGTCTATGCAAATCTTGTATTCGGTTAAAGGACTTAGACGTGTTAAATTGTATTGTTTGATGTCTGACGGCATCCGAACACTGTGAGCAATTCTGGTGTATTCTGCATTCAGGGATGCAATCCACTGTACACTAGATTTCAAAATCTTTGACTGAGAATTCCAAGACACCAAAACAGAATTACTTTGAACTTCTTTTATGTCAATGATGACTGATCCATTGGCACCCTCTGGTAGGAATCCATCTACAGTGATCATAACTGTTTTCAAATCTGCTCCAACCAGGTTCTTTGCTACACAAGTATAAAGTCCAGCATCTAAAACACTTATGCTGGTAATTTCCAATGTTCCTTCAGCGTGGACATAAAATGGACCATGAATTGTATTTGGTTTAAGCTTAGAACCCGAAGGTGAGATCCAGTAAATGTTTGGCTCTGGTTCTGCTGTAGCTCGGCAATGTAATGAAACAGAGCTTCCAGTACTTATATCCAGATCTGAGGGAAAGCTCTGTGGAGCAATTAGTGGTAAACATATCTCCATCATTTCCCTGAAATGTATATGTCTAACATTCTGACCTTGAAACTCTGGGGGGTCCACACAAAACAATGAATCAGTTTCCATAAAACGGATGCTTGTCTTATTCATATTTATCCAGCGGTTTACACAGTCACATCTGATAGGGTTGCTGTGTATTCCTAATTCCTTAAGGTTGGGCAAAGCGTCGATGGTGCTTCTATATAGTGCACTGAGAGAATTGCTGTTGAGCATGAGTGTTTCTAATTTCGGAAGTCTATAGAATGCATTGGGATGAATGTAGGCCAGTTTTGGATTATTGGTTGCTTCTATTTTTCTCAATTCGGGCAAATTTTCAATGGCAAGACTATCTATTGAAACTAGCTCTGGCATGTTATTAACACCTAGCTCTTTTAAGTGTAACATATTGCTAAAATCTCCTCTTTGTATTCTCCTGATAGGGTTTTTATTTAGATCCAAAAATTTAAGGTTCAGAACCTTTTGAAGAGCAACAGAGGGAATGTTAACAAATCTGTTGTCATAGAGAGAAATGCTTTCCAAATTTTCTAGGCCTATGAAGGCATTATCAGATATTTCTGTAAGATTTATTCCTGCTAAAACCAGGCTGCGCAGATTGATAAGAGGCTTAAAGTTCATATCTTCAATTTTGATTATTGGATTTTCACCAATCATGAGAATCTCCAGATGTGGCATTGCTTCGAACCACTGACGATTAACCACTTTCAATCTGTTTGAGTTAAGATGAAGTCTGAGCAAATTGCCAACCCCAGAAAATGCATTTGGAGAAATTGTGGATATCAAGTTATGATTTATGTAGAGCTCTTGTAAATTTACCAGTCCAGAAAAACATTCCTCTGACAGTTCCGCTAGTTTATTTTCCTCCAGGTATACAGAAAGTACCTGATGGGCATTTGTGAAATTGATATTGACCATAGAGGACAGATTGTTTTGTGATAAATCCAGCCCTGTGAGATTTACTGGAAAATGATCCGCATTTTTAATTTCCTCAATGTTATTAGCCTGTAAAAGTAAGACCTGTGTGTTTGCTGGGAGTCTCTCAGGGAAGCTATACAGATCTAATGCATTGCAATCCACTGTGAAAGCTTCAATATAAATAGATCTCGGCGTAAACCACGGTCGAACTTCACATGTGCACAACAATGGACAATCCATCCTTTTTTGAGTAGCTTGCACCAGTGCAGTGATTGTTAGTCCAAACAGCAAGTTAATTCTTAGTTTTAGTTCCCTCATGTTTCAGTTCTTAACACTTGTTTAGCGGCTGAGAACTTGTTTTTTTCTTCTATGAATAACAGATTGGTCACTTCATGAACATATAGCTGGCGTTCAACACACAATACTGTAATGTTTCTCTCTCAGGAAGCCGAGTGCAGTCTCGCTTTTCAAATGCTCCACACATACTGTGAGATTGAAGGTCACACTATTCTTGATAGACATCAAAAAGCCATTGTGGGATGTGGATTCTGTAGGTGGTCATTGAAGATGCTATTCACTTATTTCCTCGTTGCTGATTAGTAGCTACAGCAGGGTAGATCTGAAAATGATATATATATAAAAAAAAACAATAATTACTTTCAAAGCATAAATAAATCATACCAAGGCTGATCAAAAGGTCTATGCATTGAGAAAGTAAAAGCTTCACACAAAGTACTGTCTATACTAAATTGACAGGCAAAGGGTTTCTAAACCGAGTTCACACAAAGAGCAGTACATTCTATTCAACCTTTTTCTATTAATATGTCACAACTGGAAACTGTATTACAGTGCATTATTACACAGGTAAGGATATAATAAATAGAGGTCAAAGGTAATGAAAACCGTCCAACAGCAGTCATGGCAACCAATCACAATGCAGCCTTCATTTTTAACAGCATTCTAAGAAATGAAATATGCACTGTGATTTGTGGTTACAGACAAGAAATACAATTTGTTGATCGTTTTTTTTGTGAACTTCCTCCCTAATTTTCAGTTTTTAATATTTTACAAATTTTAGGTAAAAAAAAAATCTTCTTATAGACTGTCATAGCCTATCCTTAACAAGTGTGTACCTTCCAATAAATCCAATGTCTGAGTTAATAATTGAGACCTTGTCATTTGGGTTTCTAGTGCTTTTTATGAATATCATTGAGTTGTAAACCCACTTGGGACACTTATTGGCCACAACAGAGAGCTAATGCTAAAAGTAGCAGGGTGATCCATTAATTTGGGCCACCCACAGTTTTTTTGCAATAACAGCTAATCTTAAGGGGGAGCAACAGCTGTATTCTTGACAATCAGTAGATCACCATGTGTCAAGACAACACCCTTTGTACTTTATATATAATAGTTTTGGTTTCATCATATCAATTCCATTCCATTGATGTTATCCAAAGTCTGATGTCTTAGACCCATTTGCACTGGCAGATTTTCTGCTGGTAATAAGGCCCAATTACGGATATAGCAAGTTAAATAGGTTGTCCGATTTCCTATATTGATGAACTATTCTCAGGATAGGTCATCAATTTCAGATCACTGGATGCCCGACTGGCAGCACCTCCACCGCTCAGCTGTTTGAAGAGAACGTAGCCCTCGTTTACCTGCTCACCTTCAACCTCACAGTGGCGAGCAGTGTAATTGCATGTCCTCCATACCATTCACTTGAATGGCAAGGTGCAGGTGTAGTTACACTCCATCCCGTTCAAGTGAATGTGTTCTCTTCTAACAGCTGATCAGCGGGGGTTGCAACTCCTGGTACCGCCACCGTTCTGATATTGATGACCTGTCTTGAGGATAGGTCATCAATCCAGGAAACTGGATAATCCCTTTAATTGGAACTTGTTTAGCTTCATTTACATGGATCAATTGTTGTCACTGTCTGTGATTTATCAAATATAAATGTGATCATTCGTTCACAGTTTCATCATTGTTAGGAGCCCTTCCAGGGGATGATGTTAATTCTCACATAGAAGATCCAACCTGCCGAGAATTAAGTGTTTGTTCGTTTGTCGGCTGACATGTTCAAGTAGGACAGTGATCAGAAAGCACAATTGTTTGCCCAATCATTGTCCTATGTAAATGAAATGTGCACATCTAATAAGTGGTTACATGAAGAAAGTCCAACTCCTGTTTTTTTTTTGTTTTTTTTTGTGAGGGTCTAAAATGTATTCTATTAAGAGCTTGACATGTAAAGAAAATGAGGCAGTTTTCACTCCCTTTTCTTAAATGGACACTGTCATCTGGATTTTACTTACTGAGCTAATAACATCACCACATTAGTCTCCACGATTTACATTAAAATACACTAGTATTACTGCCCTGGGTCTTTTATTTGGTCTATAAAATCGGTTTTATTAATATGTACAGTACCTCAATAAGAAGCCCAAGGGTACGACCCCCCCGGCAGTTGGAGCCCATTCGCTCCTATTACTTTGGAGCCCAGCACCGACCCACTGCTAATTTATTCACTGCTCAGCGCCGACGTAATGTTTGTGGAGCGCCCGTTTGTGCAGCTGGCACATGCGCAATAAGTTCTGTGAAGCCTTATCTCTTGGCCTTGTGCTTATATCTAAGAGTGGTTGTGATATCTGGTAAAGCTGCTTTATGTGTTTCTGATGCATTGTTCAATTCTGGGTCATGGGTCCAGATGTATTAGGGTTATGTTCACATCCGGTTTCATCATCTGTTTAACAGATACAGCAATAACAATGCAAGGACATCCATTTGCATCCATTTTACATAAACTTTAATCACTTTATATCACTGTCTGATTTTTTTATTTTTTTTTGTCGGTCAAAAAGGGTAGACTGTACTACTTTTTTTAAACATTAAAGTCTATGTCAAGGTGCTTTTCTTTTGGCATCCGTTTATTTTTAAGGTATCTGTTAAATGGATGTGCTAGGAGGATGATAAAAAGGTGATGTGAACATGCCCTTATAGATATACAGTATATAGCCCCATATACTTAACCACAAGTCACTATAAATGTAGAGAGCCTTAGTTCTTGGAATAAAATCCCGCTAAAGAGAAAGTCTACCTCTAGAGCTGGATGACAGTGTGAATGTGGTCCCTGTTGCAGATCTAATTGTCTGGAATTTGAGAACTGCAAAAAGTGCCATTAGGTGTGATGGTATCTCTGTGTAAGGGGGGGGTTGCTGATAAATATTCTAGAGCTAACATGCTAAAAATGTAATCTTCAGTTCAGAAATTCTGATACAAAGTGGTTTTCGGGCCTCTTAGTGACCTATCTTTTATGTATTAATCTCTGCTGCTTGCTTGCGTTCTGCATATATCAGCTAATACATTCCTTCTCCTGTCTCCTAATTTTTCATTCTTCATAGAAATATTGAAGCCTTGAATGGGAACAGAAATGCTCGGAGATAATCCCTCCAGTACATAAAAAACAAGGGCACTGTGCATTTTGTGACACAGAGCTTATACTGTATATTGAGCAGTGACATTTGGAAATATATACAGGAAGAGTTACATAGACTTGACATTTGCTGAGCCCTTTCAGGCTATGTACTAATAGTGGTCATGCATTTAGTTTGCTCACAGCAGCATTCACCAAGTTATTAGATGTGTAGCTAAGTCACACTCTAGAAAATGATTGTGATTTTCATCCCATGCGTTTTGGCAGTGATGAATGTGTTCCCAAACCAGATACAGTTGGCTACATATGACAGAGAGAGATAGAATGCAGATATGGTCATATATCTTCTATAGGTCATTTAACCTCTGCTAGCACAGCAATAAGGACATGGCTGAGCAAGTAGGACAAGGATTGCTGACCCCAACTGCCTGAAGGGCTGCAGAATAACACCAAGAGCAAAATCTGAAATCCTTACTTATTTACCGAAAGGTTCCCTCTGCATCCCGGAGCACTTGAGTAGTGATGAAATGCACTTAGTGCAGCTCTTCCCGGCTGACCCCATGTTCTCTTTTATCTTTGGAGCTATGCATTTGATGAAACTAGTAAACATCGGAATCTGTATTTTGTTGGAATAACAGACATTTTACAGATATGAGTGTCTCTCTGTTGAGTGGATTCATGAAACATCGACTGTGACATGTCACTAGTGTAGTAGAAAACAATAGGACAGATTTACTATAAATGTGCCAGTATTTTTGCTCAGCCTTACACTAATGGCTTTAGATACTTTTTATGCTATTCCTGACAAGAAATGTAGTGTAATGGGGAAGGCATGTGGCTTTTCATGTCACAATGTATGCCAAAATTCTGGCACAAAGTAAGCCAACTAATTGGTACCATAGTATAAATTAAGCCTGCTTTCACACTCGCGTTTTGGGTGGATTCGTCATGGATCTGCAAAAACGGATCTGTTACAATAATACAACCGCTTGCATCCGTCATGAACGGATTCGTTTGTATTATCTGTAACATAGCCTAGACTCATCCGTCATAAGCTCCATTGAAAGTCAATGGGAGACGGATCAGTTTTCTATTGTGCCAGATTGTCTCAGTTTCGTCAAGCGGACAGCAAAACGCTGCAGGCAGCGATTTAGTGTCTGCCTCCAGAGCGGAATGGAGACTGATCGGAGACAAACTGATGCATTTTGAGCAGATCCTTTTCCATTCAGAATGCATTAGGGCAAAACTTATCTGCTTGTGAGAGCCCATGACGGATCTCACAAACGGAAAGCCAAAACGCGAGGGTAAAAGTAGCCTAAGACTAGACAGTCTAAAGGTTCACCACATTTATCATCTACCATCAGCCACAGTGATAAATCTGGCACATTTTTAGACTGTCTAGAATAGGTTTGCACAGCCAACTCACCGCTCTTCTTGATATGAGACTTCCACCCCTCAGGGTGGTACAGGCAACTTTATATTGGCCATAGGATTCATGCAACTGCATCTACAGTGAGGAACAGAAGTATTTGAACACCCTGCGATTTTGTAAGTTCTCCCACTTAGAAATCATGGAGGTGTCTGAAATTCACATTGTAGGTGCATTCCCACTCTGAGAGACAGAATAAAAAAAAATTAAAATAAGGAAATCAAATTGTATGTTTTAAAAAATATATATTTGTCTTGCACTGCTGAACATATGTATTTGAACACCTGAGAAACAGCAAAAATTCTGGCTCTTAAAGACCTGTTACTGTGCCTTTGAAAAGTCCAGCTCTACTCCACTAATTAATCTATCTTAGTAGCACCTGTCTGAGATCTTTAAAAACACATGTCCAGCCCACAGTCAGTCAAACGCCAACTAGACCAAAGAGCTGTCAAAAGACACCAGAAACAAAATTGTGGACCTGCACAAGGCTGGAAAGGGCTATGGGGCAATTGCCAAGCAGCTTGGTGAAAATAGTTCAAATGTTGGAGCAATTGTTAGAAAATGGAAGAGGCTAAAGATGACTGTCAGTCTCCCTCAGACTGCAAGATCTCACCTCATGAGGTATCACTGATGATAAGAAACGTGAGGAATCAGCCCAGAACTACAAAGGAGGAGCCGGTCAATGACATGACAAGAGCTGGGACCACAGTTTCAAAGGTAGAACACTATGCTGTCATGGTTTCAAATTATGCATTGCACGGAAGGTTCCTTTGCTCAAGTCATCACATGTCCAGGCCCGTCTGAGGTTTGCCAATGACCATCTGGATGATCCGGAAGAGGCATCGGAGAAAGTCATGTCGTCAGATGAGACCAAAGTAGTACTTTTTGGTCTAAATTTCACTCATGTTTGGAGGAAAAAGGATGAGTTGCATCCCAAGAACACCATCCCTACTGTGAAGCATGAGGATGGTAACATCATGCTTTGGGGATGCTTTTCTGCAAAGGGGACAGGACGACTGCACTGTATTAAGGAGAGGATGAATGGGGCCATTTATTATGAGATTTTTGAGCAACAAGTTGTCTTCCAACATGACAATGACCCGAAGCACACAGCCAGGATAACCAAGGAGTGGCTCTGTAAGAAGCATATCAAGGTTCTGGAGTCGCCTAGCCAGCCTCCAGACCAAAATCCAATAGAACATCTTTGGAGGGAGCTGAAACTCTGTGTTGCTCAACGACAGCCCTGAAACCTGACAGATCTAGAGGAGATCTGTGTGGAGGAGTGGGCCAAAATCCCTGTTGCAGTGTGTGTAAATATGGTCAAAAACTACAGGAAACGTTTGACCTCTAATTGCAAACAAAGGCTTCTGTACGAAATATTAACATTGATTTTTTCAGGTGTTCAAATACTTATGTTCAGCATTAAAAGTTCACATTATTTCTTTTAAGTTTAAAAACATCACAGGTGCAAAAGGTTCAAGAAAACGCTTAAGTATTTTAGACAGCGCAGTCTGTCCTTAGTCCGAATGCACACGGCCTTATTTCATGGCCATGAGCGGTCCGTGGTAACACGGGCTGGATTCCTTCTGAGAGCAGGAGCGCACGGCGTCCTTGGTTGCTAGGACGCCGTGCGCTTCGTGCTGCCGCTGCACTACAGTAATACACTCGTATGATCTATATGAGTGTATTACTGTAGTGCAGCGGCGGCATGAAGTGCACGGTGTCATAGCAACCAATGACACCGTCCGCTCCTGCTCTGAGCAGGAATCCAGGCTGTGTTACCACGGACCGCTCACAGCCGTGTGCATTCAGCCTTAGTCACAGCCACAATTATTTAAAAGGGTATTCTCATCACAGACAATGGGGACATACTGCTAGGATATGCTCTCATTGTCTTATAGGTGCAGGTCCCACTGCTGGGACCCGCACCTATATCGAGAAAGGAGCCCTGAAGGTGGTGGAGACCGCATGTGTCTGCATGAAGTTTTATCTGTCATGTTTGTATATGGAATAAATGTGGAATTTTTCCAGTACATGTCCTGGAGAAAAAAATGTATTTTGGTTTATGAATCTCATTACTTGCACTAAACATACTAGACAAGTATTAGTATATCTACCCAAATGTTTTTTATTTTTTTTATTTTTCATATTTAATACTGACTTATGCTACAAACAAGAATAACTAATCTACTGCATAGACAGCCTGTGGGGAGGGGTGAACTGCAAGTGGCCTACAATTCCTCTCTTTTGCATTGTAAAGCAATATTATTGATGGTATTGCCCATGCAATGTGAAAAAGTTATAGGGGGTAATTTATCAAACTGGTGTAGAACTGGCTTAGTTACCCATAGCAACCAATCAGATTAATCCTTTCATTTTGGAGAACTACTTTAGAAAATGAAAGGTGGAATTTGATTTGTTGCTATTGGCAACTAAGCCAGTTCTACTTTACACCAGTTTGATTAATGACCCCCATAGTGTTTAATACTGTATTGTATTGTTTCTGTCACGTACCGACAGTCCCAACACTGCCTAGTCAGTAGCAGCTAGTGCCACCTTTGGCAAGTGTGTGTGACTGAGTGGAAGCCTAAGCATAGTCTGCCATTGATGGTGGGCGGTGAGAGTGAGGAAGTATACAACCTATGAAAGTGAGAGCAGGATGGCTCCTGGATGTGGAAAACCTCATATGGGTCACTTAGAAATGATGATAAAGCTGTAGAGGCTGCTGAGACTGAGAGACTGCTGTAGAGGAGCTAGTGGCTGAGTATTGTTCTGAACTATCGCTTAATCTCCAACAAGCTGAGAATTGGTATATAACTGGTTGCCATATGGTATTGTCAAAGACCACATGGAGACACAGGCTGTGAGAGCATGTGCTGTGAAGCCAAGGGTGAAAGTGTTGTTGATATGTATGCTGTATGCATGCAGCTACAAAAGGCTGGTGACACCCCAAAATAACTGCTTGTTGGGGCATGTTTTGTTAGGGAATAGCCTCACTTAGACCCACTGCACCATGGAAGCTTCAAGCCAGAGCCATCTTGGGCTCAGCCTGACCTCTGCAGAAGTAGTAGTGTAGCACACATTTCTCCAGGCTGTTTTGATGTTGAAAGAGGACCTTTCACTACAATACAAAATCTAAACTAAGCATACAGACATGGAGAGCGGCGCCCAGGGATCTCCCTGCACTTACTATTATCCCTGGGCGCCGCTCCGTTCTCCCGGTATAGGCTCCGGTATCTTCATATGTTCGGCTCAACTGGGTGGAGCCTGCCGGCGTCTCCTTCTCCCAGGCTGTAGCGCTGACCAATCGCAGCGCTCAGCTCATAGCCTGAGAGTTTTCGTTTTTTTCTCTCCGGCTATGAGCTGAGCGCTGCAATTGGCCAGCACTCCAGCCTGGGAGAAGGAAATGCCCAGGAGAACAAGAGCAGGCTCCTCCCAGTTGAGCCAAAAATCTGAAGATACCGGAGCCTATACCGGGAGAACGGAGCGGCGCCCAGGGATAATAGTAAGTGCAGTGAGATCCCTGGGCGCCGCTCTCCATGTCTGTATACTTAGTTTAGATTTTTTATTGTAGTGAAAGGTCCTCTTTGAAGTTACTAACCTAGTGTGAGAGAAACCACCACGTTACAGTACATAATCTAGAGAAGGTAACCATTGATCTTATGTACCACTTAAAGTCACAGTAACTGGTGAGATTCCAAAGAAATAAAATAAATTGTTTGCATCAACTAGTGTCTGAGACATTCTAGTGGAGCATAGCCTCCTAACAAGTCATTAGCAAATGCTTTCGATATATATTTTCTAGTCATAAATGCAAAAACAATAGCTGCTACTTGCATAGAAAGACTAGATTATATGATAATATATTGTAAACTAATATCACTCTGTACTCTGCAACTCCCACACACTTCCTCTGGAGATGATTAATGCTGTACTGCCATCGTTTAAAAAAAAATATATGGAAGATTCTCTCTCATATTTAACCAGTGATAATGACTGCTCAGTAAAATTATAATGCAAGTCCTGCTATTAACTCCTCTACAGTACAGTTCTCTCAGTTTGCTCAGCGGATTCTTCTAATTCATTGGAGGGTTTAATATTGTTTTCTATTACTGGTTTGTGTCAGCACCACTTCTTTGGTATGCATTTCCTCAGGAGTCTATGCTGTAGAACATATAGATACTAACGGTATCAGAAATACTTCTTTTTGCAAGAACATAAGGGTTCATCATAAGTAATGGGATCAAAATTGCATCTGAGTGTGAGGCCTCATTCTAAAATCTAATGATCTGAAATAACAATATCTTAGTTCCATATCATGCTGTTGGTTCAGGTCATGAACATGAGACTTGAGGTTGGGCCCAGGCATGCAGCTACATCTGAATGAGGCCTAACACATATATCTTTATATGCTGGCCTGTTGGCTTTGCACATTTTGTATGTATAATGTTGACTGTTTAAGGCAGAGTTCACTGATATCAATTTGCTTTTTTTTTTTCAATCAATCTTTGCTTTAGTGTATACTCCAGTACTCCAATAGCCTTCTGTCAGGCTTTACCCATGTTGAGATGTTATCTAAGCATGTAACCAACGGGCCTTGGCTCTGATGGTCACAGCGTCTAAGCCTTTCCCCTGTCGTCCTTCCCTTAACTGCCTCATTACAATGTCTGCCCCCTTGCGGCATAACATATCCTGTGACTAGACCTATACTATAATACCCACACCTCATCCCTCACAATTCTCTAGCCTACTATTCAAGGTCACCCTGAGTTACAGACCACCATACACTGCTGCTGCTAATGGGATTATGTGATGCACTGGCCCCACTGCCTCCTGCTTCACTTTTCCTTTCATCAGTAGATGAAAAGTAAAGCAAATAATGAGGAGACTGTAATGTGACTATCCCCCTGGCAGCCACGATGTATGGGGTCTCGATCGCTTTACCTTTCATCAGTTGTAGACAGCTGATGTAAGGGAAAATGAACTGCGTGGTGGAAGAAAATAATGAAGCAGCTCAGGGTGAGCAGGAATAGTAGGTTTGTCAGTTGTGAGGGATGCATCAACCCCTGGAGGTGGTCTCGGGATATGTGATGCAGCAAGGGGGTGGACAGTTATTCTAATAAGGTAGAGAAGGGTAGGACCAAAGGGAAGAGGCTTAGACACTGTGTCAATCTGAGCTAAACCTTTTTTCTCACATGCTTACTTGACATTATTATTATTTATTGATATTACATTATGACAAGAGAAAGAGAGAAAACTGGTTCCTCCCACTGGAAAAAATGCAGGACTTTCCGTCTCAGGGAAAAGAGTGACTTTAATAAAAAAAAAAAAGGAAAATTTGGGGATTACCATTTGAGTATCATTTTTTCCCACTGGAAAACCAATTTAATGGTAAAAAATTGATGTGATCTTGACTATTGCCTAGTGGATAATTGTTATGGAACCCAACTTTGTTATGGTTTCTAATTTGCATCCTAATCTGTCTAGTCCCATCCCTCTGGTCATTAAACTGCCTTAACAAAAAAAAAATAATAATAATAATAACTGTTAGGGCTTATGCACATGAGTGTGTGTGCCCCGTGCTGCAGACTGCATATAGCGGTTGTCAGTGCATAGAATCGGTCGTATGCCTGCCGTTTGGAGATGTGGTCCCAATCACTTGAAAAGGTCCGCATTCCGCAAGATTCAGTCTGCTGGGCAAAAAAATAGAACATGTTCTACTTTTTATGCCGTGTGGAGGCATGGACCGAAATGCCTTGGGAGCGCTCCATAGTGCTTTCATGGGCTTCCGCTCCATGTCTCTGCTCCGCAACACTCAATATCTTGCAGATTGCGAACCCATTCAAGTGAATGGGTCCGCATCGGTGATATGGAGCGCACAGGGCCAGTGCTCATATATTCCAGACCCGCTGTTTTCAGGCCGCAATACGGGCACAGGCCATACATGTTTGTGTGCATGAGCCCTTAAGATAACAATACTAGTGATATGTACAGTTGTAGCAAAATGCACCAGCATTTGTGCACCAACACTTTTCAACACTTTTGAGACTTGTCTGACAAGAGAGTGTAGCTTAGATGCACCATCATGTGCCCAAAAAGTTGCCAAAATTTGCTGCATGTTATGAGGTGAAATAAGCCAACAAATAGGTGGTGTAAAGTTAGACTAGACAGATGTGCCAGGTTCATCATCCAGTATCAACCACTGTGATAAATCTGACACAATTTACTTTTAAGCTTATATTACACCTGCAGATAATCCTTAAGATCATCACTAACAGGTGTTTGTATGAACGCTCATTAGCAATGACCTAGCAGTGTAATACTGCCACTGATTACCCAATGAACGAGCATTTTTTGAATCTTTTAGCAGGTTTCAAAATTATCGTTTGCCAACGGTAGATCGTGCAGTCCAATCACGGTCTGCTGCTGGCAAATAATGATTTAGTGTGGGGGTGAGCGATGGCATTAGCGATCGCTCAACCCCATACTGTGGAGGAGATCGCTGCATGTAATAGCAGCGGTCTCCTCTGCTGATGAGCAGGCGATTAGCAGGAAGGTTCGCTACCCTCCTGACAGGTCTAATATAAGCTTTAGACGGAATTTGTATATCTAACCCACGGGTGTCAAACACAAGGCCCGCGGGCCGAATCCGGCCCGCCAGACCTTGTCATGTGGCCCGCCGCCGGCCTTCACCTTTTATTATCACTTCCTGCAGGCGGCCCCTGCAGGAAGTGATAATAAAACTACAAGTGCTCGCCGAGACTGAGAGGAGGGAGGAGGCAGGCTGGGCGCTGGCAGTGTGAGTCATACGTCACGCGCCTGCGCCGCCCACTTTATGAATGAAGCAGGCGGCGTGGGCGCATGACGTATGACTCAAGCTGCCAGCGCCTGTCCTCCCGGCCTGCCTCCTCCCTCCTCTCAGTCTCGGCGAGCGCTTGTAGTTGTAAGTACCCACAGATCCCCCATAAGTGTCACCACAGATCCCCCCATAAGTGTCACCACAGATCCCCCCATAAGTGTCACCACAGATCCCCCCATAAGTGTCACCACAGATCCCCCCATAAGTGTCACCACAGATCCCCCCATAAGTGTCACCACAGATCCCCCCATAAGTGTCACCACAGATCCCCCCCATAAGTGTCACCACAGATTCCCCCCCATAAGTCCGATACAACCGGCTCTTTGACGGTGACCAAACTGCTGATGCGGCCCCCGATGAATTTGAGTTTGACACCCCTGATCTAACCTATTGTCTTTGATATTACATAGTACTGAGACTTATCATGACAATCCTGAAGACTTGATTAACAACTCTGCTACATTTGTTATCCCCAAGTCCTTTTTTATCTTGGCTTATTTACCTTCAATGGATTAAGGCCTCTTTCACACGGGCGTCATGTTTTTTGCCCGTTGCGGGAAAATGCGCGATTTTTCTGCGCAAGTGCAAAACATTGTAATGCGTTTTGCACTCGCGTGAGAAAAATCACGCATGTTTGGTACCCAAACCCGAACTTCTTCACAGAAGTTCGGGCTTGGGATTGATGTTCTGAAGATTGTATTATTTTCCCTTATAACATGATTATAAGGGAAAATAATAGCATTCTGAATACAGAATGCTTAGTATAATAGTGCTGGAAGGGTTAAAAAAAATAAAAACGTTAACTCACCTTATCCTCTTGATCTCGTAGTTCCCGGTCGGTCTCTTCTTTAGCTGTGGGCTAAAGGACCTGTGGTGAAGTCAGATCACATGCTCCATCACCACGGTGATGGACCATGTGATTGGAGCATGTGATCTGACATCACCACAGGTCATTTAGCCCACAGCTAAAGAAGAGACCGACCGGGAACTACGCGATCAAGAGGATAAGGTGAGTTAACTTTTTTATTTTTTTTAACCCTTCCAGCACTATTATACTAAGCATTCTGTATTCAGAATGCTATTATTTTCCCTTATAACCATGTTATAAGGGAAAATAATACAGTGAATAGACTGTCACCTAGAACCCATGCGTGAAAATCGCACCGCATCCGCACTTGCTTGCGGATGCATGCGATTTTCACGCAACCCCATTCATTTCTATGGGGCCTGCGTTACGTGAAAAACGCACAAAGAGGAGCATGCTGCGATTTTCACGCAACGCACAAGTGATGCGTGAAAGTCACCGCTCGTGTGCACAGCCCCATAGAAATGAATGGGTCAGGATTCAGTGCGGGTGCAATGCGTTCACCGCACGCATCGCACCCGCACGGAAAACTCGCCCGTGTGAAAGGGGCCTAACTGAGATACTTTGATGAAAAATTTTGGACAAGCCCCTAAATGCTCTAGAATAGTTACATACCGTACTTTTCGCCCTATAAGACACACTTTTCCCCCCAAAAGTGGGGGGAATATAGCAGTGCATCTTATAGGGTGAATGCTGTATTTTGCTGAATTTTCAATGATACGCTGCGCCACGATGCCGCGCGGCGGGTGTTTCAGCTGAGAGGGAGGAGGGGCTACTACATGGGCCCTGCTCACTGTATATAATCGTATGTGTAATTGTAGGCATTGCTAAGGTATAAAAATTCTGGGTAATCAGCGCCTATATTACTTACAAGCGCTCAGTAGCAGAGAGGAGGGAGGAGGCAGGCCGGGAGGACGGGGGCGCTGGCAGCGTGAGTGACTACGTCATGTGCCTATGCCGCCTGCTTCATTCATAAAGTGGGAGGCACAGGCACGTGGCGTAGTGACTCACGCTGCCAGCGCCCGTCCTCCCGGCCTGCCTCCTCCCTCCTCTCTGCTACCGAGCGCTTGTAAGTAATACAGGTGCTGATTACCCAGAATTTTTATACATTAACAATGCCTACAATTACAGATATGATTATATACAGTGAGCGGAGCCCGTGTAGTAGAATACAGTCACTTCACGGGCCCCGCTGTCATTATAAAAACAGATGCGACCCCCACCCCCTGTATTGGGGGTCATTCACACTACAGGGACACTGTTATGGAGGGGATCTGTGGATGACACATAGCATAAGATGCTATATATGTATCATCCACAGATCCCCCCCACAACAGTGCCATCCACAGATCCCCATAACAGTGCCATCCAGAGACCCCAATAAGAGCCATCCAGAGATCCCCATAACAGTGTCACCCACAGATCCCCCATAACAGTGTCACCAACAGATCCCCCATGACAGTGTCACCCACAGATCCCCCATAACAGTGTCCTCAACAGATCCCCCATAACAGTGTCCTCAACAGATCCCCCATAATAGTGTCATCCACAGACCACCATTAGTTCAAAACCCACCAAAAACACACCTTTTGGTTCAACATTTTTTTTGCTTATTTTCATCCTCAAAAACCTAGGTGCGTCTTATGGGCAGGTGCATCTTATAGGGCGAAAAATATGGTAGTTAATACTTTGGAAAAAAGACACAAGTCCATAAAAATCATGTTATACAGTACTAACCTCTTTCTCCAGTGTTGTACTCTGTGTCGCTAGCCTGGTCCTCCTGCCGCTGCTGTAGACCTCTAAGGACAGTGATTGGCTGTAGTGGTCATGTGCCGTATATAGCAACACATCACTGCTGCCGTTCATAAAGAAGCAGCGTCCGGAGGACTGAATTGGCAGCACAGACCTCGGCACTGGAGAAAGTGGCAAATAGAACATCATTTATTTCAAAGACCGTTTGGGGGCTTGTCTGATATTTCTAATTATCTCGGACTACTCCTTTAAGAAGGATTAGCCAAAAATCGTATTTGCAGTACTTAAAACCTGTCACTTCCTGTTTAGAATTGATTACCGTACACATGTGACCTTTCATATTTAAGCGTTATCCAAATTGCTTTCTATGCACCATTGCTCATAATACGGTGTCGCTGTATTTTAATTATTGTCCACGACAAGAAAAAGTAATATTATCTAATGTAACCTGATGTGTTTTAGAGACAGAAATACATTTCCATTCTATTACCGCACTGATAATTGTTGCCTTCAGCTAAACATTCGGGATAATGAGAACAGTAATATAATAATGCAGCTATAGGAAGCCACCACTGGATTGAGCAGCTCGGGGTCGTTTAGTACACAGGACATCCATTCTGTTTTGTCTGAATGAATGCTGGAAGAATGTCCATCCTTTTCCCTGACACGGATAGCATCCTAAACCAATCAGTTTTACTAATTAAACTGCCTGAGGCGTCTGAGTTTTGTCAATATTCTCAAAGAGTTATCCATCCGCTAAAGTAAGTGCTTGAAATAAACTTTATAAGAACGTATTATCAGTTAGTATTCTCAACAGATGCGCTATAAATAAATTTGCCTTCCTATCCCGTACACTGTGTGTGTGTATTGTCCCAGAAGAACAAATGCCATAGTCTAATATTGAATAGAAGCTGTCGACTCTCCTGACATGTCTGTTTTTGTGAATACTTGCCTTTTCTGTGAATAAACTGCACAACTGTTTCTTAGCATTGTGATATATAAATAAGTTAAATAAGTTACCATTATCCTTGTTAAAGGGGTATGACACATACATTTTCTGAGTGGTCCAACACTGGGACAGATTTACAACAATTACTAATCCTGACTGATGGTTGACAAGATGCACAAGATGTGTCACAGTGTCTCATGCGGGGAGATAAATTTGGTCTAACTGTTGGTTGATTTAGTTTCGGCAAAATTTAGCCACAATTTTGGTGCACATTAGGACATCCTAAGCTCCCCCTTTCCTGCGAAATGATGCCCCTGTCCTTGTGTCCTCTCCCAAAATAATGGGATTTCTGATCTTCACAACATCTTGCATTCCTTTGCCTGATTTTTGTTTCAGTCGGTTTTGCATATAAGCAGCCTGTTGACGACTGCCAGCACAAAAATAGGTTAATTGGTTTCTTGTGAAATTGCCCATGGTGCGTACATGAGTAAACTCCATTGGGGGCAGGGATTGATGTCTATAAATAATGTAAAAATTCTTCAGTATGTTGGTGCCTGATTAATGTAGGAAAAAAATAAATTAGTTGATGTACATAAATTTTGGAACAATGAAGTGTACATTTTTCTACTAAGTCAGTGTCAGTTTATGAGGCTATGCATAAATTGTGTGCATAATTTATTTAAAAAAATAAAGAAAATTGAAAAAAAATAATTAAAAAACAACTTGTAGTTTGCGCACAGAAAATAAAAACTGTTTAAGTCTATGCAGAAATTTTAAGTGGTCATTGAGCTTTCACAAAACTTTTGTTATGTTGGAAGAACATGTTTTCATTGGTTGAGGCCCCCACCGATTGCTCGAATGAGGAGAGAGAAGAGCACACATAGGGCACCCCTCGCTGCAGGAGATGGAATCGAGATGGGCCCGTGGGCTTTCTATTTAGCCCATCTCCTGCACCGAGGAGAGAGAGTGCGCTATGTGAGCTCTTCTCTCTCCGCATTCTAGTGTTCAGTGGGGTTCTCAGCACTCAGACTGCCACCGATCGAAATTTTTTATGTTAAAGTTTTTTGATAGCTCAGTGACCCTTTAAAATACAGATACATCCATTTTATATACATCTACTGTATATATTTAATTTTCCTTCCTAGAAAACAGCCCGTAAGAATTATGGATCCATAGAACGGATGCCATACTGATGCCATATGACCAGTGTTGAACGAACTTGGGTTTTAAGTTTGGCATCCAAAGTTTGGGTTCAGGTTATTGAAGAATCCCTTTATGGATTCCGAATTCCGTTATGGTCCATGGTAGCAGAATCCATAACAGGATTCTTCGATAACCCGAACATATCACTTATCACACTTGTGTAAAACTGGCTGTAAATGTATGCACGGCATTCGTAGCACTGTTTTTTCTCCGTTATAATAACTGATAGTTCTCAGCAGATGTAATACAAGACTGTACGGATCTCTGTGCTGCAGCCTTGTGCTTTCTCAAGCGGTTGTGGTCATGACACTCAGTCTAAATGTTGTTTGGAGCGTCACGCCGACTAACAGCCGACCGACAATCCCTTGTCATGTGCACAGTTCCATATCTAATTAAATATATCTTTAGCTTATGAGCAAAACCAGGCGATGCTAAGCATTGTTTGTGTGCTCGGCATGCCCTGAACGTCCTCGGTATATCAGAGATGGCTTTGTTTGTCCTCCACAGAGAGCCTTTGCCTGCATACGGTTATGTTATTAAAATGCATTTACATTCTTATATGACACATACTAATTAAAAAAAAATATTCAAAAAGGGAAAAAAAGTGTAAGTGGTTTTGACCCTTTGAGGACTAATTATCCCCTTTCCAGAGCATGCTTGGTTTGCCTTAATTAGGTTTGTATCAGTGGCTGTCATTGAAGGCTTACTCACTGGTTCACATGGGGGTGTCACTAAATGGAAGACATTCAGTGCATGAATAAGCTGTGCATTGTTTCTCATCACTGGAGCAACAGACAGCTAAGAGCCAAGTCATACTGGGCAAAGTGGAGAAAAGAGAGCATCAGGATCAGGCAAGCTTTCTCTTTCCACTTCAACAAGAAACCAGTGATGAAAATAAAATTGCAGCAGTAGCACAATTTGCGGAATGGAATGGGCAGCCCATTATAGAATTTTTTTTGTCTGTGATTGCGGACAAGAATAGGACATGTTCTATCTTTTCTGCGGAGCTGCAGAACGGAACTACAGATGCAGACGGCACACGCATCTTTTGCGGCCCCATTTAAATGAATGGGTTGTCACCCCTTCTGCAAAATTGTGTAATGGATGCGGACTTATTCAAACGGTCATCTGAACGAGCCCTTACATTTCTATAATAGTTAAAAGTTAATATACTATGTTTTTCTTTTTCACAAAACAAAATAGTGGGTGATTTTCTGGATATCATTTTTTGAAGTCCCTCCATGTATTCTAGTTCCTGTTCTGGCTCTTTAACTTCTTTTTGGTCTAGATTTTTAGCACAGGAAACAGTCTGGCTTCTACGCCTGAGAAAGCCTCCATTGGCGCATCACCTATTACTACAATTCTACACCAAATCCTATCATGAGGATTACCCTTCAGATCATTTTTTCACTTCATATCTGTAGTTAACTGAATTACCTGTCTATATAGGATGTCTTATGATTTGTGCTGACTCCTACTGAAGGACAATAAAGAGCCTATTTGATTTTAAATGGCATTCATGCCCCTTCAGATTGACATTAGCCCCAGGTGTCTGCTGTGTGAAATAGTAGAATCCCTGTGGCAGATGCCATCTTTAAAGGCTCAACATGTATGGCGAATGTCAGGAAGGAGTTAATAATGTGGACATTAAATATTTTCACTAACTTCTGCTTCATGTAAAAGGAGCATGTTGATGTTAGTTCGGACAAACTCAAATTTATTATCTTAGTGCTGCGAGGCAGCAGTGGTCCATTCATGAAATGCATACATAGTGCGGTATGTAAATCTTTTAAACATAAGATTCTTAAACAGGTTCTCTAACCTCTCCTGATATGTCTGTTTTTGGAACTACTTGCATTCACCATGTAATAATAATTGTAGAGCATCTATTCTTATCACTCTATCATACCATTAGTTTATTATTCCAGATGGGTGCTACCAGTTAGGGGTGTGTCCATATGCATTCTAATACTGGCAGCACTGATTGGACAATGGACACACTCCCACCTGTTAACACCCAGCTGGACCTTCATTGCAGACTGCTAGTAATTAGTTTACAACTTCTAGCAGGAATATTAAAGGAATAGCACATCATAGAGTTGTAAAAATACATTCTACAAATTATTACATGGAAAATACAAGTTACTAAAACCGACATGTCAGGAGAGGGTACAGGTCTTTTTTTTTATTCAATGGTTTGCCCCTGATAATATGTTGGTTGTAAGGTGTTTCAGCAATAAGTTGTAATATTTGTGTGATTTTCTGCTTCCCCTTTAATTCTGCATATTATACACTGATGGCCTTTCCTAATAACAGTAAATTGAAATCCTGGAATACCCCTTTAAGTAGTGGCAGAAGGTAAACTAGTTGGTCTGTTTAGAATGCAGGACATCCACATTTAGGTGGCTCCAGGATGAAAGGCTGAGAACTAAACAGTTTTTATTACTGCAGTGAATAGGTTTAATTTCTTACTGTTACTATTGCTTCTTTTTTTATATATAATCTCTAATTGGAAGTAGCAGTCTTAATTGGTGCTTTCTGCTAGGAATAGTCAAATATATAGCACCCATTGTTAGGCAGGATGTCAGGCCTAGAGATTTCATGGCACCTTTTAGTATAAATAATGTTGTATGGAAGCAGACAATGCAGCCATGGATCAATGTGTAATAAGGAATGCTTTTGTGAACTAGAGATTTTACCCTGGAAGCATTCTGTGTGTTTAGTCATGGCTACGTACTGGGTTAAGTGGGACACTGTTGATAAAGGACAGAAGTAAAGTGATTTATAATAGTCTGATGACTCAGAAGGAGGAAATAAAATGTCGGAAATGCACATAGATTGTAGGGTTATGACTAATCCTTTGACAAAAGGAATTGTTACAGTGGACCAAGGGAGAAGAAAGCGTTACGGTCAGGGTCACCAATTCTACTGTTTTATATTTGTGACCTGAAGAAGAACTTTTTAATTTTTTACATATTGCTATATAAATGGTGACATGGAGAAAGCAGTCATTAGCAGAAAAAATTTGCTCTCATATGCATTCTAAAAATTGCATGACAATACCACCACGTTTTGTACATTATGTACTGTTCAAGAGCTATACTTATGAGCGTAGTTTTCTGACATGTCCATAAGAAATATCTGGTCTGAGGTGAGAGTCAATGCTAGCAGAATGATGACTTCACATTCATGGTTGGGAGAGCATTGGTAGCTTAGCAAATCGAAGAATAACCATATGTCAAACCTAGTGCCTGAACACAGTATGAATTTTGCTTTAGTTGGACATAAGTTCAGGACATGAGGAGGAACTGAAAAGTCAAAATATACTACAGCAATGTAAAGTTTATCCAATGATTACTTTCACTTCAAAATGTTGTAGTGCTATAGGTTTGCCTTCCCGTGGACAGCCTCAGACCTCACTATGTGCTAAACCTAGACCTGCTGCATCTGTATTATAGATCAGCTCTTCCATGAGACGCATACCTTTTTATTGTACTGTTTGGTATGGCATTTTATATAAGACATTGGGGTTGTAATGCAGCTAAAAGGGTCTTATAAAAGAAGAAAGCTAGAATTCTAGGTGGCACACCAATAACTTGGGAGAAATCTACATACAGTATGGAGGTGCTCACCTGGTGTTGTGATGAGCCATATGATATGCCCCAGTAGCAGCAGGGGTCCCACAACACCTCGTCACTTGGAGTAATCAGAGCACCCTTCTAGACTTGGTTTAGACGAGGGCAACATGAAAAAAAAAAAATTGCTGGTACCCACGCTATATCCAATAAAAGAGGTAGGATGTTTTTGGGCCGTATATCGTGGTTTGCAGTAATTTTTTGTTTTCACACTTTGCATATGCTAAAAGTACATCCCATTGTCATATGACTGGCCAGCATGCCTCTGCCTCAACTGTAATGAAAAGCATAGTTGACTTTACTTTTCCCTACAACTATATACAGAAAACATGGGAGTCAATGCCAGACATATGCAACCATATAGACACATAGTTGCCTACATAAATACTGAAAGCATTGTCTGAGCATGGTTTGAAACTTATGCTCTATAACTAAATGCTCACGATTCTGTTGGAAAGATATGTGTATGTTGGGGTGGGATGGGAGGATGTTTATCAAGCCCATTTGCCAAAAAGTTGCAACTTTCTGCACAGGCCCCCTTTTTGTGCACAAATTCTGAGATCAGGGAAGGGAAGGTGGAATAGAGAAGGCAGGGGCCTACACAGCCTAATACATTTTATATTAATTTTGCCAGTAACCTTTTTTTAATTACACCAGAAATCTACATCACCTAGATTTCACCATTCAAGATGTACTAACAGTATTATAAGGCGTGGCTGTCTTAATAAATTTGGTGCATTTTGCACCAGCTTATTATTTTATTAAGCCTGGCATAAGAGACTCAATAGATATATTGATTTCGGGGTCACAAGTACATTATTCAACATTCAATTTTCCTTCTAGAACTAAAAAAAGAATCTCTTCCCCCTATCTAAGAGAATTCACCCTATGCAAGATGACAGACATCTGTTCTCCATGGAGGTTATGATGTATAGCTGTGTCTATTGGTCTATGGTTATTATACAAAAGTCTGATTATTATGCACATATCATAGGAAAATCTTAAGAATTCTTCATGATATCATGTGAGGATGGATGTGTAAATGAGCTATAATTTCCAAAGGAAGAGCATGTAACATAGCTTTAGGATCTCCATTTAGGTATATGGATGTAATGACAGCATGGTGTTGATATTGCTGACAAGTGATAATTTACCGAGCAGATATTACTCATTAACATTCCCTTTATAGAGAAGAAGAAATGAACATTTGAGTCTTGGCAGCATTTTATCTTAGCTGATATGATTTATGTAGCTTCATAAATTATGCACTTGTAGAGATATTGTCGCTGCTAATTATGAAAAAAACATGATTTGTATGTATTTTTAATTGTATGTTTTGCTCAGCTGAGCACTTGATAATAATTTTAAGTTGATATTGTACATGTTAACAAAACAAATGGTTTTTAAAAAAATCCATTCAATTGTGTTTTTATATGATTTATAACTGCATTCATGTCTGTACACTCGCTTATAAATACTATAAAAGTCATACTTTCCACAAGTGATGGAAGGTTAGGGGATTGTGCATACATAGTGGTGATGGGTCCTCATATCA
Organism: Bufo gargarizans; assembly: GCF_014858855.1. Classification (NCBI taxonomy): domain Eukaryota; kingdom Metazoa; phylum Chordata; class Amphibia; order Anura; family Bufonidae; genus Bufo; species Bufo gargarizans. The sequence goes on from NC_058081.1 coordinate 282,028,795, forward strand.
AAAATAAAAATGGAGACCTTTCTTCTTCTTCTGGTTAACCCCAGTACATCCCTAATTTCTTGGAAGAGGAAAACGTAGTACTGTTCTTTTCAGCATACTTGAGATCATTCCCAAAATGTATGATCTTAGGAGAGGTTATTAGTGTTGGGCGAGCATGCTTGGCCGAACACCATTTTGACTCGAGCATCGCAATGCTCGACACATTGTGGTGTTCCGCCGAATCTCGAGTCTCCTCCCCGCACGTTTGTTGTCTGGCTCTCACTGTAATGCCATAACCATGTTGGTTACTGGCATTACAGTGATTGGCTGGCTGGAACGCGTCACCGGTGACACATGGTTTGGCTCAGTCTTAGTCAGGGAGAGCTGCAGCAGAAAGGAAAGCTAGTGTAGGGACAGGATTTTTTTTATTTTTAGGCAAGGTTTAGTCTTGAAATGTGTTAGAGACCCAAAAGTCCTTTTAAGGACTATTGTTTTATCTGGCTGCAATATATATTATTAGCGCAACCTGCCGCTGCTGACAGTGACACAACCTCTGCTACATCTGTTGTGTTACATTTGCGCATCCTAAATATCTGTGACATTCAGCGCAATTGTTTGGCCGCTACTGACAGTGACATTACCTGCGCTACATCTCCTGTATAACGTTTGCGCATCCTAAATATCAGTGACATTCAGTGTAATTTATTTGCATAAACACTTACAAAACCTGCGCTACTGTACGTGTGACATACTTGCAAGCATATATACCATTTAATATGCTCAAGGCGAGCAGTAAGGGATGGGTAAGTGGCCGTGCTGCTGATGGTGCACGCAGAGGCTGTGGCCCTGGGCGCGGTGAAACCGTGCCTGCTGCCAGAGCACAAGAAACACACTCATCCACAATACCTAGCTTCATGTCCCAGTTTTCAGGGCAGCGCAGGACACCACTCTTGAAGTCACACCAGTGTAACCAGGTGGTCGGTTTGATTGCAGCAGATAATGCTTCCAGTCGGTTAAGCACCAACCTGTCTTACACAAAGTCCAGTCTCAGTAGCCAAGAGTCTGGTCAAAAGAATTCTCACCCTCATCCCCCTTCTTCCCACCATGGAGAGTCTTGGCAAACAAGTGATCCCACACTCGGATATTCCGAGGAGCTCTTTTCAGCGCCATTCCTTGATGTGGGCCTCTCACTAAGCCCATTTGAAGAGGAACATGAGATCTTGTGCACTGTTTCCCAAACTCTTGTGCATCCACAGTCAGAAGAAGATGATGGTGGGGAACGGCAATTAGTGTTTCACGAGGTGGATGATGATGATGAGACACAGTTGCCAATAAGTCAACCGCAATTAGTGTCTCAAGAGGTTGATAATAAGGATGAGACACAGTTGTCAATAAGTGAGGTTCTTGTTAGCTCAACAAGTCAGGAGGATGACCAGAGTGAGGAAGTGGAAGAGGAGGTGGTGGACGATGAAACCACTGACCCAACCTCTGAAGGTGGCAAGCCGAGCGAGGACAGCAGTACAGAGGGGGAGGGATCCACAGCACTGCAACAGGTTGGAAGAGGCAGTGGGGTGGCAAAAGGGAGAAGGTGGGCCACACCAAATAGGCCCATAACTGTTTCCCGGAGCAGCCCTTTGCGGCTATCTCCCTTGCCAAGGGGTAGGTGTTCCACAGTCTGGTTTCATTTTTGAGGAAAGTGCAGACGATAAAAAGAATTGTCATTTGCAATCTTTGCCATACCAAAATGAGCAGGGGCGTGAACACTATTAACCTCACCACCACCAGCATGATCTACCACATGACATCAATGCACCCTAATAGGTGGGCTGAACGCCTGGGTCCACAATCAGTGTCTGCGGGTCACACCACAGCCTCCTCTTCTCCTGTGTTACGTGCTGGCCAATCCCCTGTCCAAGACGCAGGCCCGGATGCCTCCCACTCTGCACCTGGACCTTCGCAAGCACCATCAGCTAGCACATCCACTCCTGTGTCCCAGTGCAGCATACAGATGTCCATACCCAAGGCCTTTGAACGAAAGTGCAAATACCCAGCCATCCACCCACAGGCCAAAGCACTAAATGCACACGTTTCCAAATTGCTGGCCCTGGAAATGTTGCCATTTAGGTTTGTGGACACTGAGGCTTTCCGCAGCCTGATGGCGGCAGCTGTCCCTTGTTACTCAATCCCAGGCCGCTACTTTTTTTTCTCAGTGTGCCGTCCCCGCCTTACACCAGCATGTGTCCCGTAACATCACCCGTGCTCTGACCAACGCAGTTATTGGGAAGGTCCACTTAACGACTGACACATGGACAAGTGCTTTTGACCAGGGATGCTACATTTCCCTGACGGCACACTGGGTGAACGTTGTGGAGGCCAGGATTGAGTCGTACCTTGGGATGGCACAGGTGCTACCGATGCCAAGGATTGCGGGCCCTACTTCCATCAGGATTTCCGCCACCTTCTACATTAATGGCTGCAACTTCCTTCTTCCCCTCCTCCACTTCCATCTCTAAATTCTCATATTGCAGCACCAGTCAGCCATCAGTCAGTAGCTGGAAGCAGTGTAGCACTGCAGTGGGGAAGCAGCAACAGGCCGTGCTGAAACTAATTTGCTTAGGTGACAAACAGCACACCACCGCAGAGCTGTGGCAGGGGATAAGGGACCAGACTGAGTTGTGGCTCTCGCCACTCAACCTACAACCAGGTATGGTTGTGTCTGATATTGGCTGTAACTTGGTGGCGGCTTTGGACCTCGGCAAGCTCAGACACATCCCATGCCTAGCCCACGTCTTAAACCTAGGGGTTCAGCGGTTTCTTAAAACCTACCCCAATTTGCCTGAGCTACTGGTGAAGGTGCACCACATATGTGCCCATTTCCGTAAGTCATCTACAGCTGCCGCCAGTCTGGCAACGCTAAAGCAGCGCTTGCAATTGCCAGCTCACCCACTGTTGTGCGATGTAAGCACACGCTGGAACTCCACGTTCTACATGTTGGCCTGGCTTTGTGCGCAGCAGAGGGCAGTAGTGGATTCCCAGCTGCAACATGGTTGTCACCTTTCCAGTCAGCTTCCACTCTTCACAAGCGATGAGTGGGCATGTATTTCTGACCTCTGTGAGGTTTTATGCAACTTTGAGGAATCAACACAGATGGTGAGCGGCGGTGCAGCTATTTTCAGCGTAACCATCCCACTTCTGTGTCTACTGAAACGCTCGCTGATCACAATGAAGGTGGACACTTTGCATGTGGAAATGGGGGAAGACAGTATATAGGGTGATAGCCACACCACCCTCAGTTTGTCTTCTCAGCGCGAATTGGATGATGACGAGGAGAAGGAGAAGACGGTTGCCTCCGCTACAGAGGGTAGTATCTATAGCAGGTTTATTCCATCTGTTCAGCATGGATGGGTCGAAGAGCAGGAAGAGGATGAGAACAGCGAAGTCTTGTCTGTTGGGACTCTGGCATGCATGGCTTACTTTGTTATGCTGACTTTCCCGTGGCCTTCGCGTTATACACATTTTGGCCAACACCGATTACTGGTTGTTCACCCTTCTCGACCCCCGCTACTAAGAGAACTTCTCATATCCCATTCCTGTGGTGGAGAGGACTGGCAAAATGGTGCAATACCAGAAGATCCCTGTGGAAAAATTGCTCCTAAAATTTCCAAATGAGAACGCTGGCGGCAGAGTACGTTGTTCCTTGGGCAACCAAGGAGGGGAGACGAGGGAAACACACAGCACAAACAAAGGCAGGGCAACACTCTCCAAGGCCTGGTACAGTTTTATGACACCCCTTTCAGCACCCTCACCCTGATGCGCGGTCTAGTGTCACAAGGAGTGAAACGTTTTGGAAGATGGTGAAGGAGTATGTAGCAGACCATGTCAGTGTCCTCAGTGATTCCTCTGTGCCTTACAACTATTCAGTGTCCAAGCTGGACACGTAGCTCGAACTGGCGCTCTACGCTTTGGAGGTGCTGGCCTGCCCTGCCTCCAGCGTTTTGTCAGAGCGGGTATTTAGTGCTGCTGGGGGCATAATAACTGATAAGCGCATTCGCCTGTCAACTGAAAATGCTGACAGGTTGACTCTTATCAAAATGAACAAGGCCTGGATTGCCCCTGATTCTCTACTCCACCAGAGGAAAGCCGCTGAACATAAAGACACTTTAAATGTGGCTTTTATGTTGTATTGAATACATTGTATTCCCATGCACCCCTTCCACCACAAAAAAGGGTATATGGTTCGAACTTACTTTTATCGTCTTCTTCCTCCTTCTCCATCATATCAACATGCTTATTAGGCTGCCCTCACTCCTAATGTTTTAGGGGACAGCTCAGCAGCAGACCCTCACCCCTAATGTTTTAGAGGGTCACTAGCAGGCACTCGCCCCTAATGTTTTAGATGGTCAGATCAGCAGCAGACCCCCACCCCTAATGTTTTAGATGTTCAGCTCAGCAGCAGGCCCTCGCCCTAATGTTTTAGAGGGTCAGATCAGCAGCAGGCCCTCGCCCCTAATGTTTTAGAGGGTCACCGGCAGGCCCTTGCTTCTAATGTTTTTGAGGGTGACCAGCAGGCCATCAATTATAATTTTTCAAGGGTGTGTATGATGCCCTTCTTTAATTGTAATAATGGGTGCCTCTTCCTTGTAATTTTTGGCAGCACTTGCACTTTATATACAAGTTAATATGCAGGAAATAATGTTTCCTAACAATTTTTCCTCTAAAATTGATTTTATCTTCGGTTTTGTGCGCATTATTGTCAGTCTGTAAAAGTGTTGTACTACTCGGACAACATCGTTCCAAGCAGCGACCTGGGAGTCCAAGATACATCCAGACATCCTCCCCATGCTGTTCACGAACCATTTCAGTGGTGTTTCCATACAATTTCTGACCTTTCCATGTGAACCTGACACCCTCCCCTCTTCAGAGCAAGGGGTGCCTGAGTAAATGCTCTGGTTCTCTCATTGACTTCCATTGTGCTCTGGTGCTCTGTAGAGCATCCGAGCATCCGAGCATCCCAAAGTGTTCTACTTGAGCACCAAAGCACCAGAGCACTTTGGTACTCGATCAACACTAGAGGTTATTCCTTCACAATTTCTCGCCACCAGGGCTGGCCTTATGGGTGTTCTACCTACACTCCTTTCTGAATTGTGTAATGAATTTAAATGATATTTAGGATTTTCTCTTTGTTCGGCCTCATGCACACGACAGTAGTTCTGGTCCGCACCCGAGCCACAGTTTTTGCGGCTCGGGTGCGGACCCATTCACTTCAATGGGGCCGTAAAAGATGCGGACAGCACTCCATGTGCTGTCCGCATCCGTTGCTCCGTTCCGTGGCCCCACAAAAAAAAAATATAACATGTCCTATTCTTGTCCGTTTTGCGGACAAGAATAGGCATTTCCACAATGGTCCTTCCGTTCCGCAAATTGCGGAAGGCACACGGGCGGCAATCTGCGGACCGCAAAAAACTGCATGGTCGTGTGCATGTAGCCTTACATGCATACATTTTATTTAAGTTGTGAAATGTGCACCACTGGCTAATCAGCCCTTGCACTCCTAACTCCATACCCTGTGCTTCTCCCCAGCCACAGCGACTTTCTCTATGACATTTATTGCTGGCATGAGAAACCTTTATATATTTTAGGTCTTGGCCACACAGGCATTTAATGCTATTTATTGTAAAATATCGGATTGTAGCAGTTAAGTCGTTTTTACCATTGGCTGTTATGTGGAAAGAAGACATAACTTTATGCATAAAATGTGAAACCGTCCATATGACTACAAAGCAAATACAGTAATAGCAGATTGTTTCTGCAATTGTGATGCTCTGCCTTGGTGTTATTAAAATGTGACATTCAGTCAGACTTGCCTGTAGAAATAAATTCAATTCCTTTTTGACATTTGCTTCATTTGGTTTAGTTTGCGAGTGTTCTCGTTGCTCCCTTTTCTTTTTCTTATTTTTTTCTTTTTAGCCATCAGGACAACAATTATTTATTCATATATTCATCCTAGACATTGTGGAGTGATCTCAGGCTCTTCAAATCCAATTTATATCAAGCAGTAATTTCTATTACATGTTTAGTTGTTTAGTCACTTTATGAAGACATTGCATAGTCTGTTTGTTGCTAAATGTGTGCATCAGGACCATTAATCAGCTCTCAAACATATTGGGCCAATTAAGTACATGTAACAAAGAGAAAATTCATAAATGCCATTTCAATCCATTACCAGCATCAGGAAGGAGCTTGTTTGTTTTAAAGAAAACAATTAAATTTTTAACATGTTTTTTTTTGTGTGACATAAGGTTTGTATTTCCTATCTTTGAAGCCTGAACATTTTATATATATATATATATATATTTTTTTTTTGGTATTCATTGATTTTAAAATGTGACAAAACCTGGTCATGCAATTGATAAAGCTGTGGCTTGAACACTTGTTTGACCGACAGCTAATTCTCCTGACCCCCTTATAAAATCAACTCTTGGCCAGGGATGTATGAGTTCTGAATGGGAAGAGGAGCTACCAGTTTTCTCTGGTGAAGGCTTATCTTTCAGAGAGTAAAATGATTAGTCATGCTGAAATCCAACATCCTAATTCTTCTTTCGGAAGCAGATGTCAGGAGAAAACATTCATGGCACCCTATACACGAGATGGTCAGCTGTTCTTGTAGACATCAGTTAGTCATTTCAAACCTAAAATATATCTTAGATGTATTATTCTGCAGTTCATTATAATCTACTGTCTAATGCTGTAAGGTGTTGTGAACAGGGAGGAGGCTAGCTCTAATTGGAAAGCCCCGAAAGATGTCTGCTTACAAATTGATCATTGCTTTACCTCCCATATCTCCAGAAACTTTTAAATACATAACTTAATCCATTAGCAGCCCAGCTTTCACACTGCAAATCTATGGAACTTGTACTTTAGGCTTAGTGATTCTTTTGGCGCAGAACCAAGGCTTTTGTGGCACATGAACTTCATATCGGCATCTAACCACTTTCTAAATACCTTAGAAAAGAATTCTGAGTCAACAAAGGTGGATTTGATATTCTACTGTGGTGGGCTGAAAAGAACATCTTTCTAATGAAATTTTTCCCAAAATGGACAACTCCTCTCAGCTATCCACAGCTAAGGCTAAATAATACTAGGTAATACAATTCTGATACAAAAGGAGATTCTGCATCTTAATCTTCTACTAAACCTGCACCATAACACATTGATCCACTCTAAAAGGCTCTGAGTAGTCAGTGAGTGATATAATGTTCATGGAGTGTGATCCAGCAGACGGCACTTTTCCAGTTACAAAGCCGGCACTCAGAGACCGAGCATCTAGTGACGTCATTGAGGTTATAAGTGGCAGTGTGGACAGATGATCAGACTGGTTGACGAGAGTTCAATGACGGGACTTTGAGAGGAGCAAAATTGAATGAAGATTAGATTCTGCGAAGGAGGGTCATTAAGAGAGTGTGTATGATCCTTATCCAAGGTAATGCTTGTCCCCCAGCTAGGGTCTAACCTTGGTATTAGAGTGCTGGATGTTAATTTTGGTAATCAGATATCCAGAGATAGTCTGAACATTGGTAAGCTATGGTTCAGGTTTAGGCTACTTTCACACTAGCGTTCGATCGGATCCGTTCTGAACGGATCCGATCATAATAATGCAGACGGAGGCTCCGTTCAGAACGGATCCGTCTGCATTATTTTAGCATATAACAGCTAAGTGTGAAAATAGCCTCGGACGGATCCGTCCAGACTTTCAATGTAAAGTCAATGGGGGACGGATCCGCCTGAAGATTGAGCCATATTGTGGCATCTTCAAACGGATCCGTCCCCATTGACTTACATTGTAAGTCTGGACGGATCCGCACGGCCAGGCGGACACCCGAACGCCGCAAGCAGCGTTCAGCTGTCCGCCTGTCCGTGCGGAGGCGAGCGGAGCGGAGGCTGAACGCCGCCAGACTGATGCAGTCTGAGCGGATCCGCTCCATTCAGACTGCATCAGGGCTGGACGGCTGCGTTCGGGTCCGCTCGTGAGCCCCTTCAAACGGAGCTCACGAGCGGACCGACGAACGCTAGTGTGAAAGTAGCCTAAGTCGAAGAGTGTTTCAAATAGGGGGAAATTTATCAAACCAGATACATCTGGATTTTGGTGTAAAAATGCCCCATAACATTTCTGTGACCTTTAGGAGCCACGCCGGTTTTCGAAAGTGGTCTATATTTAAAGGGGTTGTGCATGGGTTGTATATTGATGACCTATTCCAGGATAGGTCATCAATATGGTATTAGCGGAGGTCCGACATACTGCACCCCCACCGATCAGCTGTTTGCTGTGTGCATAGTGTAATGAAGAGGAAGCAACGCTCGTATGGAGCACCACCTCCTCTTCAAATAACTGATCAGATATTGATGACAAGTCCTGACGATAGGTCATCAATATAAAACCCCTGCACAACCCCTTTAAGAATGAAAAGTGAGCTTAGACCTGGATTATGACACCTTTATTAACTGCGACTCTTGGAAATTTTGCAAAAAATTTGCATCCTGGTGTATTCTTTAAGACTAACTCATACAACACAATGCAGTTGCTCCAAACACATGGAAACGGTGCACCTTTTCTTAAATTTCGTGCAACCAAACAATGCAAAACCAGACTGAAAAGTGATATGAAAACAATCTCAAATGATAAATGTCCCCCTTAGGGCAGAATCTCCGTATTTGCTGAAACCGAAATGTCGCTTTACATTTTAATAACTGCAGTATGGTGCTCTGTCCTCCTGGAAATGCCTAGAGCTTGTAATCCAAGGGACATGGGAAGAATGCAAATCTGTTTCATATATGACCATTTGCTCTTAACTACATTTTACCCAAAAGAAGTGGCACACCTTCTATGGAGGCAGACCACGGAATTGCAGGGGGGCCCTACTCTAAACTCCTTATTTTCGTTCCAATATCAAAACACTGCATTTTCACATTGCTGCCACTAGATGGAGCGCAGTGCAGATTATTGCAGCTTCCATTTAAGTCAATTGTACCTAAATAAATTGCTATAGCCTAGTGGTCGCTGCAGGCAGCCAGCTTTATTATAGATGGGAAACAGGATATTTCTCAATGTATTTATGTCTGAATACAATGACAATTCTGCTGTTCAGAATGAGCACTATATTTGTGACGCACCAGTTCCAATTTACTGACATAGAAGTTTGATAAAGAGGGTAAAGCCAAGGACACATTTTATTACAATTTTTTAAAATAAAATGTTTTTGTGTTCTGCACTGCCTGGGACTGTATGGTGCACAGGTACTTGAAAACTTATGGGACGGGGCCCCGTACCACTCCTACATTTGATAGTAAAGGTAGTAGGTGAAATGTGTTAAAACATACTACTGGTTATCAGGCTTCTGCCTGGTGATACATTTTTCGTGCATCATTGAATAAAATAACCAGCAGCACCAGCCATTCCTCTACATTTTCATTGTTTGGATAAAAGTACAATGAGATACAAAGCGATAAAAAGGTGTAACGTTTTTTAGATGTAAAAAGGTTTTCGAGGACTTTATAATGTGAGTGCTCAGAAAGCAGGTAAAGAACTGCTGTGGATTTAGAAAGCGGTAACAAAGGCAGTCTTTAAATACAGCAGCTCTGCAACTCCGATTATGTTTAATTTGCCTGATTGTCGGCCATGCAGTGTTAATTAGGATTTACCTTGCCAAACTAGTTTTTGCTAGATTGGCAAAATCAGGAGAGCTGCATTTTCTGCCTGCATGCTGGGTTAAGAGACGCTATATCCTTTTAGATTAAGGGCAACAGCAAGGACAGGGATGTGGCATATGATGGAGGGATTTCATGAAATGGTTTGTCACAGACAAATAGAAGGACATGTGATGCACAGTCACCATCCCGTTTGCATGTGGCAATGAATTGTGCCCACTTCTATTTCGGTATGTTTCCTCTTTGGGAGAGGTTATATTCCCAGTTCATGAAAGATGAATGTGGTGTCGCACTAAAGATGTTCTGCTAACAGAAATGAAAAGCTTTCTCAGACGTTGCAGTGATGATAGTGGGATTGCATTTGAAAATGCCTATTGCTTAATACTGTGGCGTAGACCGTAGGAATTCATAGAGAAATGACTAAAATACAGATTTACGGAGAGTTCCTGTTTATTTTAGAAAGACTGCATCACGCAGAGCAATGATCAATGTCTGGATTGTAGTGAAGTGAACGCATATGGTTTAACTTATATATTTTATTCCTGAAATCTTCATCGTACATTTAAGGTTACTAAACACAGTCCTGTCTAACATCATTATGTTATGGAGCAGGAGGAGCTGAGCAGATTGATATATGGTTTTATGGGAAAAGATTTAGTATGACTCGTAATTTATGCATTTAAATTTCTAGTCTTGTAGTCCCGGGGCTGTCTTATTAGTGACCTCTACATACACAGTCATGGAGGGAAGTCCGTCTGTCAATCACTGGTTGGACCACCCACTGGACTCCTCACTGGACAGGGGTTTAAAGTTTTACTGAAGCTTTACCCACAAAGCTATAAATCTACTCAGCTCCTCCTGCTTTATAACACACTGCCTGCAGATAGGACTTCATGTACAATCTGATAGATTTCCTTTTAATAAATTCCGGTCTTTAATATATTTTTCTTAATTATTATTTTTTATTTTATTTTAGTCTCTGAAGTCACGTATGTCATATTCAAATAATAAATCATAAATGTCTTGTTAGAGTAGTTTCATTGGACTAAAGAGAGGGGAGATGGCCATCATTTATGACTGGTTCTTTATCCTCAACTTACAGTGGACATAGGACCGCTGTATTTTAGGTAGGTGGGGGTCCCAAAGGACTAATCAGCCATGTAGGGCATATCCTGTGATGTCTAGAAATACATTTGGCTGGGATACCCGTTTTACAAGAACATACAGTGCTAAAAGTCCTCCCAGACTGTGCACCTTATATAACGCAGTATATATGATGAACTAACTTTATAAATATACAGACGGTATAAAAAAAAAGTATATTGGAAAAGTTAACCAGTTGTCTATAGAATACTGCCTTCATCCTGTGTTAGCAGCCAATAATGCAGTCTAAACTAAGAATATACCCAGGAGATCACCCAAACCACTCACCATAAAGGAAGAGTAATGCAGAGCTGCTCGGTCGTGTAATACAATTTTCCTGTTTGGACTAAGTAAAATTGTTTCTGACAATATTAATGTAAATCAAAAATAAGGTCAAAATCAATAACGTGGCTATAATTCAGTAAAATCTGGAAATATGTGCGGGGAAGTAATTCTCTGCTAGCGATGGATATAGACAGTAATCGTGTGATTTCACATTATGTGTTGTTGCCTATTTCATTATTGCAGGACACTGAAGACCAAACAAGGATACATATTTTTTGCATTGTGTAGCCTTAGTCCAGACGGTTCTTTCAGCGCAGCATGCATATTTCGTAGAAGTCTGATTCTATTAGCATATTCTTATCACTGTTTTACATGCTGTGAACCTCACGTTTTAATAGACATTTTAAAGGGTTTCTGTCAGCAGGAAAATGGGTATTAACCTGGCTGACATTAGCGATGTACTAATGTCAGCTGAACATAACTATATTAGTGCCATCTCACTGCGTGCCGCCGTTTATTAAGAAAAAAATACTTTTATAATATGGAAATGAGCCTCTAGGAGCAGGGGGGTGTTGCCCCTGCTCCTACAGACTCCGTTCTCCCACCTATTGCCACGCCCTGCTACACTTGATTGACAGGGCCAGGCAGCGTTGGTCTCCGCTTGCCGGCCCTTTCTCCTGTGGAAATCTCGCGCCTGTGCCATCCCGTTCAGTATTCGGTGCAGGCGCAGTGAGTTAAGCCGGCAGCCGGTGAGCGTACTTCACTTACTGTGCCTGCGCCGAGTACTGAATGGGACAGCACAGGTGCGAGATTTCCACAGGAGACAGGGCCGTCAAGCGGAGACCAACGCTGCCTGGCCCTGTCAATAAAGTGTAGCATGGCGCGACCAGAGGTGGGAGAATGGAGCCTCTAGGAGCAGGGGCAACCCACCCCCCTGCACCTAGAGGCTCATTTGCATATTAAAGTTATTTTTTCTCAATAAAGGCAGCACTAATATAGTTGTGTTCAGCTGACATTAGTACATCACTAATGTCAGCCAGGTTAATACCCATTTTCCTGCTGACAGAAACCCTTTAATGGAAGCCTTTCAATGAACATAACATTTTCTTATTATCCCAGGAAACTTCTGAGCATTGTTTAATAGCTACTGTAGGTTAACCTGCTTGGAAAAGCTCCAGATATGTATGTTAAATGGATGCCTAACAGGGACATCTGTCACCCGTAGACTATTAAGGCATCCATTTAATGTATACATGATGAAAAGCTCATAACCTATATGTTTAAAGAATGCCGTTGGCGAATGCCATCCGTCACCCATAGGTTACTATGTTATACTGCACAGTATACCCTTTTTTCAGGATTGTAATGGATGGAATAGTGTGGACTGCGGAGATATTACCTGTTTTGTGATTTATACCACTCACTAGAGCCCAGAAAGCCATTATTTTGGCCTCCGTCTCGCAGTGGAAGTAAGTGGGCATGTTTAGTATGTACATCAGGAGCTTTCCCGAACTGTTTCACAACTTCATTAACAATCTGCAGTTCTTTTTAGAGGATGTGTTAAACTTTTAAACAGAATTAATTACCTCTAAAAATGTGCGTAAAATAGAAAGCCACTTGACTCTTGAATGCAGCTCAGTTGCAGCATTAGGGTCATGTCCCTGCTGATTCCAATCCCTGATGGATTGGAAGTGTGACCTCTCCGTGACACGTAACCACTGTGGCCAGGGAATGGCTGCAGTGGTGCATGTGACCACAAACAGGACTTCTCGAATAGAGCTGCTTTCAATAGGTGAGTGCTTTTTTTAAATTTATTTTACACACATTCCTGGTGGAGATTAAAGGGGTTATCCCATGAATGATGTAAAAAAATGCTAATCCGCCATCATATAGCACATGACAATCTCTTTCTAACAAACTCAGAACCAGCCTTGTACCTCACATGGATCCAGGGCTTCTGCCATTCATTACTGCAATTGCTTTGCTAGATACAGTTCTGTTCAAAATAATAGTGGAAGCCACCTTGACACTTGGTAAATGGGCCCGACACAAGTTTGATCAAAATGTGCACAAAGAGCTTCCATTTTTCCATTTATAGTAGGTATAATACCACTTTAATTTAGAATGATCCCCATTTCTCAGCTTTATTGTTTTTTATGTGTAAAGTTGTACAGACATCATTTTTTTTATCAAAATAATAGCAGTCAGACATCACTAACCTGATCACTGTTTTTGGTAGAAATTATATTTCTACATGGCAAATAATTTACTAGCAGGTGTAGTAGAGTAATAGAAATCTAACAAACCCAACAGTCATGACATGCATGCTGCTGATTCTGTGTATTGAATCACTAATTTAAAGGGGCATGTTCAAAATAATAGCAGTGTGGAGTTCAGTTAGTGAGGTCATTCATTCTTTGAAAAATAGGTGGCAATTATTGCCCTTATTTAAGAAAGGAAGGCAGCAAATTTTGTACATGCAGGTTACAGTGCATTTCTCTCTGAAATTCTGAGGGAAATGGTTTGTTCCAGACATTGTTTAGAAGAACAGCGTACCTTTATTAAAAAGTTGATTGGAGAGGGGAAATCTTATAAAGAAGTGTAAAAAATGATAGGCTGCTCAGCTAAAATGATCGCAAATGCTTTAAATTAGCAACCAAAACCTGAAAGACGTGTTAGAAAGCTAAAAACTACCATTCGAATGGATAGAAGAATAGCCAAAATGGCAAGGACTCAGCCAACAATCAGCTCCAGGAAGATCAAAGAAGGTCTAAAGTTACCTGTGAGTACTGTTACAATTTGAAGACGCCTATGTGAAGCCAAGCTATCTGCAAGAAGCACCTGAAAGGTCCCACTGTTGAAAAAAAGACGTGCTGAAGAGGTTACAATTTGCCAAAGAGCACATTGACTGGCCTAAAGAGTAATGGCGCAACATTTTGTGGACTGATGAAAGTAAGATTGTTCTTTCTTGGTCTAGTGGCCGGAGACAGTTTGTCAGATGACCCCCAAACACTGAATACAACCCACAGTACACTGTAAAGACAGCGAAGCATGGTGGCGCTAGCATCATTATATGGGGATGTTTCTTATACTACGATGTTGGGCCTATTTATCGCATACTAGGGATCATGGATCAGTTAATACATCAGAATACTTGAAGACATCATGATGCCTTACGCTGAAGAGGAAATGCCCTCAACATGGGTGTTCCAACAAGACAATGACCCCAAACACAAACGTGCAACATCTTGGTTCCAGACCAACAAGTTTTACACATCTGAATGCATTGTTTTCTGAAGCTTATGTATGTATTACTTTAAAGCCCCATAAGATGTATGGAACAGATGCAGAAATATCTGCAACGTATCTGCCACTTGTGAAGATACCCATAGACAGCCTCTTGTCAGCTGCCCCAAATAGGTTATATTAAGGTACTACAGAAGTTTTTCCTGCTGAGAAGTCCTTGCTACCATTTATCTTGGCACTGCCATACTGTCACGTATCATTTTTCAATACATCGACAAGCCGTAAAAAACCTTTAATAGAAAAAAGGTACATGGCACACCTTATCTCATATATGGGATATGGCATCATTATTATTTTCCTTGTAGAGTTTGTGCTGAACTTTCAAACACAGAAACAAGTGCCTGATGGGGACCGGTCTCGTTTGCATGGCATGCCAAAAACTGCAGTTGGCAACAGAAAAAAACTTCTTGTCTTTGCTCAAAAAGTGAAGCATACATTGCAGTTTTTAGGATCAATTGAGTGATGTTTATTAGCAGACAGTGCCATCAATACAACTAGAAATTCTTTTGTTTTGCGTCTAGAACAGTACAGCATAAATTGACCATTTCTATCCAATACTGTCAGCGACATTCTCCTTTTTAGCACACATGCTGGGTACTTAAGTGAAAGATTTGCATGGTGTTTCTAGTCTATGACTAGCAGGCAAAAAAATTAACAAACCCAAATCAATACTTCAGTGCTTTTATCTCATTTCTATTTTTACGGTTTAACTTTCTAAGATGATAGTAATAGAAAAATAGGAAGAAGAAAACCAAGCAAAAACCACCATGTAACAAGAAATCATGTGTGGAAACATCTACGGAGTCAAATTACAAGCACCACACATGTAATACAAAACATTTTTATTGTGTCACATTTAAGGACAGGCATGCATAGTGATCACTTATAGACATATCATTATTGTAATGAGATATTAAATCCATAATACATACATATATTGTCAGTGCCCTGTCTATCAGTGCATGGTGTTACAGTACATTGCCCAATATTCTGTTACAACTTCACACATGTCAATATAATAAGGAATCACTAGACCAGACTATCACCACTCTGAATCCAAAAAGGATCTAAGTTGCCTCCCTGGTAGGGAGGCATACAAAATTTACAATACACAACTGGCACTGAAGGAGGTTTACAGACCGAGAGCTGGGGGGGGGGGGGGCAAAACAACTCCGACGTACGTTTCGCCATACTTCCTCTGGGGGCGTGTCAATCTGATATAAACCCATACTTATATACCCCATTCAATCCAAATTATCCCTCCTACTTAGTTATCTGTTAGGTTTTCACCTGTACTATGGAGATAATGGCTCCTGCATGGTGCGGGTGGCGTCCTGTGGAAATGGCGGCAAAATCCTGCAAGACATAGTGAGATCGCCTAGACGGACTAAGATCCATGATCAAGCCGCACGATATCTATGGAGCTGGTTCGGCAGACCCCGCACATGCGCACCAAGTGGGGGGAGGGGAACTAGCCGCTGCATCACTGTGGTAATTCCCGCCCCTCAATCAGGACTGGGCGCCATCTTTAAACAGGGCAATATGCACACATAAATTAGATAAAAAGGCTGATCCAATAGTGATATGGGGGTAAATAAGCTACCATATGCTTATGAATTAAATCACCCACAAGTCTAATAATGCACAATGTGACTATATGTGTCAAATATAGAATACTGGGCATTCGTCATCAGAGGGAGAGGAATTACAGTGAAATTAGTGAAACAATTCCCATCCCCCATAGATCAAATGCCCACCATCTTTAGAAAGAGTGTTATGCCCATATCAAATAAATAACATGGTGAAATATATAAATAATACTAAAATACATAATATGGCTCTATATATGAGAAAGTATATCCCTACCCCGTCAATTAACCCTCAAAAATATATGAAATCTACAAGAGAATATTGTCTACAATAATTACACAGAAATATTTCATCCAAAGATATAAGATATTGGCAAGGGGTGCATAGCCTGAATAATCTTCCCATGATTGTAATTCTTAAACAAAATAATAAACTTATGATTAGCTTATAAGGTGTCCATACCTATGGACCTCATCCAACACTCTATGTGAAGGAAAAAAGCTAAAGTGCAAAATTGCTCAAGTGAAAAATGTGACCGTGTGTTACAAAACATGCAAGAATATAAAATAATGAATAAATGAGAAAAATCCATAATTAATTGGCCTTGTGATGAACCATATAAATATGTTTACAGTGACCTACATGTTAAAAAAGGATACACCCCTTGTCCCTAACATCATCATTGCAAGTACATTCCTAAAATATCAATTGTAGTTCTATCTTTTTTTTTTCAAATCATAATCCAGTATAGCACATAAATAAGATAACAATTTAATTTAAAAAAATAGAAATAGGAACTTCCAATCTCCATATAATCCCTAGGCCTATACATACATATATCTATATTTTCCACCAACATCCCTCATGGTAGTCTCCAGCAGTGAGTACCCTTATTCATAATGACAACAACAATGTGGGTATAATACAGAAAAGCAAATATATTCCCACTATTTGTCAACCATCACAATTAACACATAATGGAATGGAATTATTATATTGACATGTATAAAGTTATGTCAGAATATTGGGCAATGTACTGTAACACCATGTACTGATAGACAGGGCACTGATAATGGTGGGTGATATGTATGTATAAGGGATTTAATATCTTATTACAATAATGATATGTCTATAAGTGAGACATACATGGGGACCTAGTGATTGGGGGGTATCACTCTCTCAGCACCTTACTGCATTGACTTTTTATTACTTTTGCTAATAGAATAGGATCAAATAAAAATATAATGAATATATTCCACCTCTATCTTCTGTACCTATGGGAACCTACTGAGAATCTGTCACAGAGGTAACTTTAAATAATCATTCATTGTGTACCTCCATGACTCAAATTATAGCATCATTAGGAAGGTGGTTTCATATTTGCCACTCTGTTAAGTTGCCCATACACGTAAGAGCACAGTCTGTCGAACCCATACATTTTGGTGTGAAGACCCAATGACTCTCTTATCGAGCTGTGCCGATCCTCCCCAGAGCGGATGCTAGTATGTTAAATTACAGCGTCCGGCAGTGACTTACCACCCGCTCCCCATTCAGAACACGTGTGTGGGTAACTAGAAAGACTATTGATGGACTTGAATTGTGTTTTAGGGCTGCATAATCCAAAGAAGTTTTGCTTTAGTATTGGTATGTACAGGTTCTTCTGACCTCTTTTTTTATGTTACTTGTTGTAGATATGGATGGTCAGGTACAGAATGGGAACCTAAAGTGCTCCTGGCAACAAATACCTAAAAGTGGCCCCATGTTTTTGGAGGTTCTAAATTAACAGGAGGCAGCACAACAAAAGTATCGGGATCAGCAATACCATCTACCACAGTTCAGCACAATATATTGCCCCAAAAGCTGTCCCTCCGAGTTGGCCATCAATAACGGCCATTTTCTCTCTTTCTCTTCCAGTTGTCTCTGATTAAGATATGGAGCAGGGTGTGGATGGTGAGGAGGAGAGATGCCAGACATAGTTAAATTCAGGAGAGAATGTCGCTGGCTGGGTACATGAGTACCTTATTCACACAGCGTTAATTACCACTGAGAGCTTATTATGTACCCAGCCAGTGAGGTAGATGTGGACTTGGGCAGCCCTCTGTGCATCGGGCCAAATGGGGAATTTCCCTGTAAGGTCTATGGCCAAACCGCCCCTGTAGATAGTATCATCCATATTCATGTAGTCACTCTTGGTTTAGTTTTATTTCAGGTTTTAGAAGTTGGCGTGTTAAGTAAGTGCATTCTTTCCCTAGTAGCTCCTACTATAAAATCATATGTTACTTGTTTGTGGTTGATATGGCTATTATTCACCAGATGTAAGATTTTTAAGGTTGTTATTTGTTAATTATGGTAGAGAATGTATGATGAGGTTATTGATGCCTTCTTTCTCAAGGATTATTACATGAGGATCTTTAACAAAAACTGGCTTTTATATATGTCCTCCCATATGTTTTTGTAGGTTGTACCTATCAATAATGAGTGATGTAGGCCATTAGAAGACTGCAGATCATAAATCTAGAAAGAACATTTTCATCTTCTTCCAGGATAAAGCAAATCTAAAAAAGTGCAGCCTCTCTTTATACTCTCTTCTAGACAGGATGTTATAGTTTCATTTTGCTTTGTCTAGTAAGTGATCTATCCCAAATAATACATGTAAGAGTGTGGACTCACAGCCTAGAGACTAGAGAACAACAGAATGTGGAATATTATCTGTTCCCCGATGAGAGTACCTTTATAAATCCTGCAGAGTAATTCTTGATGAACGGCATCCAGTACTGGCCACCATGGGATATGAGCAGCGTGATGGTGTGTACCACTATGGCTCATTAATTACTTTAGCGAGCAAGGTGACAGCTAATCCAGAGTAAACTCACCATTTCTGTTGATGGCTACATGATTGCTATCAACCTGGAATAAGCAGGATCTAAAGCTTTGATGGTGTCTTCTCTACATGTAAAATCTCCCTGCGCAATGTTCTGCAGGCTTCATCTGCACTGAGAAAGATAACAATGTTCTCATTTACAAAAAAGAAATATTCTAATTCTTCCGATTTTGCATGCAAGTTTTAATCTACTTTTGAATAAAACATGTTTCAGTGTCGAGTGGCTACAGACACTTTTGCATATAAAAAGAATAAAAATGCTTTGACTTTTAGTCATTTGTTCTCATATTTTAACACTCTGAGGATATTTGCATTGTTAATGTGACAGGGGTTAATAAGTGTAACTACTTATTTAATGGGACTTATGAAGTGCTATGATATTAAAACACATTTTTTCAGAAAAGCTGCTATGTGTTAACTCATGCAAGCTAACTTTAAAAAAAAGTCACATATTTGGGACTCATTTAGAGCTAGCCATCTGTAAAATGAACTGTGAATAATATTTGCCTGCTTATAAAATTAACCTGTACCATCTGTGTCAAGATCTGTTTTTCACATTCCAGAATTGATATACCGCCTCCCATCAGTTTGTCTGCATTTTCTATATTTTGATATTGTTTTCTAGGTTTGATGAATAATTTATAAACTGGTATCTGCCACCTACCCACCATGGTTCTTTTATAACAGATCAGCGTATGTCTGCTGTCAATTACAACATCAAACACTTGGTTCCACAGAAATATAAAAATAAATTCATATTATAGAAAGACCAGCTGAGTCCGATCCCTTGAGCCAGCCCATTACTGGTGGCATTAAGGCATTCAGCTTGCTCATTTCTAATTAATTTACTTTAGTTCAGCCTGGTAACTGGTCAAATAGGGAAGTTGGGTGGCATTATAGATTAAATATGGGCAGATTTATGAAACCGACTAACACAAACATGTCTATATTGCCCATTGCAACCAGAGTAGAGCTTTCATTTTTCAAGCACAGAATAGGAATTGAAAACTGTGCTGTGGATGGCTTCTATGGACAGCTAAGACTTTTCATTTTGACAGTTTTATAACTCTCCCCATAGTGTTAAAGTTTCTTAAAGAGCATTCCCACCAGAGCAGTAACTATTAATCGTTCTTCATCCTCTAAAATCAAATTATGTTTTTAAGGTTTATTTTTAAAGTTTATGCCTTTCTTCCATGCCGAATGTATTGCTGCATAACTGGGAAGAGATATGACTTAGAAGTGTTGTGTTGAGAGCAGGAATAACTAGTAATAACCTAGGAATTGTTGGATTGACAGTTTGATAGAAGATATTCATTCAAGGACTTATTTACTGTATTGTGCTTTTGGCTTTTAGGCAGAAGCTCTAGTGGGCTCTGGGTGGCTCAGTGGTTAGCTCTGGTGCCTTGCAGACCTGGGGTTCTAGATTTGAATCTGACCAATGACAACATCTGCATGGAGTTTGTATGTTCTCCTCATTTGTATGTTCTCCTTCGGTTACTCTGGTTTCCTCCCACACTCCAAATGCATACTGATAGGGACCTTATATTGTGAGTCCCATTGAAGACAGCTTGATGCTAATGTCTGTAAAGCGTTGCGGAATATAGCAGCGCAAAATAAATGAGTAAAATAAATAAAATATACTTGTCAACCTCAATTATAATGCTTCCATGCCTGGAATTTTCTAGTAGCTCTCCTTCCAGTTACATGTAAATCTTGGTTCTATATTTTGAACATTCTGAATTTGTAGGAACAGAATTGTTTTAGCCATAAGATCTCTTTTTTTTTATCTGTGACACTGATAGCAAAGAAGCCTATGGAAAATTAAGGGGGGAAGTGGGGGATTATCACACCCTCCACTCAAGAATTATGGCTTTTGAGACTTTTTGGGCTTATTTTACTTTTTCTTTTTTTGACCACTCACCCCCGTTTCAGTCCAGATTTATCACTACAGCTTTTTTTATGTCACAAATGCAATTCAGTAGGTGGGTACAGTAAAATAACTAGGGTAGTATTTCTAGACAAAAGGGTTTGATTTAAAGGTTTGCCAAATTTACAATGTGCACTGTTTGATACATTTTGCACAAAGTATACCAACACGGACTCAAGCAAAACTAACTTCAAATATACTCCTCATGATAAACTCCACCTAAGAGTTAGAGAGGAACAGATTACTTGAAATTCATAGTTGATATATACTTCCAAGTATGTCATGAAAATGTAGTATGCTATAGTTTTCAGCTTAAAGGGGTATTCCCATCTCAGACAATGGGGGCATATCGCTAGGGACCCACACCTATCTTGTTAACGTAGCCGGCAAAGTGAAGGAGGGCACACCATGCATACGCGGCTGCACTCCATTCATTTCAATGGGGCTGTCGAAAATAGGCGATCACTGGCTCGGCTATTTCCATTGGCCCTATGGAAATAAATGGAAGCTGTGGCCACGCAAGTGCGGTACGCTTCAGCGCTTGGTGGTGGCTGGAACCAGGGGTCCTCCAGTTACCACTTTCCCCGCTCCGTTCTCAATATAGTGACCCGCAGCTATCAGACAATGGGGACATATTCTAGCGATATGCCCCCATTATCTCAGATAGGAATACCCCTTTTAGTAACAATAAATGAACCTTTTTTAAAAATCTGTGACATAAAGGAGTTGTTCAGTGATTTATGTTGATGACCTGTCTTTAGGATAGGTCATCAATATCCGATCGGTGAGGGTCCGACACCAGTCCCCACCAATCCCCAAATTAGCTGTTTTTTGTGGTGTGTATCCTCACTTGGTGGTTTTTGTTGGACAATGATGATTTTCAGACTTTCAGAATTAATTATAAGCTATGCATGGCATTTTTCCAGATTTTTTTACAGGCTCCTCAATAGAAGGAAAAATAAAGTGTATATGTTCCCTGGATTATTTCTTTTAAGTTATTTCACTAAATTTCTTAAGGAAATATAAAACAAGCAATAAACTATGTGCATTATTAATTAATTAGCCCTAAATATATTGACAGGCATTAAATAAAATAAATAATCCAGGGTGACATGAACTTCACGTGATCCCCAAAAGATGGCTATATGAAAAGCCACAAGACAAGCTTTAAAAAAGCTAGTAGTTTGTGGCACTTTTTAAAAGCCAGAAAAAAAGACAAGAAAGAGTGGGTGAAAGAAGTTTTAATCAGACATTTTTCAGTCGTCTCTTATGAGAATTATCTTTGAAATTCTAAAATTCTTTTAAATTCGGGTTTTCTTTCTTTTTTTTGGCGTGCAACCACTTTATTCACAGAAACTATTACTGGAAATAGCTTGATTTATTATATTGTTTTAATGTGCTCAGTAATGGATCTGTTGCATTTGCATACTAAACCATGGTTAAGTCAAGAACTGTATTCCAGTGAGGGATGAATGAACAACATACAGTGCTTGTAGTAAAGTTTTAAGTGCTAGCACAATGCCTGCTTAACATTGATTTTCATTGAGAGTCTTTGTGATTATGAGGAATGTAGTGGGTTTGTTTCATTCTCTTTGGTTGTTGTAGACAGTGAAAGGCTATCTGTATAAGTATTTGGTCTTTTCTAAGCTTGGTGGACAGACAAATAGTCTGTCCATACATCTTGGCACAGAACAATGAAGTACAATATCGACCGAGCGTATTATATACTTTATCTGAATACAAATGAAACTATCTGTTTCTCATCCTTGCTAGCTATGTATATTAGATGCTGAAATCTGTGGCTTTGCCTCTGGATCTTTGTGGTTTTGGTCACATTCATCTTATACAATCAATACACAAAGCAATATGTAGCAGCAATGCCAGAGTTAAGCTAATGGCTTCTGTAGGACAAACCTTCTGTAGGTATAAAGCAATATAAAGAAGTTATAATGATATATTTATAATTAGTATCCACACCCATTACTGGTGACATTCCCAAGCAGCACATGACCCAGCAGTGACATGACGTTCAACGTCACTGTTGAGGCCACTGATTGGGTGGAGCCTATCCATGCAGCAAGTTTAATGACAGGGACCGGAAGTTGGCCAACACAGCCCGGGAGCCACAGAGCCTAAATAGAGCAACAGGGTGCAGGTAACTATAGCTCTCTTCACAGGTCCCATTGGGAGGAATTAAAAAATAAATCCTGGACAACCCCTTTAATGGTGACCTTTTGTCTTGTACCACTACTAAGAACTCAGAGTTTCCGTAACCAAGAAATGTAAGCTCTCTTTGGCCTGTGAGCCTCATATGGATGTATCCCTATAACAGTTTTGCCCTGCTATGGTCACTGGAAAAAGTATTTTAGTTGAAAAGGGGCATAGACAAATGTGAAGAATGAAATATAAAACTTTGCCAAGGGAATATCAAAAGATTCTCAGAAGACAATCCTGTGGATGCATATTTGGCCATAGTCATGTCACGCCTGCATTACTACTTCAGGTGCACTGTAGTGCTTGCAGGCATGCATTTGGCAAGCTTTTATATTTTTAACATTGAAACCTTCAGAAATTTGTATGTGGACATCTAAAGGAATAATTCTTAGAGCAATGTAACCCATGACCTGGTAAGGTGGTTGCTGGAATTCCAGTATGAATACATTGATCAGCATTCTCTTTTTATCTCTTTTAAAGCAAGCAGTGTTAGGCCTCTATAGCAAAATCACAAGTCTGCTGCAGGTTTTGTATTCCTGCGTCACATAGGATGCATTGCATTGCTGTAAGGCTCCCCATTTGGCATATGTTTCGCCAGTTAATGCTGGAATCCTACAGCCTTTATTGTCGTGAAAAGGTAGTTAAGCTATGCTTTTGAATATAATTAGATACAAAGAAGACATGATTACAGTTTGTTTACTCAAAGGCAGGCACATGCAACTTGCTAGGCATACAGTTGCATAGCTATGGCAATTTCAAATGGTCCCACCAAACCTTAAAGAGGTTGCCCCATCTTGATATTTATGGCATATCACTTCTGGGACCTGCTCCTATCTGAAGAATAGGACCCTGCCATGAATGAAAAGCACACTGCACATGCGCAGGGTCCTGCCCATTCACTATGTTGAGTAGCCAGCATTTAGCAGTGAATGGCGAAAGCTGAACTTTCATGGTGGGCCCTAAGGTGGGAAACATGAGTTATAAACTCACAATATCTCTAGAGGATCAAGTGGTCAGTGACAAGGTCTTAACCCATTCTTTGCTGCATTAAAATAAAGATCTCATTGGGTTACTATAGATATTGACTTTAGATAAATTAACTGTTGTGTCTACAGCATATACAGCTGTTAAAACTGTAAAAGCTATATACAAAATAGGTTTAGTTTGACTCACACTTAATTCACATGGTATGCTAGACTATACATAGGGTTATTGCTTTTACTATGGTGTTTTCTTTTTGTATTACATTTATTGTATAATATTTTGCTTGTTTTTTTACCATTTGCCTGAACCCTATGTTAAATGCTGAAAAAAAGCAAACATGTCTATACGTGTATATGAAAAGTGAACGTGTATATAATTCTAATTCAGCTATATTTATTTGTCTGTTTTAATATTTCCCAATGTACCTGTCATGCCCGGCTCTGACTATGTGCGGAGGTCGGCCAGAATAGCAGCACGGCTTTAGTGTTTGTTTTGGAGTTGTGCTGGATCCGCCTCCCATCAGGTGCACTGGGTGGGGTCATTAGTTTAAATGGCTCTCATTTCCAGTGCTCTGAGCGGGTTATAGAAATCAGTCTGGCCTAGGAAGCAAGCAAGGACGGTTTTCTGTCCCAGCTCTGTTAAGATAAGTGGGGTTTCTGTTCTTGTTGTTTGCTGTTTTTGTTGTGTTGATATCTTCTCTCCCATCCAGGTTCTGTGTGAGCAGGCTGCTCCTATTTCCCCTTTTCACCATCTCAGGGAAGTTAGGGTGTATTAGCCTAGGCACGAGGACACAGCATTCCTACCACCAAAGTCTGCCTGTGGGCTGAGCAGTGCAGGGAGAGAGGTCAGGGATTAGCTAGGAGGTGACCCTTCCCCTGCTTCTTGCTCAGAGCCTGGTTGGCCGTGACAGTACCCTTTATAATGTGGAAACATTAAATATATCATCATATAAGGCACTTCTGCCTATAGAGTATGTCTTCAGCACTGTATTGTACGTAGGTTCCCTCCAGGATTAAACTGTCCCATCAAAGCATCTTCTAGTGGGTCCAAGCTCTGATACCATAATGGGCCCAAAGATCAAGGAAAAAAAAACTAAAACAAACTTCCTTTAGAGCCAATGACTTTCCACTAGGGTCTATTCCTGTGATTCAATACCTATTAAACTTGACACTGCTTCCCTCCAGGGCATATTTCATATTATAAATGTATTTAAAGTGTATCTGTTGGGGTTTCTTTTATCTTCCTCTTGAATATCCTACCATTTTTTGGGGGAAAAACTGGCTGAAAATAGACATCACTTTCTTTAAGTTGTGTTGTTCTATGTTATGTTGAAACTATGGTTTGTAGTTCATAGCGGAATATTAGACTTCAAGCTAGGAGAAAACAAACTGATCAATTGCATCAATTTTATGGCACAAAATATAAGGATTCCTGGATTTAGGTACATTTTAGACATCGCTGCCCCTGAATATCAGCACAGCAAGGTGAGCTTGTACTGTAAGTGGTGAATAGCTTTAACAGATTAGTAGAAAGCCCCAAGGAAAACGTTAATATGCTGTTCCTATTATAAGACATGTTCAAAGCAGCTGTTGTATTCTTGCTCAAGTGCTTCCTTCATGGCACCTTTTTGAAGACAAAGTGTAAAACCATATACAACCGTAATTGTAAATTTCTTCCTCAATTATCAAGTAGACAAACATTTAGTAATCAGAATAATAAAGCTAATAGGAATTCTTCTAATTAAATTCTATCAATAATTGAATCAAGTAGGAATTTTGTTATGGATTATTCAGAATTTATTTTTGCTTGTCAGGAGTTAATGCCTTGGCTAATCTTAATATATATATCAGCAGAGTCTTGTCTTATGGGTCAACATTAGTATTTGTTCAAAATTACAGTTAATGCAGGTACAGCATTGGTAGAAGGCAAGGAAAATTGTAGTAAAAAATTATGCAATTATTTGAAGAGGGTTGGAAAATGTTTTCGGCAGTCATGGTGGAGTGTGTATGAATACATAATAATCTATCTATGAGCAGAGGTTTTAAAGCCGACTGCCTTTCAGTTTGCTGTCCACAATATATTGTGATAATTCATACTTGCTAACACATTTGTGTAAGGATATAATTTTACAAAAATGTGTATTTTATCTCATGTCTTTCAATGGCCAACATTCATTTTGAAACAATAGTTTTTATACAAATTCGATACATCTATGAACTCTACATAATATAGCACACAGATCATAGTCACTCACTTAGTTGATGAGCATTTTGCATCCACAACCTTCTTAGACTATTCATCCTTCCCTATCCTAGCAGGTAGAATCAGTACTAAAGTGATTCAGCTCTTTTCAAGCTCATGCATCCTTCACCTGTGCCAGAATCTGATGAAAGAGGTTGGGATAGGGAGAGGAAGTTACCGGAAACAGCTGTTGACAGGGTTCTTGCATGTAACTTCCTGGAAGCTGACACTATAGACAGGAACTATATGGAAAAGTAGAATGGGTAACTATTTTGCACTTTATTGTGAGACTGTTGACATTGCAATGGGTTTGACTAGCATTGCCAATATAGTCTTGGTGTTGTGGCTGGAGGTGGTTTAGAAGGACTGAGAACCGTATTCATATTAATCTCTGGTGTACACAATTTGTATGCAGATCCATCTCAGATTTGAGCAACAAGAAGGCTAGTGTCATCCAGAGTGTGACCAACAAAGCCAAAGATCACCTATAGCCAAACAGAAATATGTTTTTATATAGATGATCACGGTTGCTTGATTTATTCAGAGGACTTGTGTAAAACTTTTCCATCATCTGTCTGCTAAAAAATGTTTTCCATACATGTTAAATCAGTTTAGTCTCTGAATGTGTTCCATATTTGCCCATATTTCTATCCATATGACATCAATATGTCATCCATTTCTCATGTCTGTAAAAAAAAGTAAGAATGCCAACCCATTGTTTCCTAGCAACCATTCTCAAAAAAATAGTCCATACATGAATGGCATCAGTGTACTGTCCATTTTGTTTCACTGACCCATTGACTCGAATGTCTAGCATGAAAATCAGACCAAAATAGTGCATGCTGAGACTTGAAAGTCGGACATATGACTTGGTCATTGTGTCAGTCTTTAGTCCGTTCTTCACATGCTTATGAAAATTGCTCATCTGAGCCCTAAAGATGTCCATACAACTTTAGTTGTCCAATGATAGATATTTCTCAGAATTTCCTGATACACACCTGCTCTATTCTAGTGTTTTCAATGTGAAGAGAAGAGAAATCCAGTGCCAGACATCTCTAGTGGTGGCTTATTTGCTGTTTGAACAAAGGATCGGGCATTGAAATTCATTTTACCCGATCCTTCTTCCATCAAAATCATCTTTTAGGAAGAGTCAAGAGGGTTAGGGGGCTGGCCCTGCCAAAATTGATGGGTTTGGACAGTGATCAACTAATGTGTATTTGGGCATGAACATCAAATAACAATATTGGTGTTTAGAAGGATTATCTTTAAAGAAGGTTTAATAAGTGTAGTTTGATGGTATAGTTTACCTACATTGATAAATAAAAAAATGCTAAAAAATGTTCATCAGAAAATCATAACGCACACATTGTCTTAGTGGTATGTTGGAGAGCTAGTTTAATATTACCTACAAAACCAAACACTAAGAAAGAGATGGAGTCATCCTGCATGTTTCTAGCTTCCTCTACTGCTGGGAATTGAAGTCAAACTTTTTTATACAACTGTACAAAACGCATGAGTCACATGAAGCCTGAGTTAGAGAATTTCATCTAGCTGCCTATGAATCAGAATCCAGGAATACTCTTTGCACACAGTTGATAGGAGATGCCGCCTCCATCATTCTGATCACACTTGGTTCATTGTCCCACTACACCTTTTGGTTATTTAATATGACACATTCTAGACTTCCTTTCTGTCCACGGTGTTTTTAGTAACATCATTTAACACACTTCCCCAGTGGTGCAGTTTAACTGATGGCACTCAACTTATTGATTCAGATCTCTCTCAGAAGAAATGAAAGGCAAATACATAACGTCAGAAGACATGATGGATTCCTGAGAGCACTGCACTGCTTATTATGCTGAGCTGAGTAAACAGCTACATACAGTCAATTGGTTTAGTAAATGTATTTTAATTATGCTAAGATTAATATGTTTGTCTTGCTCAGAGTTTATGGGAAACATTTCTAATATTTTTGGACCAATATGCATCACATTCTTTAAGCATCAAAGAATGTTAGTGGAGAGAGATCTGAGTGGTAGCATGCTGATATAATAGGACTTACTGCCTTGTAAATCTGTGTTCTAACATAGAAAAATATTGGAATGTATATGTTCTGCTGTTGGGTTGGTATGTATAAACCCCATTCCATAGGCCTAGATCTTTTTGTCATCTCTTGTTTATGAGTGCGGTTTTCTCCTTTTAGTATTATCAGATTGTCACAGTTTCTTGTTGACCACGATTTATATTCTAACATGTATCAACACAAATTGTCACTTTTCATCTTATTATATGATGTTTTGTAACGGATGGGCGTTGGCCATATTGTCATAAAGTCAGATCTTCGGACATTCCCTAGCAGCCAGGCCTTTGTTCACACTTTCAGCAAGTTTACCCTTTTTTATGCTCCATCATAAGAGCAGAAAGAGAAACGTAAAAGAGTGCCAGGACTGTCATATGACAAACACCTTATCTTTCCAACAGACCAAATTGACTTGTCCATCTGATTCTCCCATGGTGATCAACGGACATAAAGAATAGCTCGGCATGATGAAAATTTGATGGAAGTATGTGCTAAATAACATCAACTCATGATTGATTTCAATAAGAAAAACTTCTGTATAGTGCTACCTGTTGTTTGCTCTTTTCCTTATTTCTCTGTCCACCTCGCTGAGGTGGTCGCACATGCTCAGTTCTATCCTTCAACTGCCCTATCTACTGTTAGAACCTGTGATAGTTACAAGGAGAGAGCTGCAGCAGAAGGACGTGCCTGACTAAAGCTGAGGGTCACCTCTTCCAGGTGGAGGATGACATCATTGGCGCATGGGGAAGTAGAGGCTGATGTAGTGTGCATAGTGTAATCTACAGTGCAGGGCGTAGCTAAAGGCTCATGGGCCCTGGTGCAAGAGTTCAGCTTGGGCCCCACCCTTCCCTCAGTGCTTGTTGGCAAGGGGCAGGGGAGCACGTAGCCTTCCTGCTGCCAGAGGCAAACATTGAAAGGGCACCCCCTCAATCTAAATTCTTGACCTAACCCCTTCCCTTCAGCCAGAGGTGTAAATTGACCAGCATGCACTTTCTATAATGCCAGTGTCTTATGTGGCACAAGGGTCTTTGGGCCCCCTCAGGCTCCTGGGCCCGGTAGCGACTGCTACCTCTGCACCCCCTATAGCTACGCCCCTGAGTGCAGGCATAAGATCACAGGGTCCAGCAAGATGTCTAGCACTGTCAGTCAAGGGGGGAAGGAAGTGACCATGCAGAGTGGAGGGGCCAAGGTGCCCACCCCTCAGTGCACCAAACACCTTACTCACATATTAATAAATGTGAATGGTCAAATGTAGCTGCATCATTGAGCTATCCTTTTACACAGCAGAATCCCTACCCGACATTATGTTGGATTTAATAGGGCCGATCCTGCTGATATATAAAATTGGAATAGTAAAGTAGTAAATGGTAAAGTTGGAATAGTATATGTAATGTATATGGTGCCTCTACCTACATACTCTTTTAAGACCTTGTGATAATTCCAATGGCAGAACCTTGTTCTAAATCATTTTTTGTATAAATACATAAATTGCTATTGATTTAGTTATATTTTGATGCATAAGGTATGCTATGACCGGCAT
Source organism: Bufo gargarizans (assembly GCF_014858855.1). Taxonomy (NCBI): domain Eukaryota; kingdom Metazoa; phylum Chordata; class Amphibia; order Anura; family Bufonidae; genus Bufo; species Bufo gargarizans. Next base: position 282,058,667 of record NC_058081.1, read on the forward strand.
TATAGCGCATATGACTGCATCACCTAGTGCACATAAGAGGTAAAAGTGGATCTACAGCAATACTGACAGCAGCTACAGAACATCATTACTAAAGATGTCAGCTCTTTTTTGCTATAACCAGTGACCTCCCACGTGTAGGCCTATACCCTGTGTCACTTTATCACACTGTCAGTGTACAGTGAGTGTAGTGATCACAAGGATAGATACTGTATTCATACTGCATTTTTCTCAGGGGGCCTAGATAACTGCAGTGCTCGCCTTATGAATACCTTTGCAGATTTTGGTATGCTAAGGTGTAAAGTAACTCTTAATATACCAAATGGGAGAAAAAAGCAATCATCATTCCTTGCTATATTATATGAAAGTGGTATGTCAGGATCATAAAATATACATTAAGCACCCCGTTCCTGTTTATGGTAACAAATCTAATGGTACAAAACCCCCCAAAAATCTGACCTACTTATATCCACTGTCGGTCCTGTGCTTCCTGCTGCAGACATAACATGCTATACTGACACATGGCAGGCGCCGCCAGTCACCGCCCTTACTGGTGATATCAGTACTGCTGCCAATGGGTACACCGGTGGACCACGTGACAAGTGGTGATGATTTTGTGCTATTATTGTTATAACATAAGCAGCTGCCTTGACATTTTTTCCAAAATATCGAAAGCCCCTTTAAAGATGGCTCCCATGCTAAGGGGTGTGGGTAGTACTGTACATATTCATTAAAATAAAATATGTAATACAGTCACCTTCATGCTAAATATAGGGAAAGCAGTCTTTTCTATGTATCATCATTTTAGCCATATGTATATTTGTATTTTTTGTGTGCACAATGCAGTGAGCACAAGGCAATTAGAGCTGCTCGCCTAGAAGAAGAGGAATAAGGTGACTTTGAGAGGTTGGATTCTATAAAATGCATGTTTCTTCTATGCCTGCCTACTGTTGACCTTTAAAAAGTCCCCTTTGACCTGGAGGGTTACAACGGTACACCTAGCAGGGGGAAGTGGCTACAAGCTGCATATTTATCAGGGCTGCAGCTGCGTGAGCTGAGATATATGGATTCCTTTTAATTGGCTATTTCACTGAAGAGGTACATACCAAATGCGTTGTCAACCAATTAGAATATGAAGTGCTTTTCAAGTCAAAAACGAGAAGGAGATTCATCAAGAAGAGGGTTTTTGCATCTTGTGGTTGCTAGGATTCTCTGCAGCCTAGTGCCATTATATAATCCCGTCTGAGTGTGTCTTGTCTATGCCTGAATTAAAACAGTTTTGCCTTATAGACCTTACTAGATATACTATATAAGTGACTTTGTTTCTAAACCGCGCACTTAATTGCCTATTATCCATATGTCTGGAAATGTTAACTAGTACTGGCATTTTGTACTTGGTTGAGCTGGAGGCTGGAAGCACAAAGCCACCTCATGGTGTTTTTTTGCCCCAAAATATGTCTGCCACATGTTACATGAAAGTCTATAGCCAGCTATATAATGCACTATATACGAAGCGTTGTGGTGGCCTTATTTAGGGGGGTCATTGGATTTATTCAAACCGCAGTAAGCTCTGGGTGGTTTTTTAGTGTCTTTTCATAAAATTCTTCCTAGGACTTGCAATATACAAAGCAACAAATACCACAAAAAAAGTGCAGGTCAAAGTGTCTCGAAAAAATAAATATCTCTGCATTAAACATAAAATGATGGCATATTCTCATGTGTTTTTAATGGCAAAAAAAAAACAACCTGGGTGAAGGAGGCTTTGGATGACCACTGGTGACGTGTATGAGTAGGGACCAGAATATTTGACGTCTGTAACGTGCCTGAAGACATTTCCAATGTGCCTCATTTTATTGTCTGAGTCTATGATGTTAATGTGAAATACAGCTTTTAGTTGATCCGGTGTTTGACATTTCCAATATGATGTAATATTTAGGCCGATAGGAATGCTATATCAGATGCACTGTGTATATGTTTGGATAAAAGCAATGGCCCGTGACCAGTGTTGTTCTGTAAAATTGCCATGTAATGCAATTTCACCACAGCCACTCTTCCTACAGGAGGCCTGCAGGGATGATTCGGTCGGCCTTACAAGCCACTATTAATCTGTGGCTAAGTGAAGTCATTACCTGGGTGGTAACATACTATACATTCGCTGAGATTTCTGCTAAGAAGACCCCTTATTCTCTGCCAGGGGCTTTCTCCAGAGTGCATCATGTTGTATCTGGGAAAAGCTGGGTTACATCATTGTCATTTAGCATTCCATGATCTCCTGGCACATGACCAGCGTCTGATTAAATTGTGTCATCCATTCCGGGGTTAATCAATAAACTAACATGTATCACTTCATAGCTGGCTGTACTGATCCCAGGATGCTGAAGGCATTGTCTTCACCGGCTGTTCATGGTGCATATATACATATATATATATATATATATATATATATATATATACCTGTGAGTATATTACTGTGTATACCATCAATTATCAGTCATGTGCACATTATAAGGAGAGGCAGGATAGATAGATAAATACTGTAGATAGATACAATAGATAGATACTGTAGATAGATACAATAGATAGATACTGTAGATAGATACGATGGATAGATAAATACTGTAGATAGATACGATAGATAGATACTGTAGATAGATAGATACTGTAAATAGATAGATACTGTAGATAGATACAATAGATAGATACTGTAGATAGATAGCAGATTAATAGTTAAATTGATAGATAGATATTAGATAGATCGACGAGAAAGATATAAGATAGATGATAGATAATGTAGATAGACAGCATAGATAGGAGATCAATAGATATAGATAATGTAGATATTAGATAGATACTGTAGATAGATATGAAATAATAGATAGATATGAGATAGATGGGTACTGTAGATAGATACAATAGAAAGAAAGAACGAAAGAAAGTAGATAGATACTGTAGATGTATAGATATGAGATAGATAGATACTGTAGATGTATAGATAATAGACAGGAGATAGATGTGTGAGGTAGGTGTGCGGCATGTATTTGTACACATACAGTGTATACATGGATATATACCGTGATAAAACTGCATATGTTCATACAATCAGAACTTTATCATATGCCAAGAATCTCACGTTGCCTTGAGGAACACAAATCTGTTTCTTGGCAACTGTGCCTGAAGTTCGAGCACTCTGGTAACGCACGGTCTTACGGTGTAGACACAGAAGGGAGAGGTGCCAGTACCTGGTAAATGTCTATGGTGGACTTCAGTAGGTGTGGATACCATTAGCAATGATTTGGGCATTGCACTGCCCCGCTGCACAACCCTTTATGATTCGGGGTTAGCTGGCATTTTCAGGCATTGGCATATTATTAGCTGCACTGTCCATGTACACGCTGATGGATGTGCAGTACGGGGACGGTGTGTGGGTGACACTTCTTTTTCTATATTACATTACTTAGCAAGCTTATGCTGGGAGTAATAACTCTTAATGGGCAGTTATGGAAGCAGATTCCCCGAGTCCAGGCTGCGTCTGCCTTCCATCAGGATCATACATACTTTATGTGCCATAGGAAATAAGGCTTCTCTAACAAGCCAAGCAAATCCCGGGCGAACAGGGAACAAGACAGAGGGAAATGAATCTGAACTTCATCTCTTCCATGCCCATTGTATCACAGATAGATTAACCCCTTGAAGTCAAGGTCTGCCCATGTAGGCAGCCGACCCGCGTCCTAGTTGGGGAATCTGTGCTTGCTGTGAAAGACTAATATGTGGATTTGCTTTCAAATAAAGCATTTCTCTAAGCATGCTGCCTCTCCCAAAGGTGCTTGTGACCGGAGGCTTTTCTCTTGTCTTGTTAACCTCTCAAGTGCTGGAGGGGAGCGCTCTGCATCATTTTAAAACGCGTGCTCGACAACAATACACTTTGCAGTTTAGCTCCTTAAGTAAAGCCAGACAACCTTAACAAAGCGATCGATATGGAAAATTATTAAAAAGAAGAATAGACGCCCCGCCGTGAGCCCGATAACGGCTTATGGAGATTAGAACTGCTTTGGTTCATATTCATCATTTTTCCCCCTCATTTAGCATGCGTCAGTCAGAGCTGCAGAAGGATAACCAGCTATTCACACTGTCTCTTCAGACTAGCAGGAGGATATGTTTTAAGGGAAGTCATTTACCACAATCCCTGAGATGTAGCCTGGCGGAAATCCAATAGCTCTGTGTGTGATATGCTCATTCAGGCACTGGGGTCTCAGCTTTTTACATTCTTGAAGACCCTGAAAATGTCAAAACAAGCTCACTCATGTATCAGTCTCCCGAAATGAAGAATTCATATGAATTGTTCGGGCAAAGACAGTTTTGTCCAAATACACCCTGATTTTCTTCTTAGATTTGTGGTTCTTTGCAAACAATCAACATGCAGCACTAAGCGACATACAGCAAATGGAACTTACCCACCAACATTACTTTGCATCCTCTTTATAGTCCCCAGCGTTGACCGCAGTACGTGGCTTCACATAGGGGTATTTTCTAGTTGTCTGCACATGTACATATCCTACAACATGAGCAGAGCAGCTCGCCGCCTGCTAAGATCCTTCATAGCTGCCAGTGCTTTGTTTCTCCATGGCTGAGGCTGACAATCCAATACAGAGATGCTGCTTGTGTCGACGCTACCCCTTCTCCTCCTTTCTGTGGTGCTGGTGCTAGTGGTTAGTGCTGCATCATTCACCCGATCAGTTGTCACACTGACATGGTGCTGCCTGCTCAGCGATCATTAATAACTGAACACCCTCCACTCCCCAGAGAGGAGCCAATAGCTTCATAGTGCCAAGATACAGTGCTCACAGCTGCCCTAGTCTGGTTGGCTGAAACAACATGCCTATTATATGACATTGCTGCTTAGGTACAAACACATGAAACCAGCCTTCTTTCTCTCCTCTATTTTTAGGCAAGGACCACATTTTGTTGCTCACATGTCCTCCTTCTGTGCATTAGTTTGTACCTGGGTATATAGTACACACAATGAACAATAAGCTAAAATGCAATAATAAAATATACAGTAGATAAAATCTTATGAAAAAAATAATAATAATATAGAAAGTAGCTTTCAAGACATATGTAATTCTGGCCACATATAATTCCATCCATGCCTCCTAAATGAGTCTTAAAGGGGTGGACCAGTTTCCAATATTAATGACCTATGCTCAGCATAGGTCATCAATATCAGATTGGTGGTGGTCCAACTCCCAGCACCCCCGCTAATCAACTGAAGCTGCATTCTCTTCTCTGGTTACCTGCACCGACAAGCAGGTGTAATTGCAGCTCTTCCGTCCTCCATTCACTTCACTGGTAAGGAGCACGCAGAGTGTAACTGAGACTTCTCATTGAAGTGAAGGGGACGGAGGAGCTGCAATTACTCCTGCTTGCGGCTGTGATGTCGACGGCGAGCAGGTAAACAGTGAGGAGAACATAGTGCTTGTATGAGCGCTGCGTTCTCTTCAAACAGCTGAATGACAGGGGTATCGGGAGTCAAACCCACGCCAATCTGATATTGGTGAATATTGGAGGGTGGCCAACCTCTGTTATGGTAAAACCAGAAATATGTTACACATAAAATATCAGATCAGATGAGTATCTATGAGAATTACAGATATATACACTATATATATATATATATATATATATATATCACGATTACTTAGTACTTGGTGTGAAACGTATGAAATTATCTGGTTACATCATACATCTGTACCTTGCTGTGTGAAAAGGTTTAATAGTCTAGGCTCAAAGTGTCACACCCTAGTCAGCTAATTAATCCATACCCCCTGAGCAAAGGGGACCTGAGATTGTGAATTTGGGGTTTCATAAACTGTAAGCCAGATCATCCAAATTGAATAAATCCAAATAAAGGCTTGAAATATCTCGCTTTGCATGTAATGAGTCTATCTCATATGTTAGTTTCACCTTTTAAGTTGCATTATTGAAATAAATGAACTTTGCACGATATTCAAATTTTTCGAGTTTCACCCGTATAATAGAGTAGTAACAGTTGACAGAAAATTTCCTTGAAGCAGTAGTCTTCAAAATTGCTGATAAATCAAATACATTGTTTGGCTTATTACAGAAGCATAGCTGTAGAACCACCCTAGTTTGCATGATATCCCAGTGAAACCTCTTGGAGATGAGCTCCCAAGGTTTGTCTCAAAGAAGAAGATGCCAATATACACAGAAGATACTGGAATTAAAATCTGCTTAAAGGATGTTTTTTTTTTTTTTTATGAAGATAATTGTCAACTGGGAGCCGTGTTACAGAATTTGGACTGGTGGCAAGAAATTTCTAGTTAAGCCACTATTACTTGATGGTGTGGGAAGTAGTAATGAGCGAATCAATTCAAAATTAATCCAGTTCGACCCAAATTTTCCCAAAATATTGGTTGAATCTAAATTTTTGGAGAGTCTTGTAAATTTCTCGAAAGGACATCTGACATTTTCCAGATTAGAAGACAGGAAATATAAGCAAGGAAGACCACATGACCCCAGATGTATACACCGGCAGGCATTTGCTTCCAAAAAGCTAAACATTAAAAATAAAAAATTAAACATAAAAGTGCAGTTTACTTTTAAAGAGGCTGTTTGTCACCACCAACTACCATCCATTTACCCAAAGCCATTTATGTCACTGTTACTTTAAGATGACTAATGCTGTCTTGGAGTAAGAGAGCTTAGAAGGAGTTGTATACAGTCCTTAGAGACCCCAGCCAGAACCTAATACTTAGCAGTCGGAACAATTTATTTTTGGGTCAAATTTATTTTGTCCCAAATCAAATCACCTGACTGATTTGGTTGATTCAAATCATTCTGAATCAAATTTCAAGAAATTCTCTCATTACTAGTAGGAATAAGTGCAAATTTGAGAAACTGATTGAAATGCAGTATTTACATTTTTCTTAATGTACATTTAATTTTATTTTGAGATAGATTAGCCAGGAAAATATATATTTTATCTGGCTCATTCAGCCAAAATTTTTTTTTTTACTCTTGAGTAGTGTATGTGTTCTGTGTTTCTTCGATGGGTGTCCCGCAAAGTTTATGTTGTGCTTCAATACATCATCAGGGGGTAATATATATATATATATATATATATACACATTAGAGCAAAGATGTGAGGTTTTAGAAGAAAACATTTTACAGGGACCACATCACCATGAAAATGTATTTGAGCCTTTGGACAGCATTTTATAGAGCCAAAGGAGCTAAACAGATTGATACTTAGTTATGGAGAAAGATTTAGTAAAACATGTCATTTATATACTTAAATTTCTGATTATTTTTGCCTTAGGAGTCCAGTGGGTGGTCCTACCCAGTCACAGACAGAAATCAGTCAGTGAGCAGGCCTGAGTAGGACTACCTGCTGAACTTTGAAACCCAGAATCACATGGCGTCTGCGGACTGCTTTGCATTTTCAATGTGTCGGATTCCCTTTACAAAATTACAATTTTGTCAGTATTTAAAAGCTTTCCACGGCTCATATTTTCCAGAATTTAAATTCACAAATTTGAAGGACATTATCAGTAAAGATTTATGTATGAAAACTGGTGTAAAGAAGAAGTGGCTTAGATGCCCATAGCAACCAATCATATTGATTCTTTATTTTCCAAAGGAGCCCTGAAAAATGAAAGTTGAAACCTGGTTGGTTGCTATGGGCAACTAAGCCTACTTTTACACTCGCATTTTGGCTTTCTGTTTGTTAGATCCGTTCAGGGCTCTCACAAGCGGTCCAAAACAGATCAGTTTAGCCCCAATGCATTCTGAATGGAAAAGGATCCGCTCAGAATACATCAGTTTGCCTCCGTTCTGTCTCCATTCCGCTCTGGAGGCGGACACCAAATCGCTGCGTGCATCGTTCTGCTGTCTGTCTGATGAAACTGAGCCAAACGGATCCGCCTGGCACACAATGCAAGTCAATAGGGACAGATCAGTTTTTAGTGGCACAATAGTTCATGACGGATCCGTCTTGGCTATGTTATAGATAATACAAACGGATCGGTTTATGACGGATGCATGCGGTTGTATTATTGTAACAGATCCGTTTTTGAAGATCCATGACGGACCCGCCCAAAACTCGAATGTGAAAGTAGCCTATGTCAGTTCTACTTTACACCTGTTTTGATAAATCTCCCCCTATATGTTTATTATATGCCAGAGGTGCTGATTTAGAAAAAAAACCTCATCTACACGCTGTGGAGAGTGTCTACGCCAGAATCTGCACATGCACTGTAATTTCACATTGGGTGCAGAGGTTAAATCTGCAGCATTGCAGTTTATGGATCTCACCCTTTGTAATACAGAGGGTGAAATCTGCCACAATACAGCAGAGCCATGGTCAGGCAGGAACTCACAGCACTGTACGTCAATAGGTCACAGGAGCAGTGTTTGGTCTGGGAGATGCAGCTTTCTTGGACCAAACACGCTAGTGTCAGATTACCCTATGGGAGGGTTTCTATGTTCAAGTTTTCTTATGCAGTTTTGAAGCCAAAATGTTTTTTTAAAAAGAAAAGAAAGATGACATCTGATTCACTTAAGGTCCCTTTACATTGGATGACAGAGCAGCAGATTATCGGAAAAGAAGCATTTCTTCCCGACAATCTACTGCTCGCTGGCGGAGGAGACCAAGTACTCCTCCACAGTATGGGGAGGAGCAGTCGCTAATGCCATCGCTCTTCCCCATACTGACTCATTGTTTGCCGGCAGCAGATCGTGTTTACACAGCAAAATCTGCTGCCAGAAAATGATGATTTTTGTGTATTTATTTTATGAATGAGCATTTTGCTCATTCATCGGGTAATCGGCAGTACATTTACATCACCAGATAATCGCTCAGAGGAACACTTGTTTTTGGCCTGTGTAAAGGGCCTTTAACTCTCCCCTTATAATTCACACCTGATATTGGCTTCAAAAACTGTATCAACAAACCTGAATGTGTAAATCTGGACTAAAAGGTCATCATTTAAAGTAATTTTTGTGAGTAAAATATTGATAACCTATCCTCAGGGTAGGTAATCAGTATCTAATTGGTGGAGGTCCTACATCTAGCACCCTCACCGATCAGCTGTTTGTATAGGCCCCATTTTTACTTTGAGCACAACGGCCCCATCTTAGGCTAGTGAGTTCACATGTCCTATGCTGAATTCTTATCAAGTGAATGGGCCTTAGATGCAATACCAAGCTCAACCACTATACAATGTATGGCACTGTGTTCAGTATCCTGTGAGGAGGACACTTCAGAGAGCTGATTGGCAAAAGTGCCAAGAGTTGGAATCCCAACCAATCTGATATTGATGACCTTATGAATAGAGCTGAGAAGTTCATAGAACTTTTCTTATCCTGGAGTTAGGGCTCATGCACATGTCTGTTGTTTCTGTCTGCATCCAATACATTCATTTCAATGGGGCTGCAAAAGATGCAGACAGAACACTGTGTGCTGTCCGCATCCGTATGTCCGTTTCCACAGCCTGAATAAAAGCTAGAACATGTCCTATTCTTTTCTGTTTGGCAGCCCACTCCTTAACAGTGCAGCAGCCCACCCCTTAGCTTTGACCTCCACAGCAGTCCGACCCCTTAACAGTGTTCTCCACTGTGGCCCGTCCCCTTAACACTGACCCTCCCATAGTACCCTGCACAGGGTCCCTCCCCTTTAACAGTGCCCCCCCCCCCCACTGCACGTTAATACAAGACCTCCACGACACCGTGCACCGCACCCCCTTAACAGTGGCCTACACAGCACCCTGTCCCCTTAACAGTTACCTCTGACAGAAAAGAAAAATGGCTGAGTAGTTATTGAAACCTGGTGTAGCTGTGTATGTCAAGACTGAAGGACCTGCAAGTTTCCATTGGATAATAAAGGTATTGTGACTGTGTGAATGGCAGTTAGAATGTGAGTGAAGCTGCGAGCTCCTATTAGCTAATACATTTGTCGGGAATATTTCAGGAATGATACGTCCTAGAGATCTGAGACCCGGTCGAAAACCTTCCCAGACACCTGATGTACCTATGGGCCAAATTTTGTACAAATCGGTCAAGTCGTTTGGCCGTGCATAAAGAACAGACAGACAAATAAGAGATAAAACCTACTAAACCAAAAGAAAATGTGCCGTAGTTTGGCATTATTTCCATTGTTCTATTGGTTCACATTGGTGTTTTTAACTCTACATCAAATTTTACAGTATATTTAGTAGCAAGAATAGAAAAGTCTGCAGAGCTAGTCTTGCTCTCAGAAATACCGGACCCATAGTGGATCCCTCAGGATTTGTCAGCATGCATTTGCAAACAGATCCAACATAACTGTCAGGACTGTGTTACAAACAGAAGGCATGGTGCTAGTGTGAACAGAGCCTTAGGTATATACAATACAATTTGGTATTTAAATTAATGTTCATGGCAGTCTAGATAAAAAAAGGAGAATTCTGAAAACCCTTGAATCCTCCTTCTTGGCCCAACTGTTCTTACTAGGAATAGCTTTATATTTTGCCATTGTCTTGTATGTTGTCTACATTATGCATCTGCCAGTTAATATATATATATTTGACAGTACAGAATTTGCCATTCATAAGTGCAGATTATAATTAAGATCTAATTCCCTCGTCTCTGCTGTCTCTTTCTTCACCTTTTCACACACAGAGAAGAAAGGAGCTGTCATCCGTAACACTGATGCCTAAATGGCTCTGGGAGATTACATGAGGTTACACATTCTCGGTGACATCTCTGAACTGTGGCAACTGAAGGCAAATGTCACTTGTCAAGCAAGTTTTATATATAGTCTTAAGACCTCCCCGTCTAGCTGACCATGAAAAATCTATTAATGAGTATTTTGATTCTTTTATATGTGTTACATAGGTCAAGAGAAATTTAGGAAAATTATAAATTAGGACAGATCGATAGATCTCGATTTGGTTTCAGGTTTTATATGACAGAGGTCCTTGACCTTTTGTACTCTGTAAGCTACAGTCAACATAAAAATGGAGGCAAGATAGATTAAATGAGAAAAAAATAGAAATCCTAACATTTGCAGAAAAATATTTCTGAGTGAGATAGAAGATACTGGTATTATACTGAATCGACTCTGTGCAGGGGTCAATATTCTTAATATTGATGTTGTATTATAACCATTGCTGATGGACATTGCTCAGGGCATCTTAGGCTTTCAAGACACTAAGATATAGAAGAAATAGCATGCTATTGCAGTATTTCATACTTTCAGTGCAGTTCTATAGTTTTTCTGCCTGTGAAATGGCTGACCATAATTTAGGATGGGTCTATATTACCATAACATGCGGCAAATATATTTTTTTGTTCCTTCAAGTGAGAACGGTTACAACGTATGAGAGACTTTCTGTTGGAGCTAAAATCACAAGGAAGCCTGCCAAGTGAATGCACACCCTATGGCTCTGCCAACTTGAGCAGCGCTGAGAAATGATTCCACAAAGGTATTTGGCATTGCGGAGTGCGCGAACAACTCGCATATCACCATAAGTATCAATGACCTAATGGATTTTACATGCACTTTTCCTCTGTGTGTGTTTGACATAAGTGAGTTAAAAAGCTTTTAACTGGATGCAGCCTAAGGTCAAGGTGCTCCTGCTTAAATCAATGTTTTGCTGCGTAAAAAATCCTACAAAAGGGATTTGCTTTCTGCAAGGCTCCTGTTTAACTAAAAATCGTTTTGTTATTGTTTGCCTGCCTTTCATAAAATATCTTGTCCCCCACCCCACCTCAGTAGCCACACCAACTTACCTGTCTGACAATTTACCATTTATGTATGTGTTCTGACGGTATTCCTCCTGTCATCCCACTAGTTCCACCTCTGTTTCCTTAAATTAGTTTTCTCACGTCAGCGAGTGACATTTATCATGTAGACAAAGTTAATACACTTTCACTAATGTCTTGTTATTATCCATATTGCCTCCTTTGCTGACTGGATACATTTTTCCATTACATTATACACTGCTCGTTTCTATGGTTACGACCACCCAGCAATCTAGCAGTGGTGGCCGTGCTTGCACACTACAGCAAAAAATGCTGGACTATGCTAACTGTTACAGTCCAAGAGAGGCCAGCGCTTTTTCCCATAGTATGCAAATGCAGCCACTGCTGCTGGACTGCAGTGTATAATGTGATGGAAAAATTAATCTAGTAAGCAAAGGAAGCAATATGGGCAGTACCAATACATTAGTAAGTGGCTTATGTTAACTGTACATGATAAATGCCATTTCCTTAAGTGAGACAACCCCTTTAAAGAGGACCTGTAACCGCTCTTGATATATCTGTTTTAGTATCTACTTGCATTCCCCTTATTATACATTGGAACTGGGGGTGCATTATATACTGGCACAGGGGGGCACCAAGGCACTGGCACTGGAGTCACAAATCACTGGCACTTGGGGGAGCATTATATACAGGCACTGAGAGAGGCACTGGCACTTGGCGGGGGCATTATATACTGGCACTGGGGGAGCATTATATACAGGCACTTGTAGGGGAACCAAGCACTGGCACTGGAGGGAGGATTATATACAGGCACTGGGAGGGGCACCAATCACTGGCACTGGAGGTAGCATTATATAAAGGCACTGGAGGGAGCATTATATACAGGCACTAGGGGAGCATTATATACAGGCACTGGGGGGAGCAATATATACTGGCACTGTGGGAACATTATACACTGGCACTGGGGGGGGGGAATTACATACTAGCACTGGAGGAGCAATATATAGCGGCACTAGGGGGAGCATTGTAAATTGTTAGTGCCAAAAAAAAGAGGACATGTGGGTGTGTAAGAGGGTGGGCCAGCAGGCCCGTCACATTTATCATTTTCTATGCCGGTTTTTGGTGTAGAAAATAACTTAAATCTACACTAGCAGGCGTAGATTTAAGCTTGGTGTATGCTGGTGCATTATGCGTGGAAGTTATGTAGAGCAGTGGTATTATAACCGGCGTCTAAATAGCCATCCTTAATAAATGACCCCAAAAATCCATAAAACTGTGATGGAATTGTGTTTTTTTTTCTAATTCTACCCAATTTGGAATTTGTTACCAGCTTCCCACTAAATTGTATGCAAAGGTAAATGGTGCAATTGGAAAGTACAAGTTGACCTGCAAAAAACAAGCCCTCATACGGCTAAGTGAAGGGAAATAGAAAAAAAAGTTATGGCCCTGGGAAGGCTGGGAGTAAAAAACAGAAAATGGCCCAGTCCTGAAAGGGTTAACGCCTGTTTATCTATAAATCTGTAGTAGCAATTTATTAATGATAAAAGGTTTATTGCTGACACACTTCCACTGAATGTATAATCTAATTGTGATGAAAGACTTCAGAGAGGTTGATAGGTGTTGAGTGTACTATTACCATGTTTTACCGGACTAATGAAGAAACAGTCATGGAACAGCCATGTCCTTCCGACATTACATGAGCGATTGGGAGATAATCAGTAGAGAAGAGTTAGAAGATATAAATGAATATGGCCGCTAATGTAACTGACTGTTATGACTGATCAGCAGCAATTTATTTTTCTTCACTATAAAGGTTTATGTTCTCACCTCAGATAAGCAACAGAAGAACTTACAATGAAAGTGATGTATTTAACCAAGTATGATCAGATATCCTGTTCATTGAAGGTCACTTTACGGGTCGGGCGGTCATGACAGAGCCATTTCCTAATGTAGATCTCCAAAATAAACGATTTTCACTGTACCTCTGTAGTAATATTCATCCTTTATTCAAATATCTATTTATAAACTGTTACAGCAGAAATGAGTGGGAATCTCCTGATGGGGTTAGTTGATTATTTGCAATTCCCATCACGTTCGCACGTTCACATCATTGTTTGTGAGATATGCACTTTATGGTTTATTATTTGTACTATGAGGACGTTTTTTTTTAAAAAAAAGGATAGTGAAATATTTGTGAAATATTGAGAAAAGACACTTATCACTAGAGTTAAGCTAACCTGCCTTTTGGCAGGTTCAAGTTTGGGTTTGAGGTTTAAGTGAATTCCGTAATGGATTCAGTGGGAACGTAATTCAATGCCGACATGCCGCATAATGCAAGTGTATAGCCAGCCCCGAGGGTTCCGTTCTGCTGGCCATACACTTGTATTATGACGGCATGCAAAACGTATTGCCTCTAAATGCATCTCGTTTGGTATGCCAGCATTGACTTACGTTATAGATTCAAGAGAATCCATTGCATAATTCACTTTAACTCCGAACTCGAACCTGCCAAAAGGCAGGTTTGCTCAACGCTACTCATCACCATAATACTGTAAGGTCACAGTACTGTAATACTGTAAGATTCTCCCCAACCGTAAGGGGTGAAATTGGAAGAAAGCTTTATTCAGAAAGAAACTTTCTGGATACTGACACTAGACACTGGTGTAAAGTAGAACTGGCTTAGTTGCCCATAGCAATGAATCAGATTTCACCTTTCATTTTAGACAGCTCCTTTGGAAAATGAAAGGTGGAATCTGATTGGTTGCTATGGGCAATTAGGCCCGTTCTACTTTACACCAGTTTAAGTGGCCACACATGTTTCCTAATTCCAGGAATTATCTTTTGTGTATTTATTAAGAAATGCTGCTATTGTTATATATTTAACCCCTTCAACCCCAGGCCTGTTTTCACCTTCCTGCCCAGGCCATTTTTTGCAAATCAACATGTGTCACTTTATGTGGTGATAACTTTAAAACGCTTTGACTTATCCAGGCCATTCTAAGATAGTTTTTTTCGTCACATATTGTACTTCATGACACTGGTAAAATTGAGTAAAAAATAAATAAAAAATATTTATAAAAAAAATAGTAAATTTGCCCAAAATTTGAAAAAATTTGCACATTTCCAAGTTTCAATTTCTTTACTTCTAAAATACATAGTAATACCTACACAAATAGTTATTACTTTACATTTTCCATATGTCTACTTCATGTTTGGATCATTTTGAGAATGACATTTTATTTTTTGGGGATGTTACAAGGCTTAGAAGTTTAGAAGCAAATCTTGAAATTTTTCATAAATTTTCAAAAACCCACTTTTCAAGGACCAGTTCAGGTCTGAAGTCACTTTGTGAGGCTTACATAATTGAAACCACCCAAAAATGACCCCATTCTAGAAACTACACCCCTCAAGGTATTCAAAACTGATTTTACAAACTTTGTTAACCCTTTAGGTGTTCCACAAGAATTAATGGAAAATAGAGATACAATTTCAAAATTTCACTTTTTGGGCAGATTTTCCATTTATTTTATTTTTTCAGTTACAAAGCAAGGGTTAACAGCCAAACAAAACTCAATATTTATGGCTCTGATTCTGTAGTTTACAGAAACACCCCATATGTGGTCGTAAACCGCTGTATGGGCACACGGCAGGGCGCAGAAGGAAAGGAATGCCATACGGTTTTTTGACACCATGTCCCATTTGAAGCCCCCCTGATGCACCCCTACAGTAGAAACTCAAAAAAGTGACCACATTTTGGAAACTACGGGATAAGGTGCCAGTGTTATTGGTACTATTATGGGGTACATATGATTTTTTGTTGCTCTATATTACGTTTTTTGTGAGGCAAGGTAACAAGAAAATTGATGTTTTGACACCGTTTTTATTTTTACAGCGTTTACCTGAGGAATTAGGTCATGTGACTTTTTATAGAGCAGATCGTTACGCACGTGGCAATACCTATTGTGTCTAATTTTTCTTATTTATTTAAGTTTTACACAATAATAGCATTTTTTAAACCAAAATAATGATATTTTAGTGTCTCATAGTCTGAGAGCCATAGCTTTTTTATTTTTTGACTGATTCTCTTAGGTAGGGTCTCATTTTTTGCAGGATGAGGTGACGGTCTGACTGGTACTATTTTGGGGGGCATACGCCTTTTTGATCACTTGCTGAAGTGGGCAGGATGTGGGCAGATCTGCACGGCATCGGGCTGCCTTGTGTCGCATCGGGTCCCTGCCACAGCAGTGCGGAGACTTGATGTGATCGTTCACCTGACACAAACCTCTTCTATGTCGCGGTCAGCGTGGACCGCGGCATAGAAGCGGTTAATCTTAAGATTTTACAGCGATGCCGGCGGATACAGCAGGGGCCCGGCTGACTCCGGTGCCCACGCGATCACTATGACGTACTATTACGTCAAATTGCGGGAACTCAGTGGTTCCCATGATGTAACAGTACGTTGAAGGTCAGTAAGGTGTTAATATCAACTTTGTTAGGCTACTTTAACATTGGCGTTTTGGCTTTCCATTTGTGAGATCCGTTCAGGGCTCTCACAAGCGTCCAAAACGGATCAGTTTTGTCCTAATGCATTCTGAATGGAAAAGGATCCGCTCTGAATACTTTTGCCTCCGACCAGTTTGCCTCCGACCAGTCTCCATTCCACTTTGGAGATGGATATCAAACCACTGCTTGCGTTCTGACACACAATGTAAGTCAATGGGGTCGAATCAGTTTTCTATGACACAGTCCTCCATTGTCTGAATGGATCTGTCTGTACAGATCCTTGACGGAACCGCACCAAACGCGAGTGTGAAAGTAGCCTTAGGCATTTGTATCAGCTATGTCTCTCTGTGTGTATTATGGGGTTGTACTACGTCTGGAAATCATGTGACATTACTATCTGCTTTTGATTATACAGGGTTTTCTATTTCTTTTGGACTGTGCATGCTTGAAGGGGTTGTCTCACTTCAGTAAATGGCATTTATCATGTAGAGAAAGTTAATACACACCACTTTCTAATGTATTGTTATTATCCATATTGCTTCCTTTGCTGGCTGGATTAATTTTTCCTTCACATTATACACTGCTCGTTTCCATGGTTACAGACCACACTGCAATCCATTAGTGGTGGTCGTGTTTGCGCACTATAGGAAAAAGCACCAGCCTATGTGCGCTCCCATGGTTTCGTCCACCAGAGAGGCTGGCACTTTTTCCTATAAATTGCAAGCATGACCACCACTGATGGTTGCAGGGTGGTCTGTAACCATGGAAACGAGCAGTGTATAATGTGATGGAAAAATGAATCCAGCCAGCAAAGGAGGCAATATGGATAATAACAATACATTAGTAAGTGGCTTGTATTAACTTTCTCTACATGATAAATGCCACTTACTGAGGTGAAACAACCCCTTTAAATGAAGAACAATGAGCTTGAAATTCGTAAGCGGGTCTGTTATGTCTGGTGTAAAAGTATTTACTGTAAATTAATATTTGGACACATTTTACTACAGAGGTGCAGTAGGACATTTCCTGCACTCTGCCATATTGCATCCAGGTGTTGCCTGTCACTGGTGGTGACACTCCAATGCACTGTGCTTGTCCAAATGACTTATAATGGGTTCAGTAAATGTTCCACTGGAGTTTCATTCTTTTTAACACAATAATATTCCTGCAGACTGTTCTCAGAAATGCCAGAATCCATGACAAAAACCACCTGATATTAATTTGAATGGAGTCCAAAGGAACCACAGCTCATAAGATTACTATTATATATTGCATACTTTTACTCATTAAAGGGGTTATCCCATAAATAATGTAAAAAAATGAATATCAGACATCATACAGTAAAATCTCTTTCTAACAAAGCTAACACCAGCCTCACATTGATCCAGATATTTCCTCATTCATTGCTCTGCTAGATTTATATCAAGCTGACAGCTGAAGGGGAGTGTTTTTTTCTGCTGCAGCTAAGGGGGCGTGTCTCAGCTCTCCCTATCACAGCTCAGGAGGCATGTACATTCTCTTTCTATCACAGCTGAGGAGGCGTGTCCATGCTCTCTTTATCGCAGCTCAGGAGGCGTGTCCATGCTCTCTCTATCACAGCTCAGGAGGCGTGTCCATGCTCTCCCTATCACAGCTCAGGAGGAGTGTCCATGCTCTCCCTATCACAGCTCAGGAGGCAGTTCAACGATGAAACTGAGCATGTGCGGCCTTCTTAATGACCAGGTCAAAGAAATAAGAAATTGAGTGGCACAGATCCAGTTTACTGAATAACTTAGTTGCTACAAAACATTTTTAATTAGATGCAATTTCAAAAGTATTCAAGTCCAGGTGCTGGTTTGAAAACTGTAGAATATTTTTCGTTGGACAACCCCTTTAATGATATGCTCTTTTTACATCAATGATCTAATTGATATTTTTCCTTCTGTCTGTGAAGAAGTAGTTTTTCTAATACTGGTTATCGATGTTTGTACTGTGAAAACACCATCAGCATCAGTCTGCATCTGTAAAGCACACTGTTTTGTGCACAATTTAATTAATCTCTTTTGGCTATAGATGTAGCACGGTGGCCATATCTGTTGAAATGCTGCTCATAAAACCTTATTTATTTTAATTAAGGGGATATACTATGGATATTCTGTTCACTTACTGTGCATTGTTCATTCATAGTGGACTAACTACCATCTGTCTGTTGCATCTAATGAATAGACAGGCTTTGTGGTAATTAGGCAGACTGCTATTGTGTTCTGGAGTGCTTCAGATGAAGCTGAGTTTGATTATTGGACAGTACTATTGATGCTCATTTGGTTATTCGTCAAGAACTAATCCACCCTTATTGACTAATTTAACACCTGGGTCCATTTAGTTAGTTACATTTATTTTTTAAAGGCGTACTAGCCCCGAAATAGGATGGCTCTTTCATAGCTAGTCTGGAGAGAATTAAGAGATGAAGAAATGAGCTTGCATTCACATTTGCCCTCAGTTCTTTTTTTTGCCAGGGCAGTCTTCATACTTTTAACAAACAGAAGTGAAACCTAAATTTTAAAATAAGCCTTATACCACCATGCCAATATATTTTCTGACAGTAGACATCATGGCCGCCTTCATGCAATTTTGCACCAAACGTAGCAAAAAACCTTTTGTTGAAAATAATCCCCAATAAATAAAGTATATAATTTATATAGTCTAGTCACTGCAATTTCGGACAATTCCCAAACTAGAGGACTACACCTCGCTTGTTGCCAGGATTGAAATTGGTTGATGGTTTGCCCTGTGCCAAGGCGGCTGGCCTTAAGATGGATTTACATGCAATGAGGAGCAGTCAATTGTCGGGAAGAAATTGTTCCTTCCCGACAGTCGGCTGCCCGTTTACTGAGGGCGAAGCACTGTTTAGACAGCATGATCTGCTGCCCAGAAAACAATAATTAATGTGCCTGCATGAACGACAGGATCACCAGATGAACGAGCATTTTGATTGGGTGATTGCCAGCACCTTTTCCAAATTGTCATCGGGATTGTTATCAGTAACATTCATTCCTGATAATCTGCCCGATAATCTGCATGTCTAAATCCACCTTAAGAATCAAAGACACAGACGACTTGTTATGTAATGAATTTTCTCCCATGCATAGCTTTTTTATTAACTATATCCTGGAAGGGGGGGGGGGGGGTCTACCAAAAAATACAGAATGGAACAGCTGGCTACTAATCGAACAGTCCTTTCCGGACAGTAATAGGACATGTTCTATTTTTTTGGGGTGAAACGGACGAACGGAAACGATATGCAACCGGAGTAACTTCCGTTTTGTTTGTTTTTTGCACACTAATTGAAACTAATGGTTGCACATACCATCTAAAAAAACAAACCTCAAAAGGATACGTAAAGAAAATACATTTGTGTGCATGAGCCTTTATTATTATTATACTGCTGACATCATCAGTTCTGTAAAAATCATGACTCATAAGTGGATGTTAGCAGACAAAGGCCGAATGCACACAGCCGTTTTTCACGGCCGTGAGCGGTCCGTGGAACCGCGGCCTGGATTCCTGCTGAGAGCAGGAGCGCACAGCGTCATTGGTTGCTATGGCGCCGTGCGCTCCCTGCTGCTGCCACAGTACAGTAATACACTGGTATGATCTATACCAGTGTACCACCGTACAGCGGCGGCAGCAGGAAGCGCACGGCGTCATAGCAACCAATGACGCCGTGCGCTCCTGCTCTCAGCAGGAATCCATTCCGCGGTTCCACGGACCGCTCACGGCCGTGAAAAACGGCCGTGTGCATTCGGCCAAACAGACATTTAAGCATAAAGACTTAAAATGGAGAATACTTAACAATTATGTACAATTAGCACAATTCATGTTCATTAACTTCGTAATTTCTTTCACACTCCCTGATTGGCACAGGAGTTATAACTTAAAGAAAGTTTCCTGTTCCACCCTCTCTGGTGTCACTGGAAGACTGTAGAGGAGAAGAGTAATAACCGGCGGAGGGCTTTCTTCCTTCATTTACAGACTCACACAACCAAGAAATAAAGGTACTTTCACACTAGTGTTTCTGTTACTGATAATACAACCGTCTGCATCTGTTATGAACAGATCTGGTTGTATTATCTTTAACATACCCAAGACGGATCCGTCATGAACTCCATTGCAATTCAATGGGGGACGGATCAGTTTTCTATTGTGTCAGAGAAAACTGATCCGTCCCCATTGACTTGCATTGTAGGCCATGACGGATCCATTTTGCTCCGCATCTCATGGCGGTAAGAAAACCGCAGCAACGCAACCAAACAGAATGCATTCCATTTTGGAGCACTCTGTTCTATCCAGTTACGTTTTGTCCCCATTGACAATGAATGGGGACAAAACTGAAGCGGTTTTTTTTTTCGGTATTGAGTCCCAATGATGGATCTCAATACTGGAAAATAGAAACCCTAGTGTGAAAGTAGCCTAAAAGTTTTCATGCTGCTCCCAGAATATTACACCTAGAATATTAAGCCAGGTGTCACTTGAAAGCTAAAATCCTGGGACTTTAAAAGGGTTCTCCGGGAATTAAGAAAATTAAAATACTTAAATATTACTTTATTATAAATATATTGTTAAGTACCTTTCATTATTTATAATGGCTCATTTTGTCTGGGGAGCAATCATCAGGGGAAACAAAATGGCCGCTGTCCCATCAGTTCACACAGAGCCTGTCATTCACACATGAGGACAAGTTACTTCACAACAATGAGGTAAAGAGCTGCCTCAACCTCCTCTCCTACATGTCAGGGATTATGGTCCTGAATACAGATGATAAGAACTTTAGCTGAATCTCTGGTTCATGAGGAGACATGAAGTATGGAGAGGAGGGACAGGACAGACTGTGGTAATGTGGGGCTGTGGTAATGGAGACTGTAAACAAGTGCTGCTGCTTATTAGCCACACCCCATCCTCCTCTCATGTCTCCTCATCATCTCCATTCCCACAGAGATTCACCTGTATTCAGGTTCATGATTCCTGACAAGCAGAGCAGAGAGGAGGATGAGGCAGCTCTATGGCTCATTGTGGTGAAGTAACTTGTACTCCTGATTGCTCCCTAGACAAAACAAACCATTCTAAATAAAGAATGGTATTTGTGAATATATTTATTATACAATATTATTTAAGTATTTAATTTTTTTTTTATTCCTGGAGAATTCCTTTAAGGTGTTATACATATATTAAATGTCCTTTTACAGGGACAATTTAGCAGATGATTTTTGGGAAGAAAGCATTCTTTCCCAACAATCGCGTACTCGTCAGTGAAGGAGACAGCTACATTTACATGCAGCGATCTCCTCCACAGTATAGGGAGGCATGATCACTAATGCCATCGCTCATACCCATGCAGAATCATTGTTTGCTTGCATTAGAGTGTATCTTAGACGCTACTATCTGCTGCCAGCAAACTAAGATTTAGGTGACCACAAAAACGATCGTCTTTGGTGGCACTTTTACACTGACAGATAATTGTTAATGAGCATTCGAATGAATGCTTGTTAGCAATTATCTGACCGATTCTCAGCCTATGTAAAGCGACCTTAACACTTAAAAGGAATGAGGGAAAATTTTTTTTTGAAAACAGACATGTCAGTTTGTAATCACATTAACACACTTTAGGACTGAAACGATTACTCGATTTAATCGATTAATTCGACACCAAATAATCCTCGATGCAAATTTTTTGCATAGAGGATTCGTTTGTGTCATGTGACCATGGAGCGGGAGTGAAGCGCTTGCTATTGCTCACCGCTCCGTGGTCACCCGCCGGCCCGCAACTCGCTGTACTGTATCCTGACACATCGTCAGTTCATAGTGCACGTAAGCGCGCACTAGGACCCGACGCTGTGTGCTGAGTGGCTGGCAGCGGAGGAGGCGGGGCGCGAGTGGCGGTACAGATCAGAACTGCTGGCTGCTGGTTATCGGCGGAAGGCTGGTAAGTGGCTGCATGTGTGGAGGGGCACTGTGTGATTAGTGCTCACCATGTGTGTCCCAGCATGGAGAACCCCTATAATAACACATTTACCACCCAGTGGTGGAGCATGGACTTCTAGTTAGAGCTGTGTCACCTGTGCCGGAATGGCCAGAGGATGATAGGGGTAGTAGTGCTCACTGGCCTTGTTTAGAGGGGCTGATGATTGGCAGCATAGGGTGTTAGAGCACCCCCTGTCGTTAGTGGCTGGTTCAGCGTGGTTTGGGTTTTGTTTCCTTTTAGTTTCTGATGTGGGTATAGCCCTGCACTGTGATATCACTGTGCACACTATCCCTGCACTGTGACATCACCGAGCGCACTATCCCTGCACTGTGACATCACCGAGCGCACTATCCCTGCACTGTGACATCACCGAGCGCACTATCCCTGCACTGTAACATCACCAAGCGCACTATCCCTGCACTGTGACATCACCGAGTGCACTATCCCTGCAATGTGACATCACTGTGCGCACTATCCCTGCACTGTGACATCACTGTGCGCACTATCCCTGCACTGTCACATCACTGTGCGCACTATCCCTGCACTGTGACATCACTGTGCGCACTATCCCTGCACTGTGACATCACTGTGCGCACTATCCCTGCACTGTGACATCACTGTGCGCACTATCCCTGCACTGTGACATCACCGAGCGCACTATCCCTGCACTGTGACATCACCGAGCGCACTATCCCTGCACTGTGACATCACCGAGCGCACTATCCCTGCACTGTGACATCACTGTGCGCACTATCCCTGCACTGTGACATCACTGTGCGCACTATCCCTGCACTGTGACATCACTGTGCGCACTATCCCTGCACTGTGACATCACTGTGTGCACTATCCCTGCTGAGCTGATGGCACAAGGGGAGAGAGCTGATGGCACTGGGGGAGAACGAAGGGCGTTGGGGACTGATGGCAGGGGGTCTGGTGAGTTTTTATAAAGGAAAACAGTCTATTAATTCATTTTTTCTTATTAGAATACTCGATTAATCGTAAAAAATAATCGATAGAATACTCGATTTCTAAAATAATCGTTTACTGCAGCCCTAACACACTTGTAGAAATTCTGGAGAGAAACAGGAGAGAAACAGGACTGACAACAATGTTTCCTTGGCTCTAAAGGAATGTGTCATCAGAAAGTAACCTATTGTTTAAATTGCATTTTATGTTGAACATATTTTTGTAGAAATATTTTTTTTTTTTTTTTTTATGATATATATATATATATAAATAAAACCTGTAATCCTGTAATTTTAACAGTGGCCACTAGATCTGTTCTAGTAACTTTTCTGTAGCTGTTATGATTATCACCAAAAGGAAGAATTACAATGACAAGTAGTCTTCAGCGAATCGAGCCTCGTTTTATCGATCCGAAGTGGATTCGTTCAAAAAGTAAAATTTTTATGCTGTCTCCATACAGCATTACAATATATTAAAAACAAAAAAAAGTTAAACATGAAAATGAAGAGATCTTTGTTTTTACACCGTAAGTCTTATTACTTTCATGTGTCCTCCATATACCTTGACAGAAGACTCAGACTCAGTCTGAATAGAGTCTAAGTAAGATTCTGACTATAGGAAAGAGAGAAAGCAAAAGCCAAAACTCTGCTGTTCCAAGCGAGGAATAGCAGTCTCATAGCCATATGAAACTGACTGTAGTAGAAAATGCATCCACTGAAGGGCAGAATTCTAGTCCCAGGACAACAATTTTAATCTATATATAGAAATATCCATGCTGATATTGAAGATTATTGATTATATCTGCTGGTTATAGGAGACAATGAGATGAGCATCCTACATCCTCCAGCAAAATGCTTGTTCATTGGATGAAATAATCTTTTGTGCAGACGCCTCAATCTTGGTTCCTGGGCTAATCGTATATATTAGATAAAACTGAAAGGGATCAGTTAATTTCAAAGTTGAATAAGGCAGTGGGGGAGATTTATCCAAAGTGGTGCAGCGGAAAGTTGGCTTTCCTTTTACATTTTACATTTCAGAGCTCCTTTGGAAAATGAAAAGCGGAATCGGATGCTATGGGCAACTGAGCTCTGCAGTTTTCCTCTACTCCAGTTTCAGTCTCACCCTGAAAGTTTCTAGTATTTCAGAAGACCAATATCTAAAATGTTGTACATTAAGATACATAATGATTCACTGCATTACAGATACAGAATGAGGAGGATTATGAGCAAGATATAGCAGTCAACAAGGACTGTCAAAGTAAATTGTGCTAGTAATGATTTCTGTGGACGAGGAGAAGTCTAACGGCTCCTTCTTGGGAGGGAAAACATGGCAAGACTTTTGGCATAGGGAAAGACTTGCCAATATTTCACAGTGGATCAAAGGGAATGAGGGTCTCCGAGTGTTCAGTCTAGTTGATTGTTTAGTTGTCTAGTTGAACATCTGCAGGGAATACAACACACCCTGACCAATGTCTAGTTTGGGTTTTTATGGAAAAGAATCATACTGTAATAGGATAATAAGGTAGCAGGACACATTTCAGAGCTTAGGAAGCATGAGCAAAGAGTACTTACTCTCCACCCAATGGACATTAATCAAGCACTTGAAGAGTCAGAAAATCAGCATTCAGTAATATTACAAGATACTCTTTAAAACATTTCCATATCTTTCTAGATAATTTAGGTTTTCGTATAAATTTAGATTGAATGAATGATGTCATTAAAAAATGAGGACATATTTTACAAGTTCATCCTCTATTTTACCCCCTATTGGGGCTTTCCTTCAGGTTATACTATGCATTTGAATAACCCAAAGCGGTATTCAAATGATGTATGCCACAATGAGTACATTCACTTCAGTGAGGCAGGCGAAGTTCAAAAATGTCCTCTTTGATCTCTGTCATGCTTTCTGGTCTGTTCTGGCTTTTTGGGCTGAACATAAACATGTGCTGAGCAAAGTCTACCAAGCTATTCTGTCTGGTTAAAAACCAGAAAGAAATGGTGTCCTTAGAATACCGTCTGCCTCGTTAAAGGGCTAAGTCATAAAGGGAGCAGCAAGGCAAAAAGCCAATATAAAATATAATTATAAAAATAGGGTAACATCTGTAACGAATGTACCTAAATGAAGCACCATCACAAAAAAATAAAAAAATAAATGAACAGCAATGTTTCAGTCCCTCTATGGGACTGTATAACTTAAGAATGGTTCCATAGAGTGACTGTTGCTGTCTGCTGAATGAATACATCAGTTTTTAGAAGGTTTTTAGAGTACTCATCACAGTATATGACAATAACTGCTTTCAGGCATTCAAACATACATCCATTATGGAAAGCCCAGTGGGTACTATAACGCATTGTGAACCCAGCATAACTGATTCATATGTTTATGTACATATTTTAATAGATTTTATTGTATTATTCCCTACTTTTAAATAACGCTAACCCCCACTTCTTTTTAATTCATTTCAGTATGACAGAAATTATATTTACATCTAAATTAGATGCTCGGCACTTTCAGCTCCGTTTTATGTTTAGTTATTCCATTCATCCACAAATCCAGATCAAGTTTGTTTTTGAAGTATGATAATTCATGCCCTATGTTGAATTTTTGATGTATTAATTGATAATCTCATGTTCAAGAATGTGTCTGAACTTTAGTGTTGTGACAGATATGCTAAGACAGATGACATACAACTAATTTTGTGACTTACTGACATTAAGCATTGTAAAAACCAAACTAAAGCTGACAATAAAATCAATATGGTTGACATTCAATGTGATGTGTTAATTAAGCGATTAAGTATTTCTTCCTAAAACAGAGAAGGAACCACCTCAGAAAATATGGTGGAGATTTATGAAGCTAAAGGGACCAGAATTCTGGTTTAAATGGGTTGTCCCGTCAGGGAACCAGAAGCGGACCCTACAACTATTGGACATATATGACATTTCCTGTGTATATGCAATAAAAGTCCAGATTGTAATTACTCTTTAATATGTGCCAAAAAATGGTGTCAATACTTTTTGTGCCTTAATCAACAAGGAGTGTGGCTTGACAGGATGGGCTTTTTGCAGGGAATGGATGAGGCTTAGCAAGATGGTCAACATGTGGCAAAATTGCAATTAAATTTTGGCACAAATAAATAAATTAATAGGTGGTGTGAAAAGTTAATTTATTATCCAGAAGAACCACTTTGATAAATCTGGTACATTCTTAGATTTACACAGATTTACACAATATTAGACAGTATTAGTAAATGTGTCTAGTTATCAAGCTATATGTAAAAACTAATGTTTCCACCATTACAGCTGGCAAAGGAACTGTCATCCAACTTTCCCACCATATGAAGCCTGTAGGTTAACACCATAACAACCACCAGGCTGCAGGAGTTCCTCATATCCGACATAGCCAGAAAGGGTCGGAGAGCCAGGCCCCATTGACTATAATGGGACCCAGTGGAGATTTAGTATGTTTTGGGCAGAAAAAAAATGGTACTTGTAGGAGTTTTTATCCACCTGAATGCTGG
Organism: Bufo gargarizans; assembly: GCF_014858855.1. Lineage (NCBI taxonomy): Eukaryota > Metazoa > Chordata > Amphibia > Anura > Bufonidae > Bufo > Bufo gargarizans. The sequence goes on from NC_058081.1 coordinate 282,085,411, forward strand.
CACTAATGCCGGAAACAGGCCAGATCACAGCTGGGTTCCATTATAGACAATGGGCTCCATTGGGGAAATGCAGTATCGGGCTATGTTCTACTGCCAGAACAGCTTGCCAGAAGATTCTAATGCTAGCAGGAGCAGGCTGAGTCTGGGTGTCTTTGGTATCATGCCAATAGCAATGCAGTTCATAACATAGCTATCACAACTAAAGCAATATATAGTACTAATATATATATATATATATATATAAGCGAATCGACTTTTGATGAAACATCTGAAGTCGATTCGCATGAAACTTCGTTCTAATACTGTACAGAGCAGGAGCTCCGCAGAGTATTAGAATGTATTGGCTCCGATGAACCAAAGTTATTGTTTCGCGAAGTCTCACGAGACCGCGCAATAACTTCATAAATTTATTTCTTCTGTAAAAACATTTCCCGAGCTCCTGCTTTGTACAGTATTAGAACAACGTTTTATGCAAATTGACTTTAGATGTTTCATCCGAAGTCGATTCGCTCATCCTTAATATATATATATATATATATATATATATAGTAAAGGTTCCTTTATATGTGTTGACTGACATGGCAATTATCAGGAATGAACCATTACTTAAAGGACATCTGTCAGCAGATTTGCCGTCATTGCTGAGAAAAATGATGTTTTGATATATGCAAATGAGCCTCTAGGAGCAATGGGGCGTTGTTGTTACAACAAGAAGCTCTGCTCTCTCCTCTCCACTTTGATTGACAGGACCAGGCAGTGTAAATGTGATTATGCCTGCTGACCCTGTCAATCAAAGTGCAGAGGGTGCGGCAGTTGCAGAGAGTGCTGAGCCTCTAGGTGTAATGACAACGCCCCCATTGCTCTTGGAACATTTTTCTTATCACTGTGGACACATATGAACATGAGACCAACACAAATGCCTTCAGCTACCAAGTACACATGTAACTGGTCAGCCAGTTTCATAGGTACAAATTTGCTGACAGATTCCCTTGAAGCAGCGGGGGAGAAATGCGTTTACATTTGCCGGCAGCAGATTTATATTTTCACGGGGCCGTCTGCTGCCGGCAAGCAGTCATTTTTGGAGCAGCATTGAAGATGCAATCACCTGACAAATGAGAATGTTCTTGTTCATCCGGTGATCGGTGGCAGATTTACACAGTGCAGTTATTGAGTACGAGCATTTCTGTGTGAAAGGCCTAGATGAACCCCAATTCCATGTAACTGTAGAAGATTGGTGCTTTCTTTAATTATTATGTTCAAACTATTACTCTGAATTATCATTGTTCCAGTAACCTTGTGTCTAACATAACTACCTTTCACTTCCCTGTAACTTTATACATATAAACTGCTATTTTCAAAGTCCAATTACTAGATGTTATTACTACATCTACAAGAAGAGGTACTAAGATCAAAAGACTAATTAGTTACTTCCCATGCAATGGAAAAATCATATACAACATGTGAAACTGTCATATATAATAAAGATAGGATTTGTCTTACTGCATTGCTTCCCTCTAGTGGAATTTTTTTCACAGTAGGAAAATACATATTATTTTTTAAATGCACAACTGTATTTCTAACATTGATATTCATTATTATGACTGCTGTACTTGTTAAATCATTAACCCCTTCTACCCCAAGCCAGTTTTCACCTTCCTGCCTAAGCAATTTTTTTGCAAATCTGACATCTGTCACTTTATATGGTAATAACTTTGGAACACTTTTACTTATCCAAGCCATTCTGAGATTATTTTCTCATGACACATTGTACTTCATGATAGTGGTAAATTTGAGTCAATATATTTCACCTTTATTTATAAAATAATCCAAAATGTACCAACAATTTGGAGAAATTTGCAATTTTCAAAATGTCAGTTTCTCAGTTTTTAAAACAAATAGTGATACCTCAAAATTGTTATTACTTAACATTTTGAAAATGTCATTTTTTTTATTAGAAGTTAGAAGGCTTATAGTTAGAAGGCTTATCATTTCAGAAGCAATTCTTAACATTTTTAAGAACATTTCCAAAACCCACTTTTTAGGGACCAGTCACTTTGTGGGGCTTACATAATAGAATCCACCCATAGATGACCCCATTTTAGAAACTATTTTAGACTTATTCAATACTGATTTTACAAACTTTGTTAACCCTTTATGTGTTCTTCAAGAATTAAATGAAAATGGAGATACAATTTCAAAATGTAACTTTTTGGGCAGATTTTCCATTTTGATCATTTTTTTTCTGTAACAGCTAGGGTTAACAGCCAAACAACATTTTTAATCTATTACCCTGATTCAGTTTACAGACACACCCCACATGTTGTGGTAAACTGCTGTATGGGCACGCAGCAGGGCGCAGAAGGAAAGGAACGCCATATGGTTTTTGGAGGGCAGATTTTACTCGACTGACTTTTAGGTACCATGTCACATTTGATGACCCCTTGATGCACCCCTACAGTATAAACTCCCAAAAAAGTGACCCCATTTTGGAAACTATTGGATAAGGTGACAGTTTTGTTGGTACTATTTTGGGGTACATATAGTTTTTGATCACACTATATTAAGTTTTACGTGAGGCAAGCTAACCTAAAAATGGCTGTTATGGCAGTTTTATTTTTTGTTTATTTTACAGTGTTCACCTGACAGGTTAGATCTTGTGCTATTTTTATAGAGCAAGTTGTTACGGATGCAACAATATGACTGCTTTTGTTTTTTGTTTCAGTTTTACATAGTAAGAATTTTTGAAACAAAATCATGTTTTTGTTTCTCCATTTTCTGAAAGCCATATTTTTTACATTTTTCTGTCACTTGTCTTATGCAGGGGCTCGTTTTTTGCAGGAAGAGTTGATGTTTTTATTGGTACCATTTTTGGGCGCATATGACTTTTTGATCACTCAACATTACACTTTATGGGGTAAGGTGACAAAAGTTTTTATTTTATTTTTATAATGGCATTCACCTTAGGGGGTAGATTATGTGATCATTTTTTAGAGCAGGTTTTTCCGATATTTTCACATATAAACTTACCCTGGTCTGCATGTGAGTTAGTCCCCTACTAGTATAGTTGTTTTAACCTCTTTTCTCCCCTACAATCATGTGGATTCCTCTAATTTTAATGTGATTATGTTTTAATTGAATTTAACAAAGGAAACATATTTTTTCGGTGTACTCATTTTGATATGTGCTATAACACCTTTATTGTAGGGTTAGATGAATTTTTGGGTGTGCCTGATAATAGATCTGGTTGAGATAGGATTTATTAACAAAATAATATGATGCAGAAACCCATATGGCTGGTGCAAGCACATTTGCATATTTTTTACCATGCAGCATTGCCTCAAAAATAAGTCTCCATACACCGCTGTGTCTTTTTAATAAGAATCACTATCCTCTTGATCTGTATCATAGACTCAGAAAAAGCTGTGATATTTTCCACAGTACTAGCCAATATACAGTGAATTTTTTTTTTGTTCTAAATCTGAGAATTCATCTTCTGTCTGCTCCCCAGGACCTTACCAGAAGAGTAATAGGGGTCATTGACCCTAAAAATTATTGTTTTGCCTTTGTAGGCCTGATGTATATAAAAAGAAAAATGAAATAAAACTTGTCCAATTTTAAGATATCCTTAACCTATAACATTCTCAACTGCAAATTGTTCCATTAGGCTAAATTAAAATATCATAATTGATTTCATCATCCAAACTGAAAATGACACATTTTGTATATACCTGGTTTTAGTGTGCATCTTGAAGGCCAAATTACTCCTTTTCAACTTTCTCATCAAACATCCAATAATACAGGTTAAAGTTAAATTCTGCAAGAAAAAGAAACAATTTATTTTTTGCCTGAGCTAAACTAGATCTGTGACCCCAACACCTTAGGTTGGCCATACATATTAGACCGTTGACAGCCAAATGATGGGGGTAGTGTCTGCAGGCAAACATCTCTAGCATATATGATCTTTATTACAATTACTACTGATATACTGTAGTTCATATATATGGAGGTAATAGAGTCTAAAGCAAGCCTTATACTGTACATTAGACACATGTAGTTTGAGCCCCTTGATTGCTGTGGAACTTACTGGTCATATAATGTGTGTGGTGTCCAGACTCTCCCCAGTGGCAGTTGAATTTCACCAGCCAATAAGTTTCTTCTCTTGAAGATAAGCTGCTGCCAAAGAAATCTGGTAGTGGCTTTCTCCCCTCTCCCCTTTCTGATCTGAGCGACCTTTGTATGGGAATTGGGAGACATAGCTGTCAGCCAAGTGATCAATGTCTCATATGTATGGCTAACCTTAGTTGTGGCTACTTGGAAGTTTTACTTAAAGGCTTTCTCTAACCCTGATAACCCCTTTTCCTGTTTCAGAAGCTCCCATTAATCAGCATTTATTGCTTGGGAAAATTGTATGCAGCAGTGGCCACTATAGTGGAGCTCTAGTAAATATCCTCCACATACAAATTAAAAGTAATTCATGGAAAGCTGGGTCCAGAGCAGCTCTTTGTTAATGGTTCTCTCCTCTGACCTATAGAGAGAGGTCTCTAGCAGGGTATCCCTGCTTATTATGCTCTTATTGGACACATAGATTTTAAAGAGCATGATCAACCCTGTTAAACAAGCTGCTTCTATAGCTAATCTGTTCCACTGTGCAAGTGCCAAGTCACTGAGCACACGTTTAACGGACTTGAAGCTTCACAGAGCCACACTGTTCAATAGCTCTACTGCTGTACATATATGTCAATCAAATGGAAGGGGGGCATGCACAGAGCACAGGGGCATTATGTAAGTTGTGCACAAAGGACTCAGGCCAACCCTTTTGTGCTCAAAATTGTTCCTTGGCATAAATATTAAAACAAAGTCATTTCTTCTGCAGTATAACCTACAGGGGGAAAAAAGGCATAATTTTACTCAGCATGATCAACCCTACCAAGCAATATGCCTGGTTTATTAGCATGGATCATGCTGACAGATGCTTTTTAAGATTATGTTTGGAGTTTTGAATTGAAATAGAAATTCTAGTTATACATTAGTTTCAAAGATTATTTTTTTTTAAATGTCATTGCTACTGTGCTGGATTCATTATTACTATGCCAATTCACTATGCCTTAATTTTCAATGCTTTTTTCCTTACCTTTTTTGCTAGTTTGAATCATCATTCCCTATCATTATTGGCTAAGGAGAAATTTAGTAGTATCAGTTCTGAGCAGCGAGTAATTATTTTTTATAATATGTAAACTAAATTCACAATTAGACTAATTAACAGTATTTAAAGTGGCTGGAAATCACTGAGACAAAGCCTTAAAGCTGCTGATAAAGCAAGTAATTTTCTGGGAGAATTTATGTTGTTTCCTAATGGATACAGTGACATTTGTGATGTTTAAATACAATGTAATGCTAATTTGTACATTATCATAGCAGTAATGTTAATTTCATGTATCCAGTTCCTTTTTGTAAGCAATCTAGGACAAAAGTAATTCATTTTATAACTTTTTTTTATTATAAAATCAGCACATATAGTATTATTGTGCACCTGTATTCTGTGAATTGCCTCTATTCTTGCATTTTTGTTTGTATAATATGCTACACACTTTCTTCCTTATGCTTTCTCACCAGAAGTAATAGTATAGTGCTAAAATATGTCATCACTTGCTGATTGGTGGCGTTACAACTTCCAGCAAACCCACCTGTCCTCAGATTTATTTTAAAAAACATGCTTTATTTTCACCTTTTTAATTTGAAAGAGATTAATATTTTGGAGCTCTTGTGATTAATGGTATTAGTAGAGAATTTCTTTACTGGAGTGAGCAGTCTACAGTGCCTGGCTTGTCTCTGACTTCAGGGAGCATGGACTCACTGTGCCAACCAAGTGGTTAGAATTTGTTTTTCACCCTTTAATCTATATACAGGGATCTGGCCTCGCTACAGGAGAGCCACCAGGCTTATACCTTTGAAATAATCCTGGAGTGGTTGACTTCTGAGTCACTGGGGTCATAGACACTGGTGGAAAGCACAGAGAAATCAGGCACTACACGTAGTCAGGACTTCAAGTCACTTTGGTCCTATACACTGGTGGCAAGTACAGAGAGATTAGGCGATACACATAGTCAGAAAACAGTATTAGTTCAGGACAAGCAGAGTATGTGCAAATCAGTGAAATAGTCCAGAAGTCAAGGCAGGCGGCTCAGGGTCAGTACGATGAATAGCCATGGGTCAGATCAGGCGGCAGAGTCAGGATCCAAGTAGCACGGTTATTCCTCAGTGATAAAAATGCATGTTTTGCCTATTGCCTTTTTACCACCGAGGGAGGAACTAAGTTTTTTCCGAAACGCGTCTGGTGGCATTACCGCTTTGGACAGTGTAAATGAACATCCGTCCAGAACACAGCGCATGGTCGGAGAACCATCTGGCGTCCCGGTGAACTCAATGCACATGCGCAAATAGATGCTCAGTGAAGGAACGATACAATTCAGAACAACGTAACCAGATACCTGTGAGAGCAAAACAACGACAACCTATTGTGGATACGTAACAGTTATATCACACACCGGATAAGCAAACTGTGAGTTGAAAGTTTTACATTTATGGCCTTATATCTACAGAAACAAGCCATTTAATACGGGGCAGTGCATGGTTCATGTTACCATTGATATATACGAAGTACTACAGAGCATTATCCAACCTAACGAACTGTGTGGATGTGAATAAACTATCAAATAACAACTAAAACCATTAAACACCAGACGTGGAGCATAACAACTAATGAGGAAACTGTGTTTTATATTAAGCACATTTTTTATTCCTATTTTTACTTTTATATTGGAATGCATGCGTGAGCTCCGCATCAAAGGGACTTGGTTTATGAAATAGATTACATGAATTGTATTTTTATGTGTTTCTGAATTACGTGGTTTTGTGGAATCATGTTTTTATATAGGTGTATTTTCAATAAATTAGAATATAAAATTGTGTAATTATGTGCAAATTCATGTGAGCCAACATTGTTGTTTATTATTTGATTTGGTTTCACTGAGAGGTGGTCAGTGGGCTGTGCTCCAGTGAGCGTCCACTAATACATTTTGTGTTGTTGTAAAACCAAAAGGAATCTATTGCTCAGGCAAGGGATGGAACATTTAGCCCAGTATATATAGGAGGGCTGATTAGCTCATTAGTCAAACAGTTGAACACAGAGAAAAAAGGGAATTAACATTAGCAGTGCTACAGGAAGAGGTTCAATGAATAGATATAAATACTAATACACAGGGTGGATTTGATTTAAATGAAACTGATTTAAATCACTAGTCAGTAAGGTTTGATTTAAATCATAGTTTTCTACATAAAGACTAATTCTTGCTGGTATAACTTATAATATGCAAGTAGATGAAGATTTTTAGAATAACAACTGTTCATATTAGTTTGATTAGGTTGATTCTGTATTCATAGATTTGTAGAAGTTAGGATTAAGGTATTTTTCTCAACTTTGTTCATGTTATAAAAAAAAATCTGTGAAGAAGAGGCATGTGATCTCTGCTGAGTCAAATTCAGTTTTGAGAACTGCAAAAGTAAACCAAGCATCTGTGATAATATCTTGTAGGCAGAGAAACTGCCCAATAATCTTACGAAAACCTCTGGAAGAGCAAGACATTGTGAATGGATTAATTACATTAATTTACAAAAAAAAGTAACATATACAGCCTTATTCTACATAATTTAAAAACTAATCTTTATTTTATGATGGAATAACCTTTGGATGGTAATAGATTTTCCTCAAAAAGCATTTAAAAAAAAAAAAATCTGATTTTAATTTAAAAAAAATCCGATCATAGATTTTGATCCACCCTGCTAATACACACACAGAAAGAGATCTATCAGGCAGGCACACAGGAGTCTGACGACTGGCCCTGGGTCAAAGCTAGGCAAGTGATGCAGACCTGTGTCTTCCCTGGATAAGGGGGGGGGGGTGTAGCACTGCAAAATAAAGCCCCTTAAAACCCACCATAAAAACATTAAGGAGTTGAAATATTACTTATTACGTTATATAGGTAATGAGTATAAGTATAGTGAATTGTATCAAGCAAGGCTAAACAAACAGCAGTGCTCTGTATCAAACAGACATGTGTATAATGGATATACGGCTGTTGAACATTTGTGTAAAGTGATCATGAGGATTGTGTTCATGGAATGATCATCTCGGTAATTAGGAATTCGATTCTTGTCAGACAGGAATTCTCCACAATATGTAGAATTGCAGGCAGGTTCCTAATGCTACGCAATTAGACAGTAGTACTGTGTAACAGGAGAGAAAATCATAGCTACATTTTCTGCTCTTCTTTCCCTGCTAATGAGGAAGAGCTGCCATGTCCTCCCACACACTGTATAGTTTGCTAGCAGTTCTTTACCACCTCCTTGTCCTTTAGATCAGGGTACGTATATGGAATGTCTAAGTTTTATTAAGGACATTTTCAGCAAATATGTGTCATAAAGAGAGCCAGATTTCAGACCAAGAGGTATCATATAATCACAAACTACATATTGTTCCCGTGCTGGTTGGCATCCTGGTTAATGAAATGAAAAAGTGTACTTTCCTGTCACATCTTGCCTTTATTCATTTGAACGCAGATTTCTTCGTGCCCGCGTGTGATTCTTAACAATTCCTTTGAAAACAACGTATCCTAGAAACACGTGACTGGCGATCTCCTGTGCAGATTTTTAGTAGGCTTACTGGCCATGAGCTTCAAACCCGTTTTCAGCTTTTAAAGCGTTTCTGTGCAGCAGGGGCACACTTAAAGGGACCCACAGTTAATTGGAATCCCAACTGTGCCATCTGTCAATAATCAAACATCTTCAATTAGGTGACAATTTCATTGTGAGAAGTGGAAGACAGATGCCAAGAGGCAGATGATATTGGAAATATCATCACATACGGTCAAGCTATGCTTTCTTCTGCTTGCTTTTGAAAAAAGTTATTGATATGAAACAAATGTATTATTACAGTGTATCCAATAGGCTTTCATTTAGTAAATTGTATTCTAGCACTATCATGCTGCTCCATATGAGCATTGTAATGGCATTTTGTGTTTCTACTTACATTCATATGCTACTAGTTTAATGTTTAAAGGGGTTCTGCGGCTTGTTTAAACTGATGATCTATCCTCTGGATCGGATCAGCTGTTTGAGAAGGCAGCGGCGCTCCAGCAACACCCGCGGCCTTCTCACTGTTTACCGCAGGCCCAGTGACGTCACGACTAGTATCTACTGGCCTGGGCACGGCTAAGCTCCGTTCACTCGAATGGCCAGTTGATACTAGTCGTTATGTCACTGGGGCATCGGTAAACAGTGAGAAGGCCGCGGCGCTGCTGGAGCGCCGCTGCCTTCTCAAACAGCTAATCGGTGGGGGTCCGACCCCCGCTGGTCAGATAGATCATCAGTTTAAACAAACTGCAGAACCCCTTTAATCTGATCCAATAACCATATAGTTTATACTAATGTAATGATAATATCTCAAACTTTTATGGAAGATATTGGATTACAGATTTGTTTAGAAATTTGCTATCTTCAAGTACTCATGCATGGCACTGCAGGGACTCCGTATGCGGCTCTACCATACGTTATCAGGTGCCTATCTGGGAGATATGATCCCTCAGAAGCAATTCTTCTCCAGAACATATCTTCAAATTTGACACCCATATGAACCCCCGAGGCCCCATGTAACTCTGTGGGTGTCCTATATTATATGCAGACTACAGAGAGGGAAGTAATGATCACATATTACCCTAGATAAAGCTAGGGAAGAAAAAATTGAAATGCCTCTACAGTACATTCAGATCCATCCAAGGCCGCTTTCAGACAATCAGTATTTTCCATCCATATTTGTAAGCCAAAACCAGGAGTGTCTCCAAAACATGAAAGAGATACAAATCTTTCCATTATATGTCGTCTCTGTAGGTTACACTCCTGGTTTTGGCTTATAAATACTGATACAAAATAATGAACTTTGAAAGTGGCCTAAAGGAATAGATTTGGGTAATGGTATTATACTAGCAATATCATATTTGAGCAGATCACTTGAGCAAAGCACTTTTCATATTTTGCTTAATAAAGACCGGGCTATTTTGTAGTAGAAGCCAGTGTGTTATTTTTCTTTAAAAAAAAAAAAAAAAGACATAAAAATTTACCAAAAATCATTTAATTAAAATTAATAAGAAGGATTAAATAAAGCTGTTTTCAAACACTGACAAGCTCTTACAGGATAAAACACACTTTAATTGAAACTATTGTGCGAGGGGATTATACATTCGGAAATGCTGTGTCTGAAGATGGGGTAAATACTGGAAGGAATAAGAGACCTTTTTTTTCATAAAATTTCATGTTATTGTTCTTTGTCTGTTTGTGACCTTTTTTTATTTGATGGCTTGTTTAAAAAAAACTAATAAAATCTATAATTTTTTTAAAGAAAACATCAAATATTCTAAGAATAAAATTCTTTACAAATGTAGTTTACACAGCAGTATTAAACAAGATTTAGATGTAGATCATACAATAGCATTTCTAAATTTACTAAATGGCATATCAAGAGTTGTTGGTGAGCTACCTTTAAACGTTCTTTTTTCTTCATGAGAGCTTCAAAGAGTCTGTCACCGCATAATAACAGTACGCATTTATATAATTATTGTCTTAACATAGCAATTTAATGTATCTATGTGTGATCTGATTAGGGACATGAGGAGATACTCCGCTCATGCTATCTCATCCATTCTGTTTTTATTGGCTAAGCACTTTAAATTCTACTGCTCTTTTATCCACGGAGCAATTGTGATGAGAATTGTCACAAAGCCTTGTTTCTAGTTTTGGATGGTCCACAATTAATCCTAGAACTCCAATATGTATTGGATTGCTGTAATAAGTCAAAACTTCTGACTGGTTATGGTCTAACTGCCCTGGAGCTGCATATCTGGCTACTTACATGGTGCTGTGTTGCAGTTTCTGGAATAGTGGTTAAGCTGGATCTATTTTGTGAAGGGAAAAGAAGGGTTCCCAGAGGACAAACCTCCAAAATATATCATGAAAGTTTGTGGGAATACCTATTTAAATGGTAAAAATGTTGTAAAGTGAAATGATTTAGGCAAAAAAAAAAAAAAAAGCATAACACTTATGTCCATTTCAATAGCTTTTAAAACACAAGTTGTTGAACAGTTTAACCCCTTAAGGACCCTGAAATGTAAAATTTTTGCATTTTCGTTTTTCACTCCCCGCCTTCCCATAGTCCTAACTTTTAAATTTTTCCATTCACATAGCCTTTTGAGGGCTTATTTTTTAGGTGGACAAGTTGTACTTTCTAATGGCACCATTTATGGTTGGATACCATGTAGTAGGAAGCGGAAAAAAAATCCAAATGGGGTAGAATTAGGAAAAAAAAGCAATTCTGATAAAGGTTTTTTCAGTGATACCAATTTTAAGTGTGTGCGACTTTTTGATCACTTTTTATTAAAATATTATTGTGTAGTTGAAGTGCCAAAAAATGGCTAAATGGCTTTTTCCCCCACATTATGCGATTTGCCATATGCCATTAATATTGTTATATTTTAATTGTATGGGCATTTTCCCACGCGGCAATGCGCATAATGTTTATTTTTTTATTGTAAAGGGAGTGATTTGAACTTGTAAAAAATGTTTACTTTTTTGTTTAAGTCACCTTGGGTGACAATAACTGGCATTCATTAGATTGCCCATTGTGTTCATTGATGGCTAGTGGCCTGTATTGGTATATATAGCCTGCTTGAGGCTTTGGTGTATTTCAGCGATGTAACAGATTCCCCCATCTCAGTCGGGGAACGCTGTTACCAGAGCGGAAGTCGTCGACTTCCTCTTCCGGCTGATCAGATGCCGTGGTCACATTTGACCACGGAATCTGAAGGGTAAAAGGTATGCAATCAGTCTTATGGCTGATTGCATACATGTGCCGTGGTTCTCTGCTTATTAAAATATCTGAAGCCCCGCAGCTATGGCGCCCGCAGCACGCACAAGAGGGCACCATGTTTGCGGATCGGACTTAAGAGGTTAACATCTTAAAATGAAACAGTTGAAAGTAATTATGTGTAATTGTGTCCATTTTTAGTGATTTTTTTTTTCTCTTTAAGGATAATTGCTATAAAAAAAAATTACATGAAGTAATGATTTTGCAGCAGATGATCTATTCCAAGTATATTTTATTGTACGTTCCGAGATAAGACTGTGATAGTGTGGAAGTATGTACATTTTCTTCAAGGTGTTTTTTTTCATGTCTCTCAGCAGGAGTCTTGTAGCATGACTCGCATTTTATGTGAAATTGTGTTTCTTTTAAATAAAGGTAGACAACCAATATTTACAAAAATAAATAACTTTATGTACCTATAAAGTACATGGTGAGAAGTGCATGGAAAATAACATGTTTTATATTAAGAACCAACTCAACATTTTTCTTCTGAATGCTTTACCTTTACCTGATAACCCTCACCTTTTTAAGATGCAGTTCTTCCCAGGTCTTGTTATTTTGTGCATTTGGCTTGGTTGAAGTATGTGTTTATATTTAATTTGTACATTACTCTGTGTTTCTTCAGCTTCTTAGAAATACATGACTGCTTTTAATCTGAGTAATTTTGGCTTTCACAAGGTTGTCTCCTAACTTCTCCAGACTTCTGAAAGGTAAATGTGCTATAGGCTTTAGGCTTAGTTCACAGTTGCTTTGGTAATCCGTTAGTCTGATCCGATACCGAACAATTGGACAAGTGGAGTTCAACATGGCTAACACTTTCTTCTCACAGCACCTGCCAAGATTATCTGGCTTATTCCACTCTCCTAAGAGTAGTACTTGGCCTGAGCATATTTTTGGGAGCACATAGCTGCCTCAAATATACAGTTGACTTCATTATGCAGCAATGGATCAACCATCCCCATATAACTGCAAAGTAATGTGCGGTCTTACTTGGCAAAAACCTCTAAAATACAACCTTTATTTAATAATATTAAAATAAATAACCGCCACATAAATCAATAAATCAAAAAATAAATAAATGCCCACAAACAAATAGTGTAGCTAGATACCACAAGAAAGATATTGAGGAAATTTCTAGGTAAGTGTATATAAGTATTTGCTATACACAAAACAGCGCTAAAAACTAAGACTTTAATCGATATGCATTAAAAAAGGGAAAGGAACTCATGAATCCCTTGGACAAAACTTATAAGTGGCAAACACATGTAATGACACACTGAGGACTATAGTATATGAGTCTTGAATATCAAGGGTGTAAATTGTGTGTTTAAAACATCACCACCCCCCTGTTATTGCCACAGGTGGAGTGTATTGGCTATATAATGTTTCTGAGCTGTGAGTCCGGCGTGTGTCAAATTTGCACCCCATATACGGCCCCAACAAGCTAGAAAGTAAGAAGCCAAATTACAATAAGAGACCATTTCACTGCAGAGCCAACATTGACCCCTTTGTTTCTGGGGAAAGCACAGACAGGTTTATGAATGAGTACACCTAAGGCTCAGTGCTAGAAGTGACTGGGCCCCACAGCAAATTTTTGTATCCCCCCCCCGTGCTTCGCAACTCCCTCCTAGTCACAATCTAGACCAGACCAGGCTGCCACGCCATCCTTTTCCTATATACTATATATATACAGTGGATATAAAAAGACTACACACCCCTGTTAAAATGTCAGGTTTCTGTGATGTAAAAAAAAATGAGACAAATATAAATAATTTCAGAACTTTTTCCACCTTTAATGTGGCTTATATACTGTACCACTCAATTGAAAAACAAACTGAAATCTTTTAGGTGGAGGGAAGAAAAAAAAACTAAAACTAAAATAATGTGGTTTCATACCCTCTTATAACTAGGGATGTAGCTGTGTTCAGAATTAAGCAATCACATTTAAAATCATGTTTAATAGGAGTCAGCATACCCCTGCCATCATTTAAAGTGCCTCTGATTAACCCAAATAAAGTTCAACTGCTCTAGTTGGTCTTTCCTAAAATTTTCTTAGTTGCATCCCACAGTAAAAGCCATGGTCCACAGAGAGCTTCCAAAGCATCAGAGCATCAGCATTGTTAAAAGGTATCAGTCAGGAGAAGGGTGCAAAATAATTTCCAATGCATTAGATATACCATGAAACACAGTCAAGACAGTCATCATCAAGTGGAGAAAGTGATATTACCAAGAACTGGACGTCCCTCCAAAATTGATAAAAAGACGAGAAGAAAACTGGTCTGGGAGGCTACCAAGAGGCCTACAGCAACATTAAAGGAGCTGTAGGAATATCTGGCAAGTACTGGCTGTGTGGTACATGTGACAACAATCTCCCGTATTCTTCATATGTCTGGGCTATTGGGTAGAGTGGCTAGACGAAAGGCTTTTCTTATGAAGAAAAACATCCAAGCCAGGCTACATTTTGCAAAAACACATCTGAAGTCTCCCAAAAGCATGTGGGAAAAGGTGTTATGGTCTTCTGAAACCAAGGTTTAACTTTTTGGCCATAGTTCTAAAAGATATGTTTGGCGCAAAAACAACACTGCACATCACCAAAAGAACACCAATACCTACAGTGAAGCATGGTGGTGGCAACATCATGCTTTGGGGCTGTTTTTCTTCAGCTGGAACTGGGGTCTTAGTTAAGCTAGAGGGAATTATGAACAGTTCCAAATACCAGTCAATATTGGCACACAACCTTCAGACTTCTGCTAAAAAGCTAAACATGAAGAGGAACTTCGTCTTTCAGCATGACAACGACCCAAAGCATATATCCAAATCAACAAAGGAATGGCTTCACCAGAAGAAGATTAAAGTTTTGGACTGGCCCAGCCAGAACCCAGACCTGAATCCGATTGAAAATCTGTGTCGTGATCTGAAGAGCGCTGTGCACAGGAGATGCCCTCTTCCCTCTATCTAAAGGATTTCAGTTTGGTTTTCAATTGAGTTTTACAGTTTATAGCTCACATTAAAGGTAGAAAAAGTTCTGAAATAATTTATCTTTGTCTCATTTTTTTTCTCATCACAGATACCTGACATTTTAACAGGGGTGTATAGACTTTTTATATCCACTGTACATGTTGATTGGTTGGTTAAGAATATTTGTGCCCGATACAATAGGCCTACCTTTTAGCAAGTGTAGGCCCTTGTGCACCTTCGGCAAACTATAGAAGCAAGCCATCTGAGGATGTCTAGATATGAATGCATCCAGTTCCGTCTTGCTGATTAAATGGGCTTTAAGGGCTGAGCTCAGGATCTGCTTCAGCTCTTTAGAGTACTGTCCAGTTGAATTAGAGGAGAGGACGTCATAACAATCCTTATTACTGAGAATGTCAATACACACCTTGACGTACACTTCCTGATCCAACACGACAATATTGCCCCCTTTATCGGCAGCCTTAATGAATATGGTATCATCACTCTCCAAGGCTAGAGGACCCTCAAGCTTCTGCTTGGTAAGATTGTCAGTACCCCATTTGTGTCCATCTAGTTGAACTAGTTCGTCAGTAACTACCCTTAAGAAAACATCCAGAAGGGTTGTCTCGTTGATAGAGGGATCTAAATGGGAGCGCTGCCTCATAGATGTAAAGGGACCTTCCCTGGGTTGCCTTTCTCCCTCATTAAGGAGGTCTGCAAGGTTGCTTACATCCTCTAGATCAGCCAGGTCAATGCCCATTGTCTCACATTCACGTTTATCTTGGTGGACACATTTTTTTTTCTGAGTCTGCTTATATAGCACCTACCAGTAGCCATTTGGCTCCAGGAGAAGTATATAGTGGGCTCAGCATGCATGTTGGTACTTGCATCCCTGGAACCGATGAAAGCTGTAATGGCACCGGACCCGGTTAAAAGCAGAGTGTGCTTGGCGTGCATGCTGTACCTACACTCCCTGGACTTTGTGTGGCTGTCATGGCCCATAACAGGTGGGAACTAGTGTTAGGGACAACTCATGAAGGCGACTTTGACGTGGTAAGTGGCTTATTACGCTTTGGCCAAAATTTACACCAATGCCTTATTCAACATCCAGCATAAAGGCAGGGCAGAGTGCTGGTTGCAGAGTGCGATTGCATTTGTGTTTTTGCGTACATATTTATTGATCCCTTCTCTCCCGCAAAAGATACGTCAACAGGGGAGGGCCCTGGCCTAAAAAATTCTATAGGTCACCTACAGAAGTGGTAGGTCAATCAGAGATAGACTCGTACATTTTGACTATAAAAAACCTCCAAGAAATAGAACGTGGCTCAACCAAAAACCACCAGGGACATTTAAGTGTGGTAGCGATTGTATTTGCTGTCCCCTTATTCTCAAATCAGCCTCCTTTAAAAGTGTCTCGACAGGGAGGAGCTATCAGATGTGTGATTTCACTAATTGTAAAACTCAGGGAGTGGTTTATCCTTGTACCTGTGAATGTCCCCTAAATTATGTTGGTAAGACAAAATGGGAACTGAGATGTAGAGTAGGAGATCACATTGGAGACATTAACCAACACACCATGTTTTGGAATATCACAATGGAGACTATAGGTCACTCAAATTTCAAGTGATTGAAGTAATTCAGAAATCACCCAGAAGTGGGGACTGGAATAGGAGGATTCTTTATTAGGAGGCACAGTGGATTCACCACCTCAAAACGGTGGCCCGCTCGGCCTCTATGAACAGATCTCCTTTGCCTGTTTTCTCTGAGAACCCTCCCTCTGCTTAGCTCATATTTATCTATCTATATTCCTTATTTCTGTCCCTTTTTGTCACGATCATATTGGTGTTTGACTGTGACGCGGTTGCTATGCAGACTGGTTGCCGGCAGTTTGCATGTGCTCTTCCCTTTTAAGGTTTGCCTCCCTGGTGTTTTGTGAGCAAGGGGTTAATATTCATGCTAGTAGGGATTAAGATGTTTCCTGGGTTTGGCCACAGGCTTGATACCTGTGGCTTGCTGGCTGGGGGCAGTTGTACTACAGCCTTGCTTGATGTTGGAGCTTTGCTCCTTGCCTGGTTGTTTCTGCCCAGTCCTTGAGGGGCACCTTATGGAACATAAATTGTCCTCCCTTATGTACACTCCATGTACCTTTACCCTCACTTGTATGCGTGGTATGGGTATATGTTCTGGGTGTGTGAAGCGTTACATGTCTGGGCTGTTGTTGGTGTTTGCCCTGCATGTATGCTTTACGTCACCCGGTATGTTGATATCTTCGGAAGGGGGCTGGTTTCAAGGAGGGGGGCTGTAATAGGGCAGTCAATGGAGGTTCGAGCGAAGTGCGCCGACCGGCGCATGCACACTTCGCTAAACGAGGCCGCTGCCAGTAGTCCAGTGCGCACGCGCAGGATTTGGATGAAGCGAGCGGTGTTTAGAGAGGCAGTGATGACGTGAGGTAGGCATATCTAAAGAAAGGGAGGGCGGCGATTTCAGCATTGAAGGTGGCGCTGGGCACCTAAACGAGATGGATGCAGCCGGGCACCTTTCCCCATGAGACGTCCCCTTGGACACATTTCGAAGTGATTCACAGGTGATATAAACCTCCTTTTTATGAATATAGAGCCATGGGGCATTTGATAAACTCACTTTAGGATTCAGTGTTTTACAAGAGACATCGCCATATGTTTAGCTTATAGGACCAATTTCTCATGACAGAATCCCTTTAAGAGTCAGCTCATACAGTTAGGAGAACAGGGCCAGATTTAGGGATGCTATAGGAGGTGACCAGCTCCCTTTTCTTGGCAGCCTGGTCTAGCTGCTACCCCTATCCCTTTTACATTGTACGGTTGGGGTTTCCCCCACTCCCCAGCGTGGCACTTTTTCATTTGTTTCTGTACATATTGATCACCTGCCTCATATGGGTCCATTAATGGTCATTTTTTTACACATGTATCAGATTGGGGGTCCCTGTGAATGGCATCTTATATATATATTCGTTGGATTTGTTGTAATGTCCCCCTTTTTTTCCTCCCCCTCCTTTTTATTATCTTTCAATATGGCAGCCCCACTAACTGCATAAGCTAAGTACCCCTCCCCCCCTCCCCCCAATTTTCTTGGTTTTGGACATGCTTGTGTCTCATCAGCTCTATTATGCATTCCATAGACCGGAAGTCCCTCTGGCCGGGGTACTCCCCTTCATTTTTGATTTGGCGCTACCTTCATATACAGTAGTGTCCCACCAGAGTACAATATTATTAGCCCCAAACTGTATTTATGGCCCCCTCTTCAGCTAGCATATGTGTGGTCTATTAGCGCTATAATGCGCTCCACCGACCGGAAGTTCCGCCCCGCCAATGCATTCCACCGGCCGGAAGTTAATCTTCATGGATGGAAAATCCTGAGTCCTACAGCCTACACTTCTATTCCTACTGCATTGTACAGCTGTGATCACGTACACTGCTAGCGCACATCTAATACTATCATATTAATCTAAATTCATCCTCTATGTACCCTTGGAACGCATATTGCATTCCACTGAACAGGAAGTTGGGAGGGGCTACAGCCTATACTGGATCCGACTTAGTGAGGCATTAGAGAGGTGTGCGCCATCTACAAACATCACTTATTTATTTAGGTATATACATGGGGTACTTCCCATTAATCTTTGCACCTACATTATCCTGGTTGCCATTACCATCTCTTGTCTGCTGCCTAATTTCATCCTCTGATGAACCGATGACTATCTTCAGCGGGGAAACGCGTTGGGACCTACAGTGACAGATCTTCCAAGGGATTTCTAGGGTAGCCACTGGGTTTAGCCACCGATAAGTGGGGTCGCCCCTTTCGGGGCGGGTGCTCCGCTTTGAGACAGGGATAGCCTGAAAGGGACACCCAGGGATAGATCACACCCCAACAGTATATCTTGCGGCCCTAAAACCCTGGTGAGTGCCCTACGTTCCAGATTTACCACAGGAACAGTGAGTAATTGCATTATGCTGCCTCTCTGTTTTGTGTATAGCAAATACTTATATACACTTACCTATACATTTCCTCAATTTCTTTCTTATGGTATCTAGCTACACTATTTGTTTGTTGGCATTTATTTATTTTTTGATTTATGTGGGGTTATTTATTTTAATATTATTAAATAAAGGTTATATTTTAGAGGTTTTTGCCAAGACAGTTACTGATTCCTCTGTAAAAATATTTTCTTCTGTGAGCTGCAATGTAATGCGCATTTACTTTTCTAAAAGTTGGGGAAACAAGGCATCAGCCAGGGTCATAATAACTAGCAATCAGCTGAATCAGAATCCCCAGAGGGGCCCCCAGAGGAAGCAAGGCGAAACGTACTTCAGGGTTTTTCCGTTCCCCCCTCCTCCCCCCACAACTCCTGGTCTGTATGTCTCATTTATTCCAGTGCTCCTTAACTTTTTTCCTTTAATGCCCTCTGGTTTTATTTTACCTAGGGAGGCTATCTAGATCTTTGGATTTGGTCTGATTATTTTCCTGTTATTTATTGATACTTATGACAATATGATAAAGCATTCGGGAATGGATTTGAACACTACTTTGTAGTTAACATGGCACTGGTGTTGGTGAGTGACTCAGCTCATATCTTTGTATTATTGATTGAATATTCAATACTACTAGCCATATATTTTTAAGTGAGAGAGACTAATACTTGCGGACCTAGAGCTCGGTGGGGCTATCATTATCACAGCATTGATCTGCACTGCTTTTTACTTATTATTCTTTATATTTATGTATTGCATGTCCTTTTGGATACTTGATGCCTTCTACATGTGTGTTTTTTTAGTTTGGTCTTATAGTTATGTTCGCACACATGATTTTTTTATGTCATGGTTGCTTTTGTTTGGTTTTCTACTTTTTTGAAAAGAGAGCCATTTTGTATGCTTTTCATGCATACACTGAGCATATTTTGGCCTCAGCGACATTCCCTTGCTATTGTATTTACCTTAGTTGGTAAAGTCATTACAAGAGCTTTCTTTCCTTCACGTTGCAGTTACATAGGAGACGTCCATTCTACTAGTAAACCACTCAATCACTGATATCTTAAGTGCCTTGTCAGCTGTACATGTTGGGGCTTATAGAGAGAAGTATACTGTAACGATATGTATTCCTCATAGGTTCTTGTGCTAATGCCAGGCTGCCCGGGTTCTAAGAAGAACAAGATAAACACTAATGGAGCTATAAACTTCTTTGAGTAAATATTCTCCCCTGGCTATGCTGTAATCCACTACAGATATTGCCTGGTGTGCAAATCCTTGCTGTCATTAGTTCATAAAACAAATGACTTCTGGGCAGCCATGTGGGTCTAAAAAGGGGTTCATGGTGCTACTAGCCAGAGAGTAGAATGTTTATGAAAAATGGGTGACAGTATGAAAAGGTTGTAATTTTTATTTATTGCCATATAATAACAATTCTGATCTTTATTATCATATTTCACCAGCATATTCCACCGTGCTGTAGATGAACAGGTTTGAAAACAAATGACTAATCAATAAAACAAAGAGAGAGGTCTAAATGGAATTGGAGGAAAATCACACACAATAGGTACATACTGCTAAAATGCTTGGAGGGGATTAAGTATTATTAATGTGCACTCATCAATTTTCAATTTGATATTAACTCCCTGCCACACACCACTTGATGTAATTGTGATCAAGGATACAGTGGTTGTACCCAGACTAGCAAGTGCAGGGTTGCTACTTTGTTCTCTAATGATGAAGATCAGGGAGACCATAGTTTGGCTCTTAAGGGTCCGTGAAAGTCTGATGAGTTGGTTAGGGGTCCTAGCATTTGTACATTCACTAGAATAATATGGCATAGTAACTTCTGCTTCCGCTAACTTGTGACAAAAAATAAAAAATTCTAGGAACTCGCCGTGCCCCTCACGGAATACCTTGGGGTGTCTTCTTTCCAAAATGGGGTCACTTGTGGCGTAGTTATACTGCCCTGGCAATTTAGGGGCCCAAATGTGTGAGAAGTACCTTGCAATCAAAATGTGTAAAAAATGCCCTGCAAAATCCGAAAGGTGCACTTTGGAATATGTGCCCCTTTGCCCACCTTGGCAGCAAAAAAGTGTGACACATCTGGTATCGCCGTACTCAGGAGAAGTTGGGGAATGTGTTTTGGGGTGTCATTTTACATATACCCATGCTGGGTGAGAAAAATATCTTGGTCAAATGCCAACTTTGTATAAAAAAATGGGAAAAGTTGTCGTTTGCCAAGATATTTCTCTCACCCAGCATGGGTATATGTAAAATGACACCCCAAAACACATTCCCCAACTTCTCCTGAGTACGGCGATACCAGATGTGTCACACTTTTTTGCAGCCTAGATGCGCAAAGGGGCCCAAATTCCTTTTAGGAGGGCATTTTTAGACATTTGGATCCCAGACTTCTTCTCACGCTTTAGGGCCCCTAAAAAGCCAGGGCAGTATAAATACCCCACATGTGACCCCACTTTGGAAAGAAGACACCCCAAGGTATCCAATGAGGGGCCTGGCAAGTTCCTAGAATTTTTTTTTTTTCGCATAAGTTAGCGGAAATTGATTTTTTTTTGTTTTTTCTCACAAAGTCTCACTTTCCGCTAACTTAGGACAAAAATTTCAATCTTTCATGGACTCAATATGCCCCTCAGCAAATACCTTGGGGTGTCTTCTTTCCAAAATGGGGTCAGTTGTGGGGTGTTTGTACTGCCCTGGCATTTGAGGGTCTCCGCAATCATTACATGTATGGCCAGCATTAGGAGTTTCTGCTATTCTCCTTATATTGAGCATACAGGTAATGAGATTTTTTTTTCCGTTCAGCTTCTGGGCTGAAAGAAAAAAAATGAACGGCACAGATTTCTTCATTCGCATCGATCAATGTGGATGAAAAAATCTCTGCCAAAAAAAAAAAATGGAGGGGAAAGGCGTCTGCCAGGACATAGGAGCTCCGCCCTACATCCATACCCACTTAGCTCGTATGCCCTGGCAAACCAGATTTCTCCATTCGCATCAATCGATGTGGATGAATAAATCATTGCCGGGATTTTTTTTTTTATATATATATATATATACAAAATGCTTGCCAAAGCATAGGAACGCCGCCTCCTCCTCAGCTCGTATGCTTCGGCAAACGTATCTGTCACTGCAGAGGAGAAAATCCCGTCTTGCAGCGCCGCATACACCGACTTGCGTGTAATCTGACAGCAGCGCAATGCTTCTGTCAGAATGCACATCGGTGCTGCAGCTAGTTCATCGGTTGGTCCACCTGGAAGGTAAAAAGACAAAAAAAAAAAAAAAGAAAAAACCAGGCCACAACGCAATAATTTTATTAACTTTGGAACAGAACATGTAACTTTAACTTTTGGAACTAAACATTAACCTGTTTGCTTACCTGTTTTTTTTTTTTTTTTTTTTTTTTTTTTTACCTTTATAGAACAAACCTCTCCTCCCCCATGGGTCAATGTGCAAAGCGCAAATCGCCCAAAGATGTGGCGAAGTGCGTTATGCACTTTGTCCCATGTGAAAGGAGACGTTTGCAGCAGCTGTGTGAGTGTATGGGCCCTAATAGCCCTGTGTGCCTATCCTGGTGAGATGTGATCCCTATGCTAGGTGTACCTGTGTGTGGTACTTTCGGAAACAATCCCCTAAGCATAGGGCAGGGTGGTCAGGACAGTCAGGACAGAAATACCGGGTGTCACGCCTTATTCCACTCCTGCTACAGACACGACATCTTTTTCGGGGTGACGGTTGGGTTGAGGTACCAGCAACGACATTGGGGAAATGTCGCTCGTGTAGACGGCTAACTACACTGGTGGATGGGGCCACGGAACCTTCTGGATACAGGAGGTTCTCAATGATCTCTTCCTGAAATTTGAGGAAGGATCCAGTTCTCCCAGCCTTACTGTAGAGAACAAAACTATTATACAGCGCCAATTGAATCAAATATACAGACACCTTCTTATACCAGCGTCTGGTTCTGCGGGAAACTAAATACGGAGACAACATCTGGTCATTGAAGTCGACCCCTCCCATGTGGAGGTTATAGTCGTGGACTGAGAGGGGCTTTTCAATGACACGGGTTGCTCGCTCAATTTGTATTGTCGTGTCTGCGTGAATGGAGGAGAGCATGTAAACGTCACGCTTGTCTCTCCATTTCACCGCGAGCAGTTCTTCGTTACACAGTGCGGCCCTCTGCCCCCTTGCAAGACGGGTGCTAACGAGCCGTTGGGGGAAGCCCGCGCGACTAGTTCGCGCGGTACCACAGGCGCCAATCCGTTCTAGAAACAAATGCCTAAAGAGGGCCACACTTGTGTAAAAATTGTCCACATAAAGATGGTACCCCTTGCCGAATAAGGGTGACACCAAGTCCCAAACTATCTTCCCACTGCTCCCCAGGTAGTCAGGGCAACCGACCGGCTCCAGGGTCTGATCTTTTCCCTCATAGACACGAAATTTGTGGGTATAGCCTGTGGCCCTTTCACAGAGCTTATACAATTTGACCCCATACCGGGCGCGCTTGCTTGGGATGTATTGCTTGAAGCCAAGGCGCCCGGTAAAATGTATTAGGGACTCGTCTACGCAGATGTTTTGCTCAGGGGTATACAAATCTGCAAATTTCTGGTTGAAATGGTCTATGAGGGGCCGAATTTTGTGGAGCCGGTCAAAAGCAGGGTGGCCTCTGGGACGGGAGGCGGTGTTGTCACTAAAGTGCAAGAAACGCAGGATGGTCTCAAATCGTGTCCTGGACATTGCACCAGAGAACATGGGCATGTGATGAATTGGGTTCGTGGACCAATATGACCGCAATTCATGTTTTTTTTGTCAGGCCCATGTTGAGGAGGAGGCCCAGAAAAGTTTTAAATTTGGAAACTTGGACTGGTTTCCACCGGAAAGGCTGGGCATAAAAGCTTCCCGGGTTAGCGGTTATAAATTGTGTGGCATACCGGTTTGTCTCTGCCACGACTATGTCTAAGAGCTCCGCAGTCAAGAACAGCTCAAAAAATCCCAGGGCCGAACCGATCTGAGCCGTCTCAACCCGAACTCCAGACTGGGCGGTGAAAGGGGGAACTACAGGTGCGGCTGAAGTTGGGGGCTGCCAATCAGGGTTTGCCAGCACCTCTGGGATTCTAGGGGCTCTACGGGCACGTCTTTGCGGTGGCTGCGACGGGGTCACTACTGCTCGTGCCACCGTACCAGCTTCAACTGCCCTTCTGGTGCTCGCTACTTCACCAGGTTGTACGGCAGTGCTGGTACTAGGTCCAGGATGGGCTGGTCTGCTGGTGTATGCCTCACCACGTAATCCGGCAGCACCAGCCCCACTCTGATGCTCTTGAAGCGGATCCTGCGCAACCTGCGGTCTAGCAACACGGGGCCGGGTACGCCTGGTTCTATCAGGGACCTCAGCCTCCTCGTCCGAACTTTGGGTCAGAGAGCCGCTGCTTTCTACAGGTTCGTATTCTGACCCGCTGGATTCATCAGATGAGGGTTCCCACTCCTCATCCGACTGGGTCAGAAGCCTGTAGGCCTCTTCAGAGGAATACCCCCTGTTTGACATGTGGGCAACTAAATTTAGGGGTATTCCCTGAGACTACCCAGGTAAAAAAAGCAAGCCTGTCTTACAAAGGGGAGGCTAGCGAAGTACCGGAGGCCGCTGCGGTTGATAAAAAATATCAAAAGTGATTTTTTTATCGCCGCAGTGCGTGTAAAGTGGATGTGCAGCGATCAAAAAAAAATTTTTTTTTGTCACTGCGGTGGGGCGGGTGTGGGCGAACGCACGTGTGGGCGACCGATCAGGCCTGATCGGGCAAACACTGCGTTTTGGGTGGAGGGCGAACCTAAAGTGACACTAATACAGTTATAGATCTGACCGTGATCAGTTTTGATCACTTCCAGATACTATAAAAGTACAAATGCTGATTAGCGATACGCTAATCAGCGAATAACGGACTGCGGTGCGGTGGGCTGGGCGCTAACTGATCCCTAACTACCTAACCAAGGGACCTAAACTATACCTAAAACCTAACGGTCAATAACAGTGAAAAAAAAAAAGTGACAGTTTGCACTGATCACTTTTTTTCCTTTCACTAGTGATTGACAGGGGCTAGAAGGGGTGATCAAAGGGTTAATAGGGGTTCAGGGGGGTGATCTGGGGCTAAGTATGTACTGTTGGTGTACTCACTGTGAAGCCTGCTCCTCTGCTGGATCCAACCGACGAAAAGAACCAGCAGAGGAGCAGGCAGCCATATAACAGATCATATTTACAAATATGATCTGCTATACGGCTCTGTGATTGGCTTTTTTGAAAATCAGCAACCTGCCAGCCAATGATCGCTGGCTGGCAGGTCCTGACGAAATACTCCTCTATGAAATGCCGGCCCGCGATGCGCATGTGCGGGCCGGCTGCGGCGAAATCTCGCGTCTCGCGAGATGACGCGCCGATGCGTCCAGGAGGAGAAAAGCAACCACCTTCCGGACGCATCGGCGCGTTAGGCGGTCCGGAGGTGGTTAAAGAAACTGAATTAAGAAACTAATCCTAAAGGCCCTATAAATTACAGCAGTGTATTCTGTATTTAGAAAAAAAAAAAACCTTTGGACTGTGGGAGGACGCTGGAGTACCTGGGGGAAACCCACACAAACACAAGGAGAACATATGCGGACAGTATAATACCTACAGCTACTGTACTGTACATGTTATGTGCCATAGACATGAAAACTTAATTTGACTTCATTTGACACAAATCGCTATATATCGGACGTATGTCCTTTTAAATCTAAGAATAGTTTCTTTAGCCCATTTAGTAGTCCAGGACAATGAATATACCGCAGTGTATGAAGGTGTAGAATCTTTGCACTTGAATGCATTTCTCAGCAGGAAGATGCCCCTCGTGACATAAATCCCATTTTATGTGAGATTGATTTTTCTGTTGAGTAGATCTCGGTATTCATTGCTTCCAAAAGGTAAAGGACAATGTTTTATTTAATGGTATATCAAAAATGCATTAGAAGTTGTCAGATTGCACTGCTAATCATAAGAATGATTTACGTTTGATCAAATTATAGACTCCTTTCATTCATTTGGGACTGACTAAAAGCCCCCAAATTCTATTGCGTTTATGTATTAAACTAATATTTCCCCTAATTGTTGTGCATGTGGCAAACCTAATTTTCGTAATGTGAGGTGATCTGTAAGATGAAAACTGCACATAAGATTGGGTAAACAAGTTAAGTGGATTTCAACAGTGCCTTCTATCCTTCATTTTGATGGATGCACATCTGACAGTCCAAAACTGGAGCACGACTTTTAGTAAAGGTTTCTTTAAAGATACTTTTGTTTCAAGAATGTTCTTAAGTCATAACACATAAATATACATATATTTGTTTTCCCTAAATCATAGTTTTTATTGGCTATGTGAAGGATTAAGAATGTGCTGTGATAATAATACTGTAACAAGGGTTAAATGAGTAGAACATCTGGAGATGTCTCCACAAAGAGGCTGTTGCAGGTCTAGATAATGACCTCATGTTTTACATCAGTGCTGATTAAAGGTCTTTCTCCCAAATAAATTCCCAATTTTGAGCACTTACTGTACAGATTAAGGAAACTGATAAATGTTTTTGAGTGCCTGCTTAAAAGTGACTACCTGAAGAAGAGTGCAGGATCGTGATAGAGAGAAATGTGTTGTGTTATAAGTGCTCTGTGTCTAGTGCATTTATTATCTGTTCAGCAACTCTATGTGGTGAGTAGAGATTAGCAAATTGCAGAAAATTAGATTTGGGTTCAATTAGGCCAAATTGGTTTATGTATTTGATTCAGGTCCCAATTAATTCTAACCAAATCTCAAAATTTGTGTATGAAACTCTGTGGTCTCCTAGGACTCATACTGTATTTCTCGTCTCTCTCACTTCTTAAACTGTTTTACAATACATAATTTTTCTCTCTTTCTTTTCTTTCTCTCTTCAAAATTCAACCAAATCGAATCACCAAAATCTCAGTTTCCGACCCACCTTGAATTTTTTTATTTTTTTGGGTTCAATCCATTTCCTTTAGAATCGATTTGCTCTAGTAATGGTCATCTCTTATTACTGTGCTTGCACTATAATTGTGGCCTAATACGCTGAAATGGGTGCTGTAATGTGGTAAATCTTCATTCTGGCACCAATCTGCAATGAATATTACTCACAGTTCTGGTTTAGTAATGTCGTCTCTAGGTCTGGACATTAGAAGAACACAGTTTTGTAATGAAAATCAGGGGTGGTTTCAAATGTGTATTCAAGATCATTGAGCAACCCTTTCTCTTCACTGTTTACTTGCTTGCCATCAACATTGCAGTGATGAGCAGGAGTAATTACATCTGTCCCATTCACTTGCAGTTGTAATTGCACTGGTCCGCTGCTGCAATGTCGACTTGAATGGGATGGAACAGATGTAATTACACTGCTCCGCCATTGTAATGTCGACAGATAAACAGTTGATCGTCGAAAGTCAGCCCCCTGCTGATCTGATATTGACGACCTTTCCCGAGGATAGGTCATCTATATGGGAAAACCTGAGAACCTCTCTAAGTGGCAACAGTTTAGAATCACATTTCAGTTATATGGTTATGTTATGTTGCTAATGGCAAGTTTTATGGTCACATATTTTACTATGACCATTTTGAGTGACTGAGTTGTGTAGCCAGAGTACCTTTAGGGGATAATATTAGAGTGTTTGTGTGCAGATACAATGATGTTTTATTTGTTATGGCGTTCTTTATAGGTGTTTGCGGGACTCCTGCCGCCCATGCTTGATTCTGTTATCACTCAAGCAGTTTATAGCTATTGAGCTGTGCTAGTTTATGGGTTTTATTTTATCATTTTTTTAATTGTGTTTGAACTTGCAATAACTGTAGAACTTTGGACCATGTACTACGGTAGTTCATTGTGACGGATACTTAAATGGACCGGTGTGGGAAACATGAATAGCTAAAGTAGTCAATACTGGAAGCATAATTGTTACTTTTGTACTAGACACTAGCTATCTTTATCTATCTGTCTATGATTTCTAGATCAATGCAGATACTGACCTGCAGAAAAAAGTCTTATAAAACACTTCTACATTTTCTTAAGACACATCCAGGTGACACCTGTGTTGTGCTGTCTGCTGGAAAAATAAAATCCCATAAGCCTCTGTCATTATTAATAGCTCAACGGCCAGCATGAAGTTATTTGTATTTAAAAGAGGCGTATGAGAAAGGCAGTGAAGAGAGAAATTGTTCCCAGACAGTAGAAGTAAATGGACATTAGAGAACTGTAAAACACATCAGATAATGCGAGAAGTAAACAGCTATACATAGAGCAAGTTTTTATTAATGCATCCAGTATTTGGACTAGAGGTGAGCAAATTTCTTAAAATTTATTTTGGGTCTGATTCAAATGAATTGGTTGGAAGTTTCCTTTTGAGTACAAATAAATTTGACCTGATTCTAAAGTGCTCAGATTGCCCTGAAAAGTTGTGTCTGATACTCTGGCGTCTCCCAAGACTATATGCAACTACTTTAAAGCTTTTTAAGGCCAAAACAACATTAGTAAGCTTAAAGTGACAATGACATATATGGCTATGGGTAAATGCATAGTTGTCAGTGGTTGCAAATGGCCTGTTTAATAACATACCACTGCACTGTTTGATTTGTTATGCTTTTTAAAACGAAAAAAAAATAAAATGAATGGTTCAAAGATGTGTGCAAAGCAATGGCTTGTTCTGATTTAGCGGCCCAAAAAGTATCCCATTATGGGGCAGATGTTTATGAGTGTTAATGCACATGGTGGTATCATAAGAATCAATGCCCTGTTTAGAGCAATCAGTCCAACTTTCATTCCTTACTTGGTTATACACAAAATGGTATCAGAAAAAGCAATGGCTTGTTCTGAACAAGAGGTCTAAAAATGATCCCTTATTTGGGACAGATGTCTGCCAGTGTTTATACACACACAATAGTATCAGAATAAGCAATAACTTGTTGTGACTTGACAAGCCAGCCAAAAATGATCTGGGAAGATGCCTGCCAGTGTTTATACACACATCTTACAGTTTTTTAGAAGTAGCACCCAGGGCCGGTGCAAGGATTTTTGCCGCCCTAGGCAAGATAAAAATTGCCGCCCCTCCCTTATCAGATGATCTGCCCATATCATGACATCACATATGTTCCACCCCTTTCTCAGCATTTAAATTAAAAGAGCTGCTATGTTTCCCTTAGGGTTAATCAAGCTTCTTGTAGCTGTCTCTTTTTGTGGAATGGAATTGCGGACCCATACATTTCTATGGGGCCGCACGTCGTGCGGCCCCGATCCGGAATTGCGGACCTGCACTTCCGGGTCCGCAATTCCGATCCTGAAAAAAAATAGAACATGTCCTATTCTTGTCCACAATAGCAGACAAGAATAGGCATATTCTCTTAGTGCCGGCAATGAGCGGTCGCTGTGGATCCGCAAAACACACATGGATGTGTAAATGGACCCTAAATGTGAGGTAAATTAGTTTACAATAAGATGATCTGGTCTCTGGCTGCAGTCTGGCTCTGGGGACTCCCTTGTCACTATCTTCCCCCCCCCCCCCTCCATGTCACTCTCTTCTCCCCTCTTGTCACTCTCTTCCTCCCCCTCTCTCCCTTGTCACTCTCTTCTCCCCCCCTCCTTTGTCACTCTCTCCCCCTCTCTCCCTTGTCACTCTCTTCTCCCCCTCTCTCCCTTGTCACTCTCTTCTCCCCCTCTCTCCCTTGTCACTCTCTTCTCCCCCTCTCTCCCTTGTCACTCTCTTCTCCCCCTCTCTCCCTTGTCACTCTCTTCTCCCCTCTATCCCTTGTCACTCTCTTCTTCCCCCTCCCTCCCTTGTCACTCTCTTCTCCCCCCTCTTTTGTCACTCTTCCCCCCTCCCTCCCTTGTCACTCTCTTCTCCCCCCTCTTTTGTCACTCTCTTCCCCCTCCCTCCCTTGTCACTCTCTTCTCCCCCCTCCCTTGTCACTCTCTTCTCCCACCTCCCTTGTCACTCTCTTCTCCCCCTCCCTTGTCACTCTCCCCCCTCCCTTGTCACTCTCTTCTCCTCCCTCCCTCTCTTGTCACTCTCTTCCCCCCTCCCTCCCTTGTCACTCTCTTCTCCCCCCTCCCTCCCTTGTCACTCTCCCCCCCTCCCTCCTTGGTCACTCTCCCCCCCCTCCCTTGTCACTCTCATCCCCCCTCCCTTGTCACTCTCATTCTCTCCCCGGGCTCCCCCCTCCCTTGTCACTCTCATTTCCTCCCCGGTCTCCCCCCCCCTTCCTTGTCACTCTCATTTCCTCCCCGGGATCCCCCCTCCCTTGTCACTCTCAATTTCCTCCCCCCTTGTCACTCTCATTCCCCCCCACCTCTAGTGTAGCGTGGC
Source organism: Bufo gargarizans (assembly GCF_014858855.1). Taxonomy (NCBI): domain Eukaryota; kingdom Metazoa; phylum Chordata; class Amphibia; order Anura; family Bufonidae; genus Bufo; species Bufo gargarizans. Next base: position 282,115,733 of record NC_058081.1, read on the forward strand.
CTAGCTCTGTTCGGCCCGGGGTACAGGAGCATTTTGTTTCCTGTACCCGGCCGGACTGAAAGGAAGTGCACACTAAGTGAGCACTTCCTGTCAGTCCGGCCGGGTATAGGAAACAAAAGCTCCTGTACCGCGGACCGAACAGTGCTCGGCCATGCTACATTAGAGGTGCTTCCCTCCTGTCAGTCCCTCTATTCAGGCTGCACCCGGGCGGTGCATGCACAATCATAGACGCTCCACCCCGGGCTGTAAAAAACTTGCGGCAGGACCAGCCCAGCCGCCACTTAACCAACTCTTTTTTTTTTTTTAAACCGCACGGGGCAGGCGCCCCCTGCTAAATTGCGCCCTAGGCGGCTGCCTAGGTCGCCTTACAGGTGGCACCGGCTCTGGTAGCACCCACATTCTTACTTTTTGATAATGTGGCATAGGTCTTACGTTTTCCATTACCCTGCCCATTGTCACTGTGTCCTTTGCAAGACATTTTATGGCTACTTTCACACTTGCGTTCGGGGCTCCGCTTGTGAGTTCTGTTTGAAGGCTCTCACAAGTGGCCCCGAACGGATCCGTACTGCCCTAATGCATTCTGAGTGGATGCGGATCCACTCAGAATGCCTCAGTCTGGCACCGTTTGTCCTCCACTCCGCCCAGCAGACGGGTGTCCGCCTGGCCGAGCGGAGGCAAACGGATCCGTCCAGACTTACAATGGAAGTCAATGGGGACGGATCCGTTTGAAGTTGACACAATATGGCTCAATTTTCAAACGGATCCGCCCCCCATTGACTTTCAACGTAAGTCAAAATGGATCCGTTGGCATTATCATGAACCCAATTTTTTTTTATTTTTTTATTTTGTTCATGGTAATGCAAACGGATCCGTTCTGAACGGATCTAAGCGTTTGCATTATAGGTGCGGATCCGTCTGTGCAGATACGGATCCGCACCTAAACGCAGGTGTGAAAGTAGCCTATTTTGAATCCTATTTAAACAATAAGCAGTCATAGGTTTGGTATACTTATTTTAAAAAAAAAATTGCAATTGGACACAGTCTGTGACATAATTACAGTATATGCTGATGGTGACACTGTCAAATATTCCTAATGTACATGTTTTTTTTATATTGTTGACCTATCCTGACATAGCAACAGCGAGCAGGAAGAGAGAAGGGAGACAGAACATGCATACTGCATGCACCTTTCCTTAATACAGCAGATTGGCGGGGGTGCCGGGTGTTGGACCCCTGCCAATCTGATATTGATGACCTTTCTTTACTTCTTCATGTAAACAGGCACAGTGCAGCTGAATGTTTATATGATTGATGTGTCATACTAAGCCATTCTTATTTGTCTTTACTATATCGCATTTCTTTGTGAGTAGTGGGTGCAATGATTGGGAATGACGATTGCGTCGTTCCCTGTCATTGAACCCTCAGATGCCGCATTCATCGCTAATCGCGGCATCTGAGATAAAAAAAAATAATATAGGGCTTTAAGGGGTTAATTAGTGAAAAAAAAACTCACAAAATCTCGCCCGGGGTATTATGACGTCATCACGCTGGCCGGCGTGGTGACGTTAAATATGTCGCTGTGTATGACATTTTGCCCAGGATCTTCAATCAAGATGGCCACAGCGGCCTCTTCTCTCTCAAAGGAATGAAGTGTGTATATTTTTTTTATTTTGACACGATTTCAAGGAAAATTGATTTATTACCATGTAGCACAAGGAAATTTAGCTTCTCAGCAAATCAAATTTTGCCTAAAATTTGAACCAAAGTCCACTTACAATACTTCGACACTCGATACTACTTACAATGTCCCCGTAAAGACAGTGGGTGAGAATAGGTGCACAGTCATGTGACAACCGTTTCACTGGGCATGTGGACTACAGTATAAGGTATTTTAGAAAGAAATCCAGGGACAGTTCCTCACATATTATTGTATAGAATGCTATTAATTTACAGTCAGTGATGGTCTGACCATTTATAGGAAAGCGACTTGCTATCCTGTCTTCCACTTGCTTTGTCTAGCCTTTCCCAGAAGTCATATTTTCTGTAATATACTCATTCCACTTCTTTGTTGTAATCAACTGGGGTCACACAATCAGATATTGATGGTGTGCCCTATCAATGTGCCATTAATATCTATTGTTAAGTGCCCTGTTAATACTGCACATAACTGTTGGGCATACATGTTTATTTAATGCAAGCTAATATGGAAAATATGACAAATCACTTTATAATCTAATGTAAATTATTGTTTACATTTATGACTAGATCAAGACAACATCATTCTTATTTAATGCTTCTTAATAGGAGCAGATGAAAGCTAGTGTTTGACAGAATTGGACGTCCCTGGGACTTTACTAACTGCTTATTGATTTTGGAAAGCAAATAAAAACTACTGTTTAAAGGGTATTTTAAACTCACAAGGTCATGCTATTTATCACCTTATCGACAGTGTTTTCTCTTCCTTTTCAAGAAAGATAAAATGATTATTGCTTAATGCTTACAACTGACACTAATCAATTCTTCAAATGTACTATTAATTTATATTGCATATTCCTGTCTTCTGTGGTTCAGTCACGTGTTGTTCAGTCTATTTATACAGCAGGTTTTAATAGGTTTTCAAGTTTGTGTCATTTTTTTTGTATTTGGTAATATATCATATTTTTTGCCATATAAGACGCTCTGGCCCTTAAGACGCACCTAGGTTTTAGAGGGGGACAATAAGAAAAAAATATTTTTCATTACACATCGGGTCAGTCCACCAATAAGACCCCTAATGTTAATAAAACCCCAATAATACCTCAGATCAGACCCCCAATCAGACCTCTCTTTAGCCCTCTATATGCCTATCTTTAGCCCCCATATGCCTCTATTCAGCCTCCATATGCCTCTCTTCAGCCCCAAGTGCCTCCATCAGCCCCAAAATAAACAAAAATAAAAACACACCGCACCCTTCCTGCTCCGGACGCTGCTGCTCCTTACCGCCCGCATTCGGTAATCCTCCTCTTCAGTCTGATGTGTGTGGCACGCACAGTGTGATGTCACAACGCACCCTCACATGTGCGCAGCCTTCACAGCAGAGCGCCAAGGACCAGGAAGAGGTGAGTATAGCGCTTTCACCGGTTCACCGGTACTAATCAGCACTTCCATAATGGAAGCGCTTGATTAGTATTCGCCCTATAAGACGTAGGGCATTTTCCCCCACTTTTGGAGGGTAAAATGTGTCTTATGGGGCCAAAAATACGGTACTTTAATCTTACATAATTTATATTGGAAATACTAAATATTGACAGCCATCTGTTCCTAAACTATCTCTTTGTATGTCTTTGGAGCAATCATTATACAATGATGATACATATATTATTTTCCATGTGATCATGATTGTCTTCCAGTAAGTTACAGTACATTCTAGATGTCCGAAATTGTATCCATGTATCTTAACATAATGGTCCATGTTTAATATGGTTAGTGTGCCACTTTTTTTGCCATTATTTTTGCTAAAATATAAGTGCACCACATTTTAGACACATTTATTATTCAGATGCGTCAAAAAGAATGACTTTTAAAAAAAAAAATCCTTGACATTTCCTGTTTTTAAACTAGAAAGTGGCACAGATTAGACCAATTTATAGTATGACAAAAAAATTGGTGGACATCATTTTGGTGAATTGAAACACGTACATGTATTTGGCTCAGCATATTGGGACAGATTCTCAGGGCATTTGGACACATTCTTGGCATAAGCCATGAGTGGTATAAACTTGGAGCATTTTCAGATTGTCTACATTTAATCTTTCTACAAAGTAGACGGGATTAGTAAATGTGGGCCAATGGCTGCTGATAATTCTTTTTTACCAGTTCTGCCCTTGGCCAACCCCCTTAGAATGGAGGATTAAACAAGTAAGAGGTCAGTCATGTCAAATGACATAGTCTGCTGCACTACGCTGAATATGATTGGTCGGAACCCTCTTTGCGGCTTCAGGTTTTTAGACTTCAGACTAGAGATGAGTGAGTGAATGCTGAATGAATCGGATTTGTTATAAATTTCCCATAAACTCATCCGCTAAATGAGTCAGAAATTTTTGCGATTCACTTTTGACATATTACATATAAATGGAGCCCATCACTATTTACTGTGAATATTGGCACTGTCTGCTGTCATGCCACTGTTCCATACCGTATGGCTGCTGTCACCATGATGCCACTGTCTACCTGTCTACCATCATGTTCCATACTGTATGGCTGCTACTGCTACCTCCATCATGACATTGCTGTTGTTTGCCTACCTACCATCATGTTCCATGCCGTATTACTGTTGGTGCCGCCACTGCAGCTGCTACTCCCTGCTGCTTATCCCCTTACTGCCACTTTCATTACCTCTCCTGACACTCCTTTTACTGCTACACAGCTGCCACTATCCCAACACAGCTGCACACACATCTACTTGCTCTCAGGCCTGTTCTATGCAGTGCTGCTACTGCTGACACTACTATTGCTGCTACTATTATTCCTACACACCTTACACTTTCCACATCCACATTGTACTGCTGCTGCTTCTAAATGAAAGGGAGAATTTTTCCAGGCTTCTTTAACTTCAGAAGAAGCCACTGTTTATTCTGACAGTTAACACTTGTGTATGTATAAGTATAGGCATGCATTCTGTCCCATTAATGCATAATTTTGACTGCTTGTGCAGAACAAGCTACTCTCTCTTATTACATTAACATGTTTGTGTATAAACAGGGGCAGGGATCTGCCCCCATTAAAGGGAGTCTTTCACCAAATATGACCATTACAGACCACTCAGATCAGGTTCTCCATTACTTTCCCCAGATTACTATGGTACCTTTCATATTGCAGTCCATCTCCAAAAAACACTTATATACCATATGGTAATTAGGTTCTAAGGTGTCATGGGGCGATGTTCATGCAGCCGGTGCCCAGGCCCCTCTGTGCTTTGCTTACTAAAACTCTCCTATTTCACCCCTCTGGCCCACCCTTGTTTAATATGATTACCTCTTCCTCTCCATCTGAAATCCTAATGTCATATGGTTTTCTACATGTTATGTCTTGATAGTGGTCTTTCTATGTAGTCACTTGTACATTTGTAAGACCGTGGGAGGGACCCCCAGGATACAGCAAAGTCATGGAACAGGGAAAATGACACAGACACCAGCTTATTTTTTTTCAAAAACAGAAACTTTACTATAACAGTAGTATAACTGCAAACATAAACAGAATATGCTATATTTCGGACCCACAGTCACTGTCCCTGCCCACTGGACAGGCCTAGCTAATGGCGGACACAGCAGAACCTGCAAAGTCAATACTGCACCGCAGAACAGTTCTGTACAGCCTGACAATCACAAAACCTTATCTATCTATCTAATTTCAGACCTAAGCTTAGTCTCTGTTGCTTCAGGTGCCACTAGTATAAGGCGATGAGTAAAAGGGTGTACTGACCTGCATCCTTTCTGGGCCCGAGGATGCCTCTTACCCGAGATGGCCACCAGCCACTGGGCACACATGCGACCTTGATTGGTAGTTAGACTTCTGTCCAAAGGCTGTAAGTAGTCCTCCTGGAACAATGCCTCTTCCTAATAGCCGGATCTTGGTGAGGGACAACAACTAATCCCCTTCCACTGTGTCACCAATCATTATAGGACACTCGGACACCAAGATGGAATCGGATTCAGTCTCACACAAAATATCCCTTCCACCATGTCAGCTCCGCTCCCACTTCCTGGTTCTTCCAGCAGCAGAGCATGAGTCAACCACACTTTTGCATATTTAAATTCAGCAGTAACTTAGCTGTAATAGAGTACCAGCGGCCTCTTGGGGGTCAAAATTCTGAATGACAGTTATATACAAACACTGAACAATGAGAGCTGTCTCACAATCTCACACATTAGTCTCTTTCTCCACAGAGTTACATTATTTCAATTTGGCTTACAAAAATGGACCATGGACAGCATCCCAAGGAGCAGTATCCTGGGTGTCAGTTCACACCCGGCTGAATGCTCAGCCTCAGAAAGTCCACTTGCAGTCTTTAAGGCAGCCTGCTCGCCTGACACACGGTCTTCAGACCTCAGCACAGAGATCTCCAGAGCTCTACTGCCAGAGGGAGGTAATCCACACCACCTGACAGTGCTGGCTGTTTTTTATAAGCCTGCCAAGACCCGGCCTGGAACGTGGGGTGTAGTCACCCACCAAACACTTTGACTACTCCCAGTAAGAGCCCATTCCGGATCAGCTATTTACAGCCATACTAAATAGCAAAGTGTCAATCAGCATTAGCTGCTGCTGACACATGAAAATACCGGCTCTTACTTACGGCCAGGAACCTCGGTGACACATACCTACCATCAATGACGACCCCTTGTACCTTCCTACATATATATATATATATATATATATATATATATATATACAGTATAGATCCAGAAAAACGGGCGGCACTCCAAAGGATAAAAGTAAGTGAACCTTTATTCACCCAGGTGGTGCAACGTTTCGGCTCTGCACTTGAGCCTTTTTCAAACGTTGCACCACCTGGGTGAATAAAGGTTCACTTACTTTTATCCTTTGGAGTGCCGCTCGTTTTTCTGGATCTATACATTGGGGTAAGAAGCCTATTCCCCTTGGGACGTGCACCCTAACTCTATTTGGTTTTGTACCAGTGCCGCCATTTTTCCTTGAAATATATACAGTATATATATATATTTTTTTTTTTTAAACAACACAATGCAACAGCAATCTGCAAACCAAATAAAGTACAATAATGCCATAGTTGTAGAAAATATTCTGGTGCTAATGCTACGCTTTTTTTTGTAAATATGAGATTCTTGGCAAATACATTTTGCACAAAATTATTTTGGCCTGTCTGCCAAACGTCAAGACAATCTCTGTAAGACGGGAACCTAACACTAAATACTACCTGTTATGTGCCATAATGGCCACCATAAAATTCAGGGAATACAGGTTCCACATGCATGTTGAGCCCACTCTGCCTTTTACCATTTTTTGTGCCATAATGGCCTCCATTAAATCCAGGCAATGCAGGTATCAACATGCATGCAGAGCTCACTCTATACCTTTTCTGGTGCTAGACGGTTCCAATGAATGCAGGGTGAGCAGGCTATAGCTTTATACTTATAGTAATTAAAATCAGCCTATGGGGCAGATAGGCTGGTCAGGAGTGCAAGGCCAACTGAATTCAGCCACACCTCCAGCTCAGTACAACTGCAAGAAAAAGGGGGGTCAGTCAGCACATCCCAAGGTGCAGGTGCATGCCGCCATGGCTAGAAACACGAAGAAAAGAAATACAATGCAACGGTAAAAGGCAGAGTGGACCCAGCATGCATGTGGATCCTGCACTCCCTGAATTCAATGGTGGCCGTTATGGCACATAACAGGTAGTATTAAGTGTTAGGTTCCCCGCTTACAGAGATCGTCTTGACACCGGCAGACGGGCCTAAATACAAAATGTATTTGCTAAGAATCTCAAAGTTACTAAATAAGCGTAGCATTAGCACGCTTATTTAGAAGATTTAATATAACTATGCCATTATTGGACTTTATTTGGTTGCATTGTATTTTTTTTCTTCATGTTTCTAGCTATGGCAGCGTGCACCTCCGCAGTGGGATGTGCTGACCCCCTTTTTCTTGTGTGTGTGTGTGTGTGTGTGTATATATATATATATATATATATGTGTATACACATCTCATGGTCAAATGAGATCTTTGAAAGGAGAGTAAAAATTGATAAAAATAATTATGAAAGAGGAAAGGATTCCTGTGGTCTAAAGTATAAATAGCATTTGGTACTACTGAGAAATCAGAAGCAGATGGTGTACAATTGTTCCAAGTCAAAGAGAATAGAGTTTAATTTGGAATGCAATAGAACTAAAGATTACTACCGGCATGTAAAGGTTTGTGAAAAATTGAAAATAAATAAATGTGAAAAAATCTAAGTAAAATATCACATATCCATCCATGAACAGTACAGCCATAACTATGACCACATTTTTCTTTTTGCCACCTCATTCATTTTCTCTTCTTTTTTTCCCTCTGTTTCTTTATTGAGGCAGTACAATAGACCTGTTATTTCACTACAAATTATATAATAGTCATATTGAGCTAATAACATTCAATTTAATTGTATGCTGTGAAGTGAGACATTCTCCATTTCAGTGTCGCCAAATTGGCCATGGATGTCTGTGCTGCAAAAATGCAATATTTCCTAATTTATATGGATACCCATGATAATAGTCAGACTCTTCTAAACAAGATGGGGGGAAAAAAATCTTCTTTTGATATTACCATTAATATGGGATATAAGAATTTGGATATGTGAAAAAGGGAAGAGATCCCTATTATTTATTTATTAACTCAATCATAAGGGACATCTGAAGGGTACATTAGGGAGATTAGAGACCTCAGAAAAGAGGACAAATCCAAAGACTAGACTGAAAACTTTTCAAAAGAAAGCTGTTATTCTAAGTGGGAGAATTAAGGAGGGTCTACAACAAGAAGCCATCAAATATGAGAGAATACAACAGCTAGATAAGTGATCATTCAAACGTCTTTAAAACTGCATATGGCTGTCAAGATAATTACTTGTATCATAATCAAATCGAGCTGTGAAAAAGTAATTTGGAACAAGCATAAATAGTGGGGCAGCGGTGGTTGAGAAAATGTGTAGAGATGTTGAGAAGTGTGGCTTCCATTGCTATCTAGCATGCTTTTAATGACTTCACTATACTCAGTAATAACAATATACACTTGTATGCTGTTATTATAATATTAGGTTTTTAAATAAATGTGGTTGATTCTTTCAGCCGCAACTGCAATACACCAACTAACCTTAAAATCTATTTGAATAAGCAAATTGCATCATGTGTTCTAGAACGATGACTAGAAGAAAATAAAAGACAGATTTCTTTCATCATTGGGGAGAATTATAGATTAATGACAACAATCTAAAGAGTGTAATTCCCTGCTCACAGCTGGTCTACAAGTTCTACATTGTTACCTTGGAAACCCTGAGCAACACAGAGGCTTCTGATAAAAACAGATGTTTTAAAGGTTTCCATTGTCTATTGCTCAGCAAATATTTTACTAGTCTCTAACTATCAAATGGCCATGTGCTACTTGTTTTTAGGGGGTGGTTGACGCCTTAAAGTTGGCTTAAAAACCTGTTACTAATCTACTGTAGATTAAACCAAAAAAGTGATCTATTAGTTTCATTCACTTCCAGTACAGGGAGTGCAGAATTATTAGGCAAATGAGTATTTTGACCACATCATCCTCTTTATGCATGTTGTCTTACTCCAAGCTGTATAGGCTCGAAAGCCTACTACCAATTAAGCATATTAGGTGATGTGCATCTCTGTAATGAGAAGGGGTGTGGTCTAATGACATCCACACCCTATATCAGGTGTGCATAATTATTAGGCAACTTCCTTTCCTTTGGCAAAATGGGTCAAAAGAAGGACTTGACAGGCTCAGAAAAGTCAAAAATTGTGAGATATCTTGCAGAGGGATGCAGCACTCTTAAAATTGCACAGCTTCTGAAGCGTGATCATCGAACAATCGAGCGTTTCATTCAAAATAGTCAACAGGGTCGCAAGAAGCGTGTGGAAAAACCAAGGCGCAAAATAACTGCCCATGAACTGAGAAAAGTCAAGCGTGCAGCTGCCAAGATGCCACTTGCCACCAGTTTGGCCATATTTCAGAGCTGCAACATCACTGGAGTGCCCAAAAGCACAAGGTGTGCAATATTCAGAGACATGGCCAAGGTAAGAAAGGCTGAAAGACGACCAACACTGAACAAGACACACAAGCTGAAACGTCAAGACTGGGCCAAGAAATATCTCAAGACTGATTTTTCTAAGGTTTTATGGACTGATGAAATGAGAGTGCGTCTTGATGGGCCAGATGGATGGGCACGTGGCTGGATTGGTAAAGGGCAGAGAGCTCCAGTCCGACTCAGACACCAGCAAGGTGGAGGTGGAGTACTGGTTTGGGCTGGTATCATCAAAGATGAGCTTGTGGGGCCTTTTCGGGTTGAGGATGGAGTCAAGCTCAACTCCCAGTCCTACTGCCAGTTTCTGGAAGACACCTTCTTCAAGCAGTGGTACAGGAAGAAGTCTGCATCCTTCAAGAAAAACATGATTTTCATGCAGGACAATGCTCCATCACACGCGTCCAAGTACTCCACAGCCTGGCTGGCAAGAAAGGGTATAAAAGAAGAAAATCTAATGACATGGCCTCCTTGTTCACCTTATCTGAACCCCATTGAGAACCTGTGGTCCATCATCAAATGTGAGATTTACAAGGAGGGAAAACAATACACCTCTCTGAACAGTGTCTGGGAGGCTGTGGTTGCTGCTGCACGCAATGTTGATGGTGAACAGATCAAAACACTGACAGAATCCATGGATGGCAGGCTTTTGAGTGTCCTTGCAAAGAAAGGTGGCTATATTGGTCACTGATTTGTTTTTGTTTTGTTTTTGAATGTCAGAAATGTATATTTGTGAATGTTGAGATGTTATATTGGTTTCACTGGTAAAAATAAATAATTGAAATGGGTATATATTTGTTTTTTGTTAAGTTGCCTAATAATTATGCACAGTAATAGTCACCTGCACACACAGATATCCCCGTAAAATAGCTAAAACTAAAAACTACTTTCAAAAATATTCAGGTTTGATATTAATTCGTTTTTTGGGTTCATTGAGAACAATGGGTTCAATAATAAAATTCATCCTCAAAAATACAACTTGCCTAATAATTCTGCACTCCCTGTATATATGCACATTGTTCTTTTTAGTATGAGGAAGAATAGGAAATTACTTGAATTTATGCAGCCTTTAACTTTATTCCTGCTGAAAGATAGGTAAAATAACTTAATTATCTTGTCCAAACAGGAGATTCAAGCAACCTATGTATCTGTGGGTCCTGTATTCACAGCAGCATCAGCAGTGATTCAATCTGGCAGTGTAACTCCCCAGAGGTACGATAAGGGGGAGGCAATTGCAATAGTTATTTGATGGGGATGGAATGCAGCTCCCCTTAACATGTGAAAAACTTCCTATTATGCACTTTGGACTCCAGCAGTCTGTTCTGGTGGAGGAACAGACTGCCGGAATTCACTGTACCCGGCATACATCCCGACTTTTGGCCACACAAAAATATAACACGCAGCATTTTTTGTCCGGCTGAATACCGATATATATACCAGAAAATATCCGAATCCTATTACAGTGAATTGAGATCTGGCTGTGCACGGTGGTAACTGGCTATGCCAGATACAGTGAACTGCAACAATCTGTTCCTCTGCCAAAGCCAGCCTTAGTGAATAAGAAGGAGAGGTCTAGTGCTGCCTATTTTTTGGATATATTTTATAAAGAAGAAAGGATGCCTACCTTCCCTGAGGACTTGCACCTGATTTACTTCTTTTCACTATGCTGCTGTTGCTTATATATATATATATATATATATATATATATATACTCACCTAAAGAATTATTAGGAACACCTGTTCTATTTCTCATTAATGCGATTATCTAGTTAACCAATCACATGGCAGTTGCTTCAATGCATGTAGGGTTGTGGTCCTCGTCAAGACAATCTCCTGAACTCCAAACTGAATGTCAGAATGGGAAGGAAAGGTGATTTAAGCAATTTTGAGCGTGGCATGGTTGTTGGTGCCAGACGTGCCGGTCTGAGTATTTCACAATCTGCTCAGTTACTGGGATTTTCACGCACAACCATTTCTAGGGTTTACAAAGTATGGTGTGAAAAGGGAAAAACATCCAGTATGCGGCAGTCCTGTGGGCAAAAATGCCTTGTTGATGCTAGAGGTCAGAGGAGAATGGGCCAACTGATTCAAGCTGATAGAAGAGCAACGTTGACTGAAATAACCACTCGTTACAACCAAGGTATGCAGCAAAGCATTTGTGAAGCCACAACAAGCACAACCTTGAGGATGGGCTACAACAGCAGAAGACCCCACCGGGTACCACTCATCTCCACTACAAATAGGAAAAAGAGGCTACAATTTGCACGAGCTCACCAAAATTGGACTGTTGAAGACTGGAAAAATGGTTTCTTGAACATGACAATGAGTTCACTGTACTAAAATGGCCCCCACTGTCACCAGATCTCAACCCAATAGAGCATCTGTGGGATGTGGTGGAACGGGAGCTTCCTGTCCTGGATGTGCATCCCTCAAATCTCCATCAACTGCAAGATGCTATATCCTATCAATATGGGCCAACATTTCTAAAGAATGCTATCAGCACCTTGTTGAATCAATGCCACGTAGAATTAAGGCAGTTCTGAAGGCAAAAGGGGGTCCAACACCGTATTAGTATGGTGTTCCTAATAATTCTTTAGGCGAGTGTATATATACATACATACATACACGTAAAGCAGCACCACATTGAAGGAAGATAACATTTTTGGTGACACTTTTCCTTTATTTCCTTTAATCTATGCTTTTAGGCAGTAATACTAAAAGCAGTTGCAGTCCTCAAGAAAATTTGATTTTGAAAACAAACCTTAATGGCTGAGTAAACGGTACTTTTTCATTGTAATCTTCTGCTTCTACTTCTGTGACTGCTTTTTGTCTACAAACACGCATTCCTCTGACCATGTAGAAATCTTTACTGGACACAGTTGCCTTACATGTACAGTGCTACAGAAAAAATTTGTAGGCATTATTATTATTTGTGTAGGTTTGCATACTTATAATTCCACATTTTAAAGCAATAGTTTTTTATTGGGTTTTAAAAGTATACAAGTAGGAAAACAATGTAACAAATATTGTTGTCGCGTCATAACATCACATGATGACAGAACACTCCAGAATCAGTTAATATATATCCATATACAGTTGTGTTCAAAATAATAGCAGTGTGTTTAACCTCTTGAGGACCGGGCTCATTTTTACCTTAAGGACCAGGTCATTTTTTGCAAATCTGACATGTGTCACTTTATGTGGTGATAACTTTAAAACACTTTTACTTATCCAGGCCTGTCTGAGATGTTTTCTCGTCACATATTGTACTTCGTGACAGTGGTAAAATGAAGTAAAAATACTGTATTTTTCGCCCTATCGGACGCAGGAAAAGGAGGAGGAAAATAAGAAAAAAAATATTTTTTACCAAAAGGTGTGCTGTGTGTTTGGTTGGTTTGGAACTAATGGTGGTCTGTGGATGGCACTATTACTGGGGATCTGTGGATGACTGACACTGTTATGGTGGGGGATCTGTGGATGACGGACACTGTTATGGGGGGGATCTGTGGATGACGGACACTGTTATGGGGGAGATCTGTGGATGACGGACACTGTTATGGGGGAGATCTGTGGATGACGGACACTGTTATGGGGGGATCTGTGGATAACGGACACTGTTATGGGGGGATCTGTGGATGACGGACACTGTTATGGGGGGATCTGTGGCTTGCACTGTTACAGGGGGATCTGTGGCTTGCACTGTTACAGGGGGGTATCTCTGGCTGGCACTGTTACAGGGGGGGGATCTGTGGCTGGTACTGTTACAGGGGGGGGATCTGTGGCTGGCACTGTTACAGGGGGGGGATCTGTGGCTGGCACTGTTACAGGGGGGATCTGTGGCTGGCACTGTTTTAGGGGGGGGGGTCTGTGGCTGGCACTTTCCTGCGCCGCCTGCTTCATTTATAAAGTAGGCGGCGCAGGCACGTGACAAGAGTTACGCTGCCGCCTGCCCGGCCTGCATGAATTCAACAGCAGCGATTAGGATGTAAGGTAGTAATAGGAGTGAGGGGGCATGTTTGATAATTATTAATTGAATATGACATTGTATATTAGTATACCAGAGCGGCGGGGCAGTGCTATACTACACTGACTGCACCGCCCTGCCGCTATTGCCAGCCCCCAGACCCTCCTCCAAGTCCCTCCCCGAGTCCCCGCTCGCTCCTACATCGCTGCCAGCTATGTAAAACTGCAAGCATTCACCCCATAAGATGCAGAGGCATTTCTCCCCCATTTTGGGGGAAGAAAAAGTGCGTCTTATGGGGCGAAAAATATGGTAAATAGATTTTCTATTTATAAACAAATGCCAAATTTACCAAAAATTTAGAAAAATTAGCTAATTTCTAAATGTCAATTTCTCTACTTTTATAATAGATAGTAATACCTCCAAAAATAGTTATTGCTTTACATTCCCCATATGTCTACTTCATGTTTAGATCATTTTGTGAAAGCCATTAAATTTTTGGGGGACGTTAGAAGTTTAGAAGCAAATTTTTTAGGACCAGTTCAGGTCCTAAGTCACTTTGTGAGGCTTACATAATAGAAACCACTCAGAAATAACCCCATTTTACAAACTACACCCCTCGAGGTATTCAAAACTGATTTTACAAACTTTGTTAACCCTTTAGGTGTTCCACAAGAATTTATGGTAAATAGAGGGCACAGAAGTAAAAGAATGTCATACGGTTTTTGGAAGGCAGATTTTGCTGAACAGTTTTTTTTGACATCATGTCCCATTTCAAGCCCCTCTGATGCACCCCTAGAGTAGAAACTCCAAAAAAGTGACCCCATTTTAGAAACTACAGGATAGGGTGGAAGTTTGTTGGTACTATTTTAGGGTACATATGATTTTTGGTTGCTCAATATTGCACTTTTTGTTAGGCAATGTAAGAAAAAGCTGTTGTGGCACCGCTTTTATTTTTTGTTATTTGCAACATTCATCTGACAGGTGGTATTTTTATAGAGCAGGGTTTTCACATTCACATTTTAACATTATGTAGGTTCTGTTCATATCTTTAGAGAAGACAATATTTAAGCTGGAGTCTGAGAGTCTTTAAGTGGTCTGTATATAGGGAAGTGATTTTATTTTAACTCTCAATGTCTTTTATAGAGGTTAACAGTTCTGAGATACTCTTGGATCTTGCTTAATTTGACATGTGACCCAGCTTAAGAAAGATCCCTCTGATAAATGAGTTATGGGCAGCACCCAGTGTTAATGGGCAGGATACTGGTATGGTGCAGGAAAGGTTCCCCTTTTCTTTGATGCTTCCAACACTTGCTCTTTTATGTAAAAAAAAAAAGGGATCCTTGCAAGGACTTCCCTGGAGACAGTAGCAGGAAGATTACTTGGCACTCTATGGGCTCTGTCGATGACCACATCCTGAGTGAACAGAGGTATTGTTTGAGTTCCACATTTGGCATCTCCTCTGGGATGCACCTGAATTTGATATTATTCCTGCGGGACCTGTCTTCAATGTCATTAATTTGAGCTTTTATTTTCTCCAATTCTTCAGAAAGGACATTGTGGGCATTAACTAGATTGTTGTAAGAAGACACAAACTCCTTTAACTTTTTTTCAATGTGGGATACTCTGGGTAGTAGACCCTGAATTGTAGACTGTATGGTGGATCTCAGGGATTGAAGGTCAGCATGTAGAGATTTGCTTACTTCTATTATCATCTCTTTAAGTATAGTTCCGGAGGCAGGTTGGTTAGAAGTCTGGAATTGTTCCAAATTTTTAGCTGTGTGGAGTGGCTCTGGGGAAACAGGGTACTCACTCACCGCCTGAGAAGAAGCGGAGGTCTCCTGGAGCTGAGGCCTTTGCTTCTCCAGGCTGCTTGTGGAAGACAAAGATGACACCTGTCAAATGGCAGAGCGCGATGTGGGGTTGGTTCCTTGTCTTCCACCTCTGGGACCTGCACCTGGGCTGAGAACAGAGCTGGGAGAGTGCTGGCTGCATGCGCTGTGTATCCTCCACCGCCTTTCCCCACTTTGTTCTTGGTGTAGTTGTGGGTCCCAGAGGTGGCACACACACCTATCAGATAATGGGAGCTTTGTGTTTAATTTTTTTTTGTAAACAGTGGTCTAGATTTAGTGTGCCTGTGCCAAAAATCCGTCTAAATAGTCACGCAATTTGTCATATCTAGAATTTCTACACTTTTTATGACATTCTCAACAAAGGGGGTGGAACTTAATGAAAAGGTGGTAGAGATTTGCAGGTAAGTGTCGAAGCCTAAAGTGTGTCATTTTGCACTAAAAATCTGTGTCAAAGTAAGCCAACCAATAGTTGTATAGAGTTAGACAAAAGTGTCTATCCCTGCACCAGATGTATCATCCAGCCTGAACTTCTCTTGTAAATCTGGTGCAAGTCTAGACAGCCTGTCTAAATTTAAACCATCTTTAGGATTAATAAATCTGAGCCATTGTATGCCCATTAGTATTTTCTTCATGGCGTTTTCCCCCATCTAATAATACAACCTCAGTAGCAAAAATGTTTGTTTGTCCTGCATTTCCCATATACCTTTAGCTAATATCTAGTTCTGTCATTTTTACCACAAAAAAACACATTCAGAAACCCAGGTGCAAAATTTGACTCAACCTTACACACAAAATATTTATGACATTTGTGACTCAGCCTCTGTGAATCAGGGTCCTTACATTAATGTCCCATGCCAAATGTTGCTACTTCTCATGGGAGTATTTCCTCACTTTGCCTTTCTTTTTGCCTTAGACATTCTGTTGTCCTATTCAGGGATCACTGCTCACAGTTCCTGATACTTTAAGTATTCTAAATAGTGTTGAGCGAATCAAAGTAAAACAAATTGACTTCAATCCCAATTTCAGAGAAAATTTGATTTGTCACAAAGCTGAATTTCCTCTCATTTTATGGTAACAAATCAATTTCTCCTGAAATGGTGGTAAATAACAAAAAAAAAATACATACCACATCCGTTTGCTTGCAGAGAGGCTGTCGTGACCATCTTGATTGAAAAAAATGCGCAAAATACCGCAAGCGCTGCCGTGTGGCGTCACCACCTCATCACTCTGGCAGGGTGTGGTGGTGATGTCATCACATCAGCACGCAAGAGATTATGCACGTTTTCTTCAATCAAGATGACCACAATGGCCTCTCCGTGAGCAAATGGATGAGGTGACTATGTATTTTTCTGTTTTTAACCCTTGATTAACCCATGAAAGATCTTAATGCCGCCTTTCCCCGTCATTGCACTGCTACAAACAATGGAATGCGATTCGTGATGAAGTCATTCATCACAAATCGAATTTCTCAGTGAACTTCGGCAAAGTAACCAAATCTAATTTTTGCTCATTTCTAATTCTAACCTTTTCTATCACATCTCAAAGCAAATATTGCATAAATGATCAGAACAAATATTGCATATAGAGGAATACTAAACATTACATAGGGGTTATGCCTCATCATTCTGATGTAGGGTAAATCATTTAAAGTTTTTTACTTTAGCTTTAACGTTTATTTTACTTTGTACATGAATATTCAGCATTAACATTTTAGAATATTTCATACTGATGCTGTTCATATTTGTGCTTCAGGCACTTAAACCCACTGAAAATTCTAAAAAAAAACTAAAAAGTTTTTTACCATTTGGTAGTTTCAAGCATATGCTCATAACTTAAAAAAAAAAAAAGGACAAAGTTATGTATGACCTCGCTTTTAAGTGACAGAACTCATGCACACAAGCGTATTTTTCTTCCAAATCCCATCCGCCTTGTTTGTGGGTCGAATGCGGACACATTCACTTCACAGGTGTGCTGTCAACATCCGTAGGTGTAAAGCAAGATTTTTATTTTTATTTAAATCAGATTTTTTTTTATATAAAATGCTTTTTGGAGGAAAATATATTACCATCCAAAGGTTATTCCATCATGAAATAAAGATTAGTTTTGTAATTATGTAGAATAAGGTTGTATATATGTTTAATTTTTTGGGTAAATAAATTCCATTAATCCCCCCCCCCAAAAAAAGAGGACCTTTCATCTGTTTTACTTATAGGAGCTAAATAGCTGTACTTGTGGGTTTGATTCTGCCACCTATTGTTTTTTTTTTTTAAACATCGCCCCTACGCCCTGCTGCACCCACCTGAAGTTCTCACGCTCAGTATGTAAATACTGAGTATCTGAACAGGGAGGAGGAGACGCCAGGGTCTCTCAGTGGGCTTCTCCTTCTCCCTGGCTGTGCCTCGATCCAATCACATCGGAGAGCTTCACAGCCAGGGAGGTGTACACCTGGATTAAGGTCACATAGCTGTCCACTAGGGAGTAATGTGATGCACACCTCTCACCTCAATGAAGGTCTGCCATCCACTATTGGGGTTTAATGCATCCCTTCCTCGTAATCGTATAAGAAAAGCACACACAAATGCATAAACATGCTACGCACTCAAGGCTTCACTATATGCTTGTATTAATATTTATTATTCTTTCAATTAAAAATACATATGCAAAAGAGCATGTAAATAAAAAAAATATATAAAATATTATAATTCTATAATGTGGCGAAACCAACCTCGCCACTGGGTGGTGGAGAAGCCTGGTTGCCAGCCTCTTGCCCCAGGATTATGGGCCCTCTCATCAGCCCATGCTAAACTTAAACCTCATGGCGATTTGACTGTGTTTGTGGCATCTGAGCACTGTTCGGATATATTGAGCGCTCAGATCCAAGCCATCTGGGGATAAGTTGAATGTGGGGGTTCTGTTCAGTTTGATAGGAGTTATGTATTTTTGTGTAGTTTTGCTGTTGTGAATAGAGGTATTTTCTGTACCTAGTTGGCTTACCACACGCAGTTAAATCAATTATCTCACACAGCCTACCTCTGTAAAAACTGGTTTTGGGCAGAAAAGCCATGCTTCCTTTGTTCGCAAAGGACTTTTACAAACTTTCGAACCCCTGGTCTAATTTGTGCCATTTTGGGATATGTTAAATGTCTGTGTTTACTGTAATGGTTGTGACATTGTATATTTGAATAGTGATTTCTGTCCTATTGTCCCCACGTGTGTATTGGCGATTTCCCTTTGTCCTGAGAGATAACTGAATTATTCCTCGTTTTTTTCCAGGACAGAAGACATTGTTTAAAAACGATGTATTCCCCTGCCTGTGATGATTACATCAACCCATTGTGTAGGGTAATTGTATCACAGGCAGAGGGGAGGATTTTGTATGGGAGTGTTTTACCGTATTGTACGTGTTTATTGGTTGTTTTTACAAAACCCTGTGGGTGGTACTAATGTGTAACAATGTTATATAAGAACAATAAACACACAGCTCTGGCTGTCCACTGCTTTACCCTCAACACGGAGCTTGGTCTCGTTCTTGGGGGGGATTCACTGTATGCTGTTAAAGACTGATTGCTAGGAGTGTAAGCCGCTTGGGTGCGTTTCCTATTTGTCTGCTATCAGCTATTCGTGAGGTTCCATTCAGAGTTTGGAGCATTTTCTTGTATGCCGTAACATATAATATTTCAAGAATAGAACATGACTATCCACATACTGCCTGATTATAACACTAGACTAGGATATACCCCACAGAATCGGATCCAGGAGACTGAGGACTTCAGCCTAGTATTATAGTGAGGCAACATTTTTAAAGTCATATAATATATCATCTTATTATTTTATACATGTATTAATTTGCACGTTTTATTGTATACCCATTTCATAGAAAAATACAAATCATGACAATCTCAGAAATTTCAGAAATCTAACATTTTGTAAATTCAATATCCTGCAAGCATAGGACACAAACGGTGCATGACATGGTTATATATGTTTCTTGTTAAAACATAATAACCTAAAATGGACACATAACATAAGAATAATATTGCTTTGTGCTGTGTTATTAACATTGTCTTAGTTGGGCCTGGGCGACCCATGGCAGAATCTTCGGGAGAAGTGGAGAGGGTGTTTATATCAGCACACACCAGAACTCAGGAACTGAGGGTACCTTCACATGTGGTGGATTTTGTTGCAAAAAATGTCTTTGACTTCAGAAAACCATGTGCTTCCCACCAAAACAACCACATTCAGATGAATTAATCAGATTTTCGGTTGCAGAAATTTTCCAAAACATAGTCTGCACCCCTCAAAGGGAAAAGCAGTACAATGCAGATTCGTGAGAGATGGCTCAGGAATCAGCAATGAAGATCCACAAAACTCACATCATGGGACTACTCCATCTAAGAAAAGTCTGAAACAAGGAACAGGTTGGAAACCGCATCTTTGACTACACAGCCAAGTTGTAGGTTAGTTGTGTATCATACATGACACAAAATCCAACATGTCTGGATTTTTTGCGACTGTTGTGTTGCAGTCATAGCATGTCACATGTCACATTGTGACACCATTGACAAACATAACAAGAAATGTCGCCCAACTGTCTTGTCACGCACACATATCGCTGTACCCTTAAACAGGGTGGTTTCGTATTTCAGTTATCATGAAACAGATGATGGCTGTCATCAATGAAGTAACTAGTACTGTAGAGTGGATTCACCATGAAATTACGGTCCATAGGAAATGCATTAAGTAGCTTCAAAATTGCTAAGTGAGCCAAGGGAGTATTGCTGGAGTGATTTAATCACGAGAGATAAAGTCGCTGTGAAATCGCTGAAGACAAGCCTGTACTTAGCGATTTTTTTAAATTGCTACCTTCTGGGATTTCAGAGCAATTTCCAAGCTACTTTTTCTTCCATAAATTTACATAAAAATCTCCTGCTAATAAAATTGTTATGGAATCATTGCTTAATCTCCAGCAATTAAATTGCTCCAACAAGTCACTTGGCTGCAGTGGTTTGGAAGCAATGTTCAGACTATTCAATGCATTCCTTATGGACAGTGATTTTTTTGTAGTGTGACCCAAAAAAATAAAAAAATAAGTCTACGTGTAGCTGCAGCCTAAAGGCTACATGATTAATTAAATCAGGAACATAACTGCCGACATACAAAGGTTTATAACATTAGGTTGGATGGAACTTCCCTCACATTTAGGCTCATGGTCCCAACGTGGTGTTGATCACGGTCTAATACTCTGATTACACCGTGTGTATTTTATCTTTAGAAAATAGCTTATGAAAGCGTGATGCTACTGAGAAGAAGAGGAAGCTTATCGTCTGACCTATATTAACCATAGCAAGTCATTATTTGTTAGAAAAATGTAAATGAGACCTGTCCAAGTCAGTCCTCCTAGGCCGCAGGCCTGCCAAATTGTTAGAATGGCTGTAATGAATAGGCACGCTGACAAATTAACTTGGCCGTGCTCTTTATTTTTCACATCAACATCAAAACATGATCTGCTAACATTCCCTTCACCATAGTGCAAAATGCAATGTGAAAAATATCATCAGGGCAAACTGCTATTATCTTCTACAAGTTGACCTCTAACAAGGAGTCACAACAATTTTAAGAGAATGTCCAAGCTGGTATTAAATACTGAAAATCCATGCGTCTGTTGGCTGAGATGACTTCTAGATACAGAGGTACGCCAGTAACCTTCCCGGGACCTGCACTATACCAGACAGTATCCTCTTTCCCCAGGGACCTGCATTATACCAGACAGTATCCTCTTTCCCCAGGGACCTGCACTATACCAGACAGTATCCTCTTTCCCCAGGGACCTGCACTATACCAGACAGTATCCTCTTTCCCCAGGGACCTGCACTATACCAGACAGTATCCTCTTTCCCCAGGGACCTGCATTATACCAGACAGTATCCTCATTCCCCAGGGACCTGCACTATACCAGACAGTATCCTCTTTCCCCAGGGACCTGCACTATACCAGACAGTATCCTCTTTCCCCAGGGACCTGCACTATACCAGACAGTACCCCCTTTCCCCAGGGACCTGCATTATACCAGACAGTACCCCCTTTCCCCAGGGACCTGCACTATACCAGACAGTATCCTCTTTCCCCAGGGACCTGCACTATACCAGACAGTACCCTCTTTCCCCAGGGACCTGCACTATACCAGACAGTACCCCCTTTCCCCAGGGACCTGCACTATACCAGACAGTACCCCCTTTCCCCAGGGACCTGCACTATACCAGACAGTATCCTCTTTCCCCAGGGACCTGCATTATACCAGACAGTACCCCCTTTCCCCAGGGACCTGCATTATACCAGACAGTACCCCCTTTCCCCAGGGACCTGCACTATACCAGACAGTATCCTCTTTCCCCAGGGACCTGCACTATACCAGACAGTATCCTCTTTCCCCAGGGACCTGCTCTGTCAAAGTTACTGCAGGGACCCTTATAATTAGTCATCTTGTAACTTCTTGATATGCTGCTACTGTGTGAGCAGTGGCCCCCAGAATGAATGTTACTGGTAGGACAGAGACACCCCAGTCTGACTTTGCATAGGACTAGATTTATCATTTGATTACACCAGTTGTCTGGTATGATAAAGTCACAAAAAGCGTGCTTGGGGCTGGTGTAGATTTCAGTTCAGGTGCATGAACTGGCGAATGCATATGCCTCATCATAACTCAGGCACAGCATCCGGCAGTGCGCCTGGGTATCATAGCCTGACATACGCCCCCTAGCTATGATAAATCAGGACCATAGAATATTGTGTCTTACTATATGGTATATGTAAAGGATTAACATGTTTGGGACATTTCTTCTGTTGCTCCAGTTGAGATAGAATATATCAGAATGAGAGCTTTACTTGTAATTACAGCGGCATCATTGCTTCTGGGGAGAATATACAGTACTATCCAGAGTACCTGAGGCACTGTAGTATAGATCTGCTGCAGTTTGTAAAACAAAACTTCACTGTTTATTCACACATCAGGCAAAATTAAAGCAACATTTCTCAGTCTTAGTGTTTGTTCACACAAAGGAAAGTCCAAAGGACAAAACAGTCACCTTGTTAGCAGTTTTTCCCGGCAGTCCACAGCAGGCTTTAGGGGGCCTGTTTCCCCGCATGCGGCTCTCGGCCCTCTAGCACAGCACCATGCCTCAGATCCCAAAACAGAGACCTCGATTCTGAGCCCAGCTGCCTATTTAAAGGACAGCCAGGTGCTGCCAAAACCTGGACCGGCATTTAAACTCCGGTCCAGTATTTGATCTCACCTGGCGGGACATCAGCCCAGCCGCCCATGTTGGGAGGAAAATACCTGCCTTCCCAAACAAAACCCCTTGCTATGTCACTATATATATATATATATATATATATATATAACCATTGTCAGGATTTTAGATGAATTGGAGTTGATTCAATGCAGCCCAGGGTTTTGTCTATTGACCTAGATGGATGTGCCATATATACAGCGCATAATTATAAAAAATAGGAGAAGAGCTGAAATTCACACACATTAACCACCTAACTGTTTTGCCTGAGTCCAACACCGCCTGTGGAAAAAGTACTTCAAGGTTTTTATGTTTTGCCACTTAAGTAAATAGCATTTATTCTGCAGAGAAGGTTTCCATGGTTACGACCACCCTGCAGTCCAGCAGCATGGTTGTGCTTATACACTATACCCGCCCACGGTCCCGGCTACCAGAGAGGCTGGCATTGTTTCTTATAGTGTGCAAGCATAGCCAGGGTGGTTGTAACCATGGAAACGAGCAGTGTGTAATGTGATAAAAAAATTAATCCAGCCAGTAAAGGAAGCAATATCTACAATCACAATACATAGTAAGTGCCTTGTATTAACTTTCTCTAAATGCCACTTGCTGAAGTGACGCAGCCCTTTAAGACCCCCCCCCCCTATGTACATATGTATACACACTTAGGCCTCATGCACACAAACGTATTTCCAGTTTGCATTTTTTACGGATCAAATGTGGACCTATTAATTTGTATTGGGCTGCAACAAATATGTGGACAGCACACGAATGTTGTATTTGTGTTGTTGTCCGCATCCATTTATCATGTAGAGAAAGTTAATGCAAGGCATTTACTAATGTAATGTTATTATCCATATTGCCTCCTTTCCTGGCTTGGTTCATTTTTCCATCACATTATACATGGCTTGTCTCCATGGTTACAACCACCCTGCAATCCATCAGTGGTGGCCGTGCAGACTATAAGAAAAAAATGCCAGCCTCTCTGGTGGCCAGACCATGGGAGCTCCCGTAGGCTACTTTCTCCTTTAGTGTGTAAGCACAGCCATGCTGCTGGATTGCAGGGTCGTCGTAACCATGGAAACTTTATCTGCATAATAAATGCTATTTGCTGAAGTGGAAAACCCCCTGTAACTGTCCTGCCTGAGCTGGGCTTGGGCAGAAGGGTGAGGGCTGCTTTAGCTGCTGATATCTCCTGATTGGTAGCAGCTAGAAGCATGGGCCTGGTCTTGTTTGAAAGCATTCCAGGCATCCATGTTACTACGTGATATATATGCCACATTTTGCAGTTTGTTCCGAAGAAAGTTGTGAGTCCGGCAGTATATAACTGTGGGTTGGGAGAGATAAAATGATCAATGCTAAATATTCATCTTTATGCTCTCATAAAGAACAATGTGGCAACAACAGCGCTCGCTATTTGTTTGAATCGAACCATCGTTATTTTAGAATGATCTTCTTTAGTTTCTACTGTAGAAGATTTAGTTTACTCTAAGGCTATATTTATTTGTTAATGCTAATCATGCGTCTTTAATACTTCACTTGGGCATGATGAAGTCTAGTAATGTGCTCTACTGAAGCAAGTCTGCCTTCACCGCTTCCATTTATATGATTTGTAGCAATTCTGCAGGTTCCATTGTATCCATTATGTGGAAAATCCAAGTAGTTAATCTAGTACCAAGGCAAAATCTTGCTTAGCTGATATGTGTGAAGAAGAAGAGGTCTAGTAGCATTGAATGGGCATATAGCAGGTAAAAACTCCCACTGGATAATACAATTATAGTGAATGGGTAAAACAAAATAACAGTACAAGCCAAACCTGAATATTTATGACCACAGTATCTTCTTACATACAGTGCTGCCCATAATTATTTATACCCCAGGCAAATTTTGACTTGAAGTTACTTTAATTCAACCAGCAAGTAATTTTTTGACGGGAAATAACAAAACATTTCTTAGCTTTTATTTACATTTGAGCAAAAAGTGTCCAGTCCAAAATTATTCATACCCTTCTCAATAATCAATAGAAAAGCCTTTATTGGCTATTACCTCAATCAAACGCTTTCTATAATTGCAGACCAGCTTTTTGCATGTCTCCATGGGTATTTTTGCCCATTCATCTTTAGCAATGAGCTCCAAATCTTTCAGTTTGGAGGGTCTTCTTGCCATCACCCTAATCTTTAGCTCCCTCCACAGATTCTAAAATCTCCGTGTTGTGGAAGAACTGGTAGTCCCTCCCCTGCTCCTAAGTGAGGGATTTCCAGGGCGACTCAGGATATTAGGTATCCAGTGTATGAGCCATCCTACCATCGGGGTCCGCTCATATGTTGAGGAGTCAGGGAGAGGATTAGGGACGTGGTAGGAGGTGACCTGCTCCCTTATCACTCATTTTGGCCTAGCTGATCCCCTTTTTCCTTTGACACCGCACAGTGGGGGGTTTCCCCCCACTTCCCGGCGTGACAGTATCCCATCAGTCCCCTGTGACTTATTTGTATTAATTTTAGACAGCTGACTTCAAACCTCTTCCTCTGTAAAGACACATGCATCAAAATATTTGATAGTCTTTTCCTTTTCCTTCATTTTCCTTTGTAAAAACTGAACAGAAGTATTCATTGAGGCAGTCAGCTTGTTCTTTATCTTCTTCCATATACCCACCTTCTTTTGTTTTTAATTTGGTAATTCATTTTTTTAGTTTCCTTTTTTTAATTTATGTATCTGAAGAATGTCTTATCACCTTTTTTTTTACTGACTGAGCTAATTTATCTTCTGCCTGTGATTTAGAAGCCCTTATAACTTGCTTGGCCTTTCTCTGCCTAATCTTATACATTTCCCTGTCATTCTCATTTATTTTATTTTTTTATAATTACTTAATTATATATTTTTGTTTTTAATGATTTTGGCCACTTCTGCTGGGTACCACAGTGGTCTCTTCCTTTTTTTGCTTTTACAGACTAGCCTAATGCAATTGCTTCCTTCAATAGTGCTACTTTTAAGTAGTCCGATTTCTCCTGGACTCCATTGAAACTGTTCCAATCGGATAGTGACTCGTATACCTCTAATCTAATTTTAGAACAGTCAGTTTTTCTAAAATCTAAAACTTTTTTTTGTGTGGTGTGACTGTCACTGTACTTATAGAAAACCACACTGACTGTTGATCACTAGATCCCAAGCTTTCCCATACAGTAATATCAGATACCAAATTCCCATTTGTGAATACTAAATCTAAAATGGCCTCCTTCCAGGTTGGCTCCTCAACTACTTGCTGTAGAGATAATCCCAGTAGGGAATTTAGAATATCTGTACTCCTGTCACAACTAGCTATTTTGGTTTTCCAGTTTACATCAGGAAGATTAAAGTCTTGCATAATGATAACTTCCCCTTTCAATGTCATTTTAGCTATTTCCTCAACTAGTAGATCATCTAAATCTTTGACTTGGCCAGGTGGTCTCTATATAACACCTACCCAAGTTACCTTATGATTATCAAGCTGCAATGTAACCCAAACTAACTCTAAATTGGTCTCGCTAACTTGTATTACATTAGATTTTATGCTTTCACATACAGGGCCACCCCTCCCCCTTTCTTGCCTTCCCTGTCTTTCCTATATAAAGTGAACGCTGGTATTGTTATGTCCCAGTCATTACTCTCATTGAACCATGTCTCAGTAACAGCCACTAATCTATATTCTCAGATGTCATTATAGACTCAAGTTCATTGGTCTTATTCCCTAAACTGTGAGCATTTGTAGACAAGACTCTGAGCTTGTCATTTCTTAACCTATGTGCTACTGGCATCTTCTGGCATTGTTCCAGGGATCAGTCGGACTCCTGGATTATCACTCTTTTTCCCCCCTTTCCTAGTTTAAATGCTCCTTAGCAAATACTTTGAACTTTTCACTGAGGACATTAGTTTCATTGAGAGAAAGATGCAAACCATCTTTCTTGTACAGTTCTTTTCCATTCCAACAAGAGCTAACATGAGACACAAAGCCAAACCCTTGGTTCAGACACCATTCACCAAGCCATACATTGAATTCCTTAATGTGCATCTGCCTGTCATGCTGAAGGTTATGCACAGGCAATACTGTAGAGAATGAAACAGTCGATGCAACCTCCCGTATATCATTACCAAGTGTGTGAAAAGCTTCCTTCACCTTTGAAACCTCATTGCAAGCCAGATCATTTGTCCCAAGATGGACAATAACATTAACCACCAGGGAGACATCTCACAAAACCATTTTCCTCAAACTTCACACCTCTTATGATAGAATCGCCCACCAACAGCTGCTTACTATCAGTCCTCACCTTATCCTTTTTGTCTTTGGCTGCAGTCTTGCATACTTTAGGCATAGGAGATGATTGTTCCTCACCCACTGTGCCTGAGCCATCCTCCATGTTGCTCTTGCACTCTGAAAGTGCTGCAAATGAATTATGGAGAGCTACAGACTGTGAGACATGTCTCCTATCCACAACTCTAAGTCTAACAGAACCTGCAGTAACCCATCTTCCATTTCTAGGGGGCCTCTGTGGCAGTGGCATTGCAATGTTCCCAGCCTGAGTTTGTTTGACAGTTCATTTACAAATCTCAGATTTCAAAAATGCAATTTCCTGCTGCATTATGGAGAGCTGTCTACAGATCAGACAGCATCCAAACCTCCAAAGAGTGGAACCTGAAATAAAGCACAACAATTCCTGCACAGAACCAGGTCTGTCATTTTAAAGAGGGGAAAGCTTTTAAACAAATCTTACTTTTTTAAACTGTATCCAACTCCAGATTACCTTCTGAGTATCTCCAATGCACTTATAAATGCTGCACTTTGAGAATGCTGCAAGCTATAATTAGGCAAGCTAATACTATGTTTCTATATATACACAAAAGCTCCTCCCCAACAACAAATTTAACACCTTAATCACCCTATGCTCATTTGCAATCAGACAGTAGCAAAAACCTGTCTAACAAATTTCTTACCTTTTCTGAAGCAGAGTGTCTGAGTAGCCACCAAAAGCACAGCTGAAGTTCTGCAACAGTGGAAAAACTCTAAGTTAGTCTCCTGAATATCTCCAATGCACTTATAAATGCTGCACTTTGAGAATGCTGCAAGCTATATTGAGTACTCTATCTATAAGTGGTCTAATTGCCATGAGCTGACATCTGTTCTGCTAGTTATTTCTAAAGTACAGTATTTGGGGGCACTGTGCAACACAACAGTAATAATAAATTGGTACCTTACCACAATATTGTCATTCTATGGTGGTAATATTTGTATTTACAGAATGTTTTTTATTCCGTAACATTATGGTAATATTATTGAGCAATATTTAATAGTAATGATAGTTGCCATGGGGTGCTGGTATTATATGGGCCCTCAATAATGGTACAGTTGGTGACATCTTTGTAATCTTTGTATAGAGTGTTTTGTTCAATTACTGTATAGAGGTAATAATCAGTCACTGTATGGTGGTAGTATTTGCTCCTGGTATAGTGGTAGAATTGACATAAAGTGTGTGTGTGTGTGTGTGTGTGTGATATATGCCTTGGAGTTTGTGCCTCTGATCTATAAGACCTTGTATACAAACCTTGACAACATATCTAGAAAAAAATGTTTTACATTCACATCTATATGTGTATTACCTATCTTTATCTAAGAATAACCAGATCATTCACTTTCAACTGATTCTGCTTACCTTGCTCTCCGACTCCTGCATTGTTTCTTATACCGGCACGTCTGTTGCATCGCGGGTGACTGTCCCTGTTGCGGCCTGCTATTGGCTGCTCCCCCCATCACCATCCGCAAGACAAGAAGATGCAGTGGCGGCCGCGGGGCATCTGAAGCGATGCTGGAGCTGGGGAGCAAAGTAAGTAGAATCAGTGTAAGGGGCCTGGGCAGTAGGGGAGGCAGTTTAGTGGCTGGATAACTCCTTTAACTGTACAATTATTAATAGTATAGTTCCAAATGATCTTGTATTTGTCAGGTGCTATTTTATATGATTTGAATTCCATCTACTACTTTTTATTTTTATTGTGATGACAAGTCACCAATGACTTATCTAATTTAGTCATTATTACCTGTATTGCTGCCTTTCATGTTTTCTACCAGCTACTATTAAAAAGAAAGTATTCTTTCCTTTATGCTTGTTAACAGAAATGAACATATCTCAGGTTCACAGGTTATTCAGTCCATCAAAAGCTGGTTACTTTTATTTCAGCTATTAGGTCTGATCTAGTGTGAGTGAGCAGTAAAGTAGTTACCATTTATAAGTGGCAAAATATAATTTCCAGCTGACCTATGATAGGTGAAGAGTTGTCAGTTCTTCCAGTAGTCGGCGTGAAACATGAAGAGTTGCCTCTATCAAATCATTTCTTTTAAGATATGAAAAAAAATACGTCTTTATTTTTTTGGTATGATGGTTTTATTGTATAAAAAAAAGGTACCAAATAAGTTATTTACAAAAATAAGAAAAGCTGTTTGTTCTTCTCTTGTAGTAGTCAAGACAGGGCAACTTTTAAAATAAGGCAATCAAAATTTGAGAAGGTCTTTCTCCTTGTAGTATAATGGCCAAGAGTAATAGAGTACCTTTTAACTCATGATTGCTAGCCCAGCGGCCTGTGCCGGCGCTGCTGCCCCTAACCTCGGGCAGGGGTGCCGGGCTCCCTCTTTCCCTCCTGCGCGCCATGCTGACAAGCGCGGGCAGCAGTAACTTAAATATGGTATCTGTGATCCATGCCAGAGTTTCCTTCCTGCTGGAGACCTGTACTGGTGTTTGAGCTTGCATATGTGTTTCTCTCTTCACCTATGAAGCAGCACATACATGCCCTCTATCTCACCAGCCTTTGGTTGAATTACAGCAGGTATTTAAACGTGCCTCCTACCACAGGAAGATGCCTGAGCAACCTCATAGTTTTAGCTTGTCTATCTCCAAGTGCTAAGGTGTCTCTCTTGTCTGCTTCGCTGTGTACTGGACCTTGCTTATTAAACTCCTGGACTTTGCCTATTTGCCGCCTGCCTCTGACCTCGGACTTCGTTTATGAACTTTGCCTGTTTGCCGCCTGCCTCTGACCTCGGATCTCATTTATGGACTTTGTTTACCGCTTGACTCTGACCTCAGACTTCGTTTATGAACTTTGCCGCAGGCCCCTGACCTCGGATCTCGTTTATGGACTTTATTTGTTTGCCTTCTGACCTCGGACTTCGTCTATGAACTTTGCCTGTTTGCTACCTGCCCCTGATCTCGGATCTCATTTATGGACTTTGTTTGTTTACCGCCTGCCTCTGACCTCGGACTTCGCTTACTTACTTTTCTTGATTGCCGCCTGTCCAGATCCGGAACCTCCTGTCCACGCAAGTCACCTCGGTGCTTGCACCGAGTACTTTGACCCCCTGGTCAGCTGCCACTGACTCAGGGACTGCTCTTTAGTAGCCCCTGGCAACTACCCTAACGGTCCAAGCCTATCCTCACCATCAGAGTCTCTAGTAAAGACCGTGTATTGGCTTAGTTACGCCCCTCCAGAGTATACCCAGTCAGTGGTGCAGTGGGTCCACACCCGCTTGCATAACAATGATGGCCATAATGCCTGGACCTGTCACTTGTCAACTGAATATATATATATAATATTTACCATACTAATCCTCCACCACTAATGTTCCAACGCATCATGTTCATTTGGTAGTCTCTGCTTCCTGCTCTCTCTCAACACACAGGAAATGCCCACTCAGCCAATCATTGTCAGTGATCTTTTTTATTTTATATATTTTTTTTACCATGGTAGCCTCTTAAAAAATAATTAAATCTAAATGGATACAATTATATGATTGGACAACACCTTTGAAGGCTATCTATTGTGAGAAAATTACATTTTATTCCAATTAGGTTTGGTCACTAGAGCGGACATAATGGAGTGACTTCTTTTTTCTGCAGGTCAATATCCAGCTTTGCTGTATTAGATTATGACATAATAAATCAGTATCATTAGAGTGTGGGTGAGTTAAAGGGGTTGTGCAGGTCATATTTATTGATTACCTATCATCATGATTGGTCATCAATACCTGATCTTTGGGGGTCCAACACCCGGCACCCCCACCAATCAAAGAAGGCAGTGCTAAATACAAGCGCTGCTTCCTGTTTATTACACTATGCATTGTCTCCTCTGGAGCTGCAGCATAGTGCAATTACAAGTACCCGCTCCATTCAAGTGAATGGAACAAGTACTTGTCATTACACGGCACTGCAGATATTGGCAGTGTAATGAAAAGGAAGCATGCTTGCATGTAGCACCACATGCTCTTTCAGCTGTTCCGCAGGGGTGCCGGGTTTTTGGCACCCATCGATCAGATATTGATTACCTATCCTGAGGATAGGTCTTTATCATATACTACCTGCACAACACCTTTAAACTGCGCATGCACATTAAATGTGTATTGGCTGAACCTGGCGATTTTAGAGAGTTTGGCCAAACATCGAATGTGTATGGTGGAGTTCTCCTCCAACACCTACTGCACATGAAAAACTAAAATCAAATACATTCCAAGAGTGATTTCTCTACTTGGTAGTTATTATACTGTATATGCGTCCCTCTTTACACTGCTGAAATATGAAGATACACATTAAGATAGATAAATGAGTGTGTCAGTACGTCTAAATAATTGTTAGAATTTTTACCTTTTTTATTTAATTCTTGTTTATTTGAACATAAAATATATAAAAAATATAAACTTGACCATTAATTTCTGCAGGGCTAGTTAATTGATGAATATAATTCATAGCTTAAAAGTGTTTCTGACAAATAATGCAAAATCATTCAACATATGTCTAGTTTTAATTGATTTTGTAATTTGAGCCTTTGGCTTTTTATAAATATCACCACCCGGCATGCATCAGTTGAAATATGCTTCATCTGCTAAGATATCACAGAATAATTGCAGATTTTATACCATTATGGATCATAGCTCTGACCAGAAAATGAGTTAATGAAGGTAGAGCTGTAAGGATCTCTGGATTTTCTTCCTCATCTGATTGAATTTTTCTTTGTTGGAAATATGATGACTGAAAATTGCATCTGACAAAAATGACATCATGAATTATAAAGGACACAGATTTTATCTCACATCAAGGCAGCTGCATCTGTTACTTTAATATGTCTTTGGAGGGAAGCAAAGGAAGACTAATTAATGTACTTATGCAAATTTGACAGAATACAATGACTAGCCCTGGCAATATCTGTTCTATTTATTTATTTGTCCAACTATAGTCTACTATTATAGTGTACTGAAATGCTTTGCCAACAAATAGTATTTTTTGTCAGGTTTTAAGTAAAAAAAAATTGCGATAATGAGAATAATATGCAAAGGTGCTAGAGATGCACAAAGTTTAAAAAAATGTGATTTGGACAATTCATCAAAGTCCTTCAAGAAATTCATTAGCCACAAATTGCAATAAATATGGTATACCAAGGCCACTCTGCCTAATCATATGCATCTCACTTGGTGGCCCAATCTCAGTGTGAAGGGAGAGGGTATCGCTGTGTGCATTGCGTTCTAGTGCACCCACATTCGTAGTTACTGCGTACTGTAAGTAATGTGCCATCAGTATTGCAGGCATTTGTAATTTATTGTCATCTAAATCATTTTGTAGGGTACCAAGATTCAAAGCGAATGTCTTCTGTTAGCTGTGGAATTACTGTGCGTCAGTATTACAGGTCAATAAAAGCGTCAGGTCTAATTTATCATCATGTACTGAATTATGCAGGGCCTCAAGATTCAAGTAGTGGCCCCATGACAGAGTGGGGACAGTGACAGTGGAGGCGGCAGTATTTGCCGCATAAAAGAGTGTGGACGGTGGCGGCAGCAGGGGCGCTGACAGTATCCATGACAAAGTGGCCCCATGACAGTGTCGAGGGGGATGAGTAGCGCTGGCAATAAGGCTCTGTTAACATTTCTGTTTATCTTTCTGTTCTGCTGATCCATCAGAAGAACATAAAACAAACAAATATAAATAAAAATCCTGTATTTTGAGCATTGTTAAAGGCTCTTTCAGATGGTCAGTATTTTATCAGTGTTTTCCATCAGTATTTGATCAGTAATTGGAAACCAAAAACAGAAGTGGAACCAAAACAGAGGTAAAATGTAATGGAATTATTTGCATCTCATCTGTGGACCCACTCCTGCTTTTGGCTTAAAAATTCTGATCAAATACTGATGCAAAACACTAACCAAACACTGAATAAAAGAGCGTAGCTACAATGAATTTGGGTCGAGTTGGTGGAGTGATTTGTGTGGGTCATTCCAATAACCAACAACACTCCTCCCGTATGAAAATAATCCAGCTGCCAATTTTGATTCATCCAGCAAGTTTGGCCCATCTGGTTTTAACCCTAATACAAGGAGTTATTTGACCCCAAGCGTTCCGTGTCCAACTTCCTGGAGGGCCAAATGGAGTTCAGCACTAACTGTTCTGTGATGCCCTTATATTTCCCAGGCAGCACAAGCAATACACTGAAGGGCTCTTGTCTAGCCTTTGCCAACAGGTGTAGGTTACCCGTTCAACATCGTTTGTCATAGGGATCGTGGATTGTAATGCTGGAGCAGACTAATGTATTTGGCAAAAGACAAATTTATTTGGTAAAAGACAATTTTTTTCACCAAAAGAATAAGATAAAAGATTTTCAGATAAAATAATAATTTTGTCTACAATAAACAATGATCAACTCGTAAGCAACTCAGCTATTTATTTGCACTGCCCACAGGGTATTAAATATGACTGCTCTATAACACTAAATCACAGTAACTGTTTGGCTAACAGAAGCGGTTCAATATCAATGTGGATATGCAACAAACAGTGGAATGAGACAGGTGTATCACCCCAATTTGTGAATCAGAGCCTAATATAATTGCTTATCTATTAATCAATGTGGACATGCCATAAAACAGTAGAATGAGACAGGTGTATCACCCCAATTTGTGAATCAGAGCCTAATATAATTGCTTATCCATTAATCAATGTGGACATGCCATAAAACAGTAGAATGAGACAGGTGTATCACCCCAATTTGCAATCAGGGCCTAACAGAATTGCTTATCTATTTATCAATGTTTCAATCTATAAATATTAATGGCGAACACGCTTATATATTAAACCACCTGCTAAGACTGAGTTTGATGCAAAATTCGCTCATCCCTAGTAACTTTTGCACCAGATTTATCATCCAGCCTGAACTACTGTGATAAATGTTGTGCAGAACTAGACAACCTAAGTTTGTCACCTATAGGTTAACTAAATCTGCCCCCATTGATTTTCCCACAATATGACTATAGTTCCAAACAGGAATTTCCCATGTTATGAACAATTCCCCATGACAAATATTTTGTACCTCGAGAGTATTGCCTAGCCCCAGATGTACTTTTCTTAACTAATTGTTAAGTGAAGGCTACCCTTGTGTTTACCGGTAATGTCAAAGAAAATGGTGACATGTGAACAATAAGTGTTCTGACTAGTGCAACAGACTGTGATACAGAGTAAAAGTATTAATAGAGATGAGTGAATCACTTCTAAATGAATTTACCTGGATTTTGTAAAATTTGGAGCTGGATCTAAATCCAAATTTTTGTAGATTTTTTTTGTGCAATTTTTTTAAAAAGTGAGGAAAAAAGAGATAACAAAATATGAGTCCTAGGAAACCTCAGTATGTCATACACAATTTTTTTTTCGATTTGAGTGCAAACCAATTTCTGCCAAATCAAAACAAAATAAAATTTTAAGAGATTTTCTCTTCTCTAAATTTAAATACTCTGGGAACAATTTCATGATGTTTTTGTCTACTTACCATGATCCATATGTTCAGTGCACACCTTTTTACTTTACTTTGCCTCCTTTTTTGAGGTTGTTAAAGTGGTTTCAGCATCATTCTGAAAACTGCACTTCCCCTAAATCCCCTCCATTGTTGCAGCCCTGCCTCTATCTTTGCACTTTTCTACCTGCTCTGTATTGTCTGGGAAATCCTGCTTTCACGCTCCAACCATCTCCATCCCATTGTACTTCCTTACTTGTTGCAGCATACTGTCTACTGAGCATGCATGGAACAGTAGACTGACTTCTAGCATGCATACTCAGTAGCAGTTAGAGTGAAGCCAGCACTCCAGTTGGGTTGTGTTACAGGCAGTGGGTGTTGAACCACTGCAGCAATCATCTGGTGTATATATAGTCAACCCATCGGCTGGGGAAGACTAGGATGTACACGTTCTGGCCCATTAAGATCCAGAGAGCGTACGTGCCATAGAAGTCGATTCTGCTGCTGGTGGGCAGAGGAGGGCAAACGGGTCTGGACCTTCGGCAGAAGAAGCTAGGTGAGTGGCGCATTACCCACTTGGAGGAGAGTTGCAGTTGCATGCATGGGCCACTAGCATAACAGGTCGTTATTAACATTGGGACATTGGCATCCCAAACAGGATCATGTGATGGATCCCTGTCCCCAAAGGGGCCTACTTCCAGTGGGCTTACTCAGAGCTGCATGGGGCGGCAGTTTACAGCAGAGCACAGGAGTATATGACTCTTATCCCCGCTGTTCAGCCTCATTGGGTTTTTTTCCGGGTACTTTCACACTCACGTTTTGGGCGGATTTGTCATGGATCTGCATGAACGGATCGGAACGTTTGTATTATGTGTAACATAGCCAAGACGGATCCGTCATGAACTCCATTGAAAGGCAATCGGAGACTGATTCATTTTCTATTGTGCCAGATTGTGTCATAGAAAACGGATCCGTCCCTATTGACTTACATTGTGTGTCAGAACGGATCCGTTTGGCTCAGTTGGAGCGGAATGGAGACTGATCGGAGGCAAACTGATGCATTCTGAGCGGATCCTTTTCCATTCAGAATGCATTAGGGCAAAACTGATCCATTTTGGACGCTTGCGAGAGCCCTGAAGGATCTCACAAACGGAAAGCCAAAACGCAAGTGTGAAAGTAGCCTTAAAAGATTTTAAAAATTATTTTTTTCTTGTTTCTCAGGCGTTAAGAATAAGTTTGGATGATGGCCCTGTACTATTTTATTTTTTGACATTTAGCTAAACTGACAGTCGTATAGGTGCCTAACCTCCAGTGTGTCATGTAGTGCAAGAACAATCATACACTGTACCAAATGTAGAATCTAATGAAAATCTATAGTTTTTATTATGTCCTCTTCCAGTACTGTAGCTGTAAATAAGAGGCTTCCAAGTGAATGTGCTTCACTTTCCTCATCTCTGCTATAATAAATAATTATAAGGCGTTAGGCTAACATGCTCTGCTTGTGTCACTTTAACCTCCTTAGTTTAACTGGTGTCTTGGGGATGAAAACAAAATAAGATCACCTAATAACACTGCTTGCATGGATGTTACATACAGCATTACTGTATGTAAGATCATTACTATCAAATATGCCATTTATTTCCAATACAGGGGACTTGTTCTAACTTCTGTCTACTGCTACTTACAGCTGAGATTACTGCATAAAGCCTTTTGACAGATGCTTTGATTTTATGTGCATTTATTATATTTGGCAGTTCTTCTTCTTGTGTTAGGATACTTAGCACTCACCTTATTATTCTGTGGAATTCAAGCCAACTTCATTGTTATATAATACTAACATTACTTTATTGTTCCCTTCAAGGACCCGCAGCACAGAAAGGCATTTTAACATCAGTGTCTCACTATAATAGTCCATGCTCTATTAAGGAATATTAACATCATAATGAAGGTCCCCCATATTGGACCCCCACCCATGAGCTGGAATGAAGAGACACATAGCATGGATGGACATTATAAATGACCTCTGTGTAATGCTTTACTCTGCAGCTGCTATGGCTGCCAAATTCTACACCGTGCATAGGAAACAACAATAATCTGAAGTAAAATTAATATTTCTTTATTATTGTAAGATAATAATAACTGTAATTATACAACCACACTATTGAATAGCACAGATCCCCCCCAATTTTTATTTTTTTCTAAAAACTTGAAATGGACATACACAATTAATACAAATAGAATAAAAAAGGGAAATAAAAATTAATTGTGTATATGTAAAGATCCTGGTTCCATGATATTCCTAGGAAGAATTACAGTTGCATCAAACTTGACCTTTCTTAAAGGGGTTCTGTCACCTCGTTTTAGCCTATAGAGCTGCGGATATGCATGGCTAGATCGCCGCTAGCATGTCCGCAATATACCTTTCCCATAGTGTCCTTTTATTGTGTTAAAAAACAAAAAGATTTTATATATATATAAATGAGCCTGGTAAGGTGCCCAAGGGGCTGTACTAACCATTCTGGAGCCCAGCCACGCCCCCTGTGAAGAAGCCTAGCACCGCCTGCGTCCTCCGAAACTCCTCCTTGCTCACAGTTAGATCACTGTAATCTCGCGATGCGCAGTAACTTCCCTGAGGCTGATGTCAGCACAGGGAGGAAACACTATGCTGGCACTGTGCATGTGCGAGCTTGCGCATTGCGAGATTACGGCGATCTAACTGTGAGCAAGGAGGAGATTCGGAGGACGCAGGCAGTGCTGGTCTCCTTCACAGGGGGCGTGGCTGGGCTCCAAGAAGGTTAGTACAGCCCCTTGGGCTCCTTACCAGGCTCATTTACATATCTATAAAATTATTTTTTCAACACAATAAATGGACACAGCACTATGGGACAGGTATATTGCGGACATGCTAGCGGCAATCTAGCCATGCATGTCTGCCTCTCTATAGGCTAAAACGAGGTGACAGAATCCCTTTAATGCACTCTAACAAAATGTTTTATTCTCTGACCTGTTAGAATGATATAATCTGTAGTGAAGGCAATTTTCTTACCAGAGACTGTATTTGTGAGTTATCCCCTCCTTTCTAATTCTCAGCTGTGTCATGTGACCAGCACTCTGACTTTTCATATAACAAAGCATCTTATGTAGGAAGCCAGTTTCTATAAGTATTCCTATGGGAGCCTCACTGTCAGTCTCATAGGAATGAATAGAGAAGTAACTGACTTCCTGTCCTGTGTCAGTTGGAGATAAGAGTGCTGGTCACATGACACAGCTGAGGGTCAGAAGGGAGGTTATAACTCAAAAGTAAAGATGGTAAAGAAGATAACCTTCACTTCAGTTTACATTATCTACCTGTCTAACAGGTCAGAGAATATGATATATGATAATGCACAGTTTTGTGTAAGTATATGTAATGTCACCGCTGCCGCTAATAATCGCTGTCCTCAGTGCTAGACCACTGTTGTATACTGGCATGTCCTGGCTGCAGTTTTATAATCAAGCAGCAGCACCTGGACCAGTCCAGCGCCACACAGAACGGCGCTGGAAAAAGTGGGGTTTATAACTTGATTATTTTTTTTTAAGCAACTGTAGCGCTTGTCCAAGATTTGTAATTATCTCAGATATTCTTTTGAAAAAAAAAATATTGCTAAATGGCAGGGAAAGGGATAAAATTATAAAACATTACCCAGTTCAAA
Organism: Bufo gargarizans; assembly: GCF_014858855.1. NCBI lineage: Eukaryota > Metazoa > Chordata > Amphibia > Anura > Bufonidae > Bufo > Bufo gargarizans. Next base: position 282,154,099 of record NC_058081.1, read on the forward strand.
CCCACTCCGCTACAGTGTTGCCACCGTGTCAGGCACATTATCATGTAAGTAAAGCCTCACCTGGGGAACTGAAATGGGCGCCATTAACGCCCCAGGACGAGAATGCTCGTCCTCAAACGCCGGCACTTAACGCTTGAGAACGAGCGCTCTCGTCCTGGAGTCGTTCCTCCCCCCTCGTGCGGCCCCCCCGGTCAGCAGCAGACATATAGACATATTAGGTATCGTTGCGTCCGTATTGACCAGCTCTATAAACATGTCACATGACCTAACCCTCAGATGAACACTGTAAAAAATAAAAACTGTGCTAAATAAACCATTTTTTGTCACCTTACATCACAAAAAGTACAACAGCAAGCGATCAAAAAGGCGTACGCCCATCAAAATAGTACCAAACTAACCATCACCTCATCCCGCCAAAAATTAGCCCCTACTTGAGACAATCGCCCAAATAATAAAAAAAACTATGTCTCAGAATATGGAGACACTAAATCATCTTTTTTTTTTTTGTTTTAAAAAAGCTGTTATTGTGTAAAACTTACATAAATAAAAAAAGTATACATATTAGGTATCACCGCGTCCGTATCGACCAGCTCTATAAAAATATCACATGACCTAACCCCTCAGGTGAACACCGTAAAAAATAAAAACTGTGCTAAGTAAACAATTTTTTGTCACCTTGCATCACAAAAAGTGTAATAGCAAGCGATCAAAAAGTTATATGCACCCCAAAATAGTGCCAACCAAACCATCATCTCATCCTGCAAAAAATGAGACCCTACCTAAGATAATCGCCCAAAAACTTAAAAAACTATGGCTCTCAGAATATGGAGACACTAAAACATGATTTTTTTTTGTTTCAAAAATGATATTATTGTGTAAAACTTACATAAATAAAAAAAAGTATACATACTCGGTATCGCCGCGTCCTTATCGACCGGCTCTATAAAAATATCACATGACCTAACCTTTCAGATTAACACCGTAAAAAAATAAAAACTGTGCTAAATGAACCATTTTTGGTCACCTTACATCGTAAAAAGTGTAATAGCAAGCGATCAAAAAGTCATATGCACCCCAAAATAGTGCCAATCAAACCGTCATCTCATCCCGCAAAAATCATACCCTACCCAAGATAATCGCCCAAAAACTGAAAAAACTATGGCTCTTAGACTATGGAAACACTAAAACATGATTTATTTTTTGTTTCAAAAATGATATTATCGTGTAAAACTTACATAAATAAAAAAAAGTATACATATTAGGTATTGTCGTGTCCGTATCGACCAGCTCTATAAAAATATCACATGATCTAACCCCTCAGATGAACACCGTAAAAAATAAAAAATAAAAACTGTAAAAAAAGCAATTTTTTTGTCATCCTTCATCACAAAAAGTGTAATAGCAAGCGATCAAAAAGTCATATGCACCCCAAAATAGTGCCAATCAAGCCGTAATCGCATCCTGCAAAAAATGAGACCCTATCTTAGATAATCGCCCAAAAACTGAAAAAAACTATGGCTCTCAGACTATGGAGACACTAAAACATGATTTTTTTGTTTCAGTAATAAAATCATTGTGTAAAACTTACATAAATAAAAAAAATTGTATACATATTAGGTATCGCTGTGTCCTTGACAACCTGCTCTATAAAAATACCACATGATCTAACCTGTTAGATGAATGTTGTAAATAACAAAAAAAAAGGTGCCAAAAAAGCTATTTCTTGTTACCTTGCCTCACAAAAAGTGTAATATAGAGCAATAAAAAATCATATGTACCCTAAACTAGTACCAACAAAACTTCCACCCTATCCCATAGTTTCTAAAATGGGGTCACGTTTCTACTCTAGGGGTGCAGCAGGGGGGCTTCAAATGGGACATGGTGTCAAGATAACCAGTCCAGCAAAATCTGCCTTCCAAAAACCGTATGGCATTCCTTTCCTTCTGCGCCCTGCTGTGTGCCCGTACAGCAGTTTACGACCACATATCGGGTGTTTCTGTAAACTACAGAATCAGGGCCATAAATATTGAGTTTTGTTTGGTTGTTAACCCTTGCTTTGTTACTGGAAAAAATGGATTAAAATGGAAAATTGCCCACAAATTTAAATTCAGAAATTTCATCTCTATTTGCCAATAACTCTTGTGGAACACCTAAAGGGTTAACAACGTTTGTAAAATCAGTTTTTAATACCTTAAGGGGTGTAGTTTCTTAGATGGGGTCACTTTTATGGAGTTTCTACTCTAGGGGTGCATCAAGGGGGCTTCAAATGGTACATGGTGTCCAAAAAAACAGTCTAGCAAAATCTGCCTTCCAAAAACCAAATGGCATTCCTTTCCTTCTGCGCCCTGCCCTGTGCCAGTACAGCAGTTTACAACCACATATGGGGTGTTTCTGTAAACTACAGAATCAGGGCCATAAATAATGAGTTTTGTTTGGCTGTTAACCCTTGTTTAAAAAATATTACAATGGAAAATCGGCCAAAAAGGTGGAATTTTTAAATTGTATCTCTATTTTCCATTAATTCTTGTGGAACACCTAAAGGGTTAACAACGCTTGTAAACGTACTTGTAAAATCAGTTTTGAATACCTTGGGGGGTGTAGTTTCTAGAATGGGGTCATTTTTGGGTGGTTTCTATCATGTAAGCTTCACAAAGTGACTTCAGACCTGAACTGGTCCTTAAAAATTTGGTTTCTGAAAATGTCTGAGAAATTCCAAGATTTACTTCTAAACTTCTAAGCCTTGGAACATCCGCAAAAAATAAAATATCATTCCCAAAATGATCCAAACATGAACTAGACATATGGGGAATGTAAAGTAATAACTATTTTTGGAGGTATTGCTATGTATTATAGAAGTAGAGAAATTGAAACTTAAAAATGTGCAAATTTTTCAAAATTTTGGGTAAATTTGTTTTTTACCAGTGTCATGAAGTACAATATGTTACGAAAAAAACTATCTCAGAATGGCCTGGATAAGTCAAAGCGTTTAAGTGACACTGGTCAGATTTGCAAAAAATGGCTTGGTCCTTAAGGTGAAAATGAGCCCAGTCCTTTAGGGGATAAAGTCTGCTGTAACTATAAACCAAATTGTGCATTTTTCTGTAACTTTGGATTGGGTCATAGTACTCTGCTGGTCCAAGGACTCGGGTGCATGGTTATTCAGGAATTGATTCTGTGGGTAATGTTGGTAGAACCATGGCAGAAAAAAAATTATTCAGGTGAGTGGTTGGAAGTAGCAAACAAGGTCTTGCGGTTGTCAAGTAACGGAAAAGTATGGTACCTAAAATGTTTTGTGTCAGTCTATGAAATCCCTAGTGCAACCGGATGATATGCCTAATTTGTAACAAGGTTCACAACTTGTCATAAATTTGGTGCATCCTCCTGAAATCCATGCACCAGAGTGAAATCTACAAGCTGCAGTACAATTTTATCTTTATTTGTGCCAGAAAACTGGAGCAAATGAAGCCTGCTGGCTACCCCCCTGCCTTGCACCCTTTTTGGAAAGTGGTGAGGGTAGCTTTAAAATTTGTCACAAGTGGTGTTTAAAAAGGCACAAATACAGTGCTTTTGACTTTTTCCTGCCATAAAACTTGCACAAGATGAAGATAAATCTAACTTAAAGTATCTAATGAGGTCAGTTCACCTCTCCTGACAAGTCTGTTTTAGAAAAAAAAATACTTGCATTCCCCATTAAATAACAATTGTGGTGTGTCCCTGCATAGTCTACCACTAGCGGCACTGATTAGATACTGTCAGATAGTGTGCAGGGATACAACCCCAACTGGCAAGACCCAGATGGACCTTTATTGCAGACTGCTTGCAATTCATTCCCAAACTTATAACTGAGTGGGACTAGTAGTTACAGAAGTCTCACCGATATTTAAAGATTCAGATTCTACAGAATCAGAATATTTTTAGTACTAGCGATCAGGTCCATAACTAGGGACAGGTATCCTGACGGGGTTGCCCTTTCCAGGGCGAGTGCTTTGTGTAGACAGGCAGTATGGGAGCAGACCCCTTCCCCCAAGTATAGGGTGAGATAGGGCACAGCATCATCTTCCCTTGACTGCACGCCTACACAAGACTCCGTCTTACCCAGGCATCACGTTTGCCAATCTGATCCTAGTCACCTGGTTGGTCAGGTAAGACTGCTTGCGTCCACACAGGCGCAGCAGTTTCTTTACTTACCTTTGCTTTACCAGCATTGGGGTATCTATCACAGAACCCCTCGTTTGTTTGTATGTCTGTAATGTTGATGCATCCTCTGGTGTATTTTATTTTATTGCATATCTTATAAAAGTTATATTTTAATAAGGATATTTCCCCACATCTTCTCCAGTGGGTCCCTGGCAATTCAGTCACAAACTTCTAGAAGGAATAATAAAGGAATGGCTCACACTTGAGTTTTAGGAAAAAGATGCTCCAGATTTGTTATTATGTGGGAAATGCAAGTAGTTACTAAAACAGACATTTCAGGAGAGGTAGCCAAGATCAGGAAAGAAAGGGGATCATCATTCCAGATGAATTACAGAGGCATCACACACACCGGGCAGTCACCCATCAAGTAAATGATGAGCTGTTACTAACACGGTATTCACAAAGTACAGCATAAAACTGGAAAGACAAAGACATGACTGATCATCCCTTCCCCTGCTTCCTTTTTATTTCTTATTCTTTTTGAATTTCATGTTTACCTAACTGTTCTAACTGTAATCCCATATACATGATTACCTGCTGTCAGATATATGCCTATTGTACATCTTATGTTAATCTGTTGACATTCTCATGTATATTGCTGTCCTAAAACAATAAAAATTGTTAAAGAGAAAAAAATAATGGAAAGACAAAATCTGACTAAATTAGCAGACCAGCTCTTATCTTAAATAGAGAACCCTGTTCTGTGATTGGATGGCTTCTGTGTCTGTTACACCCCCATCCTGGCCATCCATGCTACAGGCGACCTCCACCCTTACCCTTTAACCACCGAACTGTTCTGCCCGAGCTCAGCTCGGACTGTGGGAAAACTACTTAACTATAAGTGGAGGGGAAAGGGCTGCTTTAGCTGCTGATATCTCCTCAATGGTAGCAGCTTTTAGCATTTAACTTGCATTCCGGGCTTTTATATAAGACCATAAAGACAGCAATAGTGATCAAATGTTCGCGAACCGCACGTTTGCGGCGGGCCCCATTCACTTCAATGGAAGGCGAACCTGAAAGACTTTCAGGTCATGTTTGCAGCCACCAAATACTTACAAACCGGATTCCAAAAAAGTTGGGACACTATACAAATCGTGAATAAAAACTGAATGCAATGATGTGGAGGTGCCAACTTCTAATATTTTATTCAGAATAGAACATAAATCACGGAACAAAAGTTTAAACTGAGTATATGTACAATTTTAAGGGAAAAATATGTTGAATCAGAATTTCATGGTGTCAACAAATCCCCAAAAAGTTGGGACAAGGCCATTTTCACCACTCTGTGGCATCTCCCCTTCTTCTTACAACACTCAACAGACGTCTGGGGACCGAGGAGACCAGTTTCTCAAGTTTAGAAATAGGAATGCTCTCCCATTCTTGTCTAATACAGGCCTCTAACTGTTCAATCGTCTTGGGCCTTCTTTTTGCACCTTCCTCTTTATGATGCGCCAAATGTTCTCTATAGGTGAAAGATCTGGACTGCAGACTGGCCATTTCAGTACCCGGATCCTTCTCCTACGCAGCCATGATGTTGTGATTGATGCAGAATGTGGTCTGGCATTATCTTGTTGAAAAATGCAGGGTCTTCCCTGAAAGAGATAACGTCTGGATAGGAGCATATGTTGTTCTAGAACCTGAATATATTTTTCTGCATTGATGGTGCCTTTCCAGACATGCAAGCTGCCCATGCCACACGCACTCATGCAACCCCATACCATCAGAGATGCAGGCTTCTGAACTGAGCGTTGATAACAACTTGGGTTGTCCTTGTCCTCTTTGGTCCGGATGACATGGCGTCCCAGATTTCCAAGAAGAACTTCGAATCGTGACTCGTCTGACCACAGAACAGTCTTCCATTTTGCCACACTCCATTTTAAATGATCCCTGGCCCAGTGAAAACGCCTGAGCTTGGGGATCTTGCTTAGAAATGGCTTCTTCTTTGCACTGTAGAGTTTCAGCTGGCAACGGATGGCACGGTGGATTGTGTTCACTGACAATGATTTCTGGAAGTATTCCTGAGCCCATTCTGTGATTTCCTTTACTGTAGCATTCCTGTTTGTGGTGCAGTGTCGTTTAAGGGCCCGGAGATCACGGGCATCCAGTATGGTTTTACGGCCTTGACCCTTACGCACAGAAATTGTTGCAGATTCTCTGAATCTTCGGATGATGTTATGCACAGTTGATGATGATTGATGCAAAGTCTTTGCAATTTTTCGCTGGGTAACACCTTTCTGATATTGCTCCACTATCTTTCTGCGCAACATTGTGGGAATTGGTGATCCTCTACCCATCTTGGCTTCTGAGAGACACTGCCACTCTGAGAAGCTCTTTTTATACCCAATCATGTTGCCAATTGACCTAATTAGTGTTAATTGGTCTTCCAGCTCTTTGTAATGCTAAAATTTACTTTTTCCAGCCTCTTATTGCTACTTGTCCCAACTTTTTGGGGATTTGTTGACACCGTGAAAATTTGAATCAACGTATTTTTCCTTTAAAATTATACATTTACTCGGATTAAACGTTTGATCTGTCATCTACGTTCTATTAAAAATAAAATATTGACATTTGCCATCTCCACATCATTGCATTCAGTTTTTATTCACAATTTGTTTAGTGTCCCAACTTTTTGGGAATCCGGTTTGTGCTAGAAGTGCACAAATCGTCCAACAACATACCAGAGGGGGATCAGTGGCCAAAATTCCCGGTGGCATTTTTATGCGTTAAAGGGAAACTCAAAAATGTGCCCTGCTGGAGCCTAGAAAATTATTCATTTACAAGTACAGAAAATAACAATTGATAATGTGGCTGGAAGTACATTAGGCGGTCACCGTATAACAATTACTGTTGGCCACTTAGATTACAGGCCCAAAAAATTAAGCATTCAACGTATAGAAAAGATCAAGTCATTATGTGGCTGGAGGTAATTAGACGGTCAATGGATATCAATTTTACTGCAGGCCAGTGGACTACTGGCCCCAAAAATTATGTATTCACCGTACAGAAAACATCAAGTGATTATGTGGCTGGAGGTATATTAGACAGTCATTGAATATTAATTTTACTGTTGGCCACTTAGATTACAGGCCCCAAACATTAGGCATTCACCGTACAGAAAACATCAAGTGATTATGTGGCTGGAGGTATATTAGACAGTCAATGGATATCAGTTTTACTGCAGGCCAGTGGACTACAAGCCCCAAAAATTATTCATTCACCGGAAATAAAACATCAAGTGATTATGTGGCTGGAGGCATATTAGACAGTCATTGGATATTAATTTTACTGCAGGCCAGTGTACTTACTTCAGGCCCCAAAAATGATTCATTCACCGTACAGAAAAGAACAATTGATAATGTGGCTGGAGGTACATTAGGCAGTCACCGTATAACAATTTTACTGTTGGCCACTTAGATTACAGGCCCCAAAAATTATGCATTCACCCTACAGAAAAGATCAAGTGATTATGTGGCTGAAGGTATATTAGACTGTCAATGGATATCAATTTTACTGTTGGCCAGTTACATTACAGGCCCCAAAAATTATGCATTCAACGTACAGAGAATATCAAATCATTATGTGGCTGGATGTACATTAGGCGGTCACCATTTAGCAATTTTACTGTTGGCCTGTTAGATTACAGGCCCCAAAAATTATGCATTCACTGTACAGAAAAGATTAAGTGATTATGTAGCTGAAGGTATATTAGACAGTCATTGGATATCAATTTTACTGCAGGCCAGCGGAGTGCAGGCCCCAAAAATTAGGCATTTACTGGACAGAAAACATCAAGTGATTATGTGGCTGGAGGTATATTAGACTGTCATTGGATATTTATTTTACTGTAGACCAGTACAAATACATGTCAAATACAAATGTTTAAAAGAACAAAGAATTTCACATTTTATTAAAAACATGGCAAACAAAATCCCCCCTCTTGAAAAAAAACCTAATGATAATAGTTGAAATTTGATAACACGTGGTCGCCACAGGTGTTGAATTCTTCCGAGGTCCCAAACATTAGGCATTCACCAGACAAAAAAAGGCCTTTTGTGCCTCTGTATTTACCTAATACGGGGCCCATTTTTTGTTCTGGGTGGTGGCGGATATGTGCGGGCTGTCATAAGGAAATTCAATTAAACCCGGCCGTCACAGGTGTTTAATTCCTCCGAGATCTATGACTCATTCATTTTTAAAAAAATCTGAGGTAGTCCACATTTCCGCAGCACGAGGAAACTAAAAATTCGGCTGCAAGAACACATTAGGCATATAAAAAAGGGACTTGAAACCCATGGAGTCTCACTGCACTTTAAAAATGCCATAAAAAGAACCCGAAGGGGTTAAAGTTTGCTGGTGTTGAGCAAGTTAGAGGAAACTGGAGAGGAGGTGATCCGCTTGCTAAAATCGATAAGTGTGAAATAAGGTGGATTTACGAAATTAACACCCTGCAACCAGGAGGTCTGAATGCAGAGTTTGACCTGAAAGTGTGCTTGAAGGAATAGGAGGTTCAAAGACGGAGGTAAAATAAAAAGGCTGAAGAAGGAAACTTTGGAGGTAGGTTTAGCTAAATTTATGAATGAATGGGTAGAGGTCAGGTGATGAGTTCGAACCACAAGACGTAGTCTTATGAAAAAGTGTAGCGGCAGTGCAGTTTTTTACTATTACATCAAGATTTAGGCGGACTGAGGCTTTTTTTTATATATGTTGGATCAATAGTTTTTTAAGGTTGTAATTTTAATGTTTGTTTGTATTTATTTTTGTGGGGGGAGAGGTAACTCTGGATTTAAGATTGAGAGGAGGGTTTTGGAAGTATGCCCCTGATTAAGCTATTGGAGCGAAACTCGGGTCGGGCTGGTTGAGGATGCGGGACTGTAATTGTAAACGCTTGTTTTTAAAGACTCTTGTGAGTGTAATAAACCCTTTTATATACAGTTACTGATGGTATTTCACTATGGATGGAACCTTTTTCCAAGGATTATAATACCATATGAGCTGATATTGAAGACTAAAGGACTTGAATTCACTTGATGTGCCTATAACCTGCATGCGCTTGTGAGTATATCAGCGCACTTTGAATTAAGATCAAAATAGCTGTGCTTCACTATTGGCGCACTTTTATTTTAAAGTAGAGGACGTCTTTGGGACCTGGCTTCTCTTTGGCGTAGTGAGAGTGGTTAAACCTGTATTTGGGAGGATTGAAACATGCGCGGTCTCACTAACCTACAAATGCTCTGTGTGAATTGAACCCACATCACTTTGGAGACTCGCTGCACATTCCATCGAATAACAGACTGGAATTTCTGTATTTACTATTGTCATTCATTCTTAGAAACATAAGGTAGTACACGCTATCGTGAGCTAGGCGAGTGCGCTTATCAGTCACAATCCCCACTGCTGCGCTGAACGTCCTTTCAGACAGGATACTGGACGAGGGGCAAGCCAATAGTTACCTGGAAAATTGTGCCATGTCTGGCCACAGGTCAAGCCTGCACACCCAGTAGTCAAGAGGTTCCTCGCTTCTCAGAGCGTCCACATCGGCCGTTTACCTGATGTAGTCAGACACCTGTAGGTCTAGGCGTTCCCTGAGGCTGGATCCGGAGGTCGGCTGTCGATGGGATGGCTACAAGAATGATCTCATATCCAAAGTGACCAACACATCTTCAAACTGCCCTTGCATGCATGGTAGGATTGGTACCCGCAACTGTTTCTCTATGGGTGGAAATTCCACTTCCAGCGCCAACAACAGCAGAATGCAGTATCTCTCGAAGCAAGGCCTGGTAATGCTGCATTCTGACAGCCCTCTGTGATGCTGGTAACATGTCAGCCATTTTGTGTTTGTACCGGGGGTCTCAGTACGTTGCCACCCAGTACTGATCCTTGCCCTTTATTCTTTTTATTCGAGGTCCCTCTTCAAACACTGGAGCATGAAGGCCCCCATTTGCACTAAATTTGAAGCGGTGGAGCACTGTGGCTCCTACTCATCGCCTAGAAGAATGTCATTATCGGTCTCCTCCCCCCATCCACGGACAACACCAGGGATTCCAGAAAAGTTTAAAGCCTGCTCTTCTCTCTCCTCCTCCTCCCACGCACCATACTCTTCTGACTCCTCTTCAGACTCCTGCTGACTTGTCTCAGATGGAGTAGCCCCCCCCCGGGAATTCATTCAGCATTGCGACTTCCTCATCTTCCTGCTCCTCGATGGCTTGATCAATGATACAACACAATGCACGCTCCAGAAAGAAGGCGTAAGGTACGATGTCACTGATGGCGCCCTGGCTGTGACTGACCACTTTGGTAATCTCATCAAATGGCCGCAGAAGTCTGCGTGCGTCACGCATGAGCAACCACTGGCGCAGTGAATAAAAACCAAGTTCCCCAGAACCTGTCCTGCCGCAGAGTTCGTACAGGTAGTTGTTAATGGCACGTTTCTGCTGGAGCAGCCTATCAAGCATATACAAGGTGGAGTTCCAGCGTGTCGGGCAGTCACAAATCAGAAGTCTGACAGACAAGTGGTGTCGCAGCGGAACGTCAGCAAGTCAGCAACGTCACCATGGCCATGTAAGATCTTTTAAAATGGCTAGAGATTTTCCTGGACTACCGCAAGACGTCTTGGACCTTGGGGTATTTGTCAAACGAATCACTGCACGACTAAGTTTAGGACGTGTGCCATGCATGGCATGAGTGTCATTTTGCCCTCTTCTGTGCGTTCAGCAGATTGGCACCATTGTCGCACACCACTTTACAAACTGTCAAATTGAGCAGAGTTAGCCACTGATCGGCTTGTGACCGCAGAGCTGAAAGGAGTACAGGACCAGAGTGGCTCTTGGCTTTTAGGCACAACAGCCGCAGCACAGCATGGCAACATCTCACCTGGCACATCGAATAGGTTCTGGGGAGCTTGGGGGGTGCAGCAGAAGAGGCGGTAGCAGTGGAAAAGTAGAAGTCAGCCGAGGAGGAGACGGAGGATGAAGTAGGAGGAGGAGAAGAAGAGGCAGGCCTGCATGCAATCCGTGGCAGTAGCACCAAATCCATTGACAGCTGTCAGAAGGCTCACCCAGTGGGCAGTAAAAGTTATGTACCTTCCCTGCCCGTGTTTGCTAGACCTGGTCTGTGGTCAGATGTATCTTGGCTTCGACACTGTGTGCAAGAGATGCATTCACTTGCCGCTCAACATGGCCATATAGCTCTGGGATGCCTTTCTGGGAGAAATATTTCCTTCCGGGGACCTTTCATTGTGGTGTGCCAATGGCCACAAATTTAAAATTTAAATCTATTTAAATCTAAAGGCCTCAGAGTCTACAAGTTTATATGGCAGTAGTTGGTGGACTAGCAGTTCCGACAGGCTGGAGGTCATCCGTTGGGCAAAAGGGTTATCCGGCGTGATCAACTTTGTACGTTCGAACATTTGGGCCACGGAAGCCTGCCTTCTGCCAGATGAACGCGACAATGGCACGGTGTAAGGTAGAGTAGAGGACTAATGGTAAAAGAAGGAGAAGAGGCAGGACGTGGCGCGCCGGGCTTTATGGGTTCTGACGGTGCTGCACCCACTGGTCTCGGTGATGGGAGGCCAGGTGCCTTCTTAAGGTGGTCATCCCTAGGTGAATGTTGAGCTAACCGAGACTTATGCGTTGACTGCACATGCTGCAGATATCAACAATATTGTTAGCAGCTGACACGTAAAAAAAAGCCCACACTGTGGAGCAATGTGCCGGCGTCCTGGGAGCGCCAGATGTGACCGTGCATGGTGGATTGCTCGCTCCAGATACATTTGCAGTCTGCTTTTTGCCTCCTGTGCACTGTGGGTTCTGCCTGCTTCTCCCACTTCTCCTCCCTATTTGCTGCTCCGTCTCTCCCTCTGAACTCCCCTCCTTGTCCTCTTTTGTGGGCACCCACGTGACGTCCATCGACACATCATCATCGTCACCTTCACCACCACTGACATTTAAGATCTCGGAGTAGGCAGCAACAGCAGGGACCACTCTCCTTGGGCTTATCTGGGTACTGTCGTCAGACCGCTGGGTGGCGCTTATCTGGGTACTGTCGTCAGACCGCTGGGTGGCGGCCGTTGCTACCTCCTCTTCCTCATCCGATGCCAAGAGGGCTGCACTTTGGTAAGGTCTGGGAATGGATGGGCAAATAATTCCTCTGACTTCAGTGGAGGGGCTATGGTGGTGTCTTTGGGGGTGCACACAGCAGAGAGTGAGGAGGGTGCTGATACAGAGGATGAGGAGGGTGCAGAAGCGGAAGGCTAAGTGAGCCACTCAACCAACTCTGGTGCGTCCTTTTACGTAATCGCACGCACCTTCTTCTACTTCCCACTTAGACTCCTGCCTGGTGCACCTTCCCGACCCCTACGACCCATGCGAAATGGCCTGCCTCATCCTCTGCCTGTAATTTTTTTTTTTATGACCCTGTGACAAAGTCCCTATAGAAGAGCAATATTTTTGGAAGCAGGTATATAGAACCCCTTAAAGATTATTTGCTGGAAGCAGGTATATTAAACTCCTTAATCATTTTTTTTTTGGGGGGGCAACAGGTATATCACACCAGTTGCAATTAATTGTTCCAATAGCGTTTGTCCCTTTGTATAGCTGCGGTATCTCAGCAGAACCGAACGCAACTGCTGCACAATACAAATATACGATATATAAATTATATTATATGTATATCATACCCCAGCCTCAATCATTTTTTTTGGGGGGGGCAACTGTTATATCACAATAGTTGCAATTAGTTGTTCCAAGACCGTTTGTCTCTCTTTATAGCTGTGGTATCTCAGCAGAACCGCACACAACTGCTGCACAATACAAATGTACTATATAAAATTATATTATAGGTGTATCACACCCCTGCTTCAATCTGTTTTTTTGGGGGGCAACTGGTATATCACATCAGTTGCAATTAGTTATTCCAATAGCAATTTTCCCTCTGTATAGCTGCGGTATTGCAGCAGAACCACACAACTTCTGCATAATACAAATGCACTATAATATACTGTAAAATGTTAGAAAGTATATTCTAAGTATATCACACTCCTCAGTATGTCACACCTATCGATAGCCCTTAAAAGGACTTTTGTGTTCTTATTAGCAAGCGTTTTATTGTCCCTAACAGTCTGTCCCTGTTCCACGTAGCAACCGCTCCCTACACTGGCAAAAGACTAAATGTAAAATGTTGGCCAGATCGGGTTTATTTATCGGGTAGGGGGTATGTCCATTTGCTGAAACATTTCAATTGGCTGTCTTGTCCCACCTGATGGATGTGTCATGGGTCAAAGTTCTGCACAATGCAACAGAATATGGCACCGACGGACATCGCCATATGTTCGCCTGTTCGGCGAACCGCGGACAAGCTAAGTTTGCCACGAAACGACAGCCAGGCGAACCGCAAGGCCATCTCTAGACAGCATTAGTCCAATCTAAACAAAAGATATGTGTTACAAATAGAGTCAGGAATAATCACATGTAAAACCTGCTTTTACTTGTAGCTCTATTCACTGCATCCGGAGTTCTAACAGTGATATATTCCCATGTACTAAAGATAATGCTATCATTCTGGTACTGTCTGAAAGCTTGGAATGCCAGCCAATATGTGTAGCTGGTACCTAACCAGAGATATGAGCAGCTAAGGCTACTTTCACACACTTGGCGGCAGTGTGATCCGGCGGGCAGTTCCGTCGTCGGAACTACCCGCTGAATCCGCCGATCTGCATGTGACTAAAAGCATTGGTGAGAAGGATCCGGATGCGGATCCGTCTCACAAATGCATTGCAAGAGCGGATCCGTCTCTCCGCTTGTCATACGGACAGACGGATGCGTCTTGTATCTTTTTTTAAATTTTTACCGGTCTGCGCAGGCCGGAAGGACGGATCCAGCATTCTGGTATTTTGAATGCCGGATCTAATACATTCCTATATGGGAAAATGCTGGATCCGGCATTCAGGCAAGTCTTCAGTTTTTTTTTTGTTTTTTTTCTCCCACCGGATCAAAAAAGACATCCTGATGCATCCTGAATGGATTACTCTCCATTCAGAATGCATAGGGATATAACTGATCAGTTATTTTCCGGTATAGAGCCCCTGTGATGGAGCTCTATGCCGGAAAAGAAAAACGCTACTGTGAAAGTACCCTTATGCAGCCAATACCCACCCCTTCCCCCCCCCCCCCCCCCGCCCCCTTCGCCTTTAGTCTGGAGGAGGTGAGGGAGCATTTGCAGAGCTGACAGCCTGCAGGAGAAAATAAAAAATAGTTCAAAATATATAGAAATTTGGATTTTTTTCATCACTGTAGTGACCTAGATGATAAAGTTATGTTGTTGTTACCACACAGTCAACGCCGTAAATAAATTCCAGAAAATAATGTAAAAATTTCTGTTTTTTTATCTTTCCCCCTAAAAATTTGATGTTTTTTTTTTAAACTTTGACTACAATAAAAATATAGAATAAACAATTAAAATGTTATGACTGCTAGAACACAAAGGGGGAAAATATTATTGGTCCTTATTTGTATGACATTGTAGTCTGATGTCCTTTCTGTAATGAAAAATCAGTAGGTTTTATTTTTTATCACGTGTTTGTGGGGTCTTTAGTGCTCTGCTTGTGTCCATTATGCCAAGCGAAATGATAATGCTAAGTTGAAGAATCATAATTTCAGTAATGGGTAAGTCTTAAACCCTTAATAGCCAGGGAACTTGCTGCTTTTATTTTAGTCTGCTTCTCCTCTGATTATAGAAGGCCACTGCAGTGACAGTCAAATGCATTTTCTTATATTAAAGGACGCTGAGCCAAGTGCCATTATTTAATTTTATATTCTGGTGTCCAACCAATTTATATTAGTTCATATCTCACCTAAATATTAATGTATGTCTGGGGAAGGAACTACAGCATATAATATTATAAAATGACCCTCAAGATCGCCATAAAATGTTGGCACCTAATCAACTGGTCTGCGTTTGGGTTAGCAATTTTCAAATAATGTTCTAAAGTGGTTCCTGAGCTTATGACAAGTTCCATCTCATCCTACATCCAGTGTCTGGCTGGTCTCAGTGAGTGGGAAATGAATCAAACATCTCCTGACAGAATAAATGTTTCAAAATATCTAATGAAGTTAAACTGCTGCTCAAAGTGTGTAATAATTATCATTTGTGTCTTTCCGGAGAATTCTTTCAACCGTTATGACATTATTTTATATAGCCCTAATATCGCAATTGTCTTTTAAAGTACTGTAGCTGTCATATGCTAATATTCCACACCATTCCATTCCCCTGGTAATTCTAGTAGATATTAAAATTAAGCTTATCCTACGGGGTTAAGCTAGGGGCCACAGTATCTGTACTATAAGCACACGGTGCTATTTACATCATCACAGCCTTTTTTATATTGTAAGGTATAAGGAAAAAAAATATTCTGCTAAAATTATCAGCTACTGTGTATTATACAATTGCCAGGGTAAACCTATGTAATTACAGTATTTCAAGACACTTTTTGTTTTTCTCCCATTTTGCATGAGCTGAATTCAAAGATCTGAAACATTTTCTACATACACAAAAGACCCATTACTCTCAAATATTGTTTACAAATCTGTCTAAATCCGTGTTAGTGAGCACTTCTCCTTTGCCGAGATAATCCATCCCACCTCACAGCTGTGGCATATCAAGGAGCTGATTAGACAGCATGAATATTGCACAGGTGTGACTTAGACTGGCCAAAATAAAATTAAATGTGCAGAGTTATGCCTTACTGGGGGTGGGGGTGGGGTGTCAGAAAAACAGTCAGTATCTGGTGTGGCCACTCACGCAGTGGAAGACATCTCCGTCGCATAGAGTTGATTAGGTTGTTGATTGTGGCCTGTGAAATGTTGGTCCACTCCTCTTCAATAGCTGTGCGAAGTTGCAGAATATTGGCAGGAACTGGAACACGCTGTCGTATAAGCCGATCCAGAGTGTCCCAAACATGCTCAATGGGTGACATGTCCGGCGAGTATTCTGGCCATGCAAAAACTGGGATGTTTTTCAGCTTCCAGGAATTGTGTACAGATCCTTGCAATATGGGGCTGTGCATTATCATGGTGCAACATGAGGTGATGGTCGTGGATGAATGGCACAACAATGGGCCTCAGGATTACGTCATGGTATCGCTGTGCATTCAAAATGCCATCAATAAAATGCACCTGTGTTCGTTGGCCATAACATACACCTGCCCATAGCATAACCATGGGCCACTCGATCTACATCATTGACATCAGCAAACCACTCACCCACAGGATACTACACACGCTGCCTGCCATCTGCACTGAACAATGAAAACCGGGAATCATCCGTGAACAGAACGCCTCTCCAACGTGCCAGATGCCATCAAATGTGAGCATTTGCCCACTCAAGTCGGTTACGATGACGAACTGCAGTCAGGTCCAGACCCCGATGAGGATGACGAGCATGCAGATGAGCTTCCGTGAGACGGTTTCTAACAGTTTGTGCAGAAATTCTTTGTTTATGCAAACCAAATTGTTGCTGCAGCTGCCCGGGTGGCTGGTCTCAGATGGTCATGGAGGCGAGCATGCTGGATGTGGAGGTGCTGGGCTGGTGTGGTTACATGTGGTCGGTCTGTGGTTGTGAAGCCGGTTCGATATTCTGCCAAATTCTCTGTAACACCTTCTGAGATGGCTTACGGTAGAGAAAAGAATATTCATTGCATGGGCGACCGCTCTGGTAGACATTCCTGCAGTCAAAATGCCAATTGCATGCTCCCTCAAACGTTGCAACATCTGTGGCATTGTGCTGTGTTATCAAACTGCACATTTCAGAGTGGCCTTTTATTGTGGGCAGTGTAAGGCACACCTGTGCAATATTCATGCTGTCTAATCAGCACCTTGATATGCCACACCTGTGAGGTGGGATGGATTATCTCGGCAAAGGAGAAGTGCTCACTAACACAGAGTATACAGATTTGTGAACAATATTTGAGAGTAATGGGTCTTTTGTGTATGTAGAAAATGTTTCAGATCTTTGAGTTCAACTCATGCAAAATGGGAGCAAAACCAAAAGTGTCTTGAAATATTGTAATTACAAGTGTTGTGGTTACATTTTTGTTCAGTATATTTTTTGTCTTCTTTTTCTATAACCTGGAAAATTTTAAAATTGATGCTGTTTTTATTTTGTTAATTTTTGTGCAACTAAAATATTTTTTCATTATGTCCCTCTTCCATAGTGGTTGTTTTGATATATGGGATGTATGGGACTGGGTTATGGTGACTGGGGCAGGGCTAGAAGCTGTGGTGCATCGTGTGGTGGGTTATTTTTTTTATGTTGTATGTATTTGATTTATTTATTTTCTACACTTTGTACCCCCAATAAGGTCATAGAAGTGAGTCTGGACACCATTTTATAACTTTGGAAAATAACAGCACAGCCTCCAAGCTGTGTGACCATTTCCATCGATTGCCACTTTAAAATTATTATATTGCTCAGTATTGTGAGTGATTGACATTACAGATAACCTATCGCCTTAAAAATGTTGTCAATCTATTGGGATAACCTTAGAGAGCAGGAGGAGCAGAGCTGCTCCTTCTATACTCTAAAGTGCAGTTTCTATGCTTTGAGGTTTGAGTATACATGCATAGCTGCCGGTAGCTGAGTAGAACCACCTACCAGACTCCTAAGCCAAAAATGAGCAGGGATGGAAATCAAGTTGCCCAACACTGTATATCAGTTTGCTCAGTTCTGTCTCTTGGCAGCTCAATTTGCATGCTCATCATCACATATATGGTATGTGTAAAGACATATATGGACTATTTATATGAAATATCCATAATTGCTATAAGAAGGAGCAACTGGAAAGTGCTGGCTATGCATTTGCGCAGATCGATCCATCGCACTCTATGAAAAATGCAGATACAGCTTAGTGACCACCGAGCCACTGCAAAGAAATTTCTTTCAAGCAACCCAATTTTTCAAGTAGTTGATTGTCCCAGAGTTAGCACCCCCTCCTGTATGGCATATTCTATGGATGCTATTGACATTAAGATTAGATACCTATTTTATTGCTATAAAATTCTAAAATATCTTATTATTGATACAAATGTATTAGCATAAATTACACTTCATATTATGTCAAGAGTTTTTAATAAGGAATTTGTAACATTTATGGACAATGTTGAGCCAGTTACAGAAAACAAATTGTCTTACTGTTGGAAATATGTACCGAGGCCCAATTCTTTTAATTAAATGTGTGTCTCTGGGATCATTTGTTTGCCTCAATTCATGTAGAAAGATAATTTTGGTAAACATGGTTGTGTTCTTCTTATTTCATATAATTCTTTTGTAAATGTCAAATGGATTATTTGTGCAGCCTGCTTGAGTTGGCACAAATGTTATCAACTGTGTCATTGTCAGACCAGAGACACATGAAATTTGTTTACTGCTGAAAAGCATTTGGCTATTAAAGAACTTAAAAATTAGCTCAGCCTTTAAACGTGTTGTCCCAGCTGGTCATTTATGGCATGACCACAGTCTCCCACCTCTTGGACCCACTCCTATATCAGGAGTAGGGTCCCATAATAGGCTGCAGTGAATGGAAAAGAGGCCCTGCATGCATGGTTCTCTCCAGTCACTGCTATGGGACATTTCAAAATATCATGGTAAGCAAGCTCAGCTATTTTCAGAAGACCCATAGAGGTGAATGGAGAGAACCGTGCATGTGGATCCACCTCTCTATTCATTGCAGAATACCACAGGGACCCGTTCTTCACAGAGGATTTGGTTTCAGAGGTTAGGTTCTGCAGCTATCGGACATTTATGGCATATCCTGTGCATATGTCATGAATGTCCAAATGGGAATACGGTTTTAACCCTTTTAAAAAATATAGCAACTGGAGCCAACAGAATTTCTAACCAGATTGTTTATTTTATTTTTGTCTGGAAGACTTGAAAATCTAAAGAAATCATTGGCAGCCAACATTTTTTACAGGCATATTGGAAAACCATAATAAATCATAACGTTAGAATGGTGTAATGGTGTAATATAAATACATCAGCTGTTTTTTTTTACTGTGAACTAAAAAATGATGATACTGTAATTACATTTAGTAATCTGCACAAGCTCCTCCAGCTTTAAAGAAATCCTGTTCTTCACTTGTGTTTTTTATGGACACTATGGACAAAAGAAATTCTGTTTTTAACAGACTATTCAGGAATTTACAGAGGGCTATTATCCTTGACTCCCCAGTAGTGGGTGCTGCAGGGAAAATTTAGAATTAAATGGCAGTCATTTAGATAAATGTTCTTCAATGTAATACAAGGATGACTAGATTTCACCAAAATGGGAGCCACTCCTTTAGAGCAGCTCACCTTTCTGGTTCTGAGTTCAATGTTGGAACCACCTTCTGCAATGTCTCCATGCTCTAATAGGGAAGGGGTTGTCTAAATGGGACAGCCTAAATATGGAGGATTTAACTGATTATACATTTTAGGGGCCTGTAGGATGCAAGATAAGCTTCTATCAGCTAAATATGCCCAAATATGGAAAATGAAGAGGGTGTTTTCTTTTGTAGGCCAGGAAATTGAACCTAAGAAAGGTCAATGACCCTCAAATTGTAAGCAACAACTGAATAATTCAAATATCGGTAGTTATGGTCAGTATATGTAACAGTGAGTCTCATCTGTTTAATATGTTGTAGCTTGCTGTGCTACTAAGTACTTATAGCACAAGTCAACCACGAGGAACAATACAGAAGAGATTTGACCACTGTAAATGACCACAGCAAGTAATGCTAGGCTCACTTCACATGTGAAATGGTCTACCAAATGTAGTCCCCATATATGTAATTATGTGCCTATAGAGTTTTTTTTTTTTTTTTTTATGTCTGTCATTGACTCCATTTATAAGATATGTATACCATACCATGTTTGTTTTATGCATCAATTTATATTGACGAGCACAGTTAACTATGCCTTCAATACAGTTGAGGCAAAGATTATGCCTCATACCAAATAAACAAATGTACAACGGAAACTAATGTAATTAACTACTTCCACCCTAGGCAAGTTGTCACCTTCCTGCCCAGGCCATTATTTGCAAATCTGACGTGTCACTTTATGTGGTAATAACTTTGGAACACTTTTACTTATCCCAGCCTTTCTCAGATTGTTTTCTAGTGACACATTGTACTTCATGACAGTAATAAATTTGAGTCAATATAGTTCACCTTTATTTATGAAAAAAACCAAAGTTTACCAAAATTTTTGAAAAAATTGCAATTTTCACAATTTCAATTTCTCTGCTTTTAAATCAGAAAGTATGTCTACTTTATGTTTGCATAATTTTATAAATGTCATTTTATTTTTGGGGACGTTAGAAGGCTTAAAATTTTAGAAGCAATTCTAACAAAATTTAAGAAAATTTCCAAAACCCAATTTTTGAGGACTAGTTCAGGTCTGAAGTCACTTTGTGGGGCTTACAAAATAGAATCCCCCATAAATGACCCCAGTGTAGAAACTATACCCCTCAAGTTACTCAAAACTGATTTAACAAACTTTGTTAACCCTTTCGGTGTTCTACAAGAATTAAAGGAAAATTGAGATAAAATGTCTAAATTTCACTTTTTTGGCAGATTTTTCACTTTTTTAATCATTTTTTTCTTTAAAACATTGAGAGTTAACAGTCAAACAAAACTCAACATTTATTACCCTGATTCTGAGGTTTACAGAAACACCCCACATGTAGTAGCAAACTGATGTAAGGGCATATGGCAGGACACAGAAGGAAAGGTCTGCCGCATGGTTTTTGGTAGGCAGATTTTGCTGGACTGGTTTTTAGACACCATGTCCCATTTGATGCTCCCCTTATGCACCCCTACAGTAGAAACTCCCAAAAGTGACCCCATTTTGGAAACTAGGGGATAAGATGACAGTTTTATTGGTATTATTTTGTGGTACATATGATTTTTAATCGCTCTATATTTAGTTTTTTTAAGTCAAGGTAACCAAAAATGGCTGTTTTGGCACTGTTTTTATTTTTTATTGTTTACAACGTTCATCTGACAGGTTAGATCATGTGCTATTTTTATACAGCAGGTTGTTACGGATGCGGTGATGTCAAATATGTCTACTTTCTTTGTTTGTTTGTTTCAGGTTTACATAATAAAGCATTTTTGAAAAAAAAAATAAAACGTTTTTGTGTCTCCATTTTCTGAATGCCGTATTTCTATTTTATTTTTCTGCCAATCGTCTTTTGCAGGGGCTAATTTTTTGCAGGAAGAGTTGAAGTTTTTATTGGTACCATTTTTGGTACATATGATTTTTTTGATCATTCATTATTAGACTTAATGAGGCAAGGTGACCAAGAAAATTGGTTGTTTGGCACAATTTTTATTTATTTTTACAGTGTTCATCTGAGGGGTTAGGTCATGTGATATTTTTATATAGCAGGTGGTTACAGATGTGGCAATACCTAATATGTATACTTTTTCTTATTTATTAAAGTTTTACACAATAATAGCATTTTTGAAACAAAAAAAAGATGTTTTAGTGTCTCCATAGTCTAAGAGCCATAGCTTTTTTAATTTTTCATCAATTATCTTAGTTTGGGGCTCATTTTTTGTGACATGAGATCATGGCTTGATTGGTTCTACTTTGGGGGGCATACGCCTTTTTAATCGCTTGGTGATGCAATTTTTGTGATGTAAGGTGACAAAAAATAGCTTTTTTTTTAAGGAGTTATTCCTTAATTTTTTTAAGGTGTTTATCGGACGGAGTGGATCATGTGATATATTTATAGAGCCATTCGTTATGGACGCAGCAATACCTAATATGTGTGTGTTTTTTTTTTGTTTTTTTTTAATATAAAATCAGGGGAAAGGGGCGTTTTTCTTTTTTTTACTTGAAACTTTATTGAAATTTTGTTTTGACTTTTTTTCAACTTCATTTCTGTCCCACTTTGGGACTTTACTTTTGGGAGTCAGAGCCTATCTGCAATGCATTACCATACATCTGTATTGTAATACATTGGCTTTTAGTGTATTACACTGAGCAGCCTGAGGCTGGATCTCCTGGGCACCCGTACAAAGCAGGTCCCGATGCCGTGCAGGGCATTGGGCAGCCTCTGCACGGCATCGGGTTGCCTTCTCACCACAGCAGCGCGAGGACTCGATGGGCTCCCTCACCCTCCTCAAATCCCTTCTATGTCACGGTCAGCGCTGATCGCATCATAGAAGGGGCTAATACAGCAGGGGCCCAGCTATCAGGGACTGCCGGACCCCTGCAGTGATCGGGTGCGCACCGCTCTAGTGCCCACCCGATCACCATGACATAATAGTACATCAAAATGCGGGAACGCACCTGCCACCATGGCATGCTATTACGTCATATGTCGGGAAGGGGTTAAATTGGCTTTTAATAGCCTATGGGCATGTTATGCATATAAATCTGAAGAATTTCCCAGAGAATGCACCAAATGAAATTCCGAAAGATTGTATAAACCATGTCTAAGCCTCCTTAGTTTTACAGAGGCAATGGAAAATACTAATGACAACAGTAATAACAACAGTAATATCACTATAAAGAGGTGCATAAAGGACACTTATGTCCCCCTCAAATGCATCCTGCTGATATATGACTATGAAAATACAACAAAGCAGAAATGTTGCCACATTAGCTAAGAAAATATGGACCTAGCCTTGAAGGACATATCCCAGGGACACCAGGTTAATCACTTAAAAGAACAATAAAGATAGAATTCTTGTGTTAATTTTATCATGTCTCGATCATAACTGCCACCTTCACCTTTTTTGCACTTTTGTATCCATTTTCAAGGAGCCTATCTCCCCTGCTCTGTCTGCAAAAGGAGACAAATAACATTAAGCCACACACCCTTGCTCAGCACACTACGAGATCCGTCTGTTGGAAAAAAAATATAAAAAAAATAAAAGAATCAGAGCTAAATTAACCTCTATGTTCTGATTTGTTTTCTGCAAGACTGCTTCAAGAACAATAAGATGATCCTGCAGACTAACAAGCAAGCAGTATAGTGTCTAGTTTATTTTGTATTCATTTAAGCCTCAAGAGCACAAATGGACAAACATCAGCCGGGACGGTTCGCAAATGCGCCCGTGCGATCAAATGTTCGCCAACCGCACGTTTGCTGTTCGCCAACCGCACGTTTGCGGCGGGCCCCGTTTACTTTAATGGCAGGCAAACCTGAAAATTGATAGATGCTATATACCTGCTTCCACAAAATACTGATTAAGGGGTTTTATATACCTGCTTCCACCAAATATTGATTGGATGTGTCATGGGTCAAAGTTCGACGCAATGCAAAAGAATATGGCGCCGGCAGACATCGCCATATGTTTGCATGTTTGGCAAAGCGCGAATGCACAAATTTCGCACACAAAACGACCGCCGGGCAAACCGCAAGACCATCCCTATACACCATAAATACGGAATTTGCATAGCTAGGTTAGTATGCTAACATTTTATTTTATTTTTTGTGACAAAACAGCTCAATATTTTTTAATAAAGACCAATTAAAAAAATTATTTTAGCACAAAATGAGTAAACTGCAATCATAAAAAAATTGTCTCCGAAGGTGTACATAGCCTTTAATTAGTATTTTATGCATTGAATTTAACTTGTAGTTAGTCTGCAGTATAATACAACTAACTGGTACACTAATGCTGCAGTATAATGCATTGAATTTAACTTGTATTTTAAATCAGCAGTATAATGCAACTAAATGGTTTATTAACCCTAAAGTATTATTTTTTTGATTTTTTGATTTTAAGAGTATTTTATTTTTCTCGAACATTTATCTTCACATCTGTTAATTGCTATCATGTCATAATCAAACATCTCAGTTTACAGGCTCATCTAAGCAAATACACACTCGGGGAAATATATCATTCCCTCACACCGTGTTTATGACTTTTCCCCAGCCAGTTGTGCAATCATTTTTGCACAAGTGGCGTTTTTGTGCTACCTTTGACTCTTTTCCTGAAAGGCGGCATGGTGAGTGCTTGGAGGTCATGTGCCTCGTCATTAATTAAGTACAGCCTTCAGCAGTTGATCTATGATAAATCTGGGCCATGTCTATAGCATTGGTTACTGGGTGCCCCCATCATGTCCATAGGTGGGTAAAATTATTGTCAAGTAAGCGCATAGCTCATGGCATTATGCTTTGAGATGAGTGAGCGTATAGCTTCTGATATATCCCCAGTATATACAATACTCTGCAGTGTGATTTAGGGCTTGTGTTTTGTAGTGGAATTGTTTTATTGTACATCTATATATTTATACTATTGATTTTTATTTATTTTTTTCATTTATTGTATACAATGTTATCTATGAATTTACTTTGTATTTACTAATATTTTTGACACATAATGCTGTGATTTTTTGAATGAACCATTATATACTGTATCTCTTCCATGGCCCGGTTATTACATCTTTTTGGAGGTTCCCATGCAGGAGCATATGTCTTTGGTACATCATGATATGAATATTTGCTCATTCCGTTCTGGTTTTATTCCCTTGAATATTCTTTTTGAGATCATATATTATCTTTAATAAAGTCATTTTTTTTTTCTATTTTCATAATTAATTTGGTTGTTTTTCCAGTGGAGATAGGTTGTAGGTATTTTTGTGATAGACGGTAACCCATTAATGGTTAAAGGAGGCAGATGGATTGCACAGATGTAAAATGTATAAGATAATAAAAATGTAAATGGCATGATGTGCTCTGAAAATGTTATTTCAAGCCGTTATAATGTGTCTTTGGATAGGAACAAATGATAATTGTATGCTTATTTCAGCATATCAGACAGTGAAAAATGGAAAGTGCATGGCTTTTAAAGGCTTTCTTGTTCTCTTCCCAGCCCACCCACAAATTCTGCTGCCTTAGACTTCACTATCAGTCTGCCTCATTATAGTGCTGACCCCATCATTTCATGCAGACATTTGCTGTGGCCTTTGTAGCAATTATACCAGCTAAATTATGTGAGGGCTGATCTAGATTAGTTGGTAAGTTTGAGTAATTTTTTTCTTGGTCTATATTTATTATTATTGCTGTTGCAGACTATTAAAAGTCAATGGAGGCAGCATATCAATAGTGTCATAAGCTGCATCAATTTAAAGATGAATATGATGAAATTGTGCTAAATTCATGTAATTATGTGCATGAAATTGTTGGCGCAAGCATTTAAAAAAAATCACCCTTAGGCTTGTGTACATTTGCACCAAATGTCACATAAGAAATAGTGTATATCTTTAATACATTTGGTGTACAGTTGATCAAATAGATTCTATAAATTTTGCTATTAGTCCCAAATCTGTGAATAGTTTTCGGCTTTAGAGGAAGATATTTACATAGTGTCATGCTCGTGTGTGGGAGAAAAACACCACACCGAGCATAGGAGGGAAAGAGGATACTGGAATAAGGTCTGGAAACTAGAGAAGGAAGATGGGCACGTCCTAAACCCTAACTCCAGTCCTGACAGACTACTAGTATGAACAGGCCCCAAAGGTAGACGATTTCATACACCGGATACCTAGAATCCTATCTCACCCTATAGGATCCTGGAACTAATGTCAGGACTGTCTACCTGTTCCTCCAAAGATAAGGACGAACAGGAGTTTCCCTCAGGCCTAATGACAAACAACAGGGAAAGGCAACACACACATATATCAAAACAAAATTTAAAAGGGAATGGAAAAACTTATCTTCAATGAAGCTTTGGTAGCACCAGGAACTCAGCCGAGAACTAAACACAAGTTAACCACAAGTCCATCAGAAGGTACAAACCGCATAGCATAGTGGGAGAAACAATAAATAGATAAGGTTAAATAACCACAATAGCAACACCTGAGGATAGAAGGTGTGGCAAGCACCAAAAATAACACAGACATCATTTGATCCAAAAGGAAAACATGTCGGATCAAACCACATGTTACGAGTCTCACAGATCTCCTGCCACCTGTCGCGGGAACATCCGTGACACATAGCATCTCTGAAGCCAGCAGAAATAAGATATAAAAATTTGCATACGTTTTTCCCAGAAATGCAGAGCATTTTTGACTGCTACAATACTCCTCATGCATACTAGGTGGTCTCCATAATGATTAAGAGCACCTGCAAGACCCTGACACAGATCACTCAGCTAGCTAGGGCAAATTTATCTTGGAAGACTTAGTATTTTTTTTTCCTTTTGGAAGGAGAATTGACTTTTATATCTATTTTCAGTTGAGTATTATGCATAGGTTTCTCTCATCATTATTGCTGCTTATACACAGCTGTTGAGAGAGGAGTATACTGTGATATACCTTGGAACTGTGCCTTATGCTGCTATTTGTACTACTACTCCAATCATCTGTTCTGTAAAGAGAGACTTTATTTATTGCAATCAATGAGCCTGATAATTGCCTCTACCATCCACTGGCCCTCTGCATCAAACCTCCTGCCTTGCACTCTGCCAAACATCCACCATCAAGGGCACCCCACATACCACCAGACAGGAGCAATACCAAGGGTGTTCCCCCGAGGGAAGAAGGAGTGCACCCTCTTTTCACTGCATGGCCCAGGAAGAGCCAAGGTGAGGATTGCCACCATGAACTGTGAGTACAACCATCAAAACCACTTCCACTCCTCCCATGCTCTTCTCTCCTGGGCTCACTACATATAATTGTAATAAAAAAAAGGAAAACCTCTGTCTCCTACCAAGTTCCTCTAAATAGACTTTAGTGTGCTAAAAGTGTCCATAAGTGACTGTGTTATGGATTTACACTGTGCAGCAGATCGTGATGCCAATGTTATGCAGTGAGTCACATTAAGCATTTCTGCTGCCAACATAAGTAAAATTTGCTAATTTGCATATATTTTTTACATGAAATGGAGAGCATCATTGGCTAGACTAAAGTACTCATTATGCATACTAGGCGGTCTCAATAATGATAATGAACACCCCCAAAACCCCAACAAAGGCCACTCAGTTAACCATGGAAATTTTCTCTGAAGACACTCAATATTGTTTTCCATTTTGGAAGAAGAACTGAAAGGCACGTCTCATTCAGAAAAGTGTAATTTATGGACAATCAGTATTCTTTTCCTTTTGCAAGGAGAACTAACTTTACTGTCTCATTCTGAGAAGCTTAGTACTAGGACACTCAGTATTCTTTTCCTTTTGGAAAAATAACTGACTTACATGTTTATTTTCCAGTGAAGTATTACACCTAGGTCTCTGTCTCTCGCTTTCTGGGCTTCTAGTAGTCATAGGAAACCTTAGCGTGTTATATACCAATTTTTAGGACAATTGGATTTGGTTAAATTCAATTCGGACCTCATTAGAATTTTTTTCAAAGTTCAGAAAATTGGACATAAAAAGAATATCAAGAAATTTGCTCACCACTAATTCTGTGCATTTTATGATTCATCTTACTACTTTTTAAAACAAATAATGCATAGATAAAAAAAAAAAAGTATTCAAAGCACTTAACAGATTTCTATGTCCCTGTTTTTTTTTTAACATAAAGTTTTATTTATTATCAAAGAAGAATCCAACAAGCAACAACAGTACAAATATGACAGCATAATAGAGCTGGTAAGCTCTATAGAATTGTACACATCATTATGGAGCAATAATCTATGTTCCTGGTTTGATTGATAATGAGACTCAGAGACAGCTTTTTCCTTTCTTGAATACAGCAATTTTTTTTTACTTTTTTTTTTTTTTGTGTAATGCCTTAAATATGCTCCCCTAGCTGAAACACAAATCTGTATCTTTCATGAGGAAGTATAGCGAGAATATCGCATAAGTTAATCAGAACCCTTCTCTGCACTGATGAGAAGCAAAATTCTGGAACAGGGCTGTCTACCTATGGGTGCTTGTGATCTGGTTGAAGAACCATGTCATGTTTTAAGGCTGTCTAAAGGTTCAGCCATTCACTTACAGGGTAGCCACTTATATATTTGCTAACACAGATACAGTTATTTTTTTTCCTTTTGGAGGAGATATACTTTGCATATAGGTTGTTCAGGAATTCAATTGCTATGGAAAAATGTCAGCGCAAGTTAGGTATTAATGTGTGTGCACAACTCCTCCATGAGGCTGCTGCATGTTAACAAATAGTGATGCCTTGGTAGCCATGCTTTGTTTTCTGAAAACCTTGACAATCCTTCAAAGCTTTTTCTTGTGGCTGCTAATATCTTTGAAAGCCCCATATATTGGATTGGTGCTATGGCGTTTAAGAGGGTAACGCTACTTAAAACAGTGTACCTGTATATAAAAAAAATCAGATTAACAATAACAAGATTAATGAGGACCCTGTTAACAAGGTCTTACAGTCTATGTATGAGAAAATAGAGATGGTACAACAGGTAACCATGCTTGTTTTATACAATGGTGCAGCCATCTGTTATTTTAAATAGGGCAGAACACGTAAAGCTGCATGAGCCAGTCTCCAGTCGGTATCTGTGTATTATTGTTAGTTCAAGTGTGTAAACTCTAGAATTTGCAGAGGTTGCAGTGCAATGACCCCTCTGCCACATTCACTGTCACAGTTCTGCTTTTCTGCACTAATGAAGTCCCTATGAAAATGTGCTGTAACAAGACGTAAGGAAGACTAAGTGGCTTATGTTGATCATGAGGGGAGAAACTACAGAAAGTGTAGAACCCTATTAAGTTTTCCAAACTTTTTGTAGTGGAGTCAGTAGCCCACGTTTAGTAATGTGAGTGCTCCTAGGCGCTGTCATAAACTCATAGCAGAGCTTTTTCAACCTCCTGCCCCGTTTTTGGTTCTGGCGTAAAAAACTTTGCTAACCATGTGTAATTGTTTTAATGCTACTTGTGTCAAATAGATTTCATTCTGGTGCACGGCTTGCTGGATGATGAGGCTAATATATCACGAGGCCTGCACAAATTGGAGGGCATTGCTGCTTTTTTTTCACTGTGTGAATGTAACACTTGTAGATAGGGACAGACACGGGCATGGAGCTCTGACCTGGGACCCAGCTCACTTTCCGTACCTACTTGCAGTTCAAGTCCGAGGTAGCAAGACTGGAACTAGTCAACAGTCCCTACGCTACTAAGGTGCAGGGAGAGACAACACACCAACAATAAAAGACAACACAATGGAATAGTCGTATGTGAATGGGTCAGAATCAGACGAAAGATGCAGTACAAAAACGAAAGACGGAGAGAGTAGTCAAATGACAAGCCAAGATCAAATACCAGATGGGATGCACAGTACAAATTACGTGAGACAGAGAGTGGTCAAAAGTGCAAACAAATCCAAGAATCAGGAACCTAGACAGTGAGCCCAAACAAGACCATCACTGGTGTATGGCCAGGAAGGGGTTTAAGTAGAGCACCGATCCCTAGGATCAGAACCTGATAGGTCATGACTATGACTCGGTGCTCCATTTGTCAGAACACTAGCACACAGGAATAGAGAAGTTGAGTAATCAGCCCTCTGCTAGTCTCCTCCAGCACACATCCACTGTGGGGAGAAATAGAGCATTGCATCCTGTTGCTAAGGATGCTGTAACGTCACCAAGGGGACGTGCTTCGCAGCACATCTCTTTTGCCGTGGTCACGCCAAAACTGGAGATCTCACTGCTGGAACCCAGACAGGTACGTTTGTGACAGTGGTGCATTTCCTGTTCAGCTCTTGTAGTTTTAGAGAAATCATCGCCAACAGATGTGGATTAGGATAGGGACTTGTGCATGAAAGGGATGTGGCTTAAGATGCAGCATTTTGAACAAAAAATTCTATATAGAGTTGATAAAGAGTTAGACAAAAGTGTCTGGTCATGCCCCAAATCTACTATACAGCCTGAGCCACTACGATAAATCTGGTGCAGGTCTAGACAGCCTGTCTAAATTTACACCATCCTCAGGATTAGCAAATCTGTTTGCTGGTTTGCTATACTTGTTCCCTGCTAAATTAGATTTTCTCTTTGAACTCTGTTGATCCCTTTCTTAGGTCAGCCAGGGAATACTTTTTCCATATTCATTCTCTAAATCTCCTTTATTTTGTCAGCAGCTGAATGACACACACTATTTGCTATAGAGAAATTATGAGCCCCATGATGACAACAATTCAATTTCCTTATCCACATATCTTGTAGACACACAGCTAATAAATCCCACCGCATCATCTTCTTTCACAAAACACAGCAAATGGAAGCTAAATATTGAATAGTTTGTATTTTGATATTACTGTGCATGCGGTTAACCACTCTGGGTTTATGCTTTTAATTATAATGTGGTGAAATTAATTGTAATGTTCTGTTACATAAAGTAGTGCTAAAAATAGAGCAAAAATATTAGAATTTATGTAAAACACTGCTCTTTTTCTCATTGTAGACATTCACTCTAAAGCCAGTGTAAAATGTTTATATAGCAAATGACTAGGCATGGTATATGTTTGGGCAGCCTTTTATATATATTTGTTTTACTCTATATGGGGTTGGGTTGGCATATATATATATATATATATATATATATATATATATAAATAACACAAAACATAGCAGACTGGTTTCTGAGTTGCCAAAACAGCTAACCTAGATTGCAGATCTCTTGTGTATCACCCTTTTTCCTTTGATTTTCTATCAGATCTTGGTACTCTGTTGGTTGCCATCAGTTTATGTTGGTTGTACAGTAGGTAGGTCTCTGGATAGCATATACAGAAAACATGGAGAGCAATGTAAAGGAATAGGTGGTTGCTGTTTTGAGAGAATTAAAGTATCCAAAGTCGACTTTGATCTGAATTTCAGGAAAAATGTTATTCACCACAAAGCCCGATTTCTTTGTGCTTCATGGTAACAAATCAATTTTCCCTGAAATGCCGGTATAAACAATAAAAAAAATCATACTCACCTCAAAAGACAGATACTGTACCAATGATAATACAAAACTGTAGTTTCAAATGAGGCTGAGGTCAAAGCAGTCAGTACTGAAAAGTCAAAAGAAGGACATGGGACACAAACTGGTTGATAAATTTAGAAAAATAAAGTAGAAGTAGAAAGTAGAAAAAGTAGTTGAAGTAGAAAAAGATAAAAAATGGTATTATAGTTAGTCAAAATACAGTGTCAAACACAAGTAATAGCAGAAAGTGAAAACAAGGTATAAATCTAGGCACAGGTTATACACCTCCATGTCCTCTAATATAACTGAGTGGCCATGTGCACTGCAAATGTAAAGCTTGGCAAGATAAATTAATAATAGAATAGGCCTGTTCTCCAAAGACAACTGACAGCTACAAAGTGTGAGGGCTATTTTATAGCTGATGGTTTATTGATAAAAAAAAAAATATATAAAAATTGAACCAGGGAAGGGCTGAAGCTATGTTGCTACCACATATAGTATGTATTGTTTTTTATGTTTACATCTGAGTATAGTTCTCTGGCCATTTTAGAAGATTTTACACGGCCATGACTCGCCTTGCTGACGTTCAGCGGCGACACCACCTGCCTGTCAGACGTCTGATTTGTGACTGCCCGACGTGATGGAACTCCACCTTGTATATGCTTGATAGGCTGCTCCAGCAGAAACATGTCGTTAACTACTACCTGTAGGAACTCTGCGGCAGGACAGGTTCTGGGAGCTTGGTTTTTATTCACCGCGCCAGTGGCTGCTCATGCTCTGAGAAGCGAGGAACCCGTTGACTACTGGGGTGTGCAGGATTGACCTGTGGCCACAGCTAGCACAATTTGCCATGGAACTCTTCGCTTGCCCCATGTCCAGTGTCCTGTCCAAAAGGACGTTCAGCTCAGCAGAGGAGATCGTGACCGATAAGCGCACTCGCCTAGCTCACGAAAGTGTGGACTACCTCACATTTCTAAAAATGAATGAGGCATGTATCTCGGAGGAATTGAACATCTGTGACACCCACGTTTAATTGAATTTCCTCATGCCAGCCCACAAATATCCGCCATCACCCAGAACAAATATTGGTCCCTGTGTTAGGTAAATACAGCGGCATAAAAGGCCTTTTCTGTCCATTTAATGCCTAATGTTTTGGGCCTCGGATTAATTCAGCACCTATGACGACCACGTGTTTCAACTATTATCATTAGGGTTTTTTTTTTAAGAGGGGGGATTTTGTTAGCCTTTTTTTTTTTATCCAATTTTATATTTTTAGTTTTTTTTTTTAACATATGTATTTGACCTCTATTTGTACTGCCCTTCAGTAAAAGTGATATCCATTGCCCATCTAATAGACCCCCAGCCACATACTTACTTGTTCTTTTATGTACGATGAATGCATAATTTTTGGGGCCTGTAGTACACTGGCCTACTGTAAAATTGATATCCAATGACTGTGTAATCTACCTCCAGCCACATACTTACTTGTTCTTTTATATATGCTGTATGCATAATTTTTAGGGACTGTAGTACACTGGCCTACTGTAAAATTGATATCCAATGACCGTGATGACCGTGTAATCTACCTCCAGCCACATACCTACTTGTTCTTTTATGTACGCTGAATGCATAATTTTTGGGACCTGTAGTACACTGGCCTGCTGGAAAATTGATATCCAATGACCGTGTAATCTACCTCCAGCCACATACTTACTTGTTCTTTTATGTACGGTAAATGCATAATTTTTTGGGGCCTGTAGTACACTAGCCTGCTGGAAAATGTATATCCAATGACCGTGTAATCTACCTCCAGCCACATACTTGCTTGTTCTTTTATGTACGCTAAATGCATAATTTTTTGGGCCTGTAGTACAATGGCCTGCTGGAAAATTGATATCCAATGACCGTGTAATCTACCTCCAGCCACATACTTACTTGTTCTTTTCTGTACAGTGAATGAATAATTGTTGCAGCTTCGGCGAAATTCAACACCAGTGACGACCACATGTTATCGAATTTCAACTATTATCATTAGGTTTTTTCAAGAGGGGTGATTTTGTTTTTAATCCAATTTAATATTTTTAGTTCTTTTAAACATGTATTTGACCTGTATTTGTACTGACCTGCAGTAAAAAATGATATCTATTGACCGTGTAATATACCTCCGGCCACATAATCACTTGGTCTTTTCTGTGCGATGAATGCCTACTGTTTGGGGCCTGTAGTCCAGTGGCCTACAGTAATATTTGTATCCATTGACCACATAATGTACCTCGAGCCACATAATCAGAATTTTTTTTATGTCACGTGAATGCCTAATTTTCTAGGCTCTAACAGGGCACATTTCAGAGAATTTGCCTTTAAGACTCATAAAAATGTCTCTAGGTAATTGGATTCCAGCTCACCTGCCTTTTCTTGCAAGGTGCACGGATATAAAGGATGAAGCCTTGTTATAATAGGTTGAAAGGAAGGAAATCCGTCATTTAAAATTTATGAAGTCGTAGGTACCTTTATTTGGTAATGCGATATATCGGGTACAGAGGTACAGAATGATTCATAACCAGTGATGCCTTTGTCATTCTACACGTTTCAAACGACAACGTTCTTATTCATGACTTATTCATCAGTCATGAATAAGAACGTTGTCCTTTGAAATGCGTAGACTGACAAAGGCGTCACTGGTTATGAATCACTCTGTACCTCTGTACCCGATATATCGCATGACCAAATAAAGAAACCTGCGACTTCATCAATTTTTAGTGCCGGATTTCCTTCCTTTCAACCTATCATAAAAATGTCCCCTGATGAAGATACATATTTTTTGTTGGAATTTTTGTCATTGAACTACCTCTAGTATGTCACTGTCCATGTTGTGGGACTATTTGTACACTTCTACTAACTATATGGTGGCTACAAATACGAGCTGAAGGCTTTTCAGGTTTGCCTGCCATTAAAGTGAATGGGGCCCGCTGTAAACTTGTGGTTCGCGAACATTTGATAGCGTTTGCATTCGCAAACCGTCCCGGCTGATGTCCGCCCATCACTATTTGTGATCCGTCCGCACTGCAAAAAAATAAAACATGTTCAGATATTTTGCCTTGCAGATGCACGGAGAGAAACCCCACAGGAGCACTCCGTTTTTCTTCCGTAGGGGTTCTGTGCCTCTGTTCCTCAGCGCTCCTTCTGGATTGCAGACCCATTTAAGTGAATGGGTCTGCATCCGTGATGCGGTGCACAGACAGCTGTAATTGCAGACCGGCTGTTTGCCCTTATTCCTACAGATCAACTCATTCTAATATGAAGTGCATTGTGTCACATGACAGTCACAGTTCGATTGCACTGATTAAACGCAATAGATCTGGAATTCACATATATATATATATATAAAAACTGAAAAGTAGAGCAGCACTCCAAGATTGCGATAATAAAAGGATGTGTTTATTCACCCATAAGTGACGCGACGTTTCGGCTCCAACATGAAGCCTTTCTCAGGCTTGATAAAGACTTCATGTTGGAGCCAAAATGTTGCGTCACTTATGGGTGGATAAACACATCCTTTTTTTATCGCAATCTTGGAGTGCTGCTCTACTTTTCAGTTATACAATTTGGGTAAGCCTCTCATCTGGAGCTAGCACTCATTCTCAATATTGGTTGGTGCTGCCATATTTTCACTTTCTATATATGATATAGATATATGTATATATGTATATGTATATATATATATATATATAGTATGTACAATGTACAGTGTGTATATATATATATATATATATATATATATCTACTAAGCATGTAGATTTCTTATAAAGGGGAAATAAAAAATCTACCAAACTACTGAAATTACTTTGATTAATATCCAGTAGCATGCTTAGTGGCTTAGAGCTTTAAATATTAAAGCATCCAACAGCAGATCATAAAATTAAGCTTACAGCAGCATAGTATAATGATTGCAAAATGTTAATTAATAAAAATAAAAAATTCACTCTGAGAGAACCACTATAACAGTATTATTAGGAGTAAGTGAAATATAAATTAGCCATTTCACAGCAAATGGTCAGTTCTTGACATTTAGTTTCTGTACTCTATGTATTAGCTTTCTTAGAAATCTTCAATTAGCGAGAAGGTAAGGAATGTTGTTTTTTTCCATATTAAACAGGGTGATGGGTCTTTATGGTATGATGAAACGTGCTTGTCTAACAACTTGCTTGGCCTCATTGCCTTCTAAAATGAAAAGTATAAAATTGATTTTCCTTCTCCTTACATGTGCCCTGCTTCAGTAATCATGCAGATAGCCCTTAATAATATCTGCACCGTCTATGAGGATTATATCGAGTGATGGGGAGTACAGCATTACATCCAGCACATATGAGGATGTTCTAAAGTACATCTTCCTGGAGGCAGATAATGCCTCTTCAAGGTTAGGCTTCAGATATGTAAGGAGGGCTGCATGTTATTTCCATTGTCTAATTAAGGGGGTCTTAAGTTATGTGAAATTTTTAGGCATCACCAGTGATGACCAAACCTGGTCCTCAAAAGCAGGTTGATCAACAGTTTTTGTTAGGGTTAATGCACAGACATGTGTATGGACCCATTATTGTGCTGATGCCATCCATATTGAACCAGTAGGCACTCTTTGTGCCACCTTGTGGAGGAGCCTGGGCACTTCACTTATGCAAATTCTCTTGTAGAAGAAATGCCTCTAGGGGAGAATATATCTGTACACTGACATGGGATACATATATGCAGTAGTGTTGTTTTCTTGCTTGTAAATTTGTAACCATGCAGAGATACAGAGTGGACTCAGAGGAACCTTAAGGCACCCTATTATAGATGCATGGCACACTATCTAAAATATGTGAGTGTGCCCAAGGAAAAATATGATCTTTTAATGAGAAACCAGCAAAGAGCTTCATGCCCACAGCAGAGTTCATGCACATATGGTCTGACTATTGACCATAGACCAGACTATTGCAAGCAAACAGCCTTTAGATTGTCCACCAGCGTTATCATCATTGGGTATCGGTAAATACGACTGTGCTGTATTATTTGCTGATCTCTATAGCAGCCATAACTTGAGATACTGCTTGGTCCCGGGAAATAGGTCATGATCTTATTAGCTGCAGAGAGAAACTGTGCTTACATACAGTAGGAAGGGTCCCTTAACACGAAGCGATGTTGCTGCAGACATTTCTGTGACCGAAAATCTGTTCCATTCATCTAAATGAGGCTTCTAGAAATCCATATACTTGCCACCAGAACAGCCCCATCCAGATGACTGGAACTGATTTTTAGTTGCAGAGATTAGTTGAAGCTCATAAATTCAAGATGAATGATTCAATATATCAGGAATATATGTGTGCAACTATGCTATAAAGATGTGGAAACAGAGCCTCTCCCTGCAGTCAGTGTCTCCAAGCTTAAAGGGGTTCTCCGAGAATCAAGAAAATGAAAATACTTAAATATTACTTTATTATAAATATCTTCCCAAATACCTTTCATTTCAATAAGAGTTGAGCGAATTTCAGATTATGAAATTTGTTCACGCTTCGTTTACTGGTAAAAGTTGAATTGCCTTATGGATTCTGTTACCACGGACCATAACACAATTCTATGACGGAATGCATAATGAAATGCCTTTAGAGGCATTCCGTTATAATAAGAAGTCTATGGGCTGAAAAACTGATCCGTCCCATTTCCGTTTTGCAGGAGAAGACTCCCCTGCATAACAGAAACTTTACGGATCCGTTTTGCAGCCCATAGACTTCTATTATGACTAAATGCCTCTAAAGGCATTCCGTTATGCATACCATTATAGAATTGCATTATGGTCCGTGGTAACTGATTTCATAATGCAATTCACCTTTTACCTTCAAAATATAAAATTCGCTCATCTCTAGTTATAATGGTTTGTTTTGTCTAGGGAGCAATCATTAGGCCACCACCCTATTAGTACACACACAAATCACTAATCACACAGGGGGACAAGTTACTTTACAGCACTGAGCTAAAGAGCTGCATCATCCTTCTCTCTGCTCTAGTTGTCAGGGATTATGATCCTGAATACAATTTAATATGGTCATCAGCTGAATGTCTGTAGGAATAGAGTTCATGACCAGATGTGGCTAATGAGCTGCAGCACTTGCCTGCAGTCTCCATTACCACAGTTTGTCCTGCCCGGACTCTCTGTTTTTCATGTCTCCTCATGGACTCCATTCCTACAGAGAGTCAGCTGAAGATCTACTGATCTGTATTCAGGATCATAATACCTGACAGTAGGATGATGAGACAGCTCTTTATCTCAGTGTTGTGAAGTAACTTGTCCTGCTGCGTGATTAGGACAGGTTTTGTGCGTACTAATAGGACAGTGGCTATTTTACAACTAATGAAAGGTATTTAGGAATATATTTATAATAAAGTAATATTTAAGTATTTTCATTTTCTTAATTCCTGGAGAATCCCTTTAAAGTAGTTGTCTCACTTTAGCAAGTGGCATTTATCATGAAATCCGATGAGTATTTTATATGGCTATATGTATTGCGATTGTCCATATTGCCTCCTTTCGCTAGCTGGATTCATTTTTCCATCACATTATACACTGCTCTGTTCCATGGTACGACCACCCTGTAAGGCATCAACAGAGGCCGGCTCTTTTTCCTATACTGTGCAAGCATGGCCACCGCTGATGGATTGCAGGGTGGTCTTAACCATGGAAACATGCCTGTATTAACTTTCTCTACATGATAAATGCCACTTGCGGAAGTGACACAACCCCTTTAAGGACTGAACTTATAAAGTTGGAGCAAATGCGATGAGTATTTTATATGGCTATATGTGTTCTGTGTGTGTTGGGATTTTATATCTATCAATTTCCTAATTACTGCATAATTGTTGATCTTTGTTTGAGTTTGCATGAAAGTGACTGTTGAGTGCTTGATAGTGTGACATGTTGTTAATACTCTAGAGTAGTGTTTGGGTATTATTTTTTGTTCCTGTTTTATCCATTCTAAAACCTAACTTTTGGTGCATCTAAAGGTAGTTATTCTAAGGGTCCATTCACACTTAAGCATTTTCCTTTTCCAGATTTCCATTCAGTTTTTTTGCAGATCAGTGTTTCCACAAAAACCTTCTGTTTTTACCAATTGTACATCCGCATTCATTCCGTTTTTCTACAAAAAAAAAAAATAGGGGGAATATATGTTATATGTTGCTAGGGTACGATTTTTTTTTTTTTCTATTTCCTGGAAATGGATCCGCAATTGTAGATGACATGCAAATGACATATTGATGCATTCTGCATGTCATCCGCATTTTTGTGGACCCATCGACTACAATGGGACCACAGACCACATTTTGCAGACAATAGTAGGACAAGCTCTATATTTTTTGCAGATCCGCAGAACGGAAAGGAACAACAGATGCGAACAACAGACTGAGTGCTATTGTGAGCCAGTCCCTCAATAATTTCCACTACCTAGACAGACAGATTGACCACTGAAGAAGGTCCACGAGAAGGGTTGAGCGAACCCGTGGAAGTTAAGGTTTGCCGGGTTCAGCCAAACTCCAGGTCAAAGTTTGGGACCCGAACTTCACCCCGAACCCGGACCCCATTTAAGTCAATGGGGACCCGAACTTCACTTTATTTTCCGTTATAACATGGTTATAATAGAAAATAATAGCATTCTTAAAGCAGAATGCTAAATAAAATGTCTATTGAGGGTTTAAAAAAACAAAAACGTACCTCATCCACTTTATCGCGCAGCTGGTATCTTCCTTTCTTCAGGACCTGCAAAAGGACATGCAGTGATGTCACCTCCCTCATCACATGGTGTGATGTCACCGCAGGTCCTGCTGAATAAAGATAGAAGGACCCGGGGTGGTCCTTTTGCAGGTCCTGAAGAAAAGAAGATACCGACTGCACGATCAAGTGGATGAGGTGAGTTGTTTTTTTAACCCCTCAATAGACATTTTATTTTGCATTCTGTTTTAAGAATGCTATTATTTTCCATTATAGCGGAAAATAATAAAGTCACCCGAACTTCAGTGAAAAATTCCAGCTTCTGGTTCGCTCAACTCTGTCCCAGTGGACCGAAGCATCCAGTCATCGTCAATACCAAAAGAGTGGTTTCTATCATTACCTGTGATTAATTATGTAACTGGATCATGAACTGTGTATCGTTAAATTACAAATCAGTGCAAATCTGAGTGCCGCAATTTAATATTATTGATTGTGACTATCTAGTCCTTGCGGGCACCAGCAGTCAGAGTGTGCAGTGCTCCACTCTCTACAACAACACACTGAGTGGTGTTAAAAAATGTTGCTGGGCCATTGAAATGCAGATTACAAACTGCTGAAATGTGAATTGACCCTAAAGTTGACAAACCTGATAATTTCAACCAAAATGAATGTTTGTCGGTTGACAATTGTTGTATCTGACTGATGACAGACAATTATCGTTTAGAACAAAGTCGGCCTTGTTCAATATTTTTACTCGATAGTTGGTGGAAAGAGCTTTTGTTTAAATAGAGACTGTTTGTGAACAAAAGATCTTTCTTTGAAATATTGCTCTCAGAAAGGTTTCTGTGTTTATTTACATTTATTTTACTCACTTATATAGCGCTGACATATTCTATAGCACTTTACAGACATCACGAGTGATGAGCGAACTTGTGTTTTCTAGTAACTTATGATCCATGATAGTGGAATCCATAATGTAATTCTTAAATAACCCGAACCCAAGCTTTGTACGCCAAACTTGAAAACACAAGTTTGCTCATCCCTAATCATCACTCACTGTCCCCAATGGGGCTCACAATCTAAGGTCCCTATTAGTTTGTCTTTGCAGTGTGGGAGGAAATTGGAGGAAACCCACAAAACACGGGGAGAACATACAAACTCCATACAGATGTTGTCCATGGTCGGATTTGAACCTCGGACCCCACCAGTGCTAACCACTGATCCTCCGTGTTGCCTAATCATTGAACGTTTATTGGCAGATTTACCAACTGTAACGGCCAGTAGGAAGTAAAATGTGCCCGGCTCAGTCTGTGAAGCGAATGTTTAACTGATGTTTAACCATTAACCAGCTTCTAACTATTGTGTATGGCCAGCTTTACAGTCTACATTGCCTTATACTTAGCATAAAGTATCATATTGTTTCCATGTTCTTCAATTATAGTGTGTTAACCTTAAATGGTAGATATGGTAGATACCCAATTGCAACCTTTGCAAGCCATATTATCATATTCAGGGTCAGCTTTAGTTTGGATGGTACCAAAAGTTAAGGATTGACTTCTAGGGAGTTTTTACCTGGTTTGGTTTACTGTGACAGTGTGCCCATGACTGTGGCAGTGTGCTTCACAAGACTGCAGTTTTATGGAAAATTACATTGTTAGAAACAGTTATTATGAATGTGCATGTAAAGCTGTTTAATATTCACACATACAGATAGATATATAATTTGTTTAAATAAAGAGTTTATGTATGTATATATATGGCAGAAATGTGTATATATACATATATAAAATATATATAAAATGCCACATATGCATACACATCATTTACAGGCAGATATAGTGTCTCCAGGAGCCACCTACCTCATCCTGTGTTGCATAGGGACAGTTGTGGATGGAAT
This sequence comes from Bufo gargarizans, assembly GCF_014858855.1. Classification (NCBI taxonomy): domain Eukaryota; kingdom Metazoa; phylum Chordata; class Amphibia; order Anura; family Bufonidae; genus Bufo; species Bufo gargarizans. The sequence continues at coordinate 282,194,780 of NC_058081.1, forward strand.
CTCCTGCTCTTCTCATGCCATATTTGCTCCTGTCTCTTCTGCGTGTCCCCAGGAGCAGAACGGGGTTGGCCAAGATATTCCTCCTTCATGTGAGGTGGATGCCACACCCAGGACAGTTGCACAGGTTGCTCACTCCTAAGGCTGACCGTGACCAATGCATGATATTGCAGAACAGCCATTTTATACCATGCAAAACTTAACTTAAAAAACCCAGATTCACTGGAATATGATGATGCACTTGTATTTTGAGTTATTACTATTCAGCATAGATAAGGAATTTGAACAACATCATTCAGCAATATCTTTCCCAGCATGCTAGATACACTTATGAGAAATTGGGGAAATACACATTTTTGACATCTGAATCAAGTGTTTTCTCAAAAACCTGACGCGGTGCTTTATGTTTTTCCATTTACCCCTCTACTAACACTTTGATAAATGATCTGCCTAGTCTTTCATTTTGGAAGTTGGCCAGATATAGCAGTCATAATGTCAAGTTGTGAATTGAAAACCATAATTTTGTTTTGAAACGAAGGCAAAGGAATTGTGAAATGGAAATTCTCTAGTAATCATTCCCTGCAAATTAGCCATAGCCATGTGTGTATGTGAATCTCATCTCTGTTTTTACTGAATATTCTATATATAGAGAGCAATGTAAATGTAAATGTCATGACAACTTTTAGCAACCATAATCATTTGGGTTTTCTCAAAATATGCAATTAAATGCAACTCAAATGAAAAATGCCCATTTTAAAGCTTTCAGCAAGCCAAAATATGAAACTGTAATGCATTTTCTTTATAGTTTATATAAACAGTAATGCAACTGATGTTATCTATGACCGGTATATGCATTATGAGCAAGGGGTTGTTTGTGCTGTGGAAAGGATATACATGTATACGTCATAGTCATCTCTCAGGCACTGCCACTGTACCCATGAGATCATCAGCAGGAGCGTGTTCAATACACATGGCCAGGCTCCTGCTGCAACTGCCAGGACTGAGATAATTCAAATCCTGGCAGTTTAACCCCCTAGATACCACAGTCATTAGTTACCATGACATTTAAACAGACAAGGGGAAGAAGTTCCTTCTGTCTGCCACATTGGTCACCCGCGTTACGATCTAAGCCTAGAAAGAGTAGTCATTTGAATAAAATACAAGTTATGCTGAATGATTTTTTTTTCACAAAACTACAGTATATATTAATCTGTTCAGCTCCTTCTTCTCTATAGCAAACTGCAGAACAGTGTCAGGTTCTCTTTGATCCCTTGACAACAGGACGATTTACCATTTTTGCAGTAACATTTTTTTACTCCCTGTCTTCCAGGACCCATAACTTTTTTTTTTTGTTCTATTCGCATAACTGTATGAGGGCTTGTGTTTTTGCAGGACAAGTTGTACTTTTTAATGGCACCATTTTATATTGCATACAATGTATTGGGAAAGCTGGAAAAAAAATCCAAATAGGGTGAAATTGGAAAAAAATTCTATTTTTCCATAGTTTTTTTTATTGTTTTTAGAGTGTTCCCTCTGCGTTAAAACTGACCTTTCTTTTCATTCTGTGGGTCATGTATAGTTTATATTTTTTTTCTTGTGTTTTAATACTTAATAAAAAAAAAATAGTTTCTGAATAATGATAAAAAAAAAAAATTGTATTGCCATATTCTGACCGACATAACTTTTTATAGATAAGTTTATGAAGCTAAGTAAGGGCTCATTTTTTCACAGACGGATCTGTAGTTTGTAATAATACTATTCGCTGTATGGTATAAGTACTTTTATATTTGAATACTTTGGGAGACTTGGGACTTGATGGTGTAAGAGATCTTTACTTTTTTAATTGTTTATTTTTTATAGGTAAAGGGTGAATTCTTATATTTTTTATTTTGTTTAAATATTTGTAAACTTATTTTTACCTTTTTAACACATATTTTCACTCCCCTTATGGGAATTTAGCAAGCAATTGTTAGATCGCTTGTCCCATAGACTATAATGAATTACTATTGCAGCCTATGGGTGTTGTGCTTTGTTCCTATGGAGCCTTGCCACTTGCAGGCCTTCGTAGGAACTAGTGCTGTGGTAGCCTAAGATCCATCAGACGGACAAAGGCTATCACAAAAAACTCTTGGGTCCCCTGATCTCAGGGCAGGGGAGTTCTTCGGGCAAAGGGAGTGCAGCGCTCCTGGGGAGAAGCCACCTTAGATGCCGAGTTAAATGTGTGTGATCTGTGTTATATATATGACAGCAGAGCAGAGATGAAATGATATATGTTTCAGCTCTTTAGCTCAGTTTTCTGACGTAACTTGTCCTGCTGTGTGATTAGGTTATGTGTGTACTAATAGGACGGCAGCCATTTTATTTCTCCTAATGATTGCTCCCTAGACAAAATGAGCCATTATAGCTACTGAAAGCTATTTGGGAATATATTCATAATAATGTAATATTTAAAGGGGTTGTCCGGGTTCAGAGCTGAACCCGGACATACCCTTATTTTCACCCCGGCAGCCCTCCTGAGCCTGGCATCGGAGCATCTCATGCTCCGATGCGCTCCCGTGCCCTGCGCTAGATCGCGCAGGGCACGGGCTCTTGTGTTTACAATAACACACTGCCGGGCGGTAACTTCCGCCCAGCAGTGTGTTCGGTGACGTCACTGGCTCTGAGGGGCGGGCTTTAGCTCTGCCCTAGCCGTTTTACTGGCTAGGGAAGAGCCAAATCCCGCCCATCAGTGCCAGGTGACGTCACCGGGGTTCCTGTCAGCCCCATAGAGAGCCCCGGTACGTCACCGGAACTCTGAAAAATGCCTTTGCCCTGCGCGATTTAGCGCAGGGCAAAGGAGAGCATCGGAGCATGAACTGCTCCGATGCTCATGTCAGGAGGGCTGCCGGGGTGAAAATGGAGGGATGTCCAGGTTCAGCTCTGAACCTGGACAACCCCTTTAAGTATTTTCATTTTCTTAATTCCCAAAGAACCTCTTTAATATTTTACTCCTAGAAAACCCTTTTAAACTTCTCAATGTCTGCTATATTCCCATCCCAAAGATTGTGACATCAATTCACTTACAAATTTTAATCTTACAATAAAAATATTTAGACAGTATTCATTGATAGATGACATATAGATACATAATACAGTTAAATGCCATATACTCTATAGTAAAGATTAGTGTTGGACGCAAATTTCGAATTGCCATTTCGAGAATTTGCGAAGATTTTGAATATAGTTATATATATTCATATTCTCGAACATTCTAGATATTTTTTTCATTAGTAACCTCCCTTCTTGCTTGTGGGCCAATGAGAAGGCTGCAATGTCTTTGTCTGAGCTTAGCAACATCCCTAGCAACCAATAGGAAAGTTGCCTCCCCCTTACTATATAAGAACCTCCCCAGCAGCCATTTTCTGTAGTTTTATGGAGTTCTGAGAGACAGCAGTGTCATTGCTGTGCTCTATGCTTTCCACTAATTACATTAGATAGATAGTTAGATAGCTTATATATATATATATATAATACAGATAGTTAGTGGGAGATAGTCAGTGTAGGTTATATCCTGATATAGTGTAGGTTCTGCTGTCCATACATACATGCTACAGACATAGTGATGTAATGTCACAAGTTCACAAAAATACTTAGTGTGACAATCAGTAATATGTAGTCAGACCTGCTGAAATGTGAAGTTGCACATATTGCGCAAAAATATGCGCATCATTAATTGCCGATTAGCGCAATCGCGAATATATTGGAGCACTCTATCTGCATATAAAGCTATTGTAATATTCTGCCGTGCCAACCATTTTCTCCAGTCTCAGGAAACTTCTAGCAGCTTGAAAAATGTAGCAACAGTGACCCACCCTTGTATTGGGCACGCAATACGTGCATATTCTCGAATTCACAAATATATGACGAATATTCGCCCAAATATTCGTGAAATATAGAAAATTCAAATATTACCTATGCCGCTCATGACTAGTAAAGATATGTTTTTTTTTGTTTGTTTTTTAGATAAACGCACTTTAAGATAATAGATCGCCATAGCAAATATTACAATATGTAACTGTTAATTTTGCATTCCTGTACCTGGCTTGTTATATTAGAACCTGATACATTTTCACTTTATATTTTCCTGTCGTTTCTAAGGACTGGAATTTCCATGAATCAACTTCAATTGTTTTACATTTATTTCCCTGAGCAAGACAAAACTCAGAGTCCTTTTTCTAAGCAGTGTCCCAAAAGTCCTTTTATAGAAAGCCACAGGGAGAATGAAGTCTTATAGATCAAATCCTTTGCAACATCTTTTCAAAATTAACTTTTCTGATCTTCAAATGTTAAATAGATCAAAAAAATGGAAAGAAGTGAGAAATCACTCTGCAGATGTGAGGATGCCCTGAGATCCTGTGCACTCATAGCTGGTTTGATAATAGAAATATCCCGCCATTTCAATCATTTGGGAAGCCAGTACAGAATTGCTTCAATCTTAACCCTGAGGAGAGTTGAGGTGGAAATCTTTGAAATACAAATAAGATTTGCAATAAATTGCAACAAGGGTGAATGCTGGCAAGGGTATAGCTATGTTGTATAAAAGAAAAAAATAGGGCTGCTAGTTATGTCTTTACTTTTGTCTTGTTTGAATTGTGCAACTTTACCTCCCAGTTTTCCATTTTATTTTAGAAGACAACTGTTTTTATGGTGACAATAATTGCCTATTCTCATATTGCCTTATTTGTTGCTAATTTAAAAAAAAAAAAAAAAAAAAAAAATTATATATATATATATATATATATATATATATATATATATATACTAATATAATCTACTACAAAAACTAATCTGTTTTTATTTTCTGATTTTTACTTTTTTTTTTTTTTTTTACATAATTATGGGGGCAGCCATATTGTCTGAGTTGTCACTGAGCAGTTCACGGGTGCACTATTCAGCAGCCATATAAACATATCATATTATTTCTATGGAAAAGTACTGTGAGTATGTGGTTTCATTTGTAGTAGTCACAGTGCAGGGTAAGGAGGCAAGCTATCCTCTTCATCTTTTATAGTGGTATTATCCCACATTATCTAAATCTGTTAGAAGAGTTTTTGTTGTTGCATATATTGTGCCTGCTGATGACTGCTGGCCCTTGCTGTATGGTACACAGCACAAGTTAAAAAGTGACAGGAAAGGTTAGTTTTTTTGGCAGAGTTCAGCAGTCAGTTTTATGATAGATTACCTTATCGAGTAACTATCAACATACAATTTGTTATATAACATACAAATATCATTCTTGTTCTGACTCCTGATCACCTGTCTCAATTGCTGCTCCTTCTGCACTTTGATTGACAGGACCAGACGTTATGATGTTTTCACTGCTTGGCCCTGCCAATCAAAATGCAGAGGGTGTGGCCGTTTTTAGAGAGCCTCTATGTGTAATCGCAATGCCCCTGTTGTTCCTAGAGACAAATTTGCATATATTAAAGCTTCATTTTTCTCACATATGAAAATTCGACCAACACAGATGCCTTCAGCTGCCAAGCATACATGCAAGAGGTCAGACAGTTTCATAGGTACGCCTGATGCCCTTTAAAGGCTATGGACACCTTTGGGAACAATATTTTTTAATTATTGAGTTGGACTCATTTTGAGCTAAAATCCTTTTTTTCAAATTTCTTTTTTTAAAGTGAACCTTTTTCTCTGTACAGCCTTGAGATTCTCTAGTAGCCAGTGGTCTGTTTTCACTCTGTTCATTCAGTCAGCTCGCCTGATGGCTCCTTATCTCTATGGCCTAAATAAGTGTTTATGACATTTTAGTAATTTAGTGAGATGATTTATTAGGGTACTTTCACACTTGTGGCAGAGGATTCTGGCAGGATCTGTTTTTCCGGAACACTCGGGCCGGTTCCGGCATTAATGCATGTCAATGGGAAAAAATGCTGGATCCGGCATTCCGGCAAGTGTTCCGGAATTTTGGACTGAGCTAAAACCGCAGCATGCTGCGGTATTATCTCCATCCAGAAAATTCAAAAAGACTGAACTGAAGACATCCTGATGCATCCTGAACGGATTGCTCTCCATTCAGAATGCATTAGGATAAAACTGATCAGTTCTTTTCCAGTATTGAGCCCCTAGGACGGATTCAATGCTGGAAAAGAATAACGCTAGTGTGAAAGTACCCTTAGATGAACAGCACAAAGCAAAAGTGAAAGCTAAACAAACAGTTAACCCTTTGTGACAGAATGGCTGAATATTTTTTTATAAAGACCTATTAAAAATATTTTACCCCAAACTAAGTAAAATGTAATTTTTTAACTTTTCTTTTCAGTTACTGAATATTTTTTTGATTAACTTTTTTTTAAACAACTGGGCATATAAACTATGCATTTTTGTTGCCAAAAACTAACTCTACTTAAAGTGTGTATTTTATTATTGCAATATAATTATGTATTATGTGTGTGTCAAGACTAATTTAATCTAATTCGAAATGTGTTAAAGGCTTCCCATTGTGCCCAACAGTGTGTAATATTAAATAATATTAATAATATCAATATACCAAAGCTCTTTGTATAACAGAATATCAGAGTTGTAAAAGTTCTCACAATTCCTTTGTTATGTGGATGTGGAATGGATGTCATATAGTCTCTGTTTATTGCTCTTCTTAAGAGACTATTTGACATCCAACCTAGTCCATGTCCACACATGCCAAAGGATTGGTGAGAACTTTTATGATCCTGTACTTTTGTTAAAACAAAGAGCTCTGGTAATTGATTTTAATTGCAGTTTACATTTTTCTTCCAGAATACAGGGACTGGGTCTTATGTGGTAGTTCAGTGTAGATTCAGACACTACCCTCTTTACCTATAGTACATTGTTAATTTGATATGATCCTTCTTTTCTTTCCACATAAAGTAACTAGTTATTAATGGTTTTAAAAATACATATTAAGTAAGCCATACTGAAGACGTATGCATGATATACAATGTATGCAGCAAAACCACCAAGTGTCACCTGATCTCCTACAGAAATTACAAATTTGCCCCAACTCTCTCAACTTATTCCTGTACAAACTTTATAAATGGCACTATGTTCAATGTATTATAGTCCCCAAGGTGATAAGTAGTGTTGAGCGAAGAGCGTTTCAGATCATAGATCCAAAGTCGGTTTGTTCAAAACTTTGCCAAAAAAGGAGTATACACAAAACTGTCGTGAGAAGCTCACCAAAATAGAGCACAGCCTGCTACCATCCAATAGATGGACAAAAAAGATGCAAAAAAAAGGCCAGCTCACAAGAATCTTGTTTATTTCTCACTTATAAAATTATGCCTATTATATGGCTAATCATGTATAAATTATTACACTATCATGTACTGACATATATATGCCACATAGCAATATAAGACCAATATAATTGTAAAACTGTTAGAAAATATAACATATAAAATGAATATAAAATCAAAACAAAAGGACGGTGTGATTGTAATAGTCACGGTCCCTCCTTTCTATTAAGCTGTGGAGCTCTCGCAGCTTATAATATATACTTTAGACTACAACCCTTTCTTGTTTTCATTATATTTTTCTTGATTGGTATACTTCCAAAATTATGGAAAATTATATGGGGCTTGAGTGAGTGTCCAGTATGTTAATGCACAGTGGTATAAGCTTTATATGGTTGTTACTGGTGGGGCGTAGGTCCACTTATGTATCCAGTCGATTTTCCGTCCTTGTGATGTTTATGGGAAGTTTTATTTTGTAGCTCTATGCGCTTCCTACCCAATGTTAATGGAGATCTGCAAGGTTCGGCAGCTCTACTGATAGTTTCTGGTTGCTAGCGACAACACTGCCGGCAACACTGCGCACCTGCGCAGTACGGATTTCCGGACACTCACGACTCCACATGTGTCCTCCGGCTGCCGACAACATTGCGTGCCTGCGCAGTACAGATATCCAGATGCTCACAGCACTGCAAGTTTGTTTCACTCCGATGTCAGAAACTTCAAGCATGCTCACTTTCACTTCTCAATCGTCGGAATGAATGTTCAAGATTTTGCTGTTCTGGAAGTATGTCACAAGTTATAACATGTGTGCAGTCTTCTAGCCAGTCTTCTGTGGAAAGATTGTTTGGGACTTGCTGCACCCACTGCTGGATAAGGGTTACCACCTCTACGTGGATAACTATTATACCAGAATACCCCTATTCATGTCCCTAACTGCCAGAGGTACTGTGTCTTGCAGCACAGTGCGCAAAAATCAGAGAGGCCTCCCTAAATCCCTGGTAGGGCAACCACTGAGAACGAGTGAAAGTAGGGCTCTCCTCCATGAGAACATGCTGGCGGTTAAGTACAAGGACAAGAGGGATGTCCTTTTACTGACCACCGTTCACACAAATACCAGCTCCCCTGCTCATGTGCGAGGTACCATTAACCACTGTCCCCAAACCAGTTTGCATCCTGGACTACAATAAGCACATGAAAGGGGTTGATGTTTGAAATGCTTTCCAAGTATTTTGTCTTCTGTGAGACAGCTGTTTGCTGAAAAGTACCCTTTCTACCACTTAAAATGTTTGTACGGGGGTGCTCTTTCTGAAATGGAATCACTTGGGGTTTTTCATTTTTGGGGACCTCAGAAATTTATTTAATGCGACATGGCAGCTAAAATCCATGTCTGCAAATTCATGTCAGCAAAATCATATTTAGCTGTTTGACTCTAGAGCCCTGCCATGCGCCCATACATCATTTTTTGAGCACATATGGGGTGTAGGCATATTGGGGGGGGGGGGAGGAGACAATATGTTGTGTGCATTGTGTCATGTTACCCCTTGTGAAAGTGAAAAATGTTATTTTTCATTTTCATAGCCAAGCGTTTCCTAATTCTGTGAAACGCCCGATGGGTCAAGTGCTCACTTCATGCCTTGAAATATTCCTTGGGAGGTGTCGTTTCTGGAATGGGGTCTCTTTTTGGTGGTTTCCACTATAGGGCCACCTTAGGGTGTCCTCATATGCAACATAGCTCCCAATTACCATTCTAGCTAAATCCGCCCTCCAAGAGCCATATGTTTATGCTTCCACTCTGAAGCATGCTCTGCGCCCATACATCAGGTTTTGCGAACACAAGGGGCGTTTATGTAAACTCCTGATTCAGGGTAATAGATTTTGAGTTTTGTTTGGCTGATAACCCTTAATGTGTTTCAGAAAAAATTGATAAAAATGTAAAATCTTCTAAAAAAAAAGTGAAATTTTGAATTTCCATTCCCATTTTCATGTAAATCTCGTGGGGCACCTAAAGGGTTAGCTAAGTTTGTAAAATCAGTTTTGAATACCTTGAGGGTTGTAGTTTCTAAATTGGGGTATGGGTGGTTTTAATATGTAAACCCCAGATAGTGACTTCATAACTGAACTGGTACTGAAAACATTGGGGTTTGGAAATGTTCAGAAAAATTTTAAGATTTGCTTCTAAACTTCTAAGCCTTCTAACGTCCCAAAAAAATAAAATGTAATTTTTAAAAATGATCCAAACATGAAGTAGACATATGGGGAATGTAAAGTAATATCTATTTTTGGAGTTATTACTATCTATTATAAAATTAGAGAAATTGAAATATGGAAATGAAATATAAAAATGAAATATTTTGACTCAATTTTACCACTGTCATGAAATACAAAATGTGACGAGAAAATAATCTCAGAATGGCCTGGATAAGTAAAAGCGTTTTAAAGTTATTACCACATAAAGTGACAAATGTAAGATTAGCTAAAAGGTGAAAAATGGCAGGGTCCTGAAGGGGTTAATTCCTTATTTATAGATTTTTCTTCATTATTTTGCTTAAAATGAACAGATTATATATACATTGTTAAGAGGTAAAATGAAGGCATAAAAGCTTTATGTAACATTAATATTTTTGTACATGCAGCTAGCCAGGTGGTGCCACCATGATAGCAAGGAAAGTTATGTAACAATGATAGTGTAAGGGTGCATTCATACGGCCGTATCCATTTTGCATTCCGAAAATTACGGATCTGCAAAATCCAGTTTTAGTGCATGTGCATCCTGCACTTTTCGCAGGCCCCATAGAAAAAATGCCTTTTCTTCTCCTCAAAAACAGACAAGAATATGTTTTATAATTTGCAGCTGGGCTGCACAGATGTGAACAGAACATGGATGACATCCATGTGCTGTCTGCATGTCTTGTGACCCCATAAAAATTAGTAGGTCCACATGTGATCCTCGAAGCATGCGGATTGGACGCAAATCGAAAATATGCTCTTGTGAAAGCACCATAATCCTGATTAATCACTGAGAGTGGATGTAAATCATATCACTGAGTCTATGACTACAGTCGTGGCCAAAAGTTTTGAGAATTACATAAATATTGGAAATTAGAAAAGTTGCTGCTTAAGTTTTTATAACAGCAATTTGCATATACTCCAGAATGTTATGAAGAGTGATCAGATGAATTGCATAGTCCTTCTTTGCCATGAAAATTAACTTAATCCCAAAATAAACTTTCCACTGTATTCATTTCATTGCTGACATTAAAGGACCTGCTGAGATCATTTCAGTAATCGTCTTGTTAACTCAGGTGAGAATGTTGACGAGCACAAGGCTGGAGATCATTATGTCAGGCTGATTGGGTTAAAATGGCAGACTTGACCTGTTAAAAGGAGGGTGATGCTTGAAATCATTGTTCTTCCATTGTTAACCATGGTGACCTGCAAAGAAACGAGTGCAGCCATCATTGCGTTGCATAAAAATGGCTTCACAGGCAAGGATATTGTGGCTACTAAGATTGCACCTCAATCAACAATTTATAGGATCATCAAGAACTTCCAGGAAAGAGGTTCAATTCTTGTTAAGAAGACTTCAGGGCATCCAAGAAAGTCCAGCAAGCGCCAGGATCGTCTCCTAAAGAGGATTTAACTGCGGGATCGGAGTGCCACCAGTGCAGAACTTGCTCAGGAATGGCAGCAGGCAGTTGTGAGCGCATCTGCATGCACAGTGAGGCGAAGACTTTTGGAAGATGGCCTGGTGTCAAGAAGGGCAGCAAAGAAGCCACTTCTCTCCAAAAAAACCACCAGGGACAGATTGATCTTCTGCAGAAAATATGGTGAATGGACTGCTGGGGACTGGGGCAAAGTCATATTCTCCGATGAAGCCTCTTTCCGATTGTTTGGGGCATCAGGAAAAAGGCTTGTCCGGAGAAGAAAAGGTGAGCGCTACCATCAGTCCTATGTCATGCCAACAGTAAAGCATCCTGAGACCATTCAAGTATGGGATTGCTTCTCATCCAAGGGAGCGGGCTTACTCACAATTGTGCCTAAAAACACAGCCATGAATAAAGAATGGTACCAAAACACCCTCCAGCAGCAACTTCTTCCAACAATCCAACAACAGTTTGGTGAAGAACAATGCATTTTCCAGCACGATGGAGCACCGTGCCATAAGGCAAAAGTGATAACTTAGTGGCTCGGGGACCAAAACGTTGACATTTTGGGTCCATGGCCTGGAAACTCCCCAGATCTTAATCCCATTGAGAACTTGTGGTCAATCCTCAAGAGGCGGGTGGACAAACAAAAACCCACTAATTCTGACAAACTCCAAGAAGTGATTATGAAAGAATGGGTTGCTATCAGTCATGAATTGGCCCAGAAGTTGATTGAGAGCATGCCCAGTCGAATTGCAGAGGTCCTGAAAAAGAAGGGCCAACACTGCAAATACTGACTCTTTGCATAAATGTCATGTAATTGTCGATAAAAGCCTTTGAAATGTATGAAGTGCATGTAATTATATTTCACTACATCACAGAACAACTGAAACAAAGATCTAACAGCAGTTTAGCAGCAAACTTTGTGAAAACGAATATTTGTGTCATTCTCCAAACTTTTGGCCACGACTGTACATACATCAATCTTCTGGGCTTCATAGCAATCTTCTGCTTCAGAAATTTTGGGGTAAAATTTAAGTAATATAATATAGTCAACTACATTTGTAGAGTGCTTGCTGATAACTAGTGCTTGCTAATTAATAGTGATCTATGAATACAAATGCAAAGTGCAGCTATAAAACTTATTTGGTTCCACATTGTTTAAAAATGAATTTGGGAACCTTAAATAGTATAGTAATTGTTCAGCACACAGGTAAATTATTCCTTTGCAACAATTAAAGCCCAGACATAGTTTAATGAGCGTTGTCTGTTGTTGATTTGCTTAAATGAAGCTTCTGATGTTATATAGTATAATTTCAGTCTGAAAGTCCTAAGACTGCTTATGAAGGAAAATGCATGCCTGCCACTTCTTTTCTATATGGATCATATAATTTGCATTTCTTATTTATTCCTTCACTGGTAATATTCTCCCAAGTGTCCGTTAAATTTATGTATTCTGTATGGCAATGGAATATATAGTATATCTACATTTCTTGGATTAGAAATGGATTTTTTTTATACAGAAAACAGAGCCACTCTTGGCAATGGGTTCTGTCTTATTGCAGCTCACCCTCGTGCACGTGAAACGGGGTGAGCAGCAAACAGCAGAGTGGACATGTCATGGTCTTACCTTCTTGCTGTTCTCCTTCGTTTGACATGTGCTGGCGGCCATCTTGGTTTCTGGGTTTCTTGTAGCCTCCCACCCTGCGGCTTCTCCTTCCCACTGGGAGGAGCTGGATGCCTAGCTCATATATATAGGAGGTCTGTGGCTTCAGTTCCTTGCTTGGTCCTCCTGTGTTCACATGCTTCTAAGACTGCTGCTGCTTCTGGTTCCTGATCCTGGCCTCGTCTGACTACCCCGCTGGTTCCTGATCCTGGCTTCGTCTGACTACCCCGCTGGTTCCTGATCCTGGCTTCGTCTGACTACCCTTCTGGTTCCTGACCTCTGGCTACGCAAGACCCTGCTTCGGTTTAGCCATCCGTTTGGACTTTTGCTTACAGCTTGATTTTCAATAAAGCCTTCTTATTCCCACTTATCTCTTGTTGTACGTCTGGTTCATGGTTCCATGACATTAGGACCAAGCCATGAATTCTGACGGTACAGGGCCATCCTCGCTACCTACGCTGATTGCCAGACTTGATCAGCAGGATCACCTGTTGGGTCGGTTCGCTGTGGCGTTGCAAACCCTGCTTGAACGCACGGCTCATTTCGCTTCCGTTGCCGATGGGTCGGTTGTCGCTCCTGGGCCCGCTCCTACTGCCGCTCCGGTTGTTGCGCCAGAGTCTACCCCGACACCTGTTGCTGCGCCTGCGGTGTCTCGGGGTATGACCGGTTCTGCCCCCCTTCCACAGCGCTTTGGGGGAGAGCCAACTCAGTGCCGAGGTTTCCTTAACCAGGTGGGCATTTATTTCGAGTTGCTGCCACATGCCTTTCCCACTGAGAGATCAAAGGTGGGCTTCTTGATCTCGCTGCTCTCGGACAAGGCCTTGGCCTGGGCCAGCCCTTTATGGGAGAACAACAATCCGGTGGTTGCCGAGTTTTCCGGTTTTGTTGCTTCTCTTCGGAAGGTATTCGATGTGCCGGCTCGTGCTGCCTCTGCTGCGAAGCTCCTTATGTCCATCAGACAGGGTTCACGATCCGTAGCTGAATACGCCATTGAGTTTCGTACCCTGGCAGCAGAGGTGGGCTGGAATAATGAGGCTCTGGTCGCTGCTTTCTCTCATGGTCTCTCGGATGCCTTGAAGGATGAGGTTGCAGCTAAGGACCTACCAGTGGAGCTCGAGTCTCTTATTTCTTTCCTGATTTTGATTGACACCAGACTCAGGGAGAGACCTTCCTTTAAGGAGAGCCTGCGGAGGCCTTCTAACAGATTGGCGCCTACGTTTGCTGTCCCACCCGTGCCTCCCTCTCCTCCCACGCCTCCTGGGGATGACTTGTCTGGGGGTGAACCCATGCAGCTGGGGTTTGCTCACCTGTCCGAGGGGGAGAGGCTACTCCGGAGACGCGAGGGCCGATGCATGTACTGTGGTCTCGGTGGGCATTTTCGGTTGGCATGTCCGAACCGTCCGGGAAACGCTCGCACCTGAGATCCTGTCGGGGGCAGATCTTGGGTGGAGTCTCCTCGTCCCCGGTTTCCCGTGTTGACAAACCACTGATCACTGTTGTCCTCTCCTGGGTCGGGGGCTCGGTGACGACCCAGGTGCTGGTGGTTTGTTCATTGATAGTGTGTTCGCTGCCGCCAATTCCATTCCTCTGCAGCCTCGAGGTTCCCCACTGGCTCTTGAGGCGATAGACGGCAGACCCCTTCTGCCGCCACACGTGACTCATGAGACCCTTCCAGTGGGGATAGCCATTGGTGCCGTTCACAGAGAGTCGGTCTGTCTCCAGGTGATTTCGTCTCCACACTACTCGGTGGTCTTGGGGTACCCCTGGCTCCAGAAGCATAATCCGACTTTCGATTGGAGATCGGCCGAGATCCTCTCGTGGTCACCGCAGTGTGGGGCTAGTTGCATCCATGGGCCTGTCAAGTTGCTGTGTACTTCCTCGGACTCTCTGTTGCCTCCTGAAAACGAAGAGTACCGGGATGTATTCGATAAGGTGCGCGCGGTTGCCCTACCTCGTCACCGCCCATACGATTGTGCCATAGAGTTACAATCTGGTGCCATTCCTCCTCGTGGCAAAGTCTATCCACTGTCGGTAGCGGAGAATGAGGCCATGGAGGAGTACGTGAGGGAGGCGCTTTCACGCGGACACATTCGCAAATCCTCGTCCCCGGCAGGGGCTGGATTTTTCTTTGTGAAAAAGAAGGGCGGTGAGTTGAGGCCTTGCATCGATTACAGGGGTCTCAATCGCATCACGATCAAGAACGCTTACCCGATACCCTTGATTTCCGAGCTGTTCGATCGCCTCAAAGGGGCCTACGGTCTTTACCAAACTCGACCTGAGGGCGGCATATAACCTGGTAAGGATCAAGGCGGGCGATGAGTGGAAGACCGCGTTTAACACCAGGACCGGTCATTATGAATCCTTGGTTATGCCCTTTGGGTTGTGCAATGCGCCCGCAGTCTTCCAGGAATTCATCAACGATGTTTTCCGTGACCTGTTGCAGCAGTGTGTGGTGGTCTATTTGGATGACATCTTGGTATATTCTGAATCCATGGAGGCCCACATTATGGATGTCAGACGAGTGTTGCAACGGTTACGAGAGAACAGGCTGTTCGGTAAGCTTGAGAAATGCGAATTTCACCGATCCCAGGTAACCTTCTTAGGTTACATCATTTCCGCTGAGGGGTTCTCCATGGATCCTGAGAAGGTTTCGGCTGTCTTACAGTGGCCCCAGCCCAGTGGTCTCCGTGCCCTGCAGCGCTTTTTGGGCTTCGCCAATTATTATCGGAAGTTCATCAGGGACTTTTCTATGCTAGCCAAGCCTCTCACGGATCTGACCAAGAAGGGCAGTAATTTCCAGGTCTGGCCGCTCGAGGCCATCCGAGCTTTTGAGGCTCTAAAGTCCGCCTTTGTGTCGGCTCCGATTCTGTCGCATCCCAACCCTGGGTTGCCCTTTGTCCTCGAGGTGGACGCGTCTGAGACGGGAGTAGGCGCCCTTCTGTCTCAGCGTAGAACACCAGAGGGTCCTCTGCTTCCTTGTGGGTTTTACTCCCGGAAACTGTCTTCCGCGGAGTGCAACTATGAGATTGGTGACAGGGAGTTATTGGCCATCGTGCAGGCCCTTAAAGAATGGAGGCACTTGCTCGAGGGTTCGGTGGTTCCGGTTCTCATCCTGACGGACCACAAGAATCTGACCTACCTTTCTGAGGCCAAGAGATTGACACCACGTCAGGCCAGATGGGCTCTGTTCTTGTCACGTTTTAATTACGTGGTCTCCTACCTACCCGGTTCCAAGAACATCAGAGCGGATGCCTTATCACGGCAGTACTCCGAGCTGTCCAGGGAGGAGTCGATTCCGACTTCGGTCATACCTCCGAATGAGATCCTGGCCGCCATTCGCACCAGTCTGACCTCTCCCCTGGGTGAGCAGATTTTGGCGGCTCAATCTGGTGCTCCCTCTGGGAGACCCAACGGCAGATGTTTTGTGCCTGAGGAGTTACGCACTCGGTTGTTGCGAACCTACCATAACTCCAAGGCCGCGGGGCATCCTGGAAAGAATCAGCTGTCCTGGGCTGTTTCACGTCTGTTCTGGTGGCCTTCTCTACGTTCCGACATCGCCGCATATGTAGCGGCATGCTCCGTTTGTGCCCAGAGTAAGTCCCCTCGGCACCTTCCGTTGGGCCTTTTGCAACCCATAGCCACCGGGGAGCGCCCATGGTCACACCTGGGGATGGATTTCATTGTGGACCTCCCTGCATCCCGAGGCCATACGGTCATTCTCATGATTGTGGATCGGTTTTCCAAAATGTGCCACTGTGTTCCTCTCAAGAAGTTACCCTCTGCACAAGAGTTGGCCACGATTTTCGCCAGGGAGGTCTTCCGGTTGCACGGTTTGCCCAAGGAGATTGTGTCGGATCGGGGGAGTCAGTTTGTGTCCAGGTTCTGGCGCGCCTTTTGCTCCCAGTTGGGGATTCATCTCTCTTTCTCCTCGGCCTACCACCCTCAATCCAATGGGGCCGCAGAACGATCCAATCAGGCCTTGGAGCAATTCCTTCGTTGCTATGTCTCCGATCACCAAGACAATTGGGTTGACCTCCTGCCTTGGGCTGAGTTTGCCAGGAACACGGCGGTGAACTCTTCCTCTGGGACGTCTCCCTTCATGGCCAATTATGGGTTCCAACCTGCCGTGTTACCGGAGGTATTCTCTCCCCAGGATATTCCGGCTGTGGAGGATCACCTTTCCGTCCTACGTGCTTCTTGGGTACAGATCCAGAGGTCCCTTGAGGTCTCTGCACAGCGCCAGAGACTCCAGGCTGATCGCAGACGAGCGCCCGCTCCTTCCTACCAGGTCGGAGACCGTGTATGGTTGTCCACCCTCAACCTTCGAGTGCCCACTCCCAAGCCGGCGCCTCGCTTTGTTGGTCCCTTCCGAGTGCTTCGCAGGGTAAACCCGGTAGCCTATGCCCTTGCGCTTCCTCCTGGCATGCGGATCTCCAACGTGTTTCATGTCTCCCTGTTGAAGCCATTGGTGTGTAATCGTTTCACTTCCTCGGTTCCTCGGCCCCGTCCGGTCCAAGTGGGCAATCGTGAGGAATATGAGGTGAGCAATATCCTGGACTCACGCCTGGTCCGCGGTCGGTTGCAGTTTTTGGTCCATTGGCGTGGTTATGGTCCAGAGGAGCGTTCCTGGGTTCCCTCCGCAGATGTCCATGCTCCTGCTTTGCTCCGAGCCTTCCACGCACGCTTCCCTCAGAAACCGTTCCTTACTCCGCGGAGGAGGGGCCCTTGAGGGGGAGGTACTGTCATGGTCTTACCTTCTTGCTGTTCTCCTTCGTTTGACATGTGCTGGCGGCCATCTTGGTTTCTGGGTTTCTTGTAGCCTCCCACCCTGCGGCTTCTCCTTCCCACTGGGAGGAGCTGGATGCCTAGCTCATATATATAGGAGGTCTGTGGCTTCAGTTCCTTGCTTGGTCCTCCTGTGTTCACATGCTTCTAAGACTGCTGCTGCTTCTGGTTCCTGATCCTGGCCTCGTCTGACTACCCCGCTGGTTCCTGATCCTGGCTTCGTCTGACTACCCCGCTGGTTCCTGATCCTGGCTTCGTCTGACTACCCTTCTGGTTCCTGACCTCTGGCTACGCAAGACCCTGCTTCGGTTTAGCCATCCGTTTGGACTTTTGCTTACAGCTTGATTTTCAATAAAGCCTTCTTATTCCCACTTATCTCTTGTTGTACGTCTGGTTCATGGTTCCATGACAGGACATTATTGGCTGCCATAGTCAAGGGTTGGCTAAGGTATTATTATAGCTGTAATGGTGGGGGGAGTATTCCCAGAAAGACTCGACTAGATAGTATATAGCTTCTGCTGTCTGCCCTCACTGGTCTGCAGGACCATATGTGGCAGGAAACGGGAGGAAAATCAGGGATTCTGTGGCTAGCTTTTCAAAACTGGGTACTTTTCAGCGGTTGCTTTATTTAGATGCAGCTAAAACCAATGCATGAAGGGAAAGGTCCAGTCCCTTCATTAGGGTGTTACCGATGTATTACCCTGATGAAGGTATGTGTTTGGTTCCTCAGGCTACTTTCACACTTGCGGCAGAGTGATCCGGCAAGCAGTTACGTTGATCCGGCAATCTGCATGCAAACGGACAGCATTTGTAGACGGATCCGGACGCGGATCCGTCTCACAAATGCATTGCAAGAATGGATCCGTCTCTCAGTTTGTCATACGGAAAGTCGGATCCGTTTCTATTATTTTTTTTTCCACAGTTTTGAAGGTCTGCGCATGTGCAGACCCGAAGGAAGGATCTGGCATTGTGGTATTTTTAATGCCAGATCCGGCACTAATACATTTCAATGTAAATTAATGCTGGATCTGGCATTCTGGCAACTGATCCGGAATTTTGGACCGAGATAATACTGCAGCATGCTGCGGTATTTCCTCCACCCAAAACGCCATTCAGTGACTGAACTGAAGACATCCTGATGCATCCTGAACGGTTTGCTCTCCATTCAGAATGCATTAGGATAAAATTGATCAGTTCTTTTCCAGTATTGAGCCCCTAAGACGGAACTCAGTGCCGGAAAAGAAAAACGAAAGTGTGAAAGTAGCCTTAACGTGTTAGTTTTAATGGCATCTGAATAAAGCATCTGCTGAAAAGTATCCAGCGTTCCAAGGTTAACCCCTGCTTTTTCTTCACGTTCTCATGGTCACATGTTGGACTGACATGTTATCGCTTCTGTAACTTGAAAGGTACCAGTAAGTTACTTTTTGTTATTCTGAAACTGATATGATTTATTTCAAAAGTTTTGATAAATCAGGCTTATGTGTGCAGACTTGTTTTTCTATATTTTTGACTTGAATATTTGGGATGGGGTTTGATTTTACTGCAATTAAATTAGAATCCCATTTTATATAAAGGACATTTTACCTCCTCTGTGTTATTTTCTGGGTCTAGTTGAAACTTTTTTTGTAATCGGCAAAATTAAATTTGGATGTGTTTTTGCCTGCCAACTCCCAAATTACCTATTCAGTGTTTTAGAGTAAATTGTGTATTGGAATTTTCTAGCTATTTATATGTAAATAGCCCCGTCTTTTGATATTGGCTAAAGAATGGTATGCAAGCATTCCTAGTAATCCAATCTAAGTTGCATTTTTTTTTTCTGCCACTCTCCATTCATAATGGCACTTCAGGGCAAACAGTTTGATCCTTCTGTCAACATAATTTTCCTATGCAATAACGGAGAGAGGAGGAAATTTTGCTTCAAGGATTGAATGTTGCTATTTTCCAAGTCTTACAATACCAGACATGACATAACAGCTGAGCAGGGAGCAGCGGCACAGTTCTATCTAAATGCCAGCAAAGCTTTGTACTGTCTATATCTCTCTGAACAACACAGATTGTCATTTCTAATCAAATACTTAAAGAAATGAACTCATTTGTTTGGAAATAAACCTGCAATCAGAATGTAAGAATTAAACGTTACAATGAAGTTTTGTTTAAACAGCCAACCCATCTCTGTCAACACAATCTGCGTAATGATTCAGACATGGCTCATGGACTAAAATTATCGCTATTTCATTGTTTTATGTGAATGGAGAATGTAAAATTGTTTCCTTAATTGCAAGTATAGACACAGGGTTATCTCACCATCTGAAAGAGGATGTCCGGCCTTGGAGCCAACAACTCTTATGGTCCTAAACTGTGCCCCTTAACAACAACAAATTAAACATCACTCACCTGTCCGCAGTCCCACCACTGCTCCATTTCTTGCCAGTTTTTGTCCTTGCAGGACCAAAAAGCAGACAGGTCCAATGACTGCTGCGGTGAATCACAGGCTTAAGCAGTCACATCACAGCAGAGACATACAGTGCATTTGAAAAGTCTTCAGACCATTTTACTTTTTTCACATGATGTTATGTCACAGCCTTGTGCTAAAAGAAAATTACGTTTCCCACCATCATTCTGCAGTAAGTCTTGATTTGGAAGGATTCACCCCTGTCTATACAGGGTTCACAGATGACAATGTATATGAGAGCAGATTCCAAGCCTTGAGGGGGAAAGAACTACCTGTAGAGCCCAGAGACATGATTGTATGGAGGTGCAGATCTGGGAGAAGTGTACAAAAATTCTGCTATGCTGAAAGTTCCCAAGAATGCAGTGGCCTCCATAATTCTTAAGTGGAAGAAGTTTACAACAATCAGGACTCTTCCAAGAGCTAGTAGCCCCACCAAAGTAAGTAATCAAAGGGAGAGGGTATTGGTAAGAAAACACAATGGTCACTCTGGCTAAGCTCCAAAGATCCTGTGTGCACATTGGAGAAACTTCTAGAAGGTTAAATATCACTGTAACACTCCACTAATCTGGGCTTTATGCCAGAGTGGCCAGAAACAAAATCTCTCCTCAGTAACAGACACATGAAAGTTTGCAAGAAAAAGAAGACTGTCAGACTGTGAGAGACACTATTCTCTGCTCTGAATAAACCAAAATTGAATGTTTTTGCCTCAATTCTAAGTATTATCTTTGGAGAAAACCAGGCTTAGACTGGTCAAAGTTGAGTGAAAGATGAATGAAACAAAGTACAGTGATATTCTTAATGCAAAACTGTGGACCTCAGCCTGGGACGAAAGTTGACCTTCCAGCAAGATAATGAACAAAGCCAAGACAACAAAGGAGTGGCTTAGGGACAACTCTGTGAATATCTTTTAGGTGGCCCAGCTAGAGCCCTGACTTGAACCCAATCAAAAATCAGAGACCTGAAATTAGCTGTCTACTAGTGGTCCCTGTTTAACCTGACAAAGCTTGAGAGGCTTTGCAGAGAAAAATGGCTGAAAATCCCAAACTCCAGATGTGCAAACCCTGAGTGAAGGGTCAGAATATTTGTCAATGCAATATTTTAGTATTTCCTTTTCAGTAAATTAGCAAAGATTTCAAACATCCTGTTTGCACTTTCTCATTATAGGATATTGAGTGCAGAATGATGGGGGAAAATTTATAAAGTTTTATTTTTTAAATATTAGCACAAGGCCGCAACATAACAAAATTTTTAAAAAGTGAAAGGGTCTAGGGACTTTCCGAATGCACTGTATCAATCAAGCTGATGGGATTGCCCTCAGCGGTCATAGAACCTGTGGGGACCGTAAGAGGCCAGGAAAGGACCATTGGCAAGTCTGCACACAGGTAACTAAAGTAGGGAACTGCATAAATAAGAATAAATAACAGGTTGTTAATCCCTGTATTGCTCCATGTAGGTGCATGATAATTCTGATACTAAGCAAAGAGAAGTTCATGACCATCGCTCCTAAGGCTAGTGCCAGACTAAAAGTGCCCATACACCATGGTTGATCATGCATGCATTCTGAATGAGGAAAAGTGTTGAAATTCAACATATTCAATCTTTTGCCTGATATGATCTGTTAGAGGAGAGTCAGCACACCCCCATACAAGCGAAATAGTTGGCCAGTCTTGCCAAAGTCGGATGCAGACTTTAGCCCACAGCACTAGTCGTGTATAGTTTTGTGCAACATTAATGCAACTTTAATGTGTGTGATATAAAAAACTGAAGCTGCACTGTAAAGAACATATGCCGGCACAGAAGCAGGCATCAATTGTTCCCAGCTGATCTTTTAATATTTGCACTCTTTGTCATCAGGAAGTCCTCCACAACATATAACATCACAAATGCACAGCTGGCATGTCTCTGTGCCTGCTGGACTCCCAAGGATTTTAGTGGGAGTACAGCTGAAATATGGTCACGTAGCTCAGAAATTGCATCAAAATGCGCCTCTGTTGCAGATACATTGAGCTGCACATTTAGTGTAACTCCGTGAATTGCTATGAATGGTTAGCATTGCAAAACTGGCTACAATATTTCAGTAGAATTTGTCTTACCAGCAGAAGTATACCTTTCTTATGTGGCTCTTAATAAGGATATTAATATGGCAAATCTACGTAAAAATTGCCAAGATATTCACTGTTTTGCTCGTGGTGATGTATCCCTTATTAATTACAATCTTCCTGGGTTTTTATAGTTATTATTATTATTATGTTTCTGCAAACAAATCCAGATGATAGTGTATATAAAGATGAGTATATACAAAGAGGAGTAATGCCCATGTTTCTTCAATTACAAACAGCCATAAATAAGGTTATTTATCTATTTTCATTCATGCAACACTTATAATCATCTCCTTAACTTTCTTTAATGCTCACAAGAGCAAACTATGCAAAAATTAGCACATTAAATTGATTACATTTGCTTACTTAGCTATCTGAAGCATGCAGCATTTAACATCATACAGAATAACCTTCAGCCAGTTAAATAAAGATGTACAATGTGACTGGAATGAAAGGTTTAGCCAGTACAATATCCGAGGACTTGGACTATCATCCCCAGGAAGTGGAAAACAGAATGTCTGAACTCTGTATCTTGAAAGTTTTTTTTTTTTACTGGCACACATACCCAATCAATCTGTCAAAGCAAATATATTTTTATGAATAGCAAGCAATGAAATATTGGGTCATTAATATTTTAGATGTATATCCAATGTTAAGCTGTATTATGAAACCCACAGTAAGAAGCTGAAAAGATGTTACCATTCTCTTTTACTAACCAGAAGTAATATTATGTGATGTTTTATGAAAGTTTATTTAATCTTGCAGTCACTTCCTGTTCTGTAGAGGTCACCTTTAAACAGTGATCTCATTATCAATATAGGCAGGAATACGATGAAACGCCTATATATAGATAAGTATCCACCATTCAGGATCCACAAGTGATGGTTGACGCTGGTCAAAGTTCACTTCCTCCTGCTCTCTGCACAGTGATCTCTGCAGAGGTCAAAGAACATGTCTGGAAAACTCTCCCATATAACAGTCAATGATTCATCTCCATCTCAGTGGCCAGTATGACTGTTCTAAAGCTTATCTCTGTATGCTAAAGTTAATAGCATCTCAGGCAACATTTCTGCCCCCATAATCATGTACATAATTTTTTCTAAAAACTTAGTCATAAAACTAAAAGAGATTAAAAAGAAATAGAATATATATATATATATATATATATATATATATATATATATTACACACACACAGGTCCATAAATATTGGGACACCGACACAATTCTAACATTTTGGGCTCTATACACCACCACAATGGATTTGAAATGAAACAAACAAGATGTGCTTTACCTGCAGACTGTCAGCTTTATTTGAGGGTATTTACATCCAAATCAGGTGCACGATGTAGGAATTACAACAGTTTGCATATGTGCCTCCCACTTGTTAAGGGACCAAAAGTAATGCTGCTTTATTCAGGCACTGTAACTGATAATGCAGGATACAACTTTTTGCTTGAACTTCCATAACTAAGGGCATGGTTTACTAAAGCAGGGGCCCACAGCAAAATATAAGGATGAAGCGATGCCTGCTCTTGGTGTAGATTGTTGCTTAGCCACAGGCAACAACCTATATCGACCGTAGACTTTGTCTAGACTACCAAAACAGTTTGGACTGTTTTAAATAGTCCCTGCAGTTATATAAATATTGATAATGGATATGGAAATCTGCATGGTTCATTGAAGTGTTTCCCTACACCCCATGCCCTGTATCTCCTTTAGGCATGCCATACCCCAGCCAACCTCATTAGCCACTCAAACAAATGGCATTTATAGTGTTCTAAAGTCTTATATATTTGGTGTTTTTGGTGTGTAACACTATTCTGTAGCTATCGATATATATTTTATATTCCGTAAGCATTGTCTCTGTAAAACATCTCCCACACAAGGAACGTGATAAAATGTAGTCTTTTCCATGTTTTTACTACTTCCATCTGTGAAACGTGAATGTATGTTAAGATCTGTTTAAAATTGTGAAGCTCACAAGTTAAGCAGTAGTTTAATCTTCTTATTCTTGTGCTGAATAGTATTTTATAACATATGTTAATTCATGCGTGACTGCCTGTTCCCAGTATTAAAGAGGTGTTATCTACATTTTTGTAAATAAATTTTAGTGACACAAGCACCCCCTGTAATCCTGTGGTGCACTGTCAAAAGTTTCACCAAGAGGATAGATAAGGGCGCAAAGCAATACAGACGTTTATAGGCTTCACTGTAAACCCACCTTGTTCATATACACATTAGGGAACATTTTTATATGTGTTGTTTCTTAAGATTTCCTGTCATTGGCCTAATATCCATGGAAAACAGCTGATGTCGTCTGACATAGTTGCCAACAGTCTGAATTTGCAGGGACTGTCCCTAATTTTCAGTCTTTATATAAGCACTACCCAGAAGCAGGTGTTTCTGGGTACATTTGGTGTGGGACTTACAGGTGATAAGGTTTACATGTCCCAAATTTGCCCACTACAATTTTGGTAAGTATATTGAAGAAGCAGCCTATCAGGTGTCTGGGACTCTGTGTTTGAAATGCAGTTAGAGGAATGACAGTCTATGTAATACATAGACAGCTTGAGTCTGCTCTATGAGACTGGATCATAGATTGGGGTCTCAAGCAAAACCCCTCTAAGATGTCCAAATGCCTTATATGGGGATATAGCTAGGGGTTGTCTTTATAAATCCTTCCTTATAATACTAACAGACAGTATGAATGGTAAACCATCATAGCTCCCCCTTGTAGCGTGTGCCACATTTCTCAGACTTGGTGTTGTGTTCCAATGCTTTTATTATTAGAAAAGTGGTAGAAAATATTGATAAATAACTTGTACTTTGTGTCTCTCTGAAGTCATGTACACCATTTTACAATATCTTTTGTTCAAATGTGTAAAAAAAAAATGCTAAATTTGGCATTGAAGCCACCAGAAACTTAATGTACACACTAATAAATCACAATTGCTGTATATGCATAGAAAAACTCTACTGTAGTGATAGAAGTTCAAGAGATATCCTCTGTTATAGTGAAACAGTGGATTTAGTCAATTATAAAGCAGTAGTTAGAGATGAGTGAATCAATTCTAAACTCATTTGTTTTTACAAAATTCGAGGTTGAACTGAATCCAAATTTTTTGTCATTAGATTTGAGTAAATAGAATGAGACAGAGTAAGTGAGAGAGAATTGATACATTTTTTTTAAGTGAGAAACAAGAGAGAAAAAAATTAGTCCCAGTAGACCTCAGAGATTAATACACAATTTTTCAGGCCAACTGGAGCACATTTTTTTTTATTTGGGTAGAATCGATTTGGACCCAAATTGAATCAATCAACTAATTTGTCTGAATGGAACACAAATGAAAATTGAGCAATTTGGTCATACGTACTTGTTTCAATAGCCTTTGTTTACATCACAATAGACCACCAATTCATTAAGTTAATCTTTTCTTCTACGCTCATGTTTAGCATTGTTGGGGCATATGATTTATCACAGTTTTTATTATTCTTTTTAGTTTCCTTCTTGAAAGCCATTGGAAGAGATGACATGAATAAGCTATGACATGACCTTTTCCTCTATAAATAGTTCTACCGATTCACTCACCTTATTGTCCTTACTGTTCATTCTCAGTTCTCATACCTCCACTCCGTAGTGTTGTCAGGAGAGTTATAAAAATCACTGGTCTCAACAGGAGCGGTTGTGTAAAAATAGTACACCTTCTAGCCATGTAAGATGAGGATGGCATAAAATGTTTATGTGCAAACAGAACAGCTGATCCCTTCTATATGGCTTTTTTGGTGTTTTGGTGTCTGTGTTTTATGAACTGTTTACAGTGTATTCAGTCTTCTGACAAGTATGAAAGATCTGTATTGCTTGTGATTCCTGTTATACATCTTGTAAATCAAGTTTGTTTTATTTTGAGGTTTATAACATGCAAATTCTATAAATAGTATATATTGAGAAAAGCTCTACCAGCAAACTACTGGAGCTCAGCCAACTGAGAAAAGAGCAAATAATAATAGTATAGACTGGCTCACAGTATTTTTGCATACAAATTTATTAATACACTTAATAAAACAAAAACAAACTTAGTGTCGACAGATCAGCATAAATACAATAAATAGGTATATAAGGTACGGAGCTCTAGAAATAGTTTGTGTGCAGAATATCATCCAAAATCTAAGCCAAGTGATTTATAGTGATGTTTCTTGTTTGGGGTATTAAAATGTATTAAAGGGGGTTCTAATAAGAACAAGTTATCGCTAGCATACACCATGACTTGCAGATTTTTTTCAGGTTTAATTAGTCACCATACTGAAAAAGTTGCAGCATTTGTAGAACACAAATATACCATGCCCTTAGTTATGGAAGTTATAATTGAACAGCTCCACTCCTAACCATGGGGAGGTATAGCAACTGAGCCACATTCACTCTGGGTATAGATACTTAGCAGTAAAGTCAGGAATATATAAATAGCTTATTTTCAGAACTAGACTTTGGGCCAGTACAACATCAGTAGTGCTGACGGTTAGCAGAGTATTAATAACTTAGATGCTTAATTAAGAGTAACAACTAATTAAGCCTACACTTCCTGTCGCTTTTGCAGAATAGATGCTGAATCCATGACTAAACATTCTAATCTTTGGTTTATTAACATTATGACATATTTGTGTTTTGAGTGGACATCCACTGTAACTATTACAATTGTAGGTAATGCAGGTCTTCATTAAATCTCTCTTATAACTTTCTAGTTAAAGAGACATGTTGGGACCTACTGGTTTAAGCTGGAAATACAAGTTAAATAACTGTCTTTGAACTTTTGTTGTGGCTGACAGCTATTATCTAGTGACCAAACCCTGATCTGATCTATGGTGTGATAAGGACAGGTGGAGTAAGTTGCTTCAAGACTCTAATGGTGGTAGCTTTCTTCTGAGCATAAAAGAATCAGGTAAGTTAAAATCTAACAGCTTACTCCTTCATTCCCCTGACATCGGCTATCATGAGAATGTCGATACACCCCCCTTACACATCAAATTGGTGAATTTGTCTGACATTATAGAAGCCTAATTCCAAAGAAAAGTTTGGACGCTGTGTAAAATGTAAACACATTTAAATAAAACACAATGATTTGCAAATCTCATAGACCCATTTTTAATTTAAACCACTTTACTATTTCATGAAAAGCATTAACTTGTTTAGAACTTGATGGCAGCAATACATCTTAAAAAATTGGAACAGGGCCATGTCATTGTGTAGTATCCCTTCTTCTTTTAACAACATTCTGTAAAGTGCAGCACGTTGGCTCAGTGGGGTTTCCTCCAGGTACTCCTGTTTCCTCCCACAATCCAAAGACATACTGATAAGGAACTTAGATTGTTAGCCCCATTAGGGACACCTTGATGCAAATTTCTGGATGGGAGCATGTGTTGCTCTAAAGCCTCTGTATACTGTTCAACATTGATAGTGCCATTTCTGATGCATAAGCTGTCTCCTCCATAGGCAATAATGCAACTTATGCATCAGAGATGCAAGTTTTTGAACTATGCACTGATAACAAGCTGGATGGTCCCTCTCTTCTTGACATCTGTGGTTTCCAAAAGAATTTAAAATTTTGATTCACTTGACCACAGAACAGTTTCTACTTTAAATATACAGTCCACAGTGAACTTTGGCCCAGAGAAGATAATGGTGTTTCTGGATTTTGTTTACATATGTCTTCTTTGCCCGATACAACCTTGACTTACATTTGTTCACATACAGTGATTTTTTTAAGTGTTCCTGAGAACATGCAGTGATTTATAGTACAGAATCATGCCTGTTTTTAATGCAGTGCTCTCTGAGAGCTCCTTAGATCATGGGCATTGATTGTCAGTCTTGTCCATTGTGCACATGGATTTCTCCAGATTCTTTGAAACTTTTGATGATATGTGTTGTAGATGTTGGGATTTTCAATGTCTTCACAATTTTATGTTGAAGAACATTTTTCTGAAACTGTTTCACAATTTTTAGATGCAGTTTTGGGCAGTGTATAACATGTATGTCCATCTTTGCTTCTAAGAGTCTCTGCCTCACTGTCATTTTTTTTATACTCAGTCATATAACTTAATTGTGAATTTCTCCCCCAGCTTTTTTTTATTAGTGCCACTTACTTTTATAGTCTTTTGTTGCCTCTGTCCAAACTTTTTTGGGATATGTTGCTGCCATCAAGTTTTAAATAAGTTAATGTCTTTCATGAAATGATATAATATTTCTCTTTTTTTTAAATAAAGTTGAGCGGGATTAATGGGGGGGGGGTGTCAAAGTTGAGAGATCTGCTGTTCAATAGTAGCGGATCATGGGGTTTGTAGGACTGGGGGGAGGGTGGCAATGTTTTCTGTTGGGTAGATGTGGGAGGGAGATGGGGCAGGCAAGAGGGTAGGTCGGGATGTGTCTCTGGAGTTAATGGGGGGATAACAATGGAGGAGCAGGGGATTTGCTTACTTTAGGTTTAATATTGTTCTATATCAATCAGAGTGTTTACCTGGAATGTGCGGGGTCTTGGAGACAAACTTAAAAAACAAGCTGTATTTAATTTAGCCCAGAGACATTTACCAGCGGTGATATGTTTCTTGGAGTCCCATTTCAGTAAGGAGATGGCCCGGCGAGTCACTAGGGAATGGGTCTCGCAGGAATTTCACTCTACATTTACTAGCTACTCTAGGGGTGTTTCAGTCTTTTTTCACAAAAGGGTTGATTTTGCCTGCGAGGCATCCCCTATTGATAGTCAAGGAAGGTTTGTTTTTCTCTATGGGAAGCTTTTTGGTAGACTATCTATTCTGGCTTTTATTTATATTCCACCTCCATTTTCCTTACATGTACTTATTGCTTTGTTGACTTTTATGGAGAAATGGCCAGAATGCTCCGCTTTGGTGTTGTGGAGATTTTAATTGTGTCATGAACCCTAAGACTGACATGACTAGTCTGGAAAATGAACTTCAGTTTTGTATGTCCACTCAGGGATCCCCATTGATGCGATTCTGTAATGAGTCCGGTTTGGTTGATACTTGGGAACTTTTAGGCCGTGGGAGACGTGTCTTCTCTTGTGTAGGTAGATCAGGAAGATGTATGTCAAGAATTGACTTAGCCTTGGTAAACAGAAAATATATGAATCTTGTTAAATGAATTAGATACTAAGCCAGGGCTCTTTCGGATCATGTACCCTTATTAATATAACTACATATAAACTCAAATAGGGTTAATTTAAGACCATCTTTCAGATTAAATCTACACTGGTTTACAATCTTAGAGAATAAGGATGTAATCAAGAAGGAGATTGGGTAATTCTGGGATGTAAATGACAACTTGGCCAAGATCCAGCTCATATGGGACGCGTTCAAAGCTTTCATTTTCTCAGAATCAGGATAACCTGGAAAATTGCTAGCAAGGATAATATCTAATCAGGACGCAAAAAAAGAAATACTGAGAATTCAGACATCACATGGATTCATAATTGAGGATCCAGAACAGATAAAGTTGAACTTTTTGAAGCATTTTTCAGAGATTTATCATGCTGATAATATGGTTTCAAAGGAGAGGATCAACTTTTATTTGGACCCCATTACTCTCCCAAAGATTAAGGAGGAACAGAGGAGAAGCCCTGGATAGAGATAGGGCTTGCTCAGGGAACTCTTCCCCAGGTTCCGATGGTTTCTCATATGAACTGTATAGGCAATATGGGGAACTCATCCTTCTCTGCTTACTAGGGTTTTTTCTGGAATCTCGTAGAGATGAAAGGCTCCATGAATCAATGACAGAAGCGGTCATTACATTAATTCCAAAAAAAGGAAAAGATACCTTAGATATGGAGTCTTATAAACCAATATCACTGTTAAACACTGATAAACACTTGCTAATGTCATTACTACAATCATTCATTCTGATCAGTATGGTTTAATTCCAAATAAGGGCACTCACTATAACCTCCACAGATTATTTGCCAATATCCAGGCATTGGGAGAGGGATCCCGCTCCATCCTGTCGCTTGACGCAACTATAACCTTCTACAGGGTGGAGTTTCTATGGAAAACTATGGAAAGGATGGGTTTCGGGAGGCGGTTTATCAATATGAGCCGGCTCTTATATGATTCCTCCGTGGTAATACTGAGGATTAACGGGAGTTTAACCACGTTATTTTAATTATCTAGGGGAACCAGGCAGGGGTGTCCTCTTGCTCCATTATTATATGATATTTATATTGAACCTTTGACAGCTAATGTAAGGCAAGATCATTTATTGAAAGGTTTTGGGGTACTGGGTGCAGAGGATCACGTTTCTTTATACACGGACAATGTACTTTTTTTTATAGATCAAACTAAAAAGAGCCTTCCAAGAATTATTAAACTAATTACTCATTTTGGTGAAGTTTCAGGTTTTGACACTAATTTGTCAAAAACTACTTTGATGCTACTAGATGGATTTCATCTATTGGTTCAACGATCCCTAAGTATGAACAAAATTGCTGAATCCTTTGAGTATTTAGGCTTAAGCATCTCCTTAAAAATTGAAGAATATATACAACTAAATATATCCCCAATAATTACTAAAGTAAGATAAAAAATTACAGTTTGGAATAAACTTCCTATATCAAGAGCAGATAGAGTCTCTTTAGTTAAAATCGTAATTCTACCCCAGTTCCTGTATGTTATTAGGAACTCGCCTATTTGGATTGAAGATAATTTCTTCAAATTAATGGAGAGACTCATCAACTAACTACTTTGGGGAAGGAAGCGAGTAAGGCTAAAATTGGAGTACTCTTATAAACCATTGGAGATGAAAGGTTTAAATCTTCCATACTTTAATGGATATTTTATTGCTGTACAGTTATGGCTGTGTAATATGTGGGATTAAAGTGCTCTTTGTAAATTCTTGGTGGACACCTCTATATATGACAATATATTCACCTTGTTGGAAGCTGGACATATACTAATTGGGGAACAGGACTATAGAATTAGCAGACTGTAATTTAATAAAGCCTGGACCACTATTAGAACTTGGCTGGGGATTGAGGGTTCATTACCCTGCACTCCTCTTTGGACTAATTTTCACTCAAAGGAATGGATGGGATAATTGGGAGATCACTTTTGGTTAAAAAATAACATTGTATATGTTGCACAAGTGGTGGATAAGGGAGAAATTCTTCCATTAACTATGTTGATTCAAAGAGAAAATTTGGGTGGTTTCAGTTGTTTTATATATTTTCAGTTACGTGCAGCATTGGTGGGAGTTAGGGGGGGAAAAAAAAGATTGATAGTTGAATTTGATATACCAATTGAAGAAATGATAAATAATTCACTTTATAATATAAAGATTTCTTGTTTTTATAAGATATTAGTTAAGACACGGTTTGAGAATTCAATTTCTCCTTGCCAAAAAGCTTGGGGAAATGAATGTTCTAATATTTTCACAATAGAATAGGATAATATATTTGCTAATTTAAGGTTTGTATCACATAACTTTAATCACGTAGTAGTTCAATTTAACATTATACACAGAATATATATCACTATGATTTGGTTGAATAAATGCGGGTTGAGGGAAACCTCTCATTGTCCCAGATGTAACACACCTAAAGCAGATTTTTTACATCTGTTTTTGTCCTGCTCAGAGATAGGTAACTATTGGAATTTAATTATCGAATATACACTCACCTAAAGAATTATTAGGAACACCTGTTCTATTTCTCATTAATGCGATTATCTAGTCAACCAATCACATGGCAGTTGCTTCAATGCATGTAGGGTTGTGGTCCTGGTCAAGACAATCTCCTGAACTCCAAACTGAATGTCAGAATTGGAAAGAAAGGTGATTTAAGCAATTTTGAGCGTGGCATGGTTGTTGGTGCCAGACGGGCCGGTCTGAGTATTTCACAATCTGCTCAGTTACTGGGATTTTCACGCACAACCATTTCTAGGGTTTACAAAGAATGATGTGAAAAGGGAAAAACATCCAGTATGCATCAGTCCTGTGGGCGAAAAAATGCCTTGTTGATGCTAGAGGTCAGAGGAGAATGGGCCGACTGATTCAACCTGATAGAAGAGCAACGTTGACTGAAATAACCACTCGTTACAACCGAGGTATGCAGCAAAGCATTTGTGAAGCCACAACACGCACAACCTTGAGGCGGATGGGCTACAACAGCAGAAGACCTCACCGGGTACCACTCATCTCCACTACAAATAGGAAAAAGAGGCTACAATTTGCACAAGCTCACCAAAAGTGGACTGTTGAAGACTGGAAAAATGTTGCCTGGTCTGATGAGTCTCGATTTCTGTTGAGACATTCAAATGGTAGAGTCCAAATTTGGCGTAAACAGAATGAGAACATGTATCCATCATGCCTTGTTACCACTGTGCAGGCTGGTAGTGGTGGTGTAATGGTATGGGGGATGTTTTCTGGGCACACTTTGGGCCCCTTAGTGCCAATTGGCCATCGTTTAAATGCCACGGGCTACCTGAGCATTGTTTCTGACCATGTTCATCCCTTCATGACCACCATGTACCCATCCTCTGATGGCTACTTCCAGCAGGATAATGCACCATGTTACAAAGCTCAAATCATTTCAAATTGGTTTCTTGAACATGACAATGAGTTCACTGTACTAAAATGGCCCCCACAGTCACCAGATCTCAACCCAATAGAGCATCTTTGGGATGTGGTGGAACGGGAGCTTCGTGCCCTGGATGTGCATCCCTCAAATCTTCATCAACTGCAAGATGCTATCCTATCAATACGGGCCAACATTTCTAAAGAATGCTATCAGCACCTTGTTGAATCAATGCCACGTAGAATTAAGGCAGTTCTGAAGGCAAAAGGGGGTCCAACACCGTATTAGTATGGTGTTCCTAATAATTCTTTAGGTGAGTGTATAATGCAAAGACTGAGAATAGTGATCCCACTAACCCGACAATGTCTGTTACTGAATGATCTTTCTAATGTAAAGTGCAGTAATCACACTAGAATACTCCTCACTAGAATAACATTCTTGGCCCGCCTCCTAGTTACAAGACTATGGTATTCTTCAAACCCACCTAATTTAAATGCATTGGTTAATTTAATGAACAAAGTTAAAGGCTATGAACACATTTATATATAAACAAAGGAATAATGGGGATAAATGGAAGAGGATTTGGTTAGCCTGGAAGGTTTAGGGAACATTACAACCTCATACCACTTTGTGAATCATGGGTGTAGATTATCTGGCTCCCTTTATTCCCCCCCCCCCCCAACGACCATCATGATATGGGTTTTGAATACTAAGTATTTGTATCAATTGTATTTTTTTAGTTATCCTGCGTAAGAACATTGTTGCATGGAACTTAATGCAATAATATATATATACTGTATATATATATATATATATATATATATATTTCTCTTTCAACTTCTGATATTTGTTCATTGTTCTATTTTGAATAAAATATGGGTCTATGAGATTTCCAAATCATTGCATCCTGGTTTTATTTACATTTATTTATTTTACACAGCATCCCAATTTTGGAATTGAGGTTGTAATTTATTTTGGGTCAGATACCTAGTTAGAAATAGATGGAGGAATAGATAAATGATAGAGAAATATATGTATTTTGTATAAGGTATATGTGTTCTTGCCAAAATTATCTTGTGCAATTTATTGAAGTTTTTAGACTGTGATCTTCTTGAACATCATTTTTGTAGTAATTAGGCAGTTAAATTTAACTCCATGGCATTAAAATGACAGACAGAACAAATTACTTATTTAGAATTTTATGGTCAGTGAAAATTTACACTGAGCATCTTGTCAGTAAGAAATTCTTTCAATTAATGAGAAAATAATGAATAATGAATGCTTGGATGTATTAACATGGCATGACTCATTGTTCTTCAAACCATGGTGGTTTACAAAATCTGATAAAAGCTTCCTGTGGAGAAAAAGTTACTTTAACTTTTCTAAGAAAGAGGTGATAAGAAAACATTTTTGAATATATTTTTTATATTTTTTTTAAGCACTATAACTTAAGTTTTACTAATGAAAGGATCTAGTGATATGTTCCTGTGTACACATCCGATTTGTTCATCTGCATCACTGAAATTAGTTATTATCCTTATCTCTGTGTATTCATTAAGATGTATTGCCTCTGATCAGGTTATGTAAAAATGGCCACCGATAACGCGAGACTTCATTAGACTCACGCATGCGCCCTTAGGCTGCGTTCACACGGGCGAGATTTCCGTGCGGGTGCAATGCAGTAGGTGAACGCATTGCACCTGCACTGAATCCTGACCCATTCATTTCAATGGGGCTGTGTACATGAGCGTTTTTTTTCATGCATCACTTCTGCAATGCTTTAAAATCGCAGCATGTTCTATATTCTGCGTTTTTCACGCAGCCCTGGCTCCATAGAAGTGAATGGGGCTGCGTTAATAACGCATTGCATCTGCAAGCAAGTGCGGATGCAATGCGTTTTTCACCGATGGTTGCTAGGAGATGTTGTTTGTAAACCTTCAGTTTTTTATCACGCGCGTGAAAAACGCATCAAAACGCATTGCACCCGCGCGGAACAAACTGAACAACTAAACGCAATTGCAGCCAAAACTGACTGAACTTGCTTGCAAAATGGTGCGAGTTTAACTGAACGCACCCTGAACGCATCCGGACCTAATCTGTCACGCTCGTGTGAACTCAGCCTTACTGAGAGTAGCGGCGCTTACATAAACATATTTCATAATGAATCTGGATCCATGGCATGCACCATAATCATTAATTAATCTGTTTTGAAATATATTTATGCATGCACCGGAATGCACTGTAATGGCACATGTGCAAGACTAATGCTGTGTTGCATTAACAGCAACCATCTATACACAGTCTCATCAGAGTCAATACATTTTAATGCATATACTGAGATAGAGATTATAGCGAATTTCAGTGATGCAGATAATAAGATTTGGTTGGTCCACAGCAGAATGAACCCGATTTGCTTACTAAAAGGAACCTAGATAAAAATAGAAAAAATGTCCATTAAGTAGATTATGTGCATGAATGGAATGCAGGAAACACTCAAAAGCACACCAACATTAATCTTTTGTGGATGCATTGTTCAACTTGAAACACAAACCTGTGGCAGAATCTAAAGTGGGGGTTACTAGTTGGTTACTGGCTGGTCCAGAATACAGTCACATTGTCTAGCCTTATCTTGCCCTGCAGATGCCAGATATCTTCAGAGTGACACTGCCAAAGGATGTTACTAAGATGTTCAGTCGAGGAAGTTTAAGTGGGATGGGCATTCCAATGCTTTATGGGTATTGCTTACCTCAATCATTCAGGCAGTGTTCTACCATGACCAAGGCATACTCAGTGGTTACAGGTTTTCATACTGGCAAAAGTTTATATACTGATTATTTATTACTCACAGTTTTGGTAATATGTAGGTTGGTTGGTTTTGAAACCAATACATTAATAATAATAATTAGTATAGTGCCATTATTACATTTTGCATTTCAGAGGGTACATGCAAAATTTAACATTACTGAATAAACTAATCAACAATTCAAACAATAGGAGTGATAGACCCGCTCACGAGAGCTTACAGTACACGAGAAAGTAGGAAAGGAACAAACGGTAAAAATTATTGTTTTGTACAATGATCCAGACATCTTTTATAAAACAAGGCAGTAAACATAAAGTTGCATTAGCCAGTCATCAGCCAGTATGTCACGGCTGTGTCACGGTCTTGTTGTGCGCCGTGACATGTTTGCAGTGCATGCTGGTTGCCAGGGGCAATGCGTTGTGGTGCAGCATGTTTATGCTTTCCTCCGTCTGGTACTTTCCCTGTCTGGTGCTTGAGGGGTACCTTCTTGGCTAGGTGTGCTTTGGGTGTGACCTCATGTCTCTTCTTAATCTGGTATTGTGAGCTTAAGATCAGTATTTATCCAGCCTTGGTGTGTGCTGGAGCAATACTCCTGCCCTGGGTATTCTATACTTCGGTGAGAAGGCCCCTTGGTTCCCCAGAGGGGGAATCACAAGTCACTGAGCAGCTCAGCCTGGGGCCACCATGCATTCGGTAGGCATGGGGGTCAAAGTAGTCTTGGTGCTGGTGTTCCACCCTGTTTCGGCGGCAGGTAAGTGCTTGTTGTTTTGGTGTGTTGTCGTATCACTGGGTTCTTACCTGCCAACCTAGTTGCTGCTCATTGCCATCCTTTACCTTTGATGCTTGGCCTGTGAGACTCCTGTTCATCTGTGTTTTGGAGGAACAGGTCATCTCTATCTCCTAACCTTTATTTAGAGATCATCAGGGCGACTCAGGGTCTAAGGTTCCTGTGTATGAAGCCACCTACCATCTGGGTCTGCTCATACGGTTAGGAGTCAGAGCCAGGATTAGGGCGGCTTAGGAGGTGACATGATTTCCTTTTCCCGGTGTCCAGGCATAGCTGCTTCCCCGTTTACCCATGTTTTACGGTGGGGAGTTTTCCCTCCCTCCCCACGTTACACAGTATCTGTGAGTCAAAAGTCGCAGGACACCCTTTTATTTCAGAAATGGAAGGGAAAATGAAATATCTAAATACCCCAGCAAGTAATACATGAGGGGGACTAATTTTTAGGCTATCTCCTGAACACATTTTACCAGTGGAGCACATAAAAACAAAAGACCAGAATCTGCTCAGAAATCGATTGCCACTGTTGTGGTTCAAAGGTTTTCAGCACAAAAAATTGCAACAACAACATGGAACGTTCCCTGTGATGCACAGCTATTTGATCTATTCACTGTGTTATCCCTGGGGCTTAACAGAGAACTTTGAAGTTTTGAACTTTTCGTGTTGATAACTTCAACGCTATTAAACCACAAGCGATATTGCAAATCTGATTTTGACAATTGATTTCTGAGAAAATTCTGGTCTTTTTTTTATATACTACATGACCCTCTTCCCATTAGAAAAATGTACCCTTAATCGAATATGAAAGCTTTCATGATGGCAGCCATGTATTGGATATAGCCTTAGGGTCCATTCAGACTTCCGTAGAATGGGTCCGGATCCGTTCCAAAAGCAACCACAAGGAGACGGTACACTGTATGGGGGCAGCCAGGCAGCCACAAGGAGACATTGCACTGTATGGGGGCAGCCACAAGGAGACATTGCACTGTATGGGGGCAGCCAGGCAGACACAAGGAGACATTACACTGTATGGGGGCAGCCAGGCAGACACAAGGAGACGTTACACTGTATGGGGGCAGCCACAAGGAGACGTTACACTCTATGGGGGCAGCCACAAGGAGACGTTACACTCTATGGGGGCAGCCACAAGGAGACGTTACACTCTATGGGGGCAGCCACAAGGAGACGTTATACTGTATGGAGGCAGCCACAAGGAGACGTTATACTGTATGGGGGCAGCCACAAGGAGACGTTATACTGTATGGGGGCCACAAGGAGCGCAACCGCAAGGAGACATTACATACAGTATGGGGGCAGCTGCACCTGCAGCAGCCACAAAAGGAGACATTGCATAGAGTATGGGGCTTGGGGGGGCAGCAGCTGCTCCCCCATGTCTTATGGCCACCTGTATGACTGTGACTTGTCACCTGCCTGCCATGCTGCCACCACCATAATTCCTTCTTGTTGGTCATGCTCATCATGTCATGGGGGAGGTACTGGAGGGACTCATGATGGCTCACTGCGGAGCATGCAGCTAGTGGCAAGCATGAAGGACTAAGTGGGCCAAGACATATAACTGGGGTAATGATATTCTGATAAAGATAGGCAGTGACATTACACCTTTTAACAGCTGCCCATCCGGCAGCTGTGATATATAGGGTCTCTTCTCTCCGCAGGGGGTGGGGGTCGGTCGGAGTCGGATGGAGTGTGGGTTCTTCTGAGTTCTTCTCTGACTGACTTTCCCGACACACGCTGCTCACCTGAGGCGTCACCTGATTCCGACATTAGACGTCGGTCGGTGGGCGGAGACAGCACATTTGGAGCAAGCAGGAGGAGCTGCTGCTGGAAGAAATTGGTAGATATAGATAATGATGGGGGAGGGCAGCCGCAGACTTAGTTTTTAAAGCTATGACGTCACAAAATATACAGCGGTATTTAGGAAACGGCGATATCACCATAACGCCGTTTTTTTAATACCGCTGTATATCGAAAAACCGGTATATCGCCCAACCCTATGTGTGACGCCAGTGTTTTTTTTGCGGTCTGCAATAAGCGGACCACAAAACACTACGGACGTCTGAATGGACCCTTAAAGATAGCTGGGCTATTCAGATATTTAATTTTTCCCTTATGTTTCTGAAATAAAAGGGTGTCCTGTGACTTTTGACTCGCCCTGTAGCTATGAAGTACATTTCATGGATGGAGAATGGGAGATAATGTTAGATAAAGAGATCGAGTTCTGAGGAATAATGTAGAAGAGGGTGAATGGAGAAGAGTTTAATTAGAGAATGTGATAGGCTAGAATAAATAGATGTGTTTTTGGGCAATGCTTTAAACTGTGGATGTTTGGAATTAACCTGATTGTCTAGGGTAGCACATTCCAGAGAACTGGTGCAATTCAAGAGATATCTTGGAGATAGGAATAGGAGGGTCGGATTATGGAGAATGTTAGTGTTAGATCCTTGACAGAATGTAGATCACAGTTAAGGGGGCAGACAAAGATGAGGAAACAGGTGTAGGGTGGTGCAGCACTGTGGGTGACATGCAATGTCACGTGCCCCTGTAGACCTACCACAGAAACATGCTTTTACAATTATCGACCCTGATATGTAACTGCATATCTCTGGCCTTAGCAGAAATATTATGTGATCAGAAAACTATACTTCATAGTTGAGAGACCAAACTAATATCTTTGGTCTGTGGCCAACTAATTTCCCAAGACAATACTAAAAACAGGAAGCAGTAGCTAAGGTACCTGTCAGTATATTATCTCTAAGGATAAACTGGCAATCCCTGCCATCTCAGTGGAATAAAAAGTCAGCTGTTTCTGTAATGCTTCCAATATCAT
Organism: Bufo gargarizans; assembly: GCF_014858855.1. Taxonomy (NCBI): domain Eukaryota; kingdom Metazoa; phylum Chordata; class Amphibia; order Anura; family Bufonidae; genus Bufo; species Bufo gargarizans. The sequence continues at coordinate 282,233,687 of NC_058081.1, forward strand.
ACACCTAATGTCATAAAGAATAGTGTGTTTTTTTTTTGTTACTAGTGTAGGCAATATAGCAAAAATTCCAAACTAGAGATGAAAAGCAAGATCAGCACACAAGTCAGTAGCAAAGCCATCATACAATATTGCCAGTAAAGTTCTCTGTCAAAAGTGTTCAAGTTATATGTTTTTCTTTTTTTTTTTTTAAGCCTAAGTGTATGAAAGTAATAATTTATTACAGTATTGTCTAAAATACCGGTATATATTTTTGCATAGCAACCAATTCATTTTTCAAGCACAGACTACAAATGAAAGCTGCACATTTCCCCATATAGTGTTTCACGTACAGCAGCTTATCATCTTCCTTTTATTCAACCAGGCCGTTTGGGTATAATAATCCTAACAACATATTCATAGAAACTCCGAATGTTCAAAGGCTATGGGCACCATTCTACTCATTTTGGGGATAATAATTCTGTTTTTAATTGGTCTTTAAAAAAAAATGTAAACAGGTTTTTCTCTACATATTTCACTTTCATTGCATCTGCATGCTATAGCTTTCTGCTTCATATGGAATCCATCAGGCAGAGACTAGTCAATGTAACCATTATCTCTGAACAACTCAAACACTCATTTAAGGCCTCATGCACACAACCATATGTATTTTGCAAAACATGGATCCGCAAAAAATACGTATGACGTCCATCTGCATTCCGTATTTTGCAGAACGGAACATCTGGCTCCTGATAGAACAGTACTATCCTTGTCCGTAATGCAGACAATAATAGGACATGTTTCATTTTTTGGCGGAACGGACATAGGGAAACAATGGACATAGAGTAACTTCCGTTTTTTGTGGACCCATTGAAATGAATGGTACCACATATGGTCCACAAACAAACGGAATGGGCGCAGAAACAAAATATGTTTGTGTGCATGAGCCCTAAGTAGCATTGTTATCAAACCAATAGGATTTTAGCTATAATGAGTGTTAGAGGTGTTAGAAAAATACAGATAAGGCCTCGTCCACATTTCCGTTTTTCACTGATGTGTGCTGTCCGTATTTTATGTGGACAGCACACATACCCATTAAGTTAAATGTGTCTGTTCACGCATGGAGACATGCACTACTTTGATCCGTGATACAGGATCAAGTATGCCCATAGAAATCTATGGGTCTATGAAAATCATGGACACATCAAGGATGGCATCCGTGGTGCATCTGTTTTTCACTGAAGACTGATAGGAGATTCTTTGGAAATTATTTTTTTAGCTGAGAAACGTCAGTGAATTACAAATGACACACAAATGGTTAAAACAGACACACGGACAAACCATAAGTCCTTCACATACATCTTCACGGATAAAACACATACACTTTATTTTCACAGATGTGTCACTGGCACAGAAATGTGGACGAGACCTAAGGGGTACAGATCAAGCTATCAGAGTAGCTCTCTGAAAGATTCATTGTGAAGGAAAAAGCAATAGTCTGCAGCAGGGGAAAAACTGTTGAAAATGTTTAAACAAAACAAAATGAAAAGTATATTTTTAGCCTGAAATGAGTAAAATGCAATGATAAAAAAACTTGTCATCAAAGGTGTCCACAGACTTTAAAGAGAATGGGGGTCATTTATTATGCTATGGGCAACAAGTAGAGCTGTTTTTTATTTCCCATGTCAATATTTATGTATAAAAAATAAATAAATAAATAAAATCATAGAGTTTTTGCACTGGCCACTAAGCCTAATATAGACTACACAATTCTGTACAGATCACTTTACTGCAGTTATATGTTTATCATTACAGGCAGGATTAGAACGATAGATATCACCTCTTTACAGTTAACACAGGATCCACCATTCCAATCGGTAATATCACAGCCTATTTACTCCCCCAATCTCTGCACAGTCACAGAGCATGCCTAGAAAACCTTCCCCTAGAAGTCAATGAATCCCCTCATGTACACTGTGTCTATAGCCAATGAGCTCTTCTTAATGCTCAGGCAAGATGGTAGCCCTCATAATCATCTGCAGTTAATAGTATAAAAAATCTGCCCAAAAAAAATACAAAAACACATTATAAAAAGAGAAAATGGTCTGCTATCTGGTTTTAACTGTCAGAATGTTTTATTCTTTTAAATTCTAGTCAGGAACTACAGTGTGTATTCTTTTTATTTTTCAATTTTTATTATATTTTATTTTTTAATGGTCCATGTCTGAGCTGATGGATGATTAGATAAATATAGACAGGAGATGTTTTAGATTTAGGAATTATATTATGCTAGATGTGTATCGGGTTCTTCTTTCTAGATGCTTTGTTATGGTGCCTGATTGTACATTTGTTTGAGAGAGACACAAGAACAATAGTTTATGTGGAGAAGCCTTTTACTGTATCTCTTACTTTCATACTCTCTCAGTCATTGTTACTGTACATGATTTATTTAGCCATGTTGTGAGGTAATGTGGTCTAAATGATAAATGTCATAATGATATTCTCCTAACATACTGGCTCCCTGATTGTCACTGTTTCTTGCCTGCAGTCATTTTATATCTGAACAGTTTTCTGAAATACAAATGCTATGGTGATTAGCAGAAAGTATGCTCTTAAAATAGGTTACAGGATATCTGGATTAACTGCTTTACAATGATCTTCATTTACAAATATGACAGGATAGCTGGCATATTCAGGCGCCAGCTTCCTGCAAATGCATGGCTGATTGTGCGAGCAGAAAAGATACTGACAAAACCTTTGCAACATATAAACTATAAAGAAAAAAGAAAAATGTCCGGCAGTTAACTTATTTCTGTTAATTGTGTTACCAGGATTTGTGCGTCTGCGGACTAGGAGTGATGTAAATATGTGCATGTGGGGGTTATTTTCATTTTCATTCTCCCTTTCTTAAAAATAAAGGCAGTGCTACATAGGTGAGTCATTTGTATTCAGTACTGCAATGTTTTTGCATGTTTTACTGTTATGCAATGCTATACACAGTCAGTTTTCCTAGGAGGAGATGTTTCATGCGAAACTGCAAGAAAAAAATGATTTATGAGTTGTTTTTAATGTTTTCTCCCTGCAATAACTAGTACCCCTTTTTTCTTAAAATTGGGAATAGATAACAACGAAAGTGCAACACATATGAAATGGGCTGCATATGTGATAGCATAAAAGAGTTTTGTGAGATTTTTTTTATTTTTTTTTGCTGGCTTCTTCCTTAAAACTTCCCCCTGTTGTGTCCACACATAGTAATATTGTAACTACTCCTTTTCCTGTGGCATCAACACAGTAATAGTGCTTCCTTGGTACCCATATACATCTATAGTATCCCTTTAGTACCCTCATTGCAGTAATAATATCCCCTCATTGCCCCCAGACAAAGTGTCCCCAACACAGATACTGAGCCCTTAGTGTCTCTCACAAAGTTAAAATGTCGACTTTGTGCTTCCCCCCAGTTTGGGCTCCTTAGTGCCTCCACACAGTTAATGCACTACACACAGGTAAGGTGGTCCACTTTGGCTTTGTGGTCCTCACACTCCCATTTACTCAGTGGTACCTGGTCCTTTTTGGTACCACATTCAACAAGGTTACAAGTAAACCAAGGCAATACCATGAAAGTAAAAAACCTACTGACTAGAGATTGATCAGAGAGAATTGTTACTACAATTTGTGACAAACAGCACACAGCGAAGATCAAGAATAGCATTTACACTGAACAAAAATATAAGCGCAACATTTTCGGTTTTACTCCCATTTTGCATGAGCTGAACTAAAAAATCTGAAACATTTTCTACATACACAAAAGACCCATTACTCTCAAATATTGTTCACAAATCTGTCTAAATCTGTGTTAGTGAGCACTTCTCCTTTGCCGAGATAATCCATCCCACCTCACAGGTGTGGTATATCAAGGTGCTGATTAGACAGCATGAATATTGCACAGGTGTGCCTCAGACTGCTCACAATAAAAGGCCTCTCTGAAATGTGCAGTTTGATCACACAGCACAATGCCACAGATGTCGCAACATATGAGGGAACTTGCAATTGTCATGCTGAATGCAGGAATATCTACCAGAGCTGTTGCCCGTGCAATGAATGTTCATTTCTCTACCATAAACCGTCTCCAAAGGTGTTCCAGAGTACATCCAACCAGTCTCACAACCACAGACCACGTGTACACCAGCTCAGGACCTCGACATCCAGCATTTTCACCTCCTTGATCGTCTGAGATCAACTACCCGGACAGCTGCAGCAACATTTGGTTTGCATAACCAAAGAATTTCTGCACAAACTGTTAAAAACCATCTCAGGCAAGCTCATCTGCATGCTTTTCGTCCTCATCGGGGTCTGGACCTGACTGCAGTTCGTCTTTGTAACCGACTTAAGTGGGCAAATGCTCACATTCGATGGCGTCTGGCATGTTGGAGAGGCATTCTGTTCACGGATGAGTTCGGGTTTCACTGTTTAGGGCAGATGGCAGACAGCGTGTGTGAAGTCGTGTGGGTGAGCGGTTTTCTGTCGTTAACGTTGTGGATTGAGTGGCGGTGGGGTTATGGTATGGGCAGGTGTATGTTATGGACAATGAACACAGGTACATTTTATTGATGGCATTTTGAATGCACAGAGATACCGTGACGGGATCCTGAGGCCCATTGTTGTGCCATTCATCCACGACCATCACCTCATGTTGCAGCATGATAATGCACGGCCCCATATTGCAAGGATCTGTACAGAATTCCTGGAAGCTGAAAACATCCCAGTTCTTGCATGGCCAGCATAGTCGCCAGACATGTCACCCATTGAGCATGTTTGGGATGCTCTGGATGGGCGTATACGACAGCGCGTTCCAGTTCCTGCTAATATTCTGTAACTTCGCACAGCTATTGAAGAGGAGTGGACCAACATTCCACAGACCACAATCAACCTGATCAACTCTATGCGACGGAGATGTGTTGCACTGTGGTGGCCACACCAGATACTGACTGGTTTTCTGACCCCCCCCCCCTCCCCCCAGTAAGGCAAAACTGTGAACATTTCAGAGTGGTCTTTTATTGTGGGCAGTCTAAGGCACACCTGTGCAATATTCATGCTGTCTAATCAGCACCTTGATATACCACAACAATATTTGAGAGTAATGGGTCTTTTATGTATGTAGAAAATTTTTCAGATTTTTTTATTCAGCTCATGCAAAATGGGAGCAAAACCGAAAGTGTTGCGTTTATATTTTTGTTCGGTGTATTTGATATCTCCCATTTTTACTGTGTGGCAAGTTGAGGATGACATCACTGCAGTGTCATGTGATGTTGCTATGATGATCAGCTACATTGAGGAGGTAACATTTCTACAGTGAAAAACAAAGTTTCTGGTGCTAAAAGTGAACAGAGGAGAGTAGAGTAGTGTAAGGCTTGTACCTGTAACAGGAATCATAGCTGCTTTCTTTTTTTTTCTGTTTTGAATAGCAGACACTCAGGGGTAATGTCTTCGATCAGTGATAACACCAATAACAGACATTTAACCCTTTAGATGCCATGCTCAGTTGTGACCAGGGTATTTGGGGTGGCTTTCCCGGGAGCAATGCACTCCTGGGGCCTGAAGGCCTCCCCTTTGCTGAGATTGGGGAAACCATTAATTTTCTGTGGTAGCCTCAAGCCTATGAGGGCTCGAGGTTACCACAGCAATGTATTCCCATGGATCTCTGCCTGTAACAGGGTTCTATAGGATTGATTGAATCATTTATGGTAATTCATTGCAGTCCATGGGAGAAGCATTCTAAAGATCGCATGTTGAAATCCCCTAATGGGATAAATATTAACCCCCTTCAGGACCAAGCCTTATTTTGCAAATCTGACATGTATCACTTTATATAGTAATAACTTTCGAATGCTTTTACTTATCCAAGCGATTTTAAGATTGTCTTTCATGATACATTTTACTTCAAGTTAATGGTAAATTTGAATTGATATGTTTTACTTATATTATTAACTATTTTTTGACAGATTATCATCTGTCTTTATTGAGTAGATATTCAAATTTAGAAAATTGTAAATGTTTTAAAAAAAATTGTAAATTTTGATTTTTTTAATAAAATTAAAGTATTTTATTTTTTAGGGCATAAGAAAGCTTGGAATTATAGAAACATTTTTTTAAATTTTCTATCAAATTTTCAAAACCATCTTTTTTAAGGACCAGTTCAGTTCTGAAGTCACTTTGAGGGCCTTACTTAATAGAAACCACCCATAAATGACCCAATTTTTTGAAAACACACCCTTCAAATGACTCAAAACTGATTTTTCTAACTTTGTTAACCCATTAAGTGTTCCACAGGAATTAAAGCAAAATTAATGTGAAATTTCAAATCTTTTTTTGTGTGCAGATTTTCCATTTGAATCCATTTTTTCCTATAACATAGCAAGAGTTAACAGCAAAACAAATCTCAATATTTCTTATCCTGATTCTGCAGTTTACAGAAACACCCGATATGTGGTCGTAAAATGTTGTATGGTCACATAGCAGGGCTTGGAACGCAAGGAGCGCCATATAGTTTTTAAAGGGCAGATTTTGCAAGAATGGTTTTCGTGATCCATGCCATATTTGAAGGTACCATGAAAAAGAAACCTACAAAATTAAAACCCATTTTGCAAACTACAGACCTCATGAAATTTATCAAGGGGTGTAGTGAGCACTTTAGCCCCATAGTTTTTTTTTTATAGATTTTTGCAACCTTTGGCTATTAAAATGAAAAATTACATGAAAAAATATCACCTTAGTCCCAAATCTTTCATTTTCACAAGGGGTAATAGGAGAAAATGTACCCCAAAATTTGTTACCCATTTTCTATTGAATTCAGCAACACCCAAAATATGGTTGTAATCTGCTGTATGGGCATATGCTACAAGAAAATTTAGACTAGAACCTTCAGAATCACAGGTGCATATCCATAAAGCAAACATAATAAAAAAAAACAAGATGGCTGCACACCATTATACATACAAACAATAGAGCTGAGAAATGGGGGTCATTCAAGATAAAAGTGGTACAATACTAATTATAAATGAGTTAATGGAAGCTCTTAGCGCACGTATTTGCTCAAACATGTGTCGGGCCCATCTACCAGGCGTCAAGGTGGCTTCCACAGATGGGTCCCTAACACTAAACTGCCCTGAATATTGTAGGCTTAAGTAAGTCCAAAGAGAGGCAGTATATTTATTGCTAGGGACCCATCTGCGGAAGCCATCTTGACGCCTGGTAGATGGGCCCGACACATGTTTGAGCAAATATGTGCGCTAAGAGCTTCCTCTAACTCATTTATAGTCAGTATTTTACAATTTTTGTACATATAATGGTGTACAGCCATCTTGTTTTTTGTCATTATGTTTGATTCATGGCTATGCAGCTGTGATTCTGAAGGTTCTAGTTTTTCTTGTAGTATATATTGAGGGTAACACCTCTTTTAGACTGAACACACCCATCTACTTGGGACTTCTGAGCAGAGTACGTATGTAGCTGGTCTCTACACTGCCCTGAATATTGTAGGCTTAAGTAAGTCCAAAGAGAGGCAGTATATTTAATGTTAGGGACCCATCTGCGGAAACCACCTTGACGCCTGGTAGACATGTTTAAGCAAATATGTGCGCTGAGCTTCCATTAACTCATTTATAGTCGGTATTGTAACACTTTTATCTAGAATGACCCCCATTTCTCAGCTCTATTGTTTGTATGCATAATGGTGTGCAGCCATCTTGCTTTTTGTAATTATGTATGGGCATATGGCACAGTTCAAAAGGAAATGAGAAGCATCAGAATTTTCTAAAATGCAACATTTTTGTTGTTGACTGAGCTGTATGAGGGCTCATTTTTTACAAGAGTTTTTGGTTGCTTTTTATTTTATTTTTTTGGAGCTGAGGTGGGCAAATATTCTGTCTGTTTTATTTTTTATGGGGTTCTCCATGTGGTATGTATGATCACTTTGTTCTGTGGGTTGATACGTTTATGGTGATACCAAATCTATATATTTTTTGTTCACATTTTACCACTTTAATATCATAAAATCACTTTTTATTTATTTATTTTTTGCATCGCCATATGTAAGACCCATACATTTTAGGGTAGCTGTGTGAAGGCTCATTTTTTGCATGAGGGGCTGTAGGTTTTATTGTTTACATTTTGGGGTTTATATGACTTTTTAATCACTTTTTATACAATTTTTTGGGAGTTTAGTTGACCAAAGCAGCAATTCCGTCATTGTTTTTTAAGTTACGATAATGAATATGATTGTTTTATAGATCATGTTGGAAGCAGCAACAGCAATTATGTATAGTTTATGCTGTTTTTACATGTTTTAATCAATTATAAATAAGCAGATATGGGAAAAATAATTTTTTATTGCCATTTTTATTTATTTTACTTTTTTATTTTTTACGCTTTTATTTTTTATTTTTTACTAAGTTCCACTTGGTTTTTAGCTTTCAGTGGCACATATGGGGCACAGGGGCCGCACTTACAGGCTCTGATCTTTTCAGATAGAGCCTACAACTGGCACTGTGAAAGTTCAGGCGTGGCTGTATGTCAAAATGTGTGAACTTAGGGGGGTCATTTACAAACAGATATACACCACTTTTGTGATGCATATCTGGCACAGATTCTGCCACACACCATGTTGTGGCAGAGTCTGTGACTTCTTCCCTGCTCACACCAGGTCTAAAAAAAGGGACGTACCGTGAGCTGGGAAGAGGACAGCCCGGCAGGCCCATCTCATTCATCATTTTCTACACCTGGTTTAGGCATAGAAAATGGTCTAAATGTATGACAGCAAGGAAGCTGTCTTACATTTAGTAATCAGTGGTGGATATGCCAAACTTATGTAGAGGCCGGTTCCTTTATATAACTTTGGCAATCTACTGCCAGCATCTTATTGCTGACCTGGATGTACAGTTCCGCCTAGGTGTGGGAAAGGGTTAATATATATACAGTAAGCAGATAACTAAGACAGATAAAACAAGTCCTTATGTATAACAGTCAGGAATAGCTGATAACTAGCATCTAATCCATCTATTTTACCAGAGATGTGGCCTAGATTGTTTGGATCTGAGTCTGAGGCATTGTTTGTTGAGACTAGTTTCAAATTACTATGGGTCAGAAAAGACCATTGTATGTTGAGAATATTATATCCTGAGGCCATCGTATCTTGAGGGATCACTGTATGTATATATACATTCAATTCAAATCACCCCTATTTCTTTAATAACAATAAATAAACAGTAAAATAAATCATAACCGCATCTCAAAATGCTTGAACTATTAAAATATAAAAAAAATATTTATCCCATATAGTAATATGATAACAGCTTTTTTTTTAATGTCTGAATCACTATTTTTTGTCCCTTCAAAATAGAATACAAATTGATCACAACTATAGAAATGTGCTATCTTTGTAGTAGTATTGACCCAAAGAATGAAGGTAACAGGTTAGTTTTATTGCATAGAGAATGCTGTAAAAATAAAAACAATAAAACTGTTGCATTTTTTTTTACCAATTCCACCCTATTTGAAATTTTGTTAACATTTTGGAATTTTGATTCCTACTACATGGTATACAATTTTAACCCCTTCAGTACCGGGCCACTTTACACCTTTTTGCAAAACTGACATGTGTCACTTTATGTGGTAATAACTTTGGAATGCTTTAACTTATCCAAGCAATTCTGAGATAGTTTTCTTGTGACACATTGTACTTCATGACAGTGGTAAATTTGAGTCGATATAGTTCACATTTATTTATAACATAATTAAAAATTTACCAAAAATTTGGAAAAATTCACAATTTTTAAATTTTTTATTTCTCTACTCTTAACGCCTCTTGTACACGACCGTATGTATTTTGTAGTCCGCAAAATCCATACGCATCCGTGTGCATTCCATATTTTGCGGAACGGAACAGCTGGCCCCTAATGGAACAGTACTATCCTTGTCTGTAATGCGGATAAGAATAGGACATGTTCGATTTTTTTGCGGAATGGAAATACGGACATGCGTAAACGGCATGCACACGGAGTACCTTCCATTTTTAATTTTTTTTTTGCTTACCCTTTGAAATGAATGGTTCCGTATATGGTCCGTGAACAAAACAGAACGAACACGGAAAGAAAATATGTGCAAGAGGCCCAAGACAGATAGTAATACCTCATAAAATGTTTATCAATCAACATTCCACATATGTCTGCTTTATGTTGGCATCATTTTGTAAATGTCATTTTATATTTTTGGATTGTTTGAAGATAAGGTGAAAAAATGGCTTTGGAATCGTTTTTTTTTTTTGCAGCATTCACCTGAGGGGGCATATAATGTGATATTTTTATAGAGAAGGTTGTTTCGGACATGGCGAAACCTAATATGTCTGTAATTTTTATTTTTGTTAGGTTTTACACAGTAAAGCATTTTTGTACAGAATAAAATTGAGTTTTTGTGTTGCCATTTTCTGAGAGCCTTATTTTTTTTATTTTGTCTGCTATTGTTTTAGATAGCAACTCATTTTTATGCGGGATGAGGTGACAGTTTGATTGGTTCCATTTTGGGGTATATAAGACTTTTTGATCATTTGGTATTACACTTTTTGTGAGGCAAGGTGGAAAAAAATGGCTGTTTTGGCTTTTTTTTTTTTTTTTACAGTGTGCATATAATGTGATATTGTTATAGAGCAGGTTTTTACGGATGCGGTGATCCCCTTAATATGTCTATAATTTTTATTTTTGTTAAGTTTTACACAGTGAAAGCATTGTTGAACAGAATAAAATCGTGTTTTTGCGTTGCTTTTTTCTGAGAGCCTTATTTTTATTTTATTTTTTGGGCTATTGTCTTATGTAGGGGCTCATTTTTTGCGGGATGAGATGACGGTTTGATTGGTATCATTTTGGGCTAAATATGCATTTTTTATTGCTTGATATTACACTTTTTGTGAGGCAAGGTGACCAGAAAATGGCTTTTATGACACTGTTTTTATTTATTTTTTATGGCTTTCATCTGACGGGGTGGATCATGCGATATTTTTATAGAGCCAGTCGATACTAATGCGACGATACCTAATATGTCTACTTTTCTTTTTTCCCCTATTTAAAAATAATAATATTTACTTTATTTTGGAAAATGGATGTTTTTTTTCTTTTTTACTTGAAATCTTTAATTATTTTTTTTAAACTTTATTTTTTTTACTTCTTTAACTTCTTTCTTCACTTTACTTTTTGTCCCATTCTGGGACTTCAACTTTTGGGGGTCTCACAGGCTTACACGAAAGGCACTCACGATGGCCACCCTGCACCCGGCAGGATTCCGCATGTGCCACGGTCAGCGCTGACCGCGGCAGTGCAAGGGTTAAGGAGCCAGCATCAGTGTTTTCAGCGATGCCAGAGCATACAGCAGGGGTCTGGCTATCTGTCACTGCTGGCCCCCTGCAGCTGATCAAAGCGCCAAAGCTGTATGGCGCTGGCATTTGTCACCCTGATAACAGCGCTGTATATGTATGGTGCTGGTATCGTACAGGTTACATATTGCCATTAGAAAGTACAGCTTGTACTGCAAAACACAAGCCCTCATATGGCTATGTGAATGGAAAAATAACAAAATTATGGCTCTGGGAAGGCAGGGAGTGAAAAATGAATGCAGAAAAATGAAAAATTACCAAATCAGAAAACTACAGTAGTCAAAAGTGAAGGTTTTGTGAGGAGAGTAATATTCCTTTAGAAGAGAACTTGTCAAAGTAATGTTTTCACTTTGCTGTTTCATAAATATTGTATGCAGCAAAGCTACTTCATTAGTTCAGTTAGTTATTAAGAGTATTATGGTGACATGAGACAGTAATTGATATGACATAGTTTTCTTTGGCCAATTATATTATTGTTCAAGGAGTATGTGACATTAGTCTATGAGTCATCGTATGGTTTTATGTACGTTTAACGAATGAGAAGTACAGGAATTCAAGTACTGATGACAGAATGACACAACAAAGCTTTGGTGGTGGCTTGTAAGAGAAGCTGTGGTCTCTTGACACCTATTGTATTAATATGTCAGTCTTTTCAGCCTTATATCAAACTAGGTAAACTACAGTAATTCAGTCTTCACAAAACCCCTCCAGCCCTAGAAAAGCTGCTATATTTCAAGCCATCATATCTAAGTACAGTATAACACTCATGCTGTCCAGACACTAACCCTGATTTATCATTCCTTCACTCCATAATTCAAGCATGAAAAATGTTGAGACTCTTTACATTTTTGAACCACTCACTCCAGTTTTGTAATGTGGATGGAAAAGTTATGTTAATGAGTTTCACTCCAGATTTATCTTCAACATGGTGATGGATCATGTGACGGACCATGTGATGAGTGCAGTGACGTCACCACAGGTCCTTTTCCTCCTGCACAGCAAAGAAGAAGAAAGAAAAGAAGCCGTGCTGTGCGAACAAGTGGATTAAAAATGCTATTATTTTCCCTTATAACCATGTTATAAGGGAAAATAATAATGATCGGGTCCCCATCCCGATCATCTCCTAGCAACCATGCATGAAAATCGCACTTGCTTGCGGATGCTTGCAATTTTCACACTGCCCCATTCAATTCTATGGGGCCTGCGTTGCGTGAAAAACGCACAAAATAGAGCATGCTGCGATTTTCACGCAGCACACAAGTGATAGAAATGAATGGGTCCGTATTCAGTGCGGGTGCAATGCATTGCACCCGCACGAAAATATCGCCCGTGTGAAAGAGGCCTTACAAGTGTGATTATTTTTTAGACCAAAATGTCCATTTACTTTGATAAAAAGTGTTGAGGCAATATGAGACATGGCCAATCGATAGTGCTCCTTAAATGAATCTCTGCACTGTTATTAGTAAAATTAAAGAAGATAAACTGGCATAGGACAATTTTAGTTTTACCACCATTAAGGGCTCATGCACACGAACATGCCCGTGCTCCACACCGTTCAGGTCAATTGGCCCGCATCCATAATATGGAGTGCACATAGCCGGTGCCCGTATATTGCAGATTATCGATCTATCTATTCTATTCTATCAGTTCTTATTCTATAGAGTTCTTACTCTACTGTTTCAGTAAATGTACATAAGATTAGACCAAGGCAGTGTGTATTTGCTCTGCCCTGTATATATCTAATTGGGTTTTTCATCCTCATAAACCCACTGTCTTTGGAGACAAGCTTTTATAGCTTAGTGGAAGAGAAGACACAAATCTGAAATCATTTTAGTTTCCCCAGGAGTAAAGTTACTGTAGAAATTTTATTTTTGTTTCATTGACCTCCCAATTCTCTCCAAATATGAGGCATTGCTGTGTTTTCCTTTGACTGAAATCACTGAGAGCATTTTCCATGTTTCAAGCCAGACTACATCACGGGCAGTTAATGGAAGCAATGTCTCAGTGACTATTAGAGGATTTGTTTTACTGAAGTCATCTTTTAAATGTTGCATCAAGCATTAAAGCAAATGGAAAGCACTATGTAGCTGGGTTGACATTTCAATAACTGGTCAGTGAAAAAGAGATGTTCTAATCTTGATTCTCAGCATGCTTGCATTAAACAGAGATCTGACAAGCGTAAAAACAAATTAAGTTCTTCTGAGTAAAAGACTATTTATGCCTCCTTCTTAACAAGTCTTGCAATGATGGCAATTGTATACTGTACAGCTACTCAGTTTTTTATCTACATAGCGTGTGTGTATATACACAGTGTATATTAAAAATTATGTCTGTTTTTGGTAAAAATGAATATTTGCCATTTTGAAAACTGTATATATACCTTTGCAGCCAATTTTTCTTTGCGCCAGACAATAAAAAATTAAAATAAGTAAACATTGAAAATAGTCTTAATTAGAAATATCGTCTTGCTTTGTCTGAACAGCTCCTAGCAGATCCATATGCACCAGGATGATGTGGCTGCTGCAATGTGGTGGCCAAACTACAATACTTTGATTGGACAGTTGTGTGTAGTTCTCCTGTGTCATGTTAACGTCCTCTTTAACACTATGAAAGCATTTATGGTTAGTTTAGGTTATTCACACACCAACATGACTTCTGAGCTGCATATTCCTAATAAACTCACAGCTTTCATAACAATATTAACAACATGGAGGAGAAGACACAAGCACACAGGTTAGAGCATTGACAGACATTAGGAGGAAAGAGAGAACATGCTTTTCCAGGAACTCCCACTGAGCTCCGAGCTCGCAGGACAACATGGCACAGCCAACAATAAACTTGTTTAATTTATTTTGTTAATGCTTCTTTTTCTTGAAAACGTGTGTGTCCACAATTCTGTGTAAGACCCATATACTGTCGTTTTATTGTAAAACATAAACTTTTTGTATTTCATTATGTTTGAAGTGCCTGTTTAACAGCTTAAAGGGGTTGTACAGCCAGTACATACTGATGACCTATCCTCGGGATAGGTCATCAATATCTGATTGGTGGGTGTCCAACCCCCGGCACTCCCACTGATAAAGCAGCGCTTGTGCGACTGCTACTTCCTCCTCAAGGTTACACTGTGCATCGTCCCAGAAGTCTCAGAGGCACAGTGTAATTTGTTACATTCACTTGAATGGGACGAGCAGTTGTAATTGCACTGCGCCGCTCCTGTGCAATCAAGACAATGGACACTGTGATCTTGAAGAGGATGCAGTGCTCGTACAAGCGACGCTTCCTCTTCAAACAGCTGATCGGAGGAGATGTCAGGAGTCAGACCACCACCAATAAGATATTAATGACCTATGCTGAGGATAGAAAGTGTAAAGTGAAAGCAGCACCAACGTACCCTCCAAACTCCCTCAGGAATCTCTCAGCCCATCAGTGACCATGGATCTGTAGCGATCGCTCGATTTTTAACATGCTGAGGATAGGTCATCAATATATACTGGCTGAACAAACCCTTTAAGGACATGATATATTTATAGCACTGTGTTGAAATGAAATATTCACATGATTAACAGGATGCTGGTAGTAGGAGGCTGAATGAGAATATTCACTGCCATGGGGCTGGATTCTCTCGTAATTGGGGCTGCTGTGCAGTATACTGTAAAAAAAATAATTAATAAATTTAAAAAGGACCCAATGGTCTTTTGTGACATTCAAAGGAAAGATTGAAAAATAGTAAAAATAAAAAATCAATTATATTAAAAAACACAGTTATACCCCCCTCCCAGAAAAGGCATTCACCCCAATCGTTGTTGTAATGCTACAACAATGCTTATGTTGTGTTTCTAAAATGATAACCAGAAACCTAGTGTTGGTCATTTAAAATCTGTGTAAAATCACATCAATATCTCAACATATAAAAAGGTTATGGCCATTAAATTTAACACATACTAAAAGCGGCTAAACTGTGACTATTCTTAAAGACCTAAAATACCTTGGACCTAAAACGATTAAAGACACAGATGTAATCTCTCCATAGCAGATGTTTCAAAGTGTTAGGGGATTGCAGGATTCAGAAATTTGTATCGAAAACTTTCAAGAGCTCCTGTTGGCGTCACTTATGTAATAAATATACATCTAAACATAAAAGTAAACTTTTCCTGTTAAATTTGTAATTCACATATCCGCTATTACAGTTAGGGACAGAATGTAACTCATTTAATTAGCTTTGGGTTTTGTAGAACAGGATTTCTAGAGTCCTGCAGTTTTTCTGCATTGCAAGTTTTAAGCATTCATTTTGTTCATTCTCATTCATATGATGGTTTCTGGCAAAAACAAAATGATCCAGTGTATTATTGGCAAGGTATTCCCCATGACGATGTCACTACCAGAGCTTTGAGACGTTCTCACAGCTCTGTTTCTCCACCCCTGTGATGATGTCACTACTAGAGCTTGGAGGAGTTCCCTCTGCCCTGTTTCTCCGCCCCTGTGATGAGGTCTTTACTTTCGGTTTCCTTCCTCCCAGCTGTCTCTCCTGTGTTTGATTTCGCTGCCTTTAACTCACCCCTCCTCCTTTGTAGAGGTGCGGATTATACTTTTCATTTGAGCTGTATCTCTCGCTTGAGTAGCTTCACCTGTGTGATATCTTTTCACTGGATCTTTGTTCTGCTGAAGCAAGTACTTCGGATATTGTCTGCTGACTTTGTATCTGTTTTCACTGCAGCCGCAGCTCCTTCAGATAAGTGTTCAGACATTGTGTGTTTCTGTTTCTTTGCTGACTGGATCCGAGGCGACCCTGGTTCCGTCCATATACTGAGCAGGGCACTGGTGGCCGTGCCCCTTCCACTATTGTAGGGGTTTCAGTGGTCATCAGCCTGAGGCACAGCGGGCATGTCTCGATCCACCATATGGATCTGGACATGTGCATAGCAGCTTAGGGAGAGCTTTTAGGGTCTGACAGGGGTCACCCTTTATCCTCCCTAGTTTGGGTCCGGTCAGTTGCTATTTACTGTGTGTTGCTCACTTACAGCCGTGACAGA
Source organism: Bufo gargarizans (assembly GCF_014858855.1). Lineage (NCBI taxonomy): Eukaryota > Metazoa > Chordata > Amphibia > Anura > Bufonidae > Bufo > Bufo gargarizans. Next base: position 282,250,109 of record NC_058081.1, read on the forward strand.
CGAATCGAAAAATTAACATTTAAAATGGCAAATTAGGTGATATTGGGCAGATCTTGTAAAGTTGCTTATTTTCTTGAACCCTATTGAATTACTATAAGTGAACTTTAATTTTTCGTGAAGCTAAAAGAGATAATGAACATAATGAATATAAAAAAATATGCAAAAATTGGTGGTTAAACCAATCCACTATTTCAAGGCAGACAAATTGGCCTAAAGGGGTTATCCTATGAAAACTATTACCATGCAATGATTTGAGCAGGGGTCTTAAACACGCGGCCAGCCCCTATCTGCTGCCTGCGACCCCGTCAATTTACGGCTGCCCATGGGAGACTCCCGTCTCTGCCATTCAGCCACATAGGCCACAAGCCACTAGTCCAAGCCTCTGTATTGCCAGTACATAATGCTCCTCCATGCCCCCTGTAGTGCCAGTAAATATAGAATGACCTCTGAAGTGCCATTTAATATATATATATTGATAAAACGTCTCCCCCCCCCCCATAGTGCAAGTAGAAAATGCTCACCTTGAAATGCCAGTATATAATGCCACCCTGTAGTTCCAGATAATGTTCCCCTAGTAGTGACAGTTGATATCCCCCCCCCCCCCCCGGTAGTGTCATCCCTACTACCAGTATATTATGCCCTCCTCTGTAGTGGCAGGTATATAGCATGATCCTTCCCCCCCTTCCTTGGTGTCCCCAGTAATGCCAAATTGCTGGTGTTTAGAATAAAAATAAAAAAAAACTCACTCTGTCCCCTGATGCTGTCTGTGATGCAGGCCACAGAATGATATGACGACACTTCAAGACGCAACTGATGACATTTCTCCTGCACCAGGTCTCAAGTGGTGAGACCTGGCGTAGGAGGTCATGGTGATGTCATTGTGACCTCTTGCATCATTTTACTGTTTCATAGGCTCCTGGCCTAGCAGCCTGAGGCCTATGAGACTGAACAGCAACAGATGTGGCCCTGATTGATGTCCTAAGCTACACATTGGCTACACATTGTCCTGATTCTTGTGAACAGGTGTAATGAATGAGCTCTTATAGAGAAGCATATATCCATAAAGTCAGGAAAAATGTGATTTGTGTGTATATATATTTTTTCATCTGCACAATGTATCATTTTGTGTAACATGTCCTTGTGGTGCATGCGGTCCGCACCGGCATCCTCCAATGTATGCATTTTTTGCTGGGGATTGCTGTTGTCTAGAAGTGCTAAAGATACTGTCAAATGACAATGAAGGAAATCAAGGAAATGCCAGCACTTCAGCTGGTAAGTGCTTATCACCCATTTTTCCCTCCTCAGGTTAGATTCAGCCAGCATTTTTCTAGTTAGGGCAGAAAATCACTAAGTTCTGTGGAACACCTAAAGGGTTAACAAAATAAAATTACATTAACAAAATGATGCCAACTTAAAGTAGATGTATTGTGAAGGGGTTGTGCAGTGATTTATATTGATGACCTATCCTCAATATCTGATCTGATCTGCGGGAGTCCGACACCTGGCACCCCTGCCAATCAGCTGTTTGACGAGTAGTTGGCGCTGCATGCAAGTGCCGCTTACTGTTCATTACACTATGTGTTGTCTCCTCTGGAGCCGCGGCATAGTGTAATTACAAGTACTCACGCCATTCAAGTCAAGGGAGCGAGTACTCGTCTTTACACTGCACTGCCAAGACGACGGGCAGGGTAATGAATAGGAAGCGGCACTCTCATGGATTGTCGCCAACTCTTCCAACAGTTGATCGGTGAGGTGCTGGGTCTGATTTAGAACACTGAGAATATTTTCACATTTTTGTAAATTTTAGATCTTTTAATATAAAGGTAAAATTTACCACTAACATGAACTGTGTCGTGTCGAGAGAAAGCAGTCTCAGAATGTTTTGGATACTAAAAGCATTCCAAAGGTATTACCACATGAAGTGATACATCTGAATTTAAAAAAATAGTCAGTCAGGAAGATGGAAAATATTGGTGTCAGGATGGGGTTAAATGACTGCATTTATTTTTGTTTAGATCAGGACTGCATTCGGAAAACACTTAAGTGTGAAATGATGGATTGGGCTATAGTAAAATAAGTTTTATGAGAGTAATCAAATGTTGTAAATCGTATCTTTACATTATGCTATTTGCTTCAAGCTGGACACGAGGTTTTGTTACGGATCAACACTTTCCTTTTATGTCTAATTTTATGGGTTTAGAGTAATATAAAGAAATGAGAGGCATTTGCCTGTTTTCTACCTAGCTATAATGTGGTGTGAAATTCCAGAGGCTTTAGAAATAGCTAATAATTAATGCATTTCCACATATGCAATTTATTAGCACTATAATTTTGCAATGATTTCTGCTTTCCCCTTTTCAGAAATGTGCACATCTTAGCAACGTAGCATATTTGCTGTGATGCAGGCCAAATTAAATAAGTAGAGGATTAAATAAGTAGAGGATGCATTGGACATACTATTTCTAAATATATGTTAGTAACTTAATTCTCAGTGTTCAGCAATAATTTCTTCTTCAAAAGCAATCTAGGAAACATTGTGGGTCACACAATAGAGGGAACACAGAAGCAGCATTATTAAAGGGACACTTCCCCTAATTTTTTAATCACATATTAAAGGGAACCTGTGACCGGGATTGTATAGAGCTGAGGACATGGATTGCTAGATGGCCGCTAGAATATCCGCAATACCCAGTCCCCAAAGCTCTGTGTGCTTTTATTGTGTAAAGAAACCGATTTGATACATATTCAAATTAACCTGAGATGAGTCCTGTCCCTGACTCATCTCAGGGACAGGACTCATCTCAGAGACAGGACACATCTCAGGTTAATTTGCATATGGATCAAATATTTTCTTTTTTACACAATAAAAGCAGACAGAGCTTTGGGGACTGGGTATTGCGGATTTGCAAGCGGCCATCTAGCAACCCATGTCCTCAGCTCTATACACAAAATCCCCATGACGGGTTCCCTTTAACATCTTCTGGACACATGACGTACCGGTACGTCATGTGTATTTCCGATAACCGCCGCTCGGCAGGCGGTGATCGGAACCTGGTGCCTGCTCAAATCGTTGAGCAGGCACCTTGGCTAAATGCGCGGGCGTGTCCCGTGACCCCCCCATGTCGGCGATCACCGAAAACCACAGGTCAATTCAGACCTCCGGTTTGCGGCTTTTCAATGTAATGGTGGCGGTTGGCGGCTGTGCCATCGGGTCCCCCCTGGGCTGTAGGGGGGACCCGATGGCACGGAAGGCAGCGCGATGCCTTCCTGAGGCATCGGCGCTGCCTTCCTGTGATGAGCCTGTGAGAGCCAGCACCCTGGATCTCACAGGCCGGAAGCTGTATGAGTAATACTCACTGTATTACTCATACAGCCAATGCATTCCAATACAGAAGTATTGGAATACATTGTAAAAGGGATTAGACTCCCAAAAGTCACAAAGTGGGACAAAAAATAAAGTAAAAAAAAGTTGAAAAAAAAGTTTTCCCCAAAAAAATTAAAAGTTTCAAGTTAAAATAAACAAAAACGTAATTTTCCCCAAATAAAGTCTATGGCTCTCAGACTATGGAGACACTAAAACATGCATTTTTTTTCAAAAATGAAATCATTGTGTAAAACTTATATAAACATATCACATGACCTAACCCCTCAGATTAACACAGTAAAAAATAAAAACTGTGCTAAATAAACCATTTTTTGGTCACCTTACATCACAAAAAGTACAACAGTAAGCGATCAAAAAGGCGTATGCCCACCAAAATAGTACCAGTCTAACCGACATCTCATCCCGCAAAAAAGCTGTTATTGTGTAAAACTTAAATATAAAAAAGTATACATATTAGGTATCGCCGCTCCGTGTCAACCGGCTCTCTAAAATTATCACTTGACCTAACCCCTCAGGTGAACAGCGTAAAAAAATAAAAATAAAAACTGTGTAAAAAAAAAAGCCATTTTTTGTCATCTTACATCACAAAAAGTGTAATAGCAAGCGATCAAAAATTAATATGCACCCCAAAGTAGTGCCAATCAAACCGTCATCTCATCCTGCAAAAGATGAGACCCTACCTGAGATGATCGCCGAAAAACTGAAAAAACTATGGCTCTCAGACTATAGAGACACTAAAACATGATTGTTTATTCTTTCAAAAATGATATTATTGTGTAAAACTTACATAAATAAAAAAAAGTTCACATATTAGGTATCGCCGCATCTATAATAACCTGCTCTATAAAACATATTACAGGACCTAACCCTTCAGATGAACACCAGTAAAAAAAACTAAAAAAAGGTGTAGAAAAGCCTTTTTTTTGTCACCTTACATCACAAAAAGTGTAATAGCAAGCGATCAAAAAGTCATACGCAGCCCAAAATAGTGCCAATCAAACCGTCATCTCATCCCTCAAAAATCATACCCTACCCAAGATAATCGCCCAAAAACTATTTTTTTAAAAAGTCTCTCAGGCTATGGAGACACTAAAACATGATTTTTTATTTTGTTTAAAAAATGAACGACATTTGTAAAATCAGTTTTGATTACCTTGAGGGGTGTAGTTTCTTAGATGGGGTCACTTTTATAGAGTTTCTACTCTAGTGGTACATCAGGGGGCTTCAAATGGGACATGCTGTAAAAAAAAAAAAACAGTCCAGCAAAATCTGACTTCCAAAAACCGTATGGAATTATTTTCCTTCTGCGCCCTGCCGTGTGCCCGTACAGCAGTTCACGACCACATATGGGGTGTTTCTGTAAACTACAGAATCAGGGCCATAAATATTGACTCCATTTTACCAGTGTCCTGAAGTACAATATGTGACGAAAAAACAATCTCAGAACGACTTCGATAAGTCAAAGTGTTTTAAAGTTATCACCACTTAAAGTGACACTGGTCAGATTTCCAAAAACAATGCCTGGTCCTTAAGGTGAAATAAGGATGAGTCCTTAACGAGTTAAGCTATATGTTATCCATCTTGTAGTTTCTTAACTGTAACATTGCTCCAGTGAGTTGGTAATAAAAATGTACCATCCACTCTGAAATTCACTGTGTCACCAGGAGCAGTTCTAACCTAAATTCTATCATATAGTAGAGCAAGTAATACAGTATAATTATTGAAGACAGCTTTGTGTTTTGCCTAAAAAAATATGGTCACAAACTTCAGGACTGTGAAATTCTAAATAATGGTAGCATGTTACTGCATCCATGTACTTAAATGTAATTGATATAGATGCTCTTTCATCTACTTTTTTTATTTTATTGTTTGAACTAAAGATGAAGTGGATATTACATTTGCATAAAAGGAAACCCTTTAAAACCCTTTAAATGATTTACTACATTGTTTTCCTGCTGGTCTTCAGCAGTGACATATGATGGCATTTCTATTCATATACACAGCAGCGTTAAAAATTCTACAGGCTGTTTAGATAGCGGTTTACTATAGCTCAGTCATGTGACGGACAGCTTAGCTCCATATGTGTAACTACAATCTGAGTTCCCACAATGCACTGAAGAAAATATAATTTTAAATTATCAAATGTTTGTTAATGATCCTAACATGAAGTAGACATATGGGGAATGTAAAGTAATAACTATTTTTGATGGTATTACTATGTATTATAGAAGTAGAGAAATTGAAACTTGGAAATTTGCAAATTTTTCCAAAACTGATTTCACAAACGTCGTTAACCCTTTAGGTGTTCCACAAGAGTTATTAACAAATGGAGATCAAATTTCAGATTTGGATTTTTTGACAAATTTTCAATTTTAAGAATTTTTTTTCCTGTTACAAAGCAAGGGCTAACAGCCAAACAAACTCAATATTTATGGCCCTGATTCTTTAGTTTACAGGAACACCCCATATGTGGTTGTAAACTGCTGTACGGGCACACGGCAGGGCACAGAAGGAAAGCAATGACATATGGTTTTTGAAAGGCAGATTTTGCTGGACCGGTTTTTTGACACCACATCCCATTTGAAGCCCCCTGATGCACCCCTAGAGTAGAAACTCCAAAAAAGTTACCCCATTTTAGAAACTACGGGATAGGGTGGAAGTTTTGTTTGTACTAGTTTAGGGTACATATGATTTTTGGTTGCTTTATATTACACTTTTTGTGAGACAAGGTAACAAGAAATAGCTGTTTTGGCACCCTTTTTTTTTTTTTTTTTGTTATTTACAACATTCATTTGACAGGTTAGATCATGTGATATTTTTATAGACCAGGTTGTCACGGACGTGGAGATACCTAATATGTATGCAATTTTTTTTTATTTATGTAAGTTTTACACAATGATTTCATTTTTTAAACAAAAAAAATCATGTTTTAGTGTCTCCATAGTCTGAGAGCCATAACTTTTTCAGTTTTTGAGTGATTATCTTAGTTAGGGTCTCATTTTTTGCAGGATGAGATGACGGTTTGATTTTGGGGTTCATATGACTTTATGATTGCTTGCTATTACACTTTTTGTAATGTAAGATGACAAAAAATAGCTTTTTTTACACAGTTTTTATTTTAATTCTTTTTCACGGTGTTCACCTGAGGGGTTAGGTCATGTGATATTTTTATAGAGCCGGTCGATATGGACACGACAATACCTAATATGCATACTTTTATTTATTTTATTTATGTAAGTTTTACACAATAATTTCATTTTTGAAACAAAAAAAATCATGTTTTCGTGTCTCCATAGTTTGAGAGCCCTTTTTTTTTTTTTTTGGGCAATTATCTTGGGTAGGGTCTCATTTTTTGCGGGATAAGATGACGGTTTGATTTGCCTTTTTTGGGGTACGTATGACTTTTTGGTTGCTTGCTATTACACTTTTTGTGATGTAAGGACAAAAAATTGCTTTTTTTACACCGTTTTTATTTTATTTTTACGGTGTTCATCTGAAGGGTTAGGTCATGAGCCGGTTGATACAAACGCGGCGATACCTATTATGTATACTTTTTTTTATTATTATTTACTTACGTTTTACACAATAACAGCTTTTTAAAAATAAATAAAAATAATGATGTTTTAGTGTCTCCAAATTATGGTGTAAAGTAGAACTGGATTTCCAAAAGAGCTGTCAAAAATAAAAGGTGATTCTGATTGGCTGCTATGAACAACTAAGTCAGTTCTACTTTACAACAGTTTGATAAATTACCCCAAATGTCCCTACATTGTCCACAGCAGCTATAATGTCCCCTAGATGCCCCCAGTAATAATAACACCCTACATTGTGCTCCAGGCAATAATCCCTGTATATTCTCCCCAGAAATAATATAATTGCCCCTACAGTGCCTCCCCAATAGCAAGGCCTCCATATAGCAATTTTCCCCAAACTATCTTCATACAGTAATTTCCTCCACACTGCCCCATATAGTAATTTGCCCCACACAGTAATTTCCACCACACTGCCCCATACAATAATCTCCCCCACACTTCCCCCACACAGTAATTCCCCCCACACTGCCCCCTACAGTAATTTTCCCCACACTACCCCCACACAGTCATTTCCCCCACACTGCCCCATATAGTAATTTGCCCCACACAGTAATTTCAGCCAGACTGCCCCATACAGTAATCTCCCACACACAGTAATTTCCCGCACACTGCCCCAATACAGTAATTTCCCCCACACTGCCCCCAAAGTAATTTCCCCAACACTGCCCCCACACAGTAGTTTCCCTTATTCGGTAGTTTCCCCACACAGCAGTGTCCCACACACTTCCCCCACACAGTAATTTCCCTACACTTTCCCACACAGTAGTGTCCCCCACACAGTAATTTCCCCCACACTGCCCCATACAGTAGTTTCCCCCACACTGCCCCTATACAGTAGTGTCCCCCACACAGTAGTTTACCCCATACAGTAGTGTCCCCCACACAGCAGTTTCCCCCACACTGTCCTCGCACAGTAGTTTACCCCACACTGCCCCCAACATTAATTTCCCCCACACAGTAGTTTCCCCCATACAGTAGTGTCCCCCACACTTCCTCCACACAGAGAGTGTCCCCCACACTGCCCCACACAGTAATTTCCCCCACATTTTACCCACACAGTAGTGTCCCCCTCACAGTAATTTCCCCCACACTGCCACCATACAGTTGTGTCCCCCACACAGTCATTTCCCCCACACTGCCCCATACAGTAGTGTCCCCCACACAGTAGTTTCCCCCACACTGTCCCCACACAGTAGTTTCCCCCACACAGTAGTTTCCCCCACATTGCCCCCAACATTAATTTCCCCCACACAGTAGTTTCCCCCATACAGTAGTGTCCCCCACACTGCCTCCACACAGTAGTGTCCCCCACACTGCCCCACACAGTAATTTCCCCCACATTTTTCCCACACAGTAGTGTCCCCCACATTTTACCCACACAGTAGTGTCCCCCTCACAGTAATTTCCCCCACACTGCCACCATACAGTAGTATCCCCCACACAGTCATTTCCCCCACACTGCCCCCCACACAGTAGTTTCCCCATACAGTAGTTTCCCCCACACTGCACCCACACAGTAATTTCCCCCACACTGCCCTCCACACAGTAGTTTCCCCCATACAGTAGTTTCCCCCACACAGTAATTTCCCCACACTGCCCCCACACAGTTGTGTCCCCCACACAGTAATTTCCTCCACACTGCCCCCATACAGTAGTGTCCCCCCACACTGCCCCTATACAGTAGTGTCCCCCACACAGTAGTTTCCCCCACACTGCCCCACACAGTAGTGTCCCCCACACTTTCCCCGCACAATAGTGTCCCCACACAGTAGTTTCCCCCACACTGCCCACACACAGTAGTTTACCCTTACACTGCCCCCATACAGTAGTGTCCCCCACACTGCCCCCACACAGTAATTTCTCCCACATTGCCCCCACACAGTAGTTTCCCCCACACTGCCCCCACACAGTAGTTTCCCCCACACTGCCCCCCACAGTAATTTCCCCCACACAGTAGTTTCCCCATACAGTAGTGTCCCCCACACAATAATTTCGTCACACAGTAGTGTCCCTCACACTTTCCCCACACAGTTGTGTCCCCCTCACAGTAATTTCCCCCACACTGACACCATACAGTAGTGTCCCCCACACAGTAGTTTCCCCCACACTGCCCCCATACTGTAGTTTCCCCCACACTGCCAACACACAGTAATTTCTCCCACACTGCCCCCATACAGTAGTATCCCCCACACAGTAGTTTCCCCCACACTGCCCCCATACTGTAGTTTCCCCCACACTGCCCCCACACAGTAATTTCCCCCACACTGCCCCCATACAGTAGTGTCCCCCAGACAGTAGTTTCCCCCACACTGCCCCCACACAGTAGTTTCCCCCACACAGTAGTTTACCCCACACAGTAGTTTCCCCCACACTGCCCCATACTGTAGTTTCCCCCACACTGCCTCCACACAGTAATTTCACCCACACTGCCCCCATACAGTAGTGCCCCCACACACAGTAGTTTCCCCCACATTGCCCCCACACAGTAATTTCCCCCACACTGCCCCCATACAGTAGTGTCCCCCAGACAGTAGTTTCCCCCACACTGCCACCATACTGTAGTTTCCCCCACACTGCCACCATATTGTAGTTTCCCCCACATTGCCCCCACACAGTAATTTCCCCCACACTGCCCCCATACAGTAGTGTCCCCCAGACAGTAGTTTCCCCCACACTGCCACCATACTGTAGTTTCCCCCACACAGTAGTTTCCCGCACACTGCCCCATACAGTAGTTTCCATTAAACAAATCTGGTATATTCCAGCCTTGCTGATACACTCCTGCATCATCACCAATCCTTTACCAAATTTCACAGTGCGTGTTAGACACTGTGGATTGTATAACTCTTTGTCTAACCATTACATAACCAGGTGTTGGGCAAAGCTGTAAATTGGACTCATCAGAGAAGATTACCTTACTTCCCTGCTCTATGGTCCCATCCTTATGGTTATCTAACCATCCTTCTTCTCACTTAGAACTTTTCTTTTCTTGTGGCATCGTCTGTAGCAATTTCTTTTTTATTACACTTACTTTTTGGGGACTATTAGCACTGCTTTTGCTAGTGGTACACTTCCAGCCATAGTGATGACCACAGAACTGCTTTTATAGTATTACTCATTAAATAACATTTGGTTTAGGTGATCACCTAAGAAAGTAGAATGATGTGTGTCTGTAATGGAATTCAACAAACACTGGAATGATATGGCTGCCATACATGTGGAGATGCTGATTTAAGAAACAAATTGGAGTGGTCTCATATATTTTCCAGAGCTGTATAGAAGAACTTGGCATCTAATGGTGGAGAGTATGTGCTTTCAGTTGTGGTTCCCAACCCAATTATGCAGATAGAAAGAAGGTGAACACTCTAGTGATTGAATGAAATAAAAACTTCCTTTGCTGTATTCTTTTTACAAGGCAATCAAATTATGTAACACTATTGCCATGTAATCAGAGAGAAGAGCAGAAATAACACAGGGAATGGTGTATCCACACCTTAAAAAGTGTGTTGAGCAAAATCATTTTGCCAACCTATTGAGCTCAAAGGGGGTGGAATTTATCAGGCTCTGCACCCCAGAATTATGTGCAAAATAGTGCATTTGTGACTTTTTGAGGCCAGTTGCACAAATACTGTGTCTTTTTACATTTTTATACCACTCCAGTTGTGAAAAGTAAAAAAAGTCGTTAGCTATGTTGATAATTTTCACTTCAAATATATGACTGGGGCACAAAAAAAAGTCCCAAAGCCACACTAGTAGGTGGTGGTGTAAATAAGTGGAGTGGCATTTCTAGACAAAAAGTGTTAGATTTAAAGATGCACCAGATTTTACAAATGTGTTGTTTGGTAAATTTGGCACAAAGTATGCCAACATAGACTAAGGAAAACTTCAAATATTACCCTCATGATAAATTCTCCCTAAAGTATTTTGTAAAAGTGGGGAAGATTGAGTTCCTTCACAGAGTGCTCCTCTTTAGTGTCACCATCATTTACATCCCAGTGAGTTTGTATATCCCAAGTCCGGATTAATAGTGCCTTGTTCTCTCTAAATTGCAGTAGAAAGACCATGCACAGGGACTGAGAGGAGGATTCCCATACCAGGGCATATATCAGAGCGCCAGTGATGAGGAGGCTGTGAGGCGGCATTGTGTCTAGTGGTCTTTCTTCATGATTAGTCATGTTCTGTGTCTGTCCTGATAGGCTGAAGGTTCTAGCTGGACTCTGTTTTTCCCATGACAGGTTGGGGGTAGGGATGAGCGAACTCGAACTGTATAGTTCGGGTTCGTACCGAATTTTGGGGTGTCCGTGACACGGACCCGAACCCGGACATTTTCGTAAAAGTCCGGGTTCGGGTTCGGTGTTCGTCGCTTTCTTGGCGCTTTTGTGACGCTTTCTTGGCGCTTTTTGAAAGGCTGCAAAGCAGCCAATCAACAAGCGTCATACTACTTGCCCCAAGAGGCCATCACAGCCATGCCTACTATTGGCATGGCTGTGATTGGCCAGAGCACCATGTGACCCAGCCTCTATTTAAGCTGGAGTCACATAGCGCCGCCCGTCACTCTGCTCTGATTAGCGTAGGGAGAGGTTGCGGCTGCGACAGTAGGGCGAGATTAGGCAGATTAACTCCTCCAAAGGACTTGATTAACTGATCGATCTGCAGCTGTGGATCATTGAGCTGCTGATCCTCAATTGCTCACTGTTTTTAGGCTGCACAGACCGTTTGTCAGTCTCATTTTTCTGGGGTGATCGGCGGCCATTTTGTGTCTTGTGGTGCGCCAGCACAAGCTGCGACCAAGTGCATTTAACCCTCAATGGTGTGGTTGTTTTTTGGCTAAAGCCTACATCAGGGTGAAGCTGTCACACCAAGTGCATTTAACCAGCAATAGTCTGTTCATTTTTTGGCCATATACAAAATCAGGGGCAAGCTGCGCCTGTCACCAAGTGCATTTAACCCTCAATGGTGTGGTTGTTTTTTGGCTAAAGCCTACATCAGGGTGAAGCTGTGACACCAAGTGCATTTAACCAGCAATAGTCTGTTCATTTTTTGGCCATATACAAAATCAGGGGCAAGCTGCGCCTGTCACCAAGTGCATTTAACCCTCAATGGTGTGGTTGTTTTTTGGCTAAAGCCTACATCAGGGTGAAGCTGTCACACCAAGTGCATTTAACCAGCAATAGTCTGTTCATTTTTTGGCCATATACAAAATCAGGGGCAAGCTGCGCCTGTCACCAAGTGCATTTAACCCTCAATGGTGTGGTTGTTTTTTGGCTAAAGCCTACATCAGGGTGAAGCTGTCACACCAAGTGCATTTAACCAGCAATAGTCTGTTTATTTTTTGGCCATATCCCAGTCTAATTCTGTCACTAAATCCATACCGGTCACCCAGCGCCTAAATACTAGGCCTCAAATTTATATCCAGCTAAATCTGTCCCTAGTGCTGTAGCTGGGCGAGTTATTTAGTGTCCGTTCAAGCACATTTCTTGTTCTGGGTTGAAATACAATTCCCAATTTAGCAATTTCATAATTTAGTGGTTCCTGCTATATCAGAGCTATTTGAAATCTATCCCAAAAAGGGTATATAATATTGAAGGTGCACATTGGGTCATTCAGAATAACTTCACACACACCCGCTACTGTGTATTTCCAAGTCTAATTCTGTCACTAAACCCATACCTGTCACCCAGCGCCTAAATACTAGGCCTCAAATTTAAATCCCTCTAAATCTCTCGTTACCGCTGTACTGTTGTTGCTGGGCAAGATATTTAGTGTCCGTCAAAGCACATTTTTTGTTCTGGGTTGAAGTACAATTCCCAATTTAGCAATTTCATAATTTAGTGGTTCCTGCTATATCAGAGCTATTTGGAATCTATCCCTAAAAGGGTATATAATATTGAAGGTGCACATTGGGTCATTCAGAATAACTTCACACACACCCGCTACTGTGTATTTCCAAGTCTAATTCTGTCACTAAACCCATACCTGTCACCCAGCGCCTAAATACTAGGCCTCAAATTTAAATCCCTCTAAATCTCTCGTTACCGCTGTACTGTTGTTGCTGGGCAAGATATTTAGTGTCCGTCAAAGCACATTTTTTGTTCTGGGTTGAAGTACAATTCCCAATTTAGCAATTTCATAATTTAGTGGTTTCTGCTATATCAGAGCTATTTGAAATCTATCCCTAAAAGGGTATATAATATTGAAGGTGCACATTGGGTCATTCAGAATAACTTCACACACACGCTTCTGTGCATTTCCAAGTCTAATTCTGTCACTAAATCCATACCGGTGACCCAGCGCCTAAATACTAGGCCTCAAATTTAAATCCCTCTAAATCTCTCGTTACCCACCGCTGTACTGTTGTTGCTGGGCAAGATATTTAGTGTCCGTCAAAGCACATTTTTTGTTCTGGGTTGAAGTACAATTCCCAATTTAGCAATTTCATAATTTAGTGGTTTCTGCTATATCAGAGCTATTTGAAATCTATCCCTAAAAGGGTATATAATATTGAAGGTGCACATAGGGTCATTCAGAATAACTTCACACACACGCTTCTGTGCATTTCCAAGTCTAATTCTGTCACTAAATCCATACCGGTGACCCAGCGCCTAAATACTAGGCCTCAAATTTAAATCCCTCTAAATCTCTCGTTACCCACCGCTGTACTGTTGTTGCTGGGCAAGATATTTAGTGTCCGTCAAAGCACATTTTTTGTTCTGGGTTGAAGTACAATTCCCAATTTAGCAATTTCATAATTTAGTGGTTTCTGCTATATCAGAGCTATTTGAAATCTATCCCTAAAAGGGTATATAATATTGAAGGTGCACATAGGGTCATTCAGAATAACTTCACACACACGCTTCTGTGCATTTCCAAGTCTAATTCTGTCACTAAATCCATACCGGTGACCCAGCGCCTAAATACTAGGCCTCAAATTTATATCCCTCTAAATCTCTCGTTACCGCTGTACTGTTGTTGCTGGGCAAGATATTTAGTGTCCGTCAAAGCACATTTTTTGTTCTGGGTTGAAGTACAATTCCCAATTTAGCAATTTCATAATTTAGTGGTTCCTGCTATATCAGAGCTATTTGAAATCTATCCCTAAAAGGGTATATAATATTGAAGGTGCACATTGGGTCATTCAGAATAACTTCACACACACCCGCTACTGTGTATTTCCAAGTCTAATTCTGTCACTAAACCCATACCTGTCACCCAGCGCCTAAATACTAGGCCTCAAATTTAAATCCCTCTAAATCTCTCGTTACCGCTGTACTGTTGTTGCTGGGCAAGATATTTAGTGTCCGTCAAAGCACATTTTTTGTTCTGGGTTGAAGTACAATTCCCAATTTAGCAATTTCATAATTTAGTGGTTTCTGCTATATCAGAGCTATTTGAAATCTATCCCTAAAAGGGTATATAATATTGAAGGTGCACATTGGGTCATTCAGAATAACTTCACACACACGCTTCTGTGCATTTCCAAGTCTAATTCTGTCACTAAACCCATACCTGTCACCCAGCGCCTAAATACTAGGCCTCAAATTTAAATCCCTCTAAATCTCTCGTTACCCGCTGTACTGTTGTTGCTGGGCAAGATATTTAGTGTCCGTCAAAGCACATTTTTTGTTCTGGGTTGAAGTACAATTCCCAATTTAGCAATTTCATAATTTAGTGGTTTCTGCTATATCAGAGCTATTTGAAATCTATCCCTAAAAGGGTATATAATATTGAAGGTGCACATTGGGTCATTCAGAATAACTTCACACACACGCTTCTGTGCATTTCCAAGTCTAATTCTGTCACTAAATCCATACCGGTGACCCAGCGCCTAAATACTAGGCCTCAAATTTAAATCCCTCTAAATCTCTCGTTACCCACCGCTGTACTGTTGTTGCTGGGCAAGATATTTAGTGTCCGTCAAAGCACATTTTTTGTTCTGGGTTGAAGTACAATTCCCAATTTAGCAATTTCATAATTTAGTGGTTTCTGCTATATCAGAGCTATTTGAAATCTATCCCTAAAAGGGTATATAATATTGAAGGTGCACATAGGGTCATTCAGAATAACTTCACACACACGCTTCTGTGCATTTCCAAGTCTAATTCTGTCACTAAATCCATACCGGTGACCCAGCGCCTAAATACTAGGCCTCAAATTTAAATCCCTCTAAATCTCTCGTTACCCGCTGTCCTGTTGTAGCTGGGAAAGTTATTTAGTGCCCGTCAAAGCACATTTTTTGTTCTGGGTTGAAGTACAATTCCCAATTTAGCAATTTCATAATTTAGTGGTTCCTGCTATATCAGAGCTATTTGAAATCTATCCCAAAAAGGGTATATAATATTCAAGGTGCACATTGGGTCATTCAGAATAACTTCACACACACGCTTCTGTGCATTTCCAAGTCTAATTCTGTCACTAAATCCATACCGGTCACCCAGCGCCTAAATACTAGGCCTCAAATTTAAATCCCTCTAAATCTCTCGTTACCCACCGCTGTACTGTTGTTGCTGGGCAAGATATTTAGTGTCCGTCAAAGCACATTTTTTGTTCTGGGTTGAAGTACAATTCCCAATTTAGCAATTTCATAATTTAGTGGTTTCTGCTATATCAGAGCTATTTGAAATCTATCCCTAAAAGGGTATATAATATTGAAGGTGCACATAGGGTCATTCAGAATAACTTCACACACACGCTTCTGTGCATTTCCAAGTCTAATTCTGTCACTAAATCCATACCGGTGACCCAGCGCCTAAATACTAGGCCTCAAATTTAAATCCCTCTAAATCTCTCGTTACCGCTGTCCTGTTGTAGCTGGGAAAGTTATTTAGTGCCCGTCAAAGCACATTTTTTGTTCTGGGTTGAAGTACAATTCCCAATTTAGCAATTTCATAATTTAGTGGTTCCTGCTATATCAGAGCTATTTGAAATCTATCCCAAAAAGGGTATATAATATTCAAGGTGCACATTGGGTCATTCAGAATAACTTCACACACACGCTTCTGTGCATTTCCAAGTCTAATTCTGTCACTAAATCCATACCGGTCACCCAGCGCCTAAATACTAGGCCTCAAATTTATATCCCGCTGAATTTGAATACAATACATTGGGCCAAATAATATATTTGTTGTTGTGGTGAACCATAACAATGAGAAAAACATCTAGTAAGGGACGCGGACGTGGACATGGTCGTGGTGGTGTTAGTGGACCCTCTGGTGCTGGGAGAGGACGTGGCCGTTCTGCCACATCCACACGTCCTAGTGTACCAACTACCTCAGGTCCCAGTAGCCGCCAGAATTTACAGCGATATATGGTGGGGCCCAATGCCGTTCTAAGGATGGTAAGGCCTGAGCAGGTACAGGCATTAGTCAATTGGGTGGCCGACAGTGGATCCAGCACGTTCACATTATCTCCCACCCAGTCTTCTGCAGAAAGCGCACAGATGGCGCCTGAAAACCAACCCCATCAGTCTGTCACATCACCCCCATGCATACCAGGGAAACTGTCTCAGCCTCAAGTTATGCAGCAGTCTCTTATGCTGTTTGAAGACTCCGCTGGCAGGGTTTCCCAAGGGCATCCACCTAGCCCTTCCCCAGCGGTGAAAGACATAGAATGCACTGACGCACAACCACTTATGTTTCCTGATGATGAGGACATGGGAATACCACCTCAGCATGTCTCTGATGATGACGAAACACAGGTGCCAACTGCTGCGTCTTTCTGCAGTGTGCAGACTGAACAGGAGGTCAGGGATCAAGACTGGGTGGAAGACGATGCAGGGGACGATGAGGTCCTAGACCCCACATGGAATGAAGGTCGTGCCACTGACTTTCACAGTTCGGAGGAAGAGGCAGTGGTGAGACCGAGCCAACAGCGTAGCAAAAGAGGGAGCAGTGGGCAAAAGCAGAACACCCGCCGCCAAGAGACTCCGCCTGCTACTGACCGCCGCCATCTGGGACCGAGCACCCCAAAGGCAGCTTCAAGGAGTTCCCTGGCATGGCACTTCTTCAAACAATGTGCTGACGACAAGACCCGAGTGGTTTGCACGCTGTGCCATCAGAGCCTGAAGCGAGGCATTAACGTTCTGAACCTGAGCACAACCTGCATGACCAGGCACCTGCATGCAAAGCATGAACTGCAGTGGAGTAAACACCTTAAAACCAAGGAAGTCACTCAGGCTCCCCCTGCTACCTCTTCTGCTGCTGCCGCCTCGGCCTATTCTGCTGCTGCCGCCTCGGCCTCTTCCTCCGCCTCTGGAGGAACGTTGGCACCTGCCGCCCAGCAAACAGGGGATGTACCACCAACACCACCACCACCACCTCCGTCACCAAGCGTCTCAACCATGTCACACGCCAGCGTTCAGCTCTCCATCTCACAAACATTTGATAGAAAGCGTAAATTCCCACCTAGCCACCCTCGATCCCTGGCCCTGAATGCCAGCATTTCTAAACTACTGGCCTATGAAATGCTGTCATTTAGGCTGGTGGACACAGACAGCTTCAAACAGCTCATGTCGCTTGCTGTCCCACAGTATGTTGTTCCCAGCCGGCACTACTTCTCCAAGAGAGCCGTGCCTTCCCTGCACAACCAAGTATCCGATAAAATCAAGTGTGCACTGCGCAACGCCATCTGTAGCAAGGTCCACCTAACCACAGATACGTGGACCAGTAAGCACGGCCAGGGACGCTATATCTCCCTAACTGCACACTGGGTAAATGTAGTGGCAGCTGGGCCCCAGGCGGAGAGCTGTTTGGCGCACGTCCTGCCGCCGCCAAGGATCGCAGGGCAACATTCTTTGCCTCCTGTTGCCACCTCCTCCTTCTCGGCTTCCTCCTCCTCTTCTTCCACCTGCTCATCCAGTCAGCCACACACCTTCACCACCAACTTCAGCACAGCCCGGGGTAAACGTCAGCAGGCCATTCTGAAACTCATATGTTTGGGGGACAGGCCCCACACCGCACAGGAGTTGTGGCGGGGTATTGAACAACAGACCGACGAGTGGTTGCTGCCGGTGAGCCTCAAGCCCGGCCTGGTGGTGTGTGATAATGGGCGAAATCTCGTTGCAGCTCTGGGACTAGCCAATTTGACGCACATCCCTTGCTTGGCGCATGTGCTGAATTTGGTGGTGCAGAAGTTCATTCACAACTACCCCGACATGTCAGAGCTGCTGCATAAAGTGCGGGCCGTCTGTTCGCGCTTCCGGCGTTCACATCCTGCCGCTGCTCGCCTGTCTGCGCTACAGCGTAACTTCGGCCTTCCCGCTCACCGCCTCATATGCGACGTGCCCACCAGGTGGAACTCCACCTTGCACATGCTGGACAGACTGTGCGAGCAGCAGCAGGCCATAGTGGAGTTTCAGCTGCAGCACGCACGGGTCAGTCGCACTACAGAACAGCACCACTTCACCACCAATGACTGGGCCTCCATGCGAGACCTGTGTGCCCTGTTGCGCTGTTTCGAGTACTCCACCAACATGGCCAGTGGCGATGACACCGTTATCAGCGTTACAATACCACTTCTATGTCTCCTTGAGAAAACACTTAGGGCGATGATGGAACAGGAGGTGGCCCAGGAGGAGGAGGAGGAGGATGAGGAAGAGGGGTCATTTTTAGCACTTTCAGGCCAGTCTCTTCGAAGTGACTCAGAGGGAGGTTTTTTGCAACAGCAGAGGCCAGGTACAAATGTGGCCAGCCAGGGCCCACTACTGGAGGACGAGGAGGACGAGGATGAGGAGGAGGTGGAGGAGGATGAGGATGAAGCATGGTCACAGCGGGGTGGCACCCAACGCAGCTCGGGTCCATCACTGGTGCGTGGCTGGGGGGAAAGGCAGGACGATGACGATACGCCTCCCACAGAGGACAGCTTGTCCTTACCCCTGGGCAGCCTGGCACACATGAGCGACTACATGCTGCAGTGCCTGCGCAACGACAGCAGAGTTGCCCACATTTTAACCTGTGCGGACTACTGGGTTGCCACCCTGCTGGATCCACGCTACAAAGACAATGTGCCCACCTTACTTCCTGCACTGGAGCGTGATAGGAAGATGCGCGAGTACAAGCGCACGTTGGTAGACGCGCTACTGAGAGCATTCCCAAATGTCACAGGGGAACAAGTGGAAGCCCAAGGCCAAGGCAGAGGAGGAGCAAGAGGTCGCCAAGGCAGCTGTGTCACGGCCAGCTCCTCTGAGGGCAGGGTTAGCATGGCAGAGATGTGGAAAACTTTTGTCAACACGCCACAGCTAACTGCACCACCACCTGATACGCAACGTGTTAGCAGGAGGCAACATTTCACTAACATGGTGGAACAGTACGTGTGCACACCCCTCCACGTACTGACTGATGGTTCGGCCCCATTCAACTTCTGGGTCTCTAAATTGTCCACGTGGCCAGAGCTAGCCTTTTATGCCTTGGAGGTGCTGGCCTGCCCGGCAGCCAGCGTTTTGTCTGAACGTGTATTCAGCACGGCAGGGGGCGTCATTACAGACAAACGCAGCCGCCTGTCTACAGCCAATGTGGACAAGCTGACGTTCATAAAAATGAACCAGGCATGGATCCCACAGGACCTGTCCGTCCCTTGTCCAGATTAGACATTAACTACCTCCCCATAACCATATATTATTGGACTCCAGGGCACTTCCTCATTCAATCCTATTTTTATTTTCATTTTACCATTATATTGCGATGCTACCCAAAGTTGAATGAACCTCTCCTCTGCCTGTGTGCTAGGCCTAAATATATGCCAATGGACTGTTGCAGTGGTGGCTGACATGAAGCCTGATTCTCTGCTATGACATGCAGACTAATTCTCTGCTGACATGAAGCCAGATTGTCTGTTACGGGACCTCTCTCCTCTGCCTGGGTGCTGGGCCTAAATTTATGACAATGGACTGTTGCAGTGGTGGCTGACGTGAAGCCTGATTCTCTGCTATGACATGCAGACTGATTCTCTGCTGTCATGAAGCCAGATTGTCTGTTACGGGACCTTTCTCCTCTACCTGGGTTCTGGGCCTAAATTTATGAAAATTGACTCTTACAGTGGTGGGTGACGTGAAGCCTGATTCTCTGCTATGATATGAAGACTGATTCTCTGCTGACATGAAGCCAGATTGTCTGTTACGGGACCTTTCTCCTCTGCCTGGGTTCTGGGCCTAAATTTATGAAAATTGACTCTTACAGTGGTGGGTGACGTGAAGCCTGATTCTCTGCTATGATATGAAGACTGATTCTCTGCTGACATGAAGCCAGATTGTCTGTTACGGGACCTTTCTCCTCTGCCTGGGTTCTGGGCCTAAATTTATGAAAATTGACTCTTACAGTGGTGGGTGACGTGAAGCCTGATTCTCTGCTATGATATGAAGACTGATTCTCTGCTGACATGAAGCCAGATTGTCTGTTACGGGACCTTTCTCCTCTGCCTGGGTTCTGGGCCTAAATTTATGAAAATTGACTCTTACAGTGGTGGGTGACGTGAAGCCTGATTCTCTGCTATGATATGAAGACTGATTCTCTGCTGACATGAAGCCAGATTGTCTGTTACGGGACCTTTCTCCTCTGCCTGGGTTCTGGGCCTAAATTTATGAAAATTGACTCTTACAGTGGTGGGTGACGTGAAGCCTGATTCTCTGCTATGATATGAAGACTGATTCTCTGCTGACATGAAGCCAGATTGTCTGTTACGGGACCTTTCTCCTCTGCCTGGGTTCTGGGCCTAAATTTATGAAAATTGACTCTTACAGTGGTGGGTGACGTGAAGCCTGATTCTCTGCTATGATATGAAGACTGATTCTCTGCTGACATGAAGCCAGATTGTCTGTTACGGGACCTTTCTCCTCTGCCTGGGTTCTGGGCCTAAATTTATGAAAATTGACTCTTACAGTGGTGGGTGACGTGAAGCCTGATTCTCTGCTATGATATGAAGACTGATTCTCTGCTGACATGAAGCCAGATTCTCTGTTACGGGACCTCTCTCCTCTGCCTGGGTGCTGGGCCTAAATTTATGACAATGGACTGTTGCAGTGGTGGCTGACGTGAAGCCTGATTCTCTGCTATGACATGCAGACTGATTCTCTGCTGACATGAAGCCAGATTCTCTGTTACGGGACCTCTCTCCTCTGCCTGTGTGTGTGCTGGGCCTAAATATATGCCAATGGACTGTTGCAGTGGTGGCTGA
The DNA here is from genome assembly GCF_014858855.1 of Bufo gargarizans. Taxonomy (NCBI): domain Eukaryota; kingdom Metazoa; phylum Chordata; class Amphibia; order Anura; family Bufonidae; genus Bufo; species Bufo gargarizans. Next base: position 282,271,250 of record NC_058081.1, read on the forward strand.
CGTGAAGCCTCATTCTCTGCTATGACATGCAGACTAATTCTCTGCTGACATGAAGACAGATTCTCTGTTACGGGACCTCTCTCCTCTGCCTGGGTGCCGGGGCCTAAATATCTGAGAATGGACTGTTCCAGTGGTGGGTGACGGGAAGCCAGATTCTCTGCTATGGAACCTCTCTCCAATTGATTTTGGTTAATTTTTATTTATTTAATTTTTATTTTAATTCATTTCCCTATCCACATTTGTTTGCAGGGGATTTACCTACATGTTGCTGCCTTTTGCAGCCCTCTAGCTCTTTCCTGGGCTGTTTTACAGCCTTTTTAGTGCCGAAAAGTTCGGGTCCCCATTGACTTCAATGGGGTTCGGGTTCGGGACGAAGTTCGGATCGGGTTCGGATCCCGAACCCGAACATTTCCGGGATGTTCGGCCGAACTTCTCGAACCCGAACATCCAGGTGTTCGCTCAACTCTAGTTGGGGGCTCTAGCTGAGCTCTGTAGTTCTCCACTCTCACTCCAGGCTGTCTCCACCCTCACTCACCTGCTGTCAGCAGACTATCTTTCCCCATATATGGCTTCAATAGCACCTTTTTTTTTTTCACTGTGAACAGGAGGTTTTCAGGTCCTGCCATTTGTTTCTATTGCCTCACAGTCTCCTGTGCATGCAGTTAGAGAAACCTTTATGCATGATCCTCACATCACCAGGCATTGCAATTATTATTACTATTGCTAGCATTATTAGTATTGATAATAAACAAGACGAAACACATTATGCAATGAAATTTTATTGCTTGAAGGAAACACTTATGCTATTAATTTGCTTAATAAGATTGCTAACTTCCTATCTTTAGCATCTTTAACCACTTTTGAATGCCAATAAGTTTTCAAACAATAAATTAAAGACGGGTTGCTAAACAAATGCTATGTTTGCAACATACAGATGTAGCTCAACTCAATGTATTTTTTTGTATGTTAAATATAATAATCAAGAGGTACTCTCCTAGCTTTAAAGTTGTACACCAAAGGCAGAAAATGATCAATTATAGAACTATTAAAGTCCCCTTTACACAGGCTGATGATCAACGTAGTTATAATGAAGAAGTGTTTCTAGGAATTGGCCTGTGTAAAGGTGCCACTCATCACCCAATGAACAAGCAAACGCTTGCCCATCTGATGAAAGCATCGCTGATGCAGACACCAAAGTCATCATTTCTGTGCAGAAGATCATGCTGTGTAAATAGCGATCAGCTGCCCAGAAACAATTATTCTGATTGCTTCAGCGATCACTCGTCCCCATGCAGACATGATTGCTGCAAGGAAATGCAGCTCTCATCTCCTCTGACGAGCAGAAAGTGTTTGGGAAGAAATGGATCATTCCCCATAATTGCCTTCAGAGTTGTCTCACATAAAGGGGACTTTATAAAGCATAGTAGCTGCTGCACCAAATGGAATTAATCAATCTCTGAAGGTAAATCCCTGAAGGAGATACCAGTAGGATATTTGAAATGTGCTATGCCATTTTCTTACCAATAAATACTTACCAGTGAAAGGAAATCCCGAAAAGTTGTTCTCTGTCCTCCCTCTCAGCCGCACCCAACTCCAGCCAAGAGCTTCTTTTCCTCTTGATACTTTTACTCTAATATCATACTAGGTCTACCTACAGTGTTACGAAAAGCCCAATTGTCTTAAATGAAAACTCTTCTGTGATTCATTGACATAATAATTCTGCACCAGCCTTTCTGTTAAAGGGAATGTCTAGAAAAAAAAAAGATGGCTGTTTTCTTCCAAAAATTGCACCACACCTGTTCACAGGTTCTGTGTGTGGTATTACAGCTCAGTACCATTCACTTCAATGGAGCTGAGATGCAATACCAGACACAACCCATGGGCAAGTTGTGCAACATGATGCTCGATGCAACTGCTGCATATGTCAAGTTGCATAACTTTCTTTCTGCTCCAATAGAAATAAAGATGGAAAAGTTGCACATTTCATTTCCTATTCACGTTAAGAGGATCAGTTGTGTAAGTGTTACATGATTCGCCAAAGTTGCATCAGCTTAAAAAAGTTTGTAGTTACGTAATTAGGACGCTGTTCATTTCTGTGGACAGCGTCGACAGAGTTGTGCCACTAAAGTTGTTTTGTAGCACTAGGGTAAGGTTTCCTAATTCACAAATATAAGGAGACATAAAATGCTGTTATACTTGACGAGCAGATTTCATGGTTTCTTTTGTGCAACTTCTAGCAACTGAATTATGATTCAGTGTTTTTTGGAATGTAATTTCCAAGTTCCAGATATTTTAATTAAAAGGCTTTAAATAATGCAGCCCATTGTAATGTATTTACTTTTTTATTGTCTGGCTTTAATTTGAAATTGGGATGTACCACCAAATCCCAGGCTATACTAATTTGCCATTTATACGTCAGTTGACAAGATAAATTCTGTTTTAATGTGGTTTTTTTAATTTATGCTGCTGGAAATTATAACTTAATTCCCAATGCTATTAGCATATGCATCCAGAAGTGGTACCCTCACTTTGAGTTTAATTGGTACTGATAACAAAAACCTAATGACACCAACAATAAAATAATTATGTTTTATGGTATGTAAGTAATTGCGAAAGAATAGGGGTCTAAGATGTTTTGTGGATGCTAAAAATTACTTAGTTGTTTACTCAGTCAGCAAACAAAACACTTTCTTGTATATAATGTTATATATATATATATATATATATATATATATATATATATATATGTATTTTAGTGCATATATTGAAAAATGACTTGCTGGCTAGTACCCATCCAGTTTTTGCTCAACTTCACTGCTATATTTATTCTTCTCTTCCAATATATCAATCACCTCTTTGCCAACTCATCTTCTATTATAATCTTTTCACATTCTCCCTTAAAGGGATCCTGTTACCTGGAAATGTAAGTGTTAAACCAGGCATAATGCCTTGTAGGTCTAGCTCAGCTCAATGTAATGATACTTAGGGATCCATTGCTTCATTCTAGATAAAAAAAAGTACTTTTATTCCATATGCAAACAATCAACTTAGTGTACTGAGGGTGGGCCGAAGCTACTCGTGCACCCTTACTCCTCTTTTTCTTTATTAATAGTTTCTTGACATCTAGCCTGGCCTTGTCAATAAAGAGGAAGCAGGAGGCATAATGGTGCACAGAGAGTCCGCTTTTGATGCACTTAACAGCTCATTTTCTTTTGAATAACAAGCACTTTATCTCTAGACTGAAGAAAAGGATGGCTAAAGGTCCCTTTACACGGGACAATGTATAAGCAGATGGTCAGGAAGGAAGCATTCCTTCCTGTCAATCTGCTGATCGCTAGGAGAGGAGACCAGTTCATTTACATGCAGTAATCTCCTCCAGAGTATGGGGAGGAGTGATCGCTAATGCCATGGCTCTTTCCCATACAGTCTCATTGTTTCCCTTCAGCAGATCGTGTTTACACAGCACGATCTGCAACTGGGACAAAACAAGATCTTCCACTGGGAAAAAGCAAGATCTGTCACTGGGAAAGAGCAAGATCTGTCACTGGGAAAGAGCAAGATCTGTCACTGGGAAAGAGCAAGATCTGTCACTGGGAAAGAGCAAGATCTGTCACTGGGAAAGAGCAATATCTGTCACTGGGAAACAGCAATATCTGCCACTGGGAAAGAGCAATATCTGCCACTGGGAAACTGTAAGATCTGCCACTGGGAAAGAGCAAGATCTGCCACTGGGAAATGGCAAGATCTGCCACTGGGAAACAGCAAGATCTGCCACTATGAAACAGCAAGATCTGCCACTGGGAAAGAGCAAGATCTGTCACTGGGAAAGAGCAATATCTGTCACTGGGAAAGAGCAATATCTGTCACTGGGAAAGAGCAAGATCTGCCACTATGAAACAGCAGGATCTGACACTGGGAAACAGCAAGATCTACCACTGGGAAACAGCAAGATCTACCACTGGGAAACAGCAAGATCTACCACTGGGAAACAGCAAGATCTACCACTGGGAAACAGCAAGATCTACCACTGGGAAACAGCAAGATCTACCACTGGGAAACAGCAAGATCTACCACTGGGAAACAGCAAGATCAGCAAGATCTACCAAAAAGGTTTTTACCCCTGCAGACTGTGCTCTAATTGCAAAATCTTGAGACACCAAGTTAAACCGACATTCCAGATTGATACCCCGCAAAGCAATTACACAATAAAGGACTACATTACCTGCCATACAAAAGGAGTCATTTATTTTATCAAGTGCCCATGCGGGAAAACATACGTGGGACGAACAAAAAGGGAACTCAGAATCCGAATAAGAGAACATATCAATAACATCAAAAAGAAATCAGAGTACCACCCACTATCACGCCACTATACAGAATTTCATCAGGGAAAACTTTTAGGATCCACTTTTGGAGGTATAGAAAAAGTGAAGCAGGACAGGAGAGGTGGCGACTACATCAAAACTATGTCCAGAACCGAAAGTAAATGGATCTTTAGATGCAATAGCTTAGCCCCCAGCGGACTAAACCAGGAGATAGAATTATTCGCATTCCAGTAATAAATAATCACTAACTAACACACTAATAACAATTAACAGATTGGCGGTGCCCCATATAGCAGTACATGCAGTTTAAACAAACTGTAAGTACTGCCTCTCTATAATCTAATCAAAAAACATGCATCTGGATAAACAATAAATTCCTAACAGAATCCATAGGGATAATAACCACAATCAAGACATCAATCTAAATACTGATATATCGGCACCACTTCCACTCCAAGAACTTTGTTTATCCGTTGCCATAGGAAACCAGACGAGCTATTTAAACCTCCTACGAACAATGCGCAGACTAACCCTGACGAAGGAGCCCGCTTTGGCTCTGAAACGCGTAGGTTAAGGTCTTTTGTCCTACGGAGGCCACTATACTCGCACTAGGTGACGTCACCGCAGGCAGGTTTCCCGGGTAACGGATCAAGCTCCCTCACGCCGCGCGTGCTTCTGGCCGGGGCCGCGCTGTCGTTTGACGGGAGAACAAGAAGAGTGCCGCAATCCCAAAAGGACACTAACATCTAACACTAAAAGGAACCTAGAAGAAGCAGCACAGCTGAGCATCGACGGCGGGATCATTTTGGAGCAAAGAACGAGCAAGGTACTGAGGGTAGGGACCACAGCAGCATTAACCATTGACTAACCATCTTTACTATCCTAGCAGCACATTACCTGGTGATTCCGACGGACACTAGATAACAGTGCAAACTCCAAGGACTAGCTGATTGGTACCGTGCACCAGCGCTTGTGTCTTTTATCACCTATTGGTGATATAATTTCCTCTTATACATTAAATTAGGGAGAACAGTAGCTCCCTCTCAGACACCCAGCAGCAGGTTCTCCTTATACAAGCAGACTGACACGTAGCAATCTAATAGGAGCGCAGGGGGATCCTCTTTTTATCTGAAAGAGCAATATCTGTCACTGGGAAACAGCAATATCTGCCACTGGGAAAGAGCAATATCTGCCACTGGGAAACTGTAAGATCTGCCACTGGGAAACAGCAAGATCTGCCACTGGGAAACTGTAAGATCTGCCACTGGGAAAGAGCAAGATCTGCCACTGGGAAACGGCAAGATCTGCAACTGGGAAAGAGCAAGATCTGCCACTGGGAAAGAGCACGATCTGCCACTGGGAAACAGCAAGATCTGCCACTGGGAAAGAGCAAGATCTGCCACTGGGAAAGAGCAAGATCTGTCACTGGGAAAGAGCAATATCTGTCACTGGGAAACAGCAAGATCTGCCACTGGGAAAGAGCAAGATCTGCCACTATGAAACAGCAGGATCTGACACTGGGAAACAGCAAGATCTACCACTGGGAAACAGCAAGATCTACCACTGGGAAACAGCAAGATCTACCACTGGGAAACAGCAAGATCTACCACTGGGAAACAGCAAGATCTACCACTGGGAAACAGCATGATCTGCCTTTGTGCTGCACTAACAATCCAATAATGTTTTTCTTGTTCATCAGATAATTGGCGATGCATTAACACCACACAATCATTGCTAATTAGCATTACTATATATACGAATAGGCCATACAAAAAAAAAATATGGTAAAAAGCTGTTCCATGGAAAATCCCCTAAAAAGTCAAGGGGCACTGCCTCCGACTGGAGAAGAAAAAATTCAGTCTCCAGATACGCCAAAGCTCTTTTACTGTAAGAACTGTGAATCTGTGGAACAGACTTCCTCAGGACGTGGTCACAGCAGGAACAGTGGACAGTTTTAAAAAGGGTTTAGGTAAATGCTTAAAAGTAAGCAATATTAATGCTTATGAAATGTGTATAAGTCTCACTTCCTTCTGGGATTTGCATCCCCACTTATCCCTTGGTTGAACTTTATGGACTCATGTCTTTTTCTCAACTGTATTATTTAACTATGTAACTTTGAACGCTCGTTAGCGATGATCTGTTCAATTCTCGACCCGTGTAAATTTAGATGAGCTATCTATACAAGGCACTGTGTGACATTCTCAATATTGTCAAACCTTCAAATGCAACATAAAAACTAACCTTAATGGATAAAATTCATGGCACCAGAGACTCCAATAAAATATTTAATATTTATTTATCTAAATAAAAAGCTACACCAAATAAAGATAGCTTAAACAAATAAAAAATGCTGACCGAATAAACTCCACCACACCAAATTACAATACACAGCATATAATACATCCAAGAAATATTTTATTTAATACATATTAAAAAAAATACTTACAGATAAAAATAGCAGCAGCATGTATACACAGGAAAGACAAAGAACCACCAGCTATAAGTCACACGTCAAACATCCAGACTCCTTGGTCATTGATAGTCATATCCATGTCTATTACACTTGTAATAAAGTGAAAACTGTGTAAAAATCACACGGTGTAACAAATAACGGAGACTCCAAGTGAAGAACAAGTGATTAATAGAGGAAAATGAGTATCACATAGATAATAAATAACAGTTTAAAGTGCCAAGTGCGATACATAACATACAAACATCAAGAAGTGCTGATTGTAATGAGTAATACCGACCATATGGTTCAAAACACAGACGCGCGTTTCGCGTGTGGCTTCCTCAGGGGATGAATATACATTGTGCTCACTAGTTTTATATATCATCATACTAATCAGTGCTAATTAAAACATATGTGGAATACCTAGTCATGTGTGGCCACACATGTACATGATGTTCACGGCGTGCGTTCCACACTGGAACACGTAACGTCACATCCTGTGATCTAGTGGGAACCTCCCCCAAATGGAACTAATCATTTATCATATTTGGAGAATTTAAAATGAAAGAAATTTAACAGATGGGGGCCAATGGGAGGGAAAGAAGATGAGTACACCCTTAAAAATGCAAAGTGTGTGGGCAGATGGATCGGTGATGCCGGGAGCGCTTGCCGCACAACAGGATATCTGGTTCCACACCGGAACGCAACAAAAAATCACGTGACCGGGTGGGACGCAACCCGGAACCATCGGAAGAGCGTAGAGCGCTACTAGCACCTCATCGGCTGGCATGAGATAATAAAGAATGATGATATACCAACAATCAAAAAGCACTGATGAGCACCTAATTATAAGTGAAAAACAAAAGTTAAACAAAGTGACACTCACATACATATATAATCATAATCAAGTCAACGTTAACCCATTATTCAATAAGGGGATAAAAACAATATAAAATGCAAATTAATCATATGTGTAGTATAAATAATGTGATCTAATAATGAAATATAGATAATGTGATTTGATAGTGAAATACATGATTCCAATGAAAATTCATTTAAATAAATAAAATTAATAATTGTGTTTACTTAAAGAGGACCTTTCATCAGAAAATAGTTCCACAGCCACAGGAACAAATTTTCATAGGCAGGCGCACAGGCCGCCCCTTTGCAGTCCCTTGGAGCTGTAGGTAGTAGGATCCTTTGAACGTGAAGAAATAGTGTCATAACGCAAAGTCAAACATTTCCAATATGAAAACTTCATACTCACCATCCACATTGAACATTGACAAGAAATGGGTGAGCGCCTGCATTCCATCCTCATGGCGGATTGATGTATAAAGTGATTCCACATCACAGGTCACAATCGTCATATCTTCCTCTAGCTGGAAACCTAAAAAAAAAGCTGCAACGATTCAGCCACATGCAGCCTATATCAAGCAAAGATAAGTGCAAACATTCTCTAATACAATATTATATATTTTGTCTTTTAATCACTTCCTGCACATACCCATTTAATATCTAACATAGCACTTTCTTGTCAGCCTTACACATAAACCATATATGTGTTAAAAAAACAACCCTGTAAAATTACATTTTAAAGTCACCATGTCACTGCTGCGGTCAGTGACCCTGTCATGGTCATGTGTTGGATTGACATGGCAGCAGTGTGAAGAAAGACTGTCATGGGACTAGATAACCATATGTGCAAAAGTGGTGTGTGAAAAGCATTTATCCAGTGTGTAAATTTGTGATAGTGCTCTATGCGGTTTACTCATACACTTGCAAACTCTGTTCATTTCCGTATGGGTCAGAGCAGGAGGAGGCTTGAATTACTGCAGTCATTTATTTCCTCACTAGTAAGTGAGACACATGGTTATATAGAGTAGCTAAAATTGTATTTTATTACTCAAAGAGGAATGATACAAGTCTTGTAATCATAAGAATGCTGGTACTGATGGGGTTGAGGGAAGAGGAGGCAATGTAATGGGAGCTAGTTATTTTTTCGAAACAGTGACTGGTACTGGGCTGCGGCTCTGCGGCCCCTGTAACATGATGAATACGGATAACTACTTCCCATTAGTGAATTATAAATAAAAGATATGCAACAGAAATAGCTTAGCTTTGAAAGGAAAGGCTTTACAAAAGGTAATATACAGTAAATAAGGAATCAAGGCAGGCATCCTCAAACTCCGGCCCTCCAGCTGTTGTAAAAGTACAACTCCAACAATGCCCTTCGGTAGGCTGATACCTTTAGGCTGTTCGGGCTTGCTGGGAGTTGTAGTTTTGCAACAGCTGGAGGGCCGCAGTTTCAGGATGCCTGAATTAAGGTAACTGTGAAGTTTTCATTTCTCTCTGGTTTTAACCTTAAAATAGGACTTGTCATCACAACATGCAGTGCAGTCTGCAGGCATCATGTTATAGGGCAGGAGAAGCTGAGCAGATTGAAAAGATTCAGCAAAACTTGTAATTTATACTTTTAAATCTCAGTTTTTCTGACTTCAGTTGTACACAGGGATGGTGTTATCAGTGCTTGATGGCCTTCTTTGTATTACGGCTGTATTACGCCTCCCGATGTTCAGGCAGTGCGAGCACCAATGTATCATAACAGATCTATTGATATCACTTTAATGAGGTTTGGTTGATAAGATATTTGATGGGAGTAAAGCAAGCTAAATGTTTCAGCATATGCTATCCATCTGATTGATTTCCATACTTTTATTATGTTGAATTGTGGTCGAATATTTATTGGAATCAATCAAGAACAAAAACATAGATATATATATGCAAACAAATGCAATAATTTTCCAGGAAAAATGGGACAGAACATAAAGTTTCAATGGAAATAATTAGGGATGAACGAATCGACTTCAGATGAAACATCCGAAGTTGATTTGTATAAAACTTTGTTTCAATAATGTACGGAGCGAGCGCTCCGTACAGTATTATAATGTATTGGCTCCGATGAGTCGAAGTTATTACTTCGCAAAGCCTTGCAAGACTTTGAGTAATAAATTTATAAATTGGTTTCTACTGTAAAAAAACATTTCCCGAACTTGGGTTCAGTTCCAAGTGGTATAAATTTTGTAATAGATATCTTAGGGACATGTAGAGAAAGTGTGCGAAATATACAGGATTTTAGGTAGCAACCACATTCAGACTAAATTCAGTAGTGATGAGCGGCAGGGGCAATATTCGAATTTGCGATGTTTCGCAAATATTTGGGTGAATATTCACCGTATATTCGAAAATTCGCGAATTTGTGATCTGCATAAAATTTGCATACATTTTTTCCGAAAAATTGAATAAAAATTCGCATGAACTGGTATTTTTCAAAAAAAATTATATTTGCAATTACGAATATATTTTGTGATATTCAAAATATTCGCAAATTCTCGAAATGCTGAAATTTGCGAATTCAATTTGCAATTCGAATGTTTGTGATCAACACTAAAATTCAGTCCAAGAAAGGAAAGCATCAGCAAAGTACTGAGACAGTTGTTAAGATTCTCATAAGATCTAATAAATTTGCTCATATAAGTTCTTTAGGGTCAACGTTTAGTTTGATTCCCAAACACTGCAGATGCTTGTCCACCTGGCTATCTCTAAAATCTAAATAAAAAAACTACATTAACAGCAGTTGGAAGCATAGAGAATTTGGTGGCATTACCACTTTAGAAGGATACTTAAAGGGACACTGACAGGCCCAAAAAGCATATTTAGGTATATATATATGACAGTACAGGTCATATAAAGTGTATTAGAATCATCTAAGTATCCCCCCTGTCCACCTTATAAATACAGTAAAAATAAGTTTTATAACCTGCTTTCATCGTGTTCAATCTGCCCAAGGGGCGGTGTTTCATCTCAACTTGCGCCCAGCCAGCCTCGCCACAACTGCCGTTTGAAGCGCCGCCCAGCTAATCAATATTTACTTCGCTGGGCGGCTACTCTGAAGCGCTGCTGTGCCCGGCGCATGCGCATTAAGCAGAGGCTGCATCGGCCTCTGGGAATCAGACTGTGCGCAGGCGCGATGCGATCCCGGCCAGTGAGGGTGCCAGGCGCATGCGCTGAAGATGGCCGGGGACACTAGTTGCCGCCCAGCGAAGTGAATATTGATGAGCTGGGTGGCGCTTCAAACGGCAGTTGTGGCGAGGCTGGCTGGGCGCAAGTTGAGATGAAACACCGCCCCTTGGGCAGATTGAACACGATGAAAGCAGGTTATAAAACTTCTTTTTACTGTATTTATAAGGTGGACAGGGGGGATACTTAGATGATTCTAATACACTTTATATGACCTGTACTGTCATATATATACCTAAATATGCTTTTTGGGCCTGTCAGTGTCCCTTTAACTATAATTATTTAAGATATTGCAAACCTAAAAAAGTACAGTAGTTGGAGAAGTTACTATATATCACGAGATCTGCATAAAAAACATATATATGTATGACCTTAATTTTGTTATATTGATTTGCATCATGCATATAAATATAGTCTTAAAGGGGTTTTCCAGGATTTTTTATTGATGACCTATCCTCAGGATAAGTCATCAATATCAGGACGGTGGGGGTCCGACACCTAACACCCCCGTCGGTCAGCTGTTTGAAGAGAAGGACTTCATGCAAGCACTGCTTTCTCTTCATTGTTTACCTGGTCGCCATTGACATCGTAGCAGTGAGCAGGTGTAACTACAAGCCGACCCATTCACTTCTATGGGATGGCCTCTTCCTATTCAATTGTATAGGAATGATCCTTCTCATTGAAGTGAAGGGGATGAATTCTTGTAATTATACTTGCTTGCTGATGCAATGTCAGCGTTCGCATGGAGCGCGGCCTTCTCTTCAAACAGCTGATCTGATAATGATGATTTATCCTGAGATCATAGGTAATCAGTATTAAAATCCTGGAAAACCCCTTTAATTTAAAGAACCAGCCAGTGCAGGTATTAGTATTGTTGTGTTTTTAATTACGTAGCAAAAAAGTTTCAGGGGCATTTTCAGAACTTTCTGTAGGTTATCATGAAGAACTGAAATATTGGGATATATATAGCTATCCTGATAATGTTGATTGTCTAGACCTGCACCAGATTGATCACAGGGCTCATATTGGTTTGCTTTCTTCGAGATATAATTTTGTATCAAAATAGTGCATCTTAGAGGGTTTTTCCATTAATAATTATATTTTATGTAAAGCCCTCTGCCTCCTGAAAAAGATTCATATAGCTCCACTGTTTATACCTGGTATGCACCAGTCCAGCCAATGATTCGCTTTAGCAAAGATGTGGCCACAAGCAGCACAGCACTACTGAAGCCACTGGTTGGAGTAGTCACATGTGACTATTCCCATGGCTAGCCAGATATACTAATAATAATAATATTGTTGGGGCCCAAATAATGGAGACAGTGGAGTGGCTTTGAGTAGATAATTACTGTATGAATCTTATTCTTCAGGAGGCAGGAAGTGTGCAATATAATAAAATATAATTATTACTGGAAAACTCCTTTAAGCCATGCTCCTAGCTACAATTCAAGTTGTCTGTTTTGATCTAAAAGAAATTCCAACTCAGACCGACACTGCTATTTTTTCCAGAATGTCAGTTAATTCATAAGTGAACTGCAATTTTACCTAACTAGAGATGAGCGAAGTCTACTTAGCCAAAATCCATCAATAAATTTGTTTTGTCCCAAATAACTTTGTAACAAATCGAATTCCATTGTATGTAGCTGGCACAATGACGGGGAATGGTGATCATGCTGCCCTCATCGTTCAATCCCTCAGATGCCACGTTCAAGATTGATCGGGGCATCTGAGAGAGTCACATTCCGCCTATCAGGGGTTAAAAAATATATATACACTCAATTCATCCATCTGATCGTGGAGAGGCTGTTTCAGAAAACGCATCAATTGTGGTGCATGCTGATGTGACGACCACGTGTGCCCAGCTTGATGACGTCATACGTCAGTACACGTGAGAATTGGCCTATTTTTTTTCAATCAAGATGGGCGCAGTAGCCTTTTTTGTGCTAAAATAGATGAGGTAAGTATGTTTTTTTTTTTTACTGCCATTTCGGGACATATTAATTTGCTACCACAAAGTGCCAGGAAATTCGACTTTGTGGTGAATCAAATTTTTCCTGAAATTCGGATGCTTGTTTGGGAAAATCAAACAGAACCCTTTTTTGTAATCTCATTTCGATCTCAGCCTTTCATGACTTTACTGCATCATTTCTTGCCCATTTATTACCACTCCCATTCACATTTATGGGTGTTCTAGAAACAGTGTTACACAGCCAGAGAAGCTGATTCTTTAATTCCTGCCACCCTGGCCATTGCATAAGAAAGATACTTTGATCTCAGCCATGAGTGACTAAGATGGAAATACCCCTTTAAGTATATGGTCCCTACTCATTTCAGCCAGTATCATGGTACCCATAAATAGAGACATACAGAACTGTTAGGAGTAGGTAAAACTATAATGAAAAGAGAATATTGGCTCTTTGTCCAACTTGGCGGTTTATGGGCTAAGCTTGTTTTCTTTGTACTCAATTTAAAAGACGACTATTAAAAATGCAACATTATATATTGCATGCTGAAAGTCTGTAAAATTGTCTAGAGCAGAATGTCATTCTCTCTATGAATAATTAACACAGCATATCGAAGTAAGTTTATGGAGAAACAGAAAATACTGCACACTACAACATAAAAGGCAAAACAGAGCTGAAATGATAAATCTGATAATAAAGAATGCAATAAATAAGGCAGTCACTTCTTAGCGAAAGTGACTGCATCTATTGATTTTGTCTTTGTTTGCTCCCTGTATATTGTTGATAAGTACAATACATTGAAATGAAGTCTGTTTATATCATGAAATGTGTCTGGAAATCTGCTAATTTTAAAACACTGCCATCTATAAAATCATAATGGCATAGAAGTTCCATAATTCATTTTGCAAAGCTTTTCTCATCTACTTGAGCAAAACACAAAGAGCATTCTATGAAAGACCTTTTTACATGATGCTTCTGTAAATGTACAATTACTCATCTCTACTTCAGCTGCTTATTGATGCAGCGGCATTGGAAAACATTATAACTTATGTTGCTTATAATCCAATAAATCCTAGGCAATCTACTTCATTTTTACTAGCATGTATATCTTGACAAATGCATTGAACACCACGTAAGACATTCATTCTTTCTCTATTGTTGCACTTTCCAACATTTACTGTTTGCTAGTACTTTGCTTCTATTCTAGCTCTTCTAACACTACACTTATGTTACTTTATAAAATAGATTGACGTCTATAAGGTGATATAATAGAGAGCAGTAACAACAACTAATGGGAGCTTAGAGGGAGATTATCTGTTGAAACCATACATTAATATATTAAGTCATATGTTCTATGCTTAACCTTGAATATCAATAGTTTTTTCCTAATCTGAATAGGCTGATTATTCTGCACTGTATAAGCTCTTAATGGGTATGATTAAAATTTTTATAGCATCACATTGACATGTCAGCATGTCAACCTCGACTAGGGAGAAGCGAACTTGTGTTTTCAAGTTCAGCGTACAAGGTTTGGGTTATCTAATAATTCCGTCATGAATTCCACTACCATGGTCTGTGGTAGCATAATCCATAACAGAATTCTTAGATAATCCGAACCTTGTGTGCCGAACTTGAAAAAACAAGTTCGCTCATCCCTAACCCCAACCAGTCCCTCTTTATTTTGACTCAGCCCTCCTCCAAGAATGAAGTGTGTAAGTTTGCCCAGAGAGCTAAACACAACTGAAAAGAAATGAGAGGAACAATGCTCAGGAGAACACATATGTTGATTATTTTAGTGATCAATGAGGGCTCAACACCACAACCTCACCGATCTGACCGTGGCTGCTGCTCAGTAACTGATTGTGGAAACAGCACTAAATCTCTCCCTGGTTGTTACACAGTCAGCTACCTGATGTTACAGCCATGGTATTTGCCTCCAAAGGTCAGGCTGAGCACAAGGTTCATGCCCACTCAGCTTGACTAGGAGCAGTGTTTTGTTAATCTCCCCTCCTGCAAAGTTGATTGGGGATAGGGGGTAACTAGCTGATTGTTGGGGGTCTGATCACTGGGACCTCCACGATCATGAGAACAGGAGTCCCATTCCCCCATTATAATGGAGCGACAGGTCGTGAATGTGCCCTGCTGCTCCACTCATTCTCTATGGGAGCGCCAGAGATAGCCGGGCGCTGTACTCAGCTATCTCCAATGCTCCCATAGAGAATTAATAAAATGGCAGCGCACATACATGACCTTCCACTCCATCAGAATGGGGGAATGAGACTCTGTTCTCTGGATCGGAGTCCCAACTCCTAGCAATCAGTTATTATCCACTATCCTGTGGATGGGGATAACTTAAAAACTTGGACCAAACCCTTTACATTCTAGTACTTTTTCTGTTTAACAGAACAATGGACATCCCACAATGATTACCCTTGGATAAAACCAGCATGTTTTGCTAATTAAAAATACGGAAGAATTTATAGTTTTTATTTTTAGTTGTTTTTAAATACCCTTTAATAACTGAAATCCTCTCCATTGGATTTAGTTTCATCTTTGAAGCCTCTGTGGTGATGTTTCTATTTTTTTGTCAAATGAAATGATTTTACACTACATGCATTCGGTCTTTCCAAGTGTCATGTACTTATTTTTTTGGATTTGTTCTTGAATTGAGTTTAAATGGAATCCTCGGCTAACCTTATCTCTTGTAACATGAAAAGCTTTTCAGAGAGCAAGTGCTTGTGACAAAATAGTGTATTGTAATAAGTTTCCTACAGTGGTGCCAATAGTTCTATGTCAACAACTTCAAAGAAAGCTCCTCTCGATGTAGCATTTTACATGAGAATTACAATAAAATAAAATCAAAAAGCAGTGTTACAATTATCTATAAACATACACTGTATGCAGAGATTGCAGGCTGAATGTGCCTTGTGTTGATCACAAACTCTGAATTAAAATGCAACATATTGCGATGTACTTTGACTTAGTTGACAATTGTGAGCATTACTCAAAATACATATTTCAGAGATATGGCACCAAAATATCAAGAATAGCTGTATTGATGAATATCATGTATTAATTAGAGATGAGCAAATAAAATAAAAATTAGATTTGTCCGGTTCGAAAAAAAAATTGAAAAAATTTGGTTCGATCCTAATTTATTTGTGGCGAATCACTTTAAAAGCGGCTATTTCCTGGCTGCAAAGAGCCTGTATAGTGGTGTAGAACACTGTGCCTTGTAGTAACACGCATAGGGAGTCTGTTGTGGTAATGAAATTATACTGTGAGTCAGTAGGACATGTAGATGACAGGCGTCACTCTTAGAATCACTGCACACTTCTCTTAATTCTGCAGTCACAGGGCCAAAACTAACTAAATAACTAAAGTATGAACTCAGCTTTACAGGTTAATGTTAGCGCCAAGAAGATATCTATGTTTTGGCACATGCGTTACAAGAGCAGTACCATCCATTGGACAAGCAAGAGAAAGGGTAGTGACTATACACTCAACATTATATAAAACCACCCCTGATAGGCTAGAATGTTAACACAACAACAAAATAGATACATAGTAGCCAACATCAGAGGGAGGTTTTAAAAGCCGGGGGGGCAGAGTGTGTTAGTGTGAATTTTAGACAGTGTGTGCCTGTGAGAAGTGTGACGATGGAGATAGCATAGAACAGGGAGGGAACGCATCCCCAAATACTAGTGCACTGTGAGATAACAATACTAGTATATTACGGCAGCAACCGTTCAAAGTAGGGGAGCCCGTGAGGCAGGATGTAATGTGCGCCTCTTAGTTAGCCCTATGTGACACAACAGTGCAATACCAGCAATTTGAATAATAAGCTCACAGACACAGCTGAGAATTTTAAACGTTAGTAGACAATAGAATATTTTAATAGAGGAAATAAATGTTATTATTTACACCAGTATGGAATTAACACATGTAAACTAAGAGACAATTATTGGTCCATGTGACCATTTGTAAATAAATTATATTGTTGTGTCTCAACATGTGTTATGGGTCAGCTTTGAAAATTTGAATATAGCGCCAAGAAGAAGCGCACTCCTTTTACACCGTTGTCAGCTGATTCCACATAGTTGTCAACAGAACCTGTTCTATTAAACGATTATACAAGTAGAGCCCCTCGACAGAGTGGAGAGGGTGTCAGCAGTAAGTTTGTGCCGATGTCACTGATTAGTTTGCCCTTACTTTGATCCTTAAGAACAATAACCCACAAAAAACTGATCCTGTCTGTTGAGCATCTGCCTTTACTCGATCAGCATTTGGTCAGTAATCCATCAGTATTGCTAATGCCCAAAAAAACAGGAGTGGATCCAAAACAGATAACACATGAATGGAATATTTGCATGTCTTCTGTGTATTGTACCCACCCCTGCTTTTGGCTACCAAATCAGAAGCCAATTCTGATAGGACCATACAAGCTTTACAGCTGTTACACAGACAGGATCCATTGTGCGTCTAATTTCTTCAAATAAATGATGATATCAGCCAGGCTGGAAGCCAAAATAGTGGCCAAGTCATGAAGTCAGGAGGGTGGGAACAGCATTAGAAGTCCACAGAGTGGCCCTATAACATAGTGGTGAGGTGGAAGCAGCATGAGGAGACCACAGAGTGGCCCAATGTCAGAGTCTGGAAGGGGCGGCAGCATCAGGAGGCCACAGAACAAAACAATGACAGTGTGGAGCTGGCAGCAGCATCAGGAGGCCACAGAGTGGCAAGGTGACATAGTGTGGAGGTGGCGGCAGCAGCATGAGGAGAGCACAGAGTGACCTGGTGACAGATAGTGAAAGTGGCAGCAGCATCAGGAGGCCACAGAGTGGCAAGGTGACATGGTATAGAGGTGGCAGCAGCATGAGAAGACCACAGAGTTACGTGGTGACAGATAGTGGAAGTGGCAGCAGCATCAGGAGGCCACAGAGTGGCAAGGTGACATAGTGTGGAGGTGGCAGCAGCATGAGGCGACCACATAGTGGCAAGGTGACATAGTGTGGAGGTGACAGCAGCATCAGGAGACCACAGAGTGGCAAGGTGACAGTGTGGAGGTGGGTGGAAATACCAGTACTCGCTGAAGATGGTGGGTGAAAAAAGGAGCACTTGGCATTAGGTGGGTGGCAGCATCAGAATAGTAGCTGAGGCAGGTAGCCATAAAAAAACGGTCTCTTTTGTCAAAGTGTTGGTGTGGCACCATGGATGATCTAGTCTGATGCCTCAGGCATTGGTGGGTGGAAATTCTGGCTGATCCACACTTTATTCATCTTGACAAAGGTCAGTCTGTCCACATTTTGGCACCCGCCCCACTAAACACCCAATCAAAGGCCACACTACTGGCTGGGCAAGACAGCTCTGCCATTTGTAGACACAAACACAGTTTGGCTGCCCAGTAGTCCAGCGGATCTTCAATTTGGGGTGGCAGGGTGCTGTCCAAGTATGCCATCACCTGCTCGTTCAGGTTTTGCTCCATGTCTACTTGCTGCTGCTGGTGAGTAGTTTATCCAGTAGGGGGATGAATAAAACTGCTCATCATCGACTCTAGACTTAACTTGCTGCTGATGGTGTTCTTACTGCTCCTGCTCTTCCACCCCCCTCCAGCAGCTATGGCAGTGGAACGTGAAAGTAGAGGGCCCCCCTCAGTCAGACCTGCAGGAGGATGGGCGATGGTTTACATAGGCAGCGGCCAACTGACTACATAGGATGTTTCAGAGTTTGTTCTCCCTCTCAGCGGGTGTAAAAAAGGCCCCTATTTTGGACCAGTAGCGAAGGTCCATCAAGGTGGAGAGCCAGAAGTCATCCCTCTACCTTTGTTCTGATAATTCGGCTGTCACTACGCAAGCAAGAGAGCATGCATCGGGCCTTTTGCGCAAGTGACTCAGAGGGACTGCCTGCCTTCATCTCCACTGAATACTGTCAGTGTGTCTGGGTCCTCACCTCATCTTCCTCATCGCCCTTTAGCTCCTCTGCCTGATACTGCTCCTCCTCTCCTGTCACCTGTGTAGAAAAACCACCCATTTCGCTACACATTGCTTGTGCTCCAATGTCCTCCTCCTCTAATTCCATTTCTTGATGAAGGACATGGAGCAGTTCCTCCCCTGTGTGACTCTGTTCGTCCAGCCAAACGAGGTGCAGAACAGAGTGACACCACCGTGCCCTGGACATGTGGTATGCTGGAGGGGCACTGTGCATTGTCCCTACAGTGGAGGCTGAAGACACAGTGGAGGCTGAAGAGGCAGAGGTGGACATTGTTGCTGGACTAACGGTGTGGCAACGTGGAGGCGAAAGCGGCGTCACCTGGCCAAGTTGCTGGTGTGGCTGTGCAGGAACCACATTCGCCCAGTGGGCCGTAAAGGACGTGTATTGTCCCTGACCGTAGTTACAGCTCCACACG
The DNA here is from genome assembly GCF_014858855.1 of Bufo gargarizans. NCBI lineage: Eukaryota > Metazoa > Chordata > Amphibia > Anura > Bufonidae > Bufo > Bufo gargarizans. Next base: position 282,290,477 of record NC_058081.1, read on the forward strand.
TCGGGTCTGCCGTGCACTTTGGCAGACACTGACAGGCTCAAGGACTGGCCCACCTTCTGTTCTACATGTGTGTGCTGTGCTGGTACTGCCTTTTTGGCAACTAAATCATGGCTTGGGACTCTCAACCTTGGCTCTGAAATGGTGCAGTTCTCTGAAAGATGCAGAGTCCACCACTTGGAAAGAGAGGGACTGCAGCACCAGCAACTTGGACAGGAGCACGTTCAGCTTCTGCGCCATTGGATGAGTGCATGCATACTGTTGTCTCTTGGCAATCGCTTCGGTGATCGATTGCTGACGGAATAACTGATGAGGGCGAGGAGCTGGAGCATCAGGACCAGCAGATGATGGGAAGGAGAGACAGCTCCTTTCGCCAGAGGTGGTGGAGGCTTGACTGCCTAATATCAGCTGCTTTTCACTGGGTGAAGCAGCGGTTGCTGCGGCAGGCTGGAACACCACATCGGAGCCACGGTTCTCCCAAGCCTCCTTATGGTGATGCTGCATATGTTGACGCAGGGCCGTGGTGCCAACATTGACACCCTGGCCACGCTTCCTTTGCCGAGATAATCCATACCACCTCACAGGTGTGGTATATCAAGGTGCTGATTAGACAGCATGAATATTGCACTGATGTCCGGTTGGATGTGCTACCAAATTCTCAGAAACGCCTTTAGAGACAGTTTATGGTAGAGAAATGAACTTTCATTGCACAGGCAACAGCTCTGGTAGACATTCCTGCAGTCAGCACGCCAATTACATGCTTCCTAAAATGTTGCAACATATGTGGCATTGTGCTGTGTGATCAAACTGCACATTTCAGAGTGGTCTTTTATTGTGGGCAGTCTAAGGCACACCTGTGCAATATTCATGCTGTCTAATCAGCACCTTGATATGCCACACCTGTGAGGTGGGATGGATTATCTCGGCAAAGGAGAAGTGCTCACTAACACAGATTTAAACAGATTTGTGGACAGTATTTGAGAGTAATGTGTCTTTTGTGTATGTAGAAAATGTTTCAGATCTTTATGTTCAGCTCATGTAAAATGGGAGCAAAACCTGAAAGTGTTGCATTTATATTTTTGCTCAGGGTACATATGGCCATGTTCATCTTCTTTGGCAGCTTAACAAATAACTGCCACACCGCCGAGTAGGTAATTTTACCCCCAACACTACGCACCACTACATCCGCTGCAGGTAGGCTCTTGCGAAGCGGGTGGTCTACCCTGGGCATGTTTGTCTCTGACCTCCCACTGGTGCCACCCTGATGACTCCCGTCCAACCGCTAGTGACTTGCTGGCTCCGCGGCTGCCTTATGGGCAAGCTGCCACTTTCTTCTCTCGATGATGATGAAGCCCCTTCATCACACGGCTCCCAAGTGTGATTAGCTACATCATCATCATCGAGTACTGTCTGCACGTCACTGATGTCCTCCTCAACCTGCTCTGGATCAGGAGCCTGAACAGTCGTAACACCAGCTCCCATGCTACTCTCCTCAACACTTCTTGCCCGCTTAGTGGACGAAGCGGCGGATGTCTCCTCCCCATCTTGGCTTGCCAGTAGCTGCTGACTGTCTTTTAGTATCTTTTTCTTACTGTATAATGGATCTGAGCCCACAGCATACAATACTTCTCTGGCTGAGGGAACAGAAGAGAACAGAGGCAGGTTGAGGACAGGTGAGGGAACAGGGCCTGCTTCCGGGCCATGCCAACTAAGGGTTGTGTCTGACGAACCCACCGACTCTTGGCTGGGGGTGTCTAATGTCACTTAGGACCAAGTGGATGACAGAGTCAACCATACAAGAACCGTTGGGTTGCTGGTCAAGACACGACCACTAGATGACACCGGGAGCTCAGACCTCTCGCTGCAACCCCTGCTGCCATGCTGCTTTATTCGGCTGCGACCTGTACCTGCGCCAGAAACATTTAGGCCTCTGCCACTGGCACTTCTCTGTCTGTCATACTGTTAGATTAAATAAATAAATAAAAAGAAAATTAAAACACCCCAAAAAAGTCTGTAATTTTCTTACTTCACCACACGACGGCTAATAAGCCCTCCTCCCACTATTACACACAAAAAGGGCTTTAGAAGATATAACTGCACCGCTGAATGGCAAATATATTTTTTCTTTTTCCACTAATACACGCCACAAAAGGCTTTAGAACATATAACTGCACCACTGAACGGCAAATATATATTTTCTTTTTCCACTAATAAAAGCCACAAAAAGCTTTAGAACATATAACTGCACCGCTGAACAGCAAATATATTTTTTTCTTTTTCCACTAATACACACCTCAAAAGGCTTTAGAACATATAACTACACCGCTGAGCCACAAATATATATTTTTCTTTTTCCACCAATAGACGCCACAAAAGGCGTTAGAACATATAACTGCACCACTAAACGGCAAATATATTTTAATACACGACAAAAAGGGCTGTAAATTTAGCACTTCACCACACAATAGCTAATAAGCTTTTTTTTCCTACTAATACAAGCCCAAAAATGCTTTAGAACATATAACTGCACCGCACAAGGGCAAATAAGACATAGAAAATTTTCCTTGTAATAAACCCTATATATGGCTGTATCAAACAGCACTTGCACCCCAATAATAACAACGGTTTGCTGGATTTAAAGAGCTGTTTGAAGGCAATTTGCGTTCCCAGTCAGTGCAGCAAGATGTAATAGGATTGTTCCTATTACCCAGTCTGTAACCTCCCCTACTGAATCTTGTTCAACATAAATGCTGTCCTCCCTCTCCTTTCCCTACACCTTGAATAATCTTTCCCTGCTCTTTAAGTTTTTTCTAGCACTGTCCCTAGCACCTGTTGACGTCTCTCCCTGCACTAAGTACATGGCAAGAAAATGGCAGAATCCAAGATGGCTGAGGATATTTATAGGGCTGTGACATCACGGGGCTGGCTGCTTATTGGCTGCATGCATGGCATTATCAGTGATCCCATAGTTCCTTGTTCTATGTCCTCACACATGCAGCAGCCTGTCACGGCAAATGTTGTGTGCCCCTTGACATGGTTGCCGTACATGCTGTTGCCTGCCGCAACGTTTTGTTGTTATAACATGTAGGTGGCTCCTCCTTTCCCATGGGTCCTTCCCTGTCTGGTGCCGGAGGGGTTAATTATCTAGCTGGTGTGGATTTAGGTGTGTCTTGGGTGTGGCCTCTTGGCTCTTTATATGTTGTGTTGTGAGCTTGAGGTCTGTTGCCATCCAGCCTTTTTGTAAGCTGGAGTGCTGCTCCTATCCTGGATATACCATCTGTCCAGTGGGAGGGCCTCCTAGCTAGACATCAATGTCACCTTGATGTCTCCCTTATGTTCCCTATGTCTTTACCTTCCCTTGTTTCTATGTTTGGTGTGGGGTATGTGCGAGGTCTGTTGTATGTCTAGTTGTCCTTACATATCTGGCATGTGGTGTCTGTCTTCCAGCATTTTTGCTAGACATTTTCCAATGTGAGTCGCATAACCTCCGGAAGGGGGTGTCAGGGTTCCCCGGAGAGAGAATCACAAGTCGGTGAGCAGCTCTGTCTGGGGATGCCATGCTTCCTGTCTGCATGGGGTCTGGTGGTTGTTGTAGCCGCGGCATGTTTCTGACTCTTACCTGCCGTTTCAGTGGCTGTTCACTGGCTATCCCTTTCCTTGCAGCTGTGCCAGTGGAGACTCCTGTTCATCCGTGTCTGGGATGAATAGGTTGTCTCCTGCTCATAACCTTATTTCAGGGATCCTTTGGGTTACTCAGGGTCCCATGTTCCTGTGTATGAGCCCACCTACAGTCTGGGTCTACTCATACAGTTAGGAGTCAGGACAAGTGTTGGCCCGGCTCTAGGAGGTGACCTGCTCCTATTTCCTGGTGTTCAGGCCTAGTTGCTTCCCCATTTTCCTACGCTATATGGTGGGGAGTTTTTCCCACTCCCCACTGTGATACAGCCATTTTAGGAAAAAATTTGATTTGTCACCACGAATCGCAAGGAAATTCAGCTTCAGTACGAATCAAATTTTTCCTGAAATTTAGATCTAATTCCACTTTGTTAACTTTGATTCGCTTATCTCTAGTATTAATCAAACTTTCAGCTTAACATTAGAACTCCCCCACCCTAATTCCACACACTCTAGTTCCCCACATTAGCAAGGGACGTAACTGCTACAAATATAGTGTTCCTGGCCGACGTCACTAGAGAAAAACCAAGGAGGGAGGATGCATAAGGAAGCCATTCAGAGTCTTTGCAAAGCTGAGTGACAACGCATTATAAAGCCACTCTAATTACTTGCCATATTTTGAAATTAAATTATTTCAATGAGGCAGACACAAACAATTAAGGGTTCATGTGCGAGAACAGTATCTGTCCCTTGCTCTAAAATAACTTATCATTGCGCGCTCTGTTAAGTCTCTCTAACAGTTTACCAGTAATGATGTAATACAGTATGGAATTCATTAGTGTAGTACTTTACATGCAATCTGATAGACAGTAGAATTTTTTTTATGGGCAACTATATATTCTATCAATACAGAGAGCCCCATTATACAGTATATACTACCAATACAGAGGGTCCATAATATATGATACAGAGGGGGGCATTATATAGAGTATACTATCAATACAGAGAGGGCCATTATATATACTTCGGAGGGGGGCCATTATATATACTACAGAAGGGGCTAATATATATACTACCAATACAGAGTTGGCCAATATACATCACAGGGGGCCATTATATATGCTATCAATACGGGACTGATATTGCATTTTCTATCAATCGAGAGGGGGCATTATAATACTGGGCTCACTACAGGAAGGGGGAAGAGCTTTATATATACTACCACTACAGGGGGTATTATACTACAGGAAGGAAGTGAGATCATTATACATCCTAGCACTTCAGGGTTAATTATACATATGGGCACTACAGGGGGGTACATTATATGAATTGGCACTACAGGAGGCATTATAACGACAAGGGACACTGCAGTGGGGCTATATAAATATTGGGGCTACTACAAGGGATATTATAAATACTGGGGCCACTATAGAGGGCATTATAACTACAGTGGACTTTATTACAACTGTGGGCTCTAAAGAGGTGCCTGTTAGAGTTACCTTATTACTGCTTGAGGCACTATGGTGGGGGGGTATTTCTGCAGGGGACTCTATGGGGTCATTATTAATATTGGTGGTACTGTGAGGGCATTATTATTGGGCACAATATGGAGGACACTACTACTAATAGGGTTGCTATTAGGGGTACTGAAGAGTGCACTATTACTATTGAGGGCAGTCTGGGAGCACTATTACCATGGAGGGACAATCTGAATGGCACTATTATTTCGGCAGTATAGTAGTTAGGAGCATTGGGTAACACAGCAGGCACAGTTTTGAGGGTAGCAGCAGGATGACGATTAGTGGGGTACCTCAGGGATCTGTTCTGGGACCCATATTGTTTAATATCTTTATCAGCGAAATTGCAGGAGGCCTCAATGGTAAGGTGTGTATTTTTGCTGATGACACAAAGATTTGTAACAGGGTTGATGTTCCTGGAGGGATACACCAAATGGAAAAGGACTTAGGAAAACTAGAGAATGGTCAAAAATCTGGCAACTAAAATTTAATGTTGATAAGTGCAAGATAATGCACCTGGGACATAAAAACCCAAGAGCAGAATATAAAATCAGTGACACAGTCCTAACCTCAGTATCTGAGGAAAGGGATTTAGGGGTAATTATTTCAGAAGACTTAAAGGAAAGTGTTAAAGGAATAGCTCACTCTTATGCAAAACGGACCAGGTGCTCTAGGCCAGAAAAACTGTATCACCCTTACAGGTAAAGATTGAAAAATAGATAAATTAAATTGGACTGGCACTCTGTATGTGTGGTGATATGGAGTAAATACAATGAATAATATAATGAAAGGTGATCACAATTTAATTCATAAACGTAATATAATACAATAAAATGCACAATACAATAAAAGCATATATAAACGCTAAAAATTAGTAGATAGCAGCACTGGCATGTAATGATTCCTTTGTTAGTTCATGATATAAAGTTAGTATCTTATAGTAAGCAAACTTGACTGGATAGAGTGGTTGTCCTTTCAATCACAATATATAAAGTACAAAAGATCGCATGCAGGTGTAAGGTCCAATAATTGTGTAGCTTGTGCAAAGAATTCGGCACAAATATATTAACTCCTAAATAGCGCTGAGTGGCAGTAATTGAGATAAAATACTCCAAGGCAAGAGAGTTGTGTCAGATCTTACCTTGAGCCGGCTGAAGTAGAGAACACAGTCACTCACGTATATGATGCAAATGATCCCGCATTTGAAAGTAGGCGCCGGAACAGTACGGTCTATGGCGTGTTGTAATAGACGCCGGAGCAGTGTAGTCTATGGCGTGCTGTGGTAGACGCCGGAACAGTGCGGTCTATAGCGTGTTGCTGGCTTGGCCGTCTGTATCGCAGAGTGTGCTGCGTCCCACGTGGTCCGTGACGTACCTCCGGTCCGGGACTTCAACAAGGTATCGCGAGACCTGGTGTGCGGCAATCAGAGTAGCAAGAGCTGTGCTCGGCGAGATCTGAATAGAGTTTTTCACTGGAGCGCTCCAGTTATTACAATGAATTGTTCTCAGATTCTTTTTTCATCTGAGTATATGAAGAAGGCCTTGATTCTAATGGGAGTATATCAGCTGGTTACGCCAGACGCGTTTCGGGGACCTCTTCCCCTTCCTCAGTGGCAGCATAGTGCCACTCATCGCTATTTAGGAGTTAATATATTTGTGCCGAATTCTTTGTACAAGCTACACAATTATTGGACCTTACACCTGCATGCGATCTTTTGTACTTTATATATTGTGATTGAAAGGACAACCACTCTATCCAGTCAAGTTTGCTTACTATAAGATACTAACTTTATATCATGAACTAACAAAGGAATCATTACATGCCAGTGCTGCTATCTACTAATTTTTAGCGTTTATATATGCTTTTATTGTAATGTGCATTTTATTGTATTATATTACGTTTATGAATTAAATTGTGATCACCTTTTATTATATTATTCATTGTATTTACTCCATATCACCACATATACAGAGTGCCAGTCCAATTTAATTTATCTATTATTTCAGAAGACTTAAAGGTAGGCAGACAATGTCATAGAGCAGCAGGAAATGCTAGCAGAATGCTTGGGTGTATAGGGAGAGGAATTACCAGTAGAAAGAGGGAGGTGCTCATGCCGCTCTACAGAGCACTAGTGAGACCTCATTTGGAGTATTGTGCTCAGTACTGGTGACCATATCTCCAGAAGGATATTGATACTTTGGAGAGAGTTCAGAGAAGAGCTACTAAACTAGTACATGGATTGCAGGATAAAACTTACCAGGAAAGATTAAAGGACCTTAACATGTATAGCTTGGCAGAAAGACGAGACAGAGGGGATATGATAGAAACTTTTAAATACATAAAAGGAATCAACAAGGTAAAAGAGGAGAGAATATTTAAAAGAAGAAAAACTGCTACAAGAGGACATAGTTTAAAATTAGAGGGGCAAAGGTTTAAAAGTAATATCAGGAAGTATTACTTTACTGAGAGAGTAGTGGATGCATGGAATAGCCTTCCTGCAGAAGTGGTAGCTGCAAATACAGTGAAGGAGTTTAGGCATGCATGGGATAGGCATAAGGCCAGCCTTCATATAAGATAGGCCCAGGGGCTATCCATAGTATTTAGTATATTGGGAAGACTAGATGAGCCAAATGGTTCTTATTTGCCGACACATTCTATGTTTCTATGGGCTCCAGGAGGGGGTGGATGATCAAAAAGCAAGGAATTTAGGATGTATGGGTTCCAAACTCTGCAGAGACAAGACAGAGCAGAAAGAAATTATTAAGGCAGTCTGATCTTTAAATGGAGAAAATGAGAAGAGGGAACATCTATATGAGAAGAAACATCGCTGGATGTAAGAGGTATGTAGTGCTGTATTAAGCTTTATGTTTTGTAGCGCAGGATGTAATGTCCATCCAAATATGTCTTTACCAGTAGGCCTGTATGGAGGGGTTGAATTGGGAATTTGGCACAGTGGAGGCTTAATTTCAATTTTTCTCTCAGGCAGCAGAAAGTCTAGAACTCGCCTTGCACATACGGATGTAGCAGGCCTAACACACATGCTTTATGAGACAAGTTATCTAAACTAAATGCAACTAAATGTGTTAAGCAATTGCTTTTCAATGGCTTTTGTTTCAAGATAACGCAATGAGTTAAGAAATTTGTGTTAAAGGGAACCTGTCACCGGGATTTGGGGCATAGAGCTGAGGACATGGGTTGCTAGATGGCCGCTAGCACATCCGCAATACCAAGTCCCCATAGCTCTGTGTGCTTTTATTGTGTTAAAAAAAACGATTTGATACATATGCAAATTAACCTGAAATAAGTCAGATCTTGAAAATATGACTCTTCTCTGGTCACACAAGTAAGATATGACTCTTTTATGTTAATTTGCATATGTATCAAATCGGGTTTTTTACACAATAAAAGCACACAGAGCTATGGGGACTGGGTACTGCGGATGTGCTAGCGGCCATCTAGCAACCCATGGCCTCAGCTCTATACACAAAATCCCGGTGACAGGTTCCCTTTAAGAGTGTATATTACCCCTGCTACATTTTGTAACTCAAATTGCTATCAAATTTGCAGACTGTGCTGTAGTAGAATCATATAAATCAATAAGGTTCCCTTCACCATGCTAGTACAATGTATCTGATCTGACAAGGTGTAAGGAAAGAAAAGATCTCTGTTTTAAATCTTACTATGCCTACTATAATGTTAGATTCCTATCATAATGGTGAGTTGGTATAGGCCCTTATACCCCCAAAAGGTCCTTACTGTAAACAGTGTAAATATGGTTCTCATTATCCTTTTTAACCAGCACTTAGTTACTTTGGCATATAGCCTATATGCAGACACATTTTCTAAATGTATACCAAAGCGCAGCATCTATAAGCTCAGCATTTCAGTGAAAATAGACACGCAGGTGTTTCATGAATGAATGTATTCACAGATGTCTAGATTTCAAGATTTGCAGCAAGATGCAGCTGCTCAGCTGACAATATGTGCAAAAAAAAATCTAATACTATTTGTATGGTTTAAGTGATTTATTGTGAATAAACCTAAGCTCAATATGTGACTATTCAATGAAATTCCATGGAAGTATCACTTACGGTATTTTTTGCATAGCTGTGCAGATCTAAGAAGACTTCCTTCAAAATGAAAAATGTGCATCTGGCAAGCACCTTGTTTTTGCATTTATGTACCTAATACTTCTGCTCCTTCTGTATGTCAGCCTCAAATTTAATTTCAAAGTAATTACATCTTTTTCACTTTGCATTATGGCAGCAATGCACAAACCTCAGCAATTTAATTGTATACAATGAAAGTGGTTTTGTGGCTCCACAATAAATGTGATGATATATTAAAAATAAAACCCATAGGGTTGCCTCTATAGAGAGGAAGATCATGAATATAGTTCTGATTAAAGGTCCCAAAAAAATCCCTTGCTCATGATGTATACCTTTTACTATATATATACATATATATATATATATATATATATATATATATATATATATATATATATATATATATATTTGTGATGAATTGGCAGTCAATAATGACATATGATTCAGTGTGATAACAGAAACTGTGTGTGTGTTAAACATATTTAATATATACAATGCACCACTCTTCTAAATAATTTTCCATTAGATAAACAACTGTCACGGGGCAGTGTGGGTAGTGAACTCCATACCAAACACAAGAGGAAAGGGAAAAGGTACTAGGCCTGGAAACTAGGTAAAGGGGAAAGGGCGCCACCTAGTGAAGCCCTGACTAATATCATTATGAACAGACCTTGATGGTAGGACTGTTCATACTCAGGAACCTAGAGCCCTATCTGACTCTAAAGGGCCCTGGAAATAGTGTCAGGACAAAAGATGACCTGTTCCTTCCCAGCTGAAGGAACATGAGACTCCCTCAGGCCTAATACCAAAAGATAGGGGAAAACAACAAACAAGAAATAGGGAAAAGACACTTAACTCTGAATACACGGACGAGCATGAACTCAGAGGAGAACTGAACACCAGCACTTCCACAACCAGAAAGAAGCTATCAACCACATAGCATGATGGGTGAGACCAGACTAAATAGAGGAGTTGGAATGACCACTTAAGCTACACCTGAGACAAGAGGTGGGTATGAAACAAGTGGAACTAAAGAAGCTGTCAAATCATATCACGTGCAGCCAGTCTCTTAGACGGGGTGTACATGGAAATCACTGGGCCCCATAGCAAGAATCTTATTTTTCCCCCCTAACCCCTCCCACTACCCACCCCTGGCCCATCCCACCTCCTGTCCTGGCTCCTCACCTGCCATACCCCCATTTGCCATTTAAGACATGTATACACAGCCTACTGAAACCGTTAGGGATACATCTTTTTATTTATTTTTTATTAACCAACTTTATTGCAGTAACTTAAAAACACATAGAAACATAGAATGTGTCGGCAGATAAGAACCATTTGGCCCACCTAGTCTGCCCAATATACTAAATACTATGGATAGCCCCTAGTCCTATCTTATATGAAGGATGGCCTTATGCCTATCCCATGCATGCTTAAACTCCTCCACTGTATTTGCAGCTGCCACTTCTGCAGGAAGGCTATTCCATGCATCCACTACTCTCTCAGTAAAGTAATACTTCCTGATATTACTTTTAAACCTTTGCCCCTCTAATTTAAAACTATGTCCTCTTGTAGCAGTTTTTCTTCTTTTAAATATTATTTCCTCTTTTACCTTGTTGATTCCCTTTATGTATTTAAAAGTTTCTATCATATCCCCTCTGTCTCGTCTTTCTGCCTAGCTATACATGTTAAGGTCCTTTAATCTTTCCTGGTAAGTTTTATCCTGCAATCCATGTACCAGTTTAGTAGCTCTTCTCTGAACTCTCTCCAAAGTATCAATATCCTTCTGGAGATATGGTCACCAGTACTGAGCACAATACTCCAAATGAGGTCTCACTAGTGCTCTGTAGAGCGGCATGAGCACCTCCCTCTTTCTACTGGTAATTCCTCTTGCTATACACCTAAGCATTCTGCTAGCATTTCCTGCTGCTCTGTGACATTGTCTGCCTACCTTTAAGTCTTCTGAAATAATGATCCCTTTCCTCAGATACTGAGGTTAGGACTATATCACTGATTTTATATTCTGCTCTTGGGTTTTTACGTCCCAGGTGCATTATCTTGCACTTATCAACATTAAATTTTAGTTGCCAGATTTTTGACCATTCCTCTAGTTTTCCTTAGTCCTTTTTCCATTTGGTGTATTCCTCCAGGAACATCAACCCTGTTACAAATCTTTGTGTCATCAGCAAAAAGACACACCTTACCATCAAGGCCTTCTGCAATTTCGCTGATAAAGATATTAAACAATATGGGTCCCAGAACAGATCCCTGAGGTACCCCACTGGTAACAAGACCCTGGTCTGAATATACTCCATTGACTACAACCCTCTGTTGCCTGTCCCTCAGCCACTGCCTAATCCATTCAACAATATGGGAGTCCAAGCCCAATGACTGCACTTTATTGATAAGCCTACTATGTGGGACAGTATCAAAAGCCTTACTAAAGTCTAGATAAGCGATGTCTACTGCACCTCCATCTATTATTTTAGTCACCCAATCAAAAAAATCTATAAGATTAGTTTGACATGATCTCCCTGAAGTAAACCCATGCTGTTTTTCATCTTTCAATCCATGGGATTTTAGATGGTCCACAATCCTCTCCTTAAGTATGGATTCCATTAATTTCCCCACTATTGATGTCAGGCTTACTGGCCTATAGTTGCCCGATTCCTCCCTACTACCTTTCTTGTGAATGGGCACAACATTTGCTAATTTCCAATCTTCTGGGACGACTCCTGTTGCCAGTGATTGGTTAAATAAATCTGTTAATGGTTTTACTAGTTCACCGTTGAGCTCTTTTAATAGCTTTGGGTGTATCTCTTCAGGCCCCTGTGACTTATTTGTATTAATTTTAGACAGTTGACTTAGAACCTCTTCCTCTGTAAAGACACATGCGTCAAAAGATTCATTAGTCTTCTTTCCTAACTGAGGTCCTTCTCCTTCATTTTCCTTTGTAAAAACTGAACAGAAGTATTCATTGAGGCAGTCAGCTAGTTCTTTATCTTCTTCCATATACCTTCCTTCTTTAGTTTTTAATTTGGTAATTCCTTGTTTTAGTTTCCTTTTTTCATTTATGTATCTGAAGAATGCCTTATCGCCTTTTTTCCCTGACTGAGCAAATTTTTTCCCTAATTCAGCCACTTCTGCTGAGTACCACAGTGGTCTCTTCCTTTTTTTGCTTTTACTGACAAGCCTAATGAAATTTTCTGTTGCCTTCAATAGTGCCACTTTTAAGTAGTCCCATTTCTCCTGGACTCCAATGAAACTGTTCCAGTCTGATAGGGACTCGTATACCACTAATCTAATTTTAGAAAAGTCAGTTTTTCTAAAATCTAAAACTTTGGTTTTTGTGTGGTGTGACTAGTCACTGTACTTATAGTAAACCACACTGACTGGTGATCACTAGATCCCAAGCTTTCCCATACAGTAATATCAGATACCAAATTCCCATTTGTAAATACTAAATCTAAAATGGCCTCCTTCCGGGTTGGCTCCTCCACTACTTGCTGTAGAGATAATCCCAGTAGGGAATTTAGAATATCTGTACTCCTGGCAGAACTAGCTATTTTGGTTTTCCAGTTTACATCTGGAAGATTGAAGTCTCCCATAATGATAACTTCCCCCTTCAATGTCATTTTAGCTATTTCCTCAACTAGTAGATCATCTAATTCTTTGACTTGGTGGTCTATATATCACACCTACACGAGTTACCTTATGATTATCAAGCTGCAAGGTAACCCAAACTGACTCTAAATTGTTCTCGCTAACTTGTATCAAATTAGATTTTATGCTATCTTTCACATACAGGGCCACCCCTCTCCCCTTCTTGCCTTCTCTGTCTTTTTTGTATAGAGAGAACCCTGGTATTGATATATCCCAGTCATTACTCCCCTTGAACCACGTCTCAGTAACAGCCACTACATCTATATTCTCAGATGCCATTATAGCCTCAAGTTCATTGATCTTATTCCCTAGACTGCGAGCATTTGTAGACAAGACTCTGAGCTTGTCATTTCTTAACCTTTGTGCTACTGGGCTCTTCTGGGATTGTTCCAGGGGGGCAGTTGGACTGCTGGATTATCACTCTTTTGCCCCCCTTTCCTAGTTTAAATGCTTCTTAGCAAATACTTGGAACTGTTCACAGAGGACATTCGTTCCCTTGAGAGAAAGATGCAAACCATCTTTCTTGTACAGTTCTTTTCCATTCCAACAAGAGCTATCATGAGACACAAAGCCAAACCCTTGGTTCAGACACCATTCACCAAGCCATACATTGAATTCCTTGCTTCTGCCTGTCTGCTTCGGTAAAGCCGGGCATAGATGGGCTATGTCAGGCTTTAGCAGAGTGGGAACAGGACAGTGGACACAGGGCGCCATATGTATGCGAGCACAGCTGAGCGAGTGCAGGGCAGGAGCCCGCATACACATCACTCCTCCCTCCTCTGTCGACTGTGCTAAAATCTGACATAGCCCATCCCCCACAACTTAACCCCTTTGTTACCAGTACAATTTTTTCATCACTTCTCTTACCCTAAAAAATGTATTAATATGTGATCAAAAAGTCACACACACCTGAGACAAGAGGTGTGGTCATACCCAGCAGCAACACAGAAACAAGTGAAACCAAAGAGGCTGCAATCACGTGCAGCCAGTCTCTTAGCTCTTTTGACCCCTGTCATGGGAGCGACCAGGAGATCAATTTCTTCTCACTTTGAGGCATGTAGGTGCAATACCTAGGATTGCAGTAGGATTGAATTTGTAGGATGTCAACAAATGTATTAGTGAAGGAAGTTATGTAGTTCCCCAGAGTGTGTGATTTCATATTTAATCAATGTGTTTACTTTTATTTCAAATTTTGAAATATTATAAATCGATAGAATATGCAATAGATTATCTCAATATTCATATCGTTATTGCATACAAAATGCACAGGCAACTGTAGGGTCATAAATAAGATATAGTCTCACAGACATAATGGGGGTCTCTTTTAGGCCTAGGGCTCTCTGTATAAAACCATAATCTTTGGCAATTACTCATTAGTGATGGACGAACATCGGCCGGGACGATTCGCGTTGGCTGCGGGCCCCATTGTCATGGTCTTACCTTCTTGCCGTCCTCCTTCGTTTGACATGTGCTGGCGGCCATCTTGGTTTCTGGGTTTCTTGTAGCCTCCCACCCTGCGGCTTCTCCTTCCCACTGGGAGGAGCTGGATGCCTAGCTCATATATATAGGAGGTCTGTGGCTTCAGTTCCTTGCTTGGTCCTCCTGTGTTCACATGCTCCTAAGACTGCTGCTGCTTCTGGTTCCTGATCCTGGCCTCGTCTGACTACCCCGCTGGTTCCTGATCCTGGCTTCGTCTGACTACCCTGCTGGTTCCTGATCCTGGCTTCGTCTGACTACCCTGCTGGTTCCTGATCCAGGCTTCGTCTGACTACCCTTCTGGTTCCTAACCTCTGGCTACGCAAGACCCTGCTTCAGTTTAGCCATCCGTTTGGACTTTTGCTTACAGCTTGATTTCAATAAAGCCTTCTTATTTCCACTTATCTCTTGTTGTACGTCTGGTTCATGGTTCCATGACATTAGGACCAAGACATGAATTCTGACGGTACAGGGCCATCCTCGCTACCTACGCTGGTTGCCAGACTTGATCAGCAGGATCACCTGTTGGGTCGGTTTGCTGTGGCGTTGCAAACCCTGCTTGAACGCATGGCTCATTTCGCTTCCGTTGCCGATGGGTCGGTTGTCGCTCCTGGGCCCGCTCCTACTGCCGCTCCGGTTGTTGCGCCAGAGTCTACCCTGACACCTGTTGCTGCGCCTGCGGTGTCTCGGGGTATGACCGGTTCTGCCCCCCTTCCACAGCGCTTTGGGGGAGAGCCAACTCAGTGCCGAGGTTTCCTTAACCAGGTGGGCATTTATTTCGAGTTGCAGCCACATGCCTTTCCTACTGAGAGATCAAAGGTGGGCTTCTTGATCTCGCTGCTCTCGGACAAGGCCTTGGCCTGGGCCAGCCCTTTATGGGAGAACAACAATCCGGTGGTTGCCGAGTTTTCCGGTTTTGTTGCTTCTCTTCGGAAGGTATTCGATGTGCCGGCTCGTGCTGCCTCTGCTGCGAAGCTCCTTATGTCCATCAGACAGGGTTCACGATCCGTAGCTGAATACGCCATTGAGTTTCGTACCCTGGCAGCAGAGGTGGGCTGGAATAATGAGGCTCTGGTCGCTGCTTTCTCTCATGGTCTCTCGGATGCCTTGAAGGATGAGGTTGCAGCTAAGGACCTACCAGTGGAGCTCGAGTCTCTTATTTCTTTCCTGATTTTGATTGACACCAGACTCAGGGAGAGACCTTCCTTTAAGGAGAGCCTGCGGAGGTCTTCTAACAGATTGGCGCCTACGTTTGCTGTCCCACCCGTGCCTCCCTCTCCTCCCACGCCTCCTGGGGATGACTTGTCTGGGGGTGAACCCATGCAGCTGGGGTTTGCTCGCCTGTCCGAGGGGGAGAGGGTACTCCGGAGACGCGAGGGCCGATGCATGTACTGTGGTCTCGGTGGGCATTTTCGGTTGGCATGTCCGAACCGTCCGGGAAACGCTCGCACCTGAGATCCTGTCGGGGGCAGATCTTGGGTGGAGTCTCCTCGTCCCCGGTTTCCCGTGTTGACAAACCACTGATCACTGTTGTCCTCTCCTGGGTCGGGGGCTCGGTGACGACCCAGGCGTTGGTGGACTCTGGTGCTGGTGGTTTGTTCATTGATAGTGTGTTCGCTGCCGCCAATTCCATTCCTCTGCAGCCTCGAGGTTCCCCACTGGCTCTTGAGGCGATAGACGGCAGACCCCTTCTGCCGCCACACGTGACTCATGAGACCCTTCCAGTGGGGATAGCCATTGGTGCCGTTCACAGAGAGTCGGTCTGTCTCCAGGTTATTTAGTCTCCACACTACTCGGTGGTCTTGGGGTACCCCTGGCTCCAGAAGCATAATCCGACTTTCGATTGGAGATCGGCCGAGATCCTCTCGTGGTCACCGCAGTGTGGGGCTAGTTGCATCCATGGGCCTGTCAAGTTGCTGTGTACTTCCTCGGACTCTCTGTTGCCTCCTGAATACGAAGAGTACCGGGATGTATTCGATAAGGTGCGCGCGGTTGCCCTACCTCCGCACCGCCCATACGATTGTGCCATAGAGTTACAATCTGGTGCCGTTCCTCCTCGTGGCAAAGTCTATCCACTGTCGGTAGCGGAGAATGAGGCCATGGAGGAGTACGTGAGGGAGGCGCTTTCACGCGGACACATTCGCAAATCCTCGTCCCCGGCAGGGGCTGGATTTTTCTTTGTGAAAAAGAAGGGCGGTGAGTTGAGGCCTTGCATCGATTACAGGGGTCTCAATCGCATCACGATCAAGAACGCTTACCCGATACCCTTGATTTCCGAGCTGTTCGATCGCCTCAAAGGGGCCACGGTCTTTACCAAACTCGACCTGAGGGCGGCATATAACACCAGGACCGGTCATTATGAATCCTTGGTTATGCCCTTTGGGTTGTGCAATGCGCCCGCAGTCTTCCAGGAATTCATCAACGATGTTTTCCGTGACCTGTTGCAGCAGTGTGTGGTGGTCTATTTGGATGACATCTTGGTATATTCTGAATACATGGAGGCCCACATTATGGATGTCAGACGAGTGTTGCAACGGTTACGAGAGAACAGGCTGTTCGGTAAGCTTGAGAAATGCGAATTTCACCGATCCCAGGTAACCTTCTTAGGTTACATCATTTCCGCTGAGGGGTTCTCCATGGATCCTGAGAAGGTTTCGGCTGTCTTACAGTGGCCCCAGCCCAGTGGTCTCCGTGCCCTGCAGCGCTTTTTGGGCTTCGCCAATTATTATCGGAAGTTCATCAGGGACTTTTCTATGCTAGCCAAGCCTCTCACGGATCTGACCAGGAAGGGCAGTAATTTCCAGGTCTGGCCGCTCGAGGCCATCCGAGCTTTTGAGGCTCTAAAGTCCGCCTTTGTGTCGGCTCCGATTCTGTCGCATCCCAATCCTGGGTTGCCCTTTGTCCTCGAGGTGGACGCGTCTGAGACGGGAGTAGGCGCCCTTCTGTCTCAGCGTAGAACACCAGAGGGTCCTCTGCTTCCTTGTGGGTTTTACTCCCGGAAACTGTCTTCCGCAGAGTGCAACTATCAGATTGGTGACAGGGAGTTATTGGCCATCGTGCAGGCCCTTAAAGAATGGAGGCACTTGCTCGAGGGTTCGGTGGTTCCGGTTCTCATCCTGACGGACCACAAGAATCTGACCTACCTTTCTGAGGCCAAGAGATTGACACCACGTCAGGCCAGATGGGCTCTGTTCTTGTCACGTTTTAATTACGTGGTCTCCTACCTACCCGGTTCCAAGAACATCAGAGCGGATGCCTTATCACGGCAGTACTCCGAGCTGTCCGGGGAGGAGTCGATTCCGACTTCGGTCATACCTCCGAATCAGATCCTGGCCGCCATTCGCACCAGCCTGACCTCTCCCCTTGGGTGAGCAGATTTTGGCGGCTCAATCTGGTGCTCCCTCTGGGAGACCCAACGGCAGATGTTTTGTGCCTGAGGAGTTGCGCACTCGGTTGTTGCGAACCTACCATAACTCCAAGGCCGCGGGGCATCCTGGAAAGAATCAGCTGTCCTGGGCTGTTTCACGTCTGTTCTGGTGGCCTTCTCTACGTTCCGACATCGCCGCATATGTAGCGGCATGCTCCGTTTGTGCCCAGAGTAAGTCCCCTCGGCACCTTCCGTTGGGCCTTTTGCAACCCATAGCCACCGGGGAGCGCCCATGGTCACACCTGGGGATGGATTTCATTGTGGACCTCCCTGCATCCCGAGGCCATACGGTCATTCTCATGATTGTGGATCGGTTTTCCAAAATGTGCCACTGTGTTCCTCTCAAGAAGTTACCCTCTGCACAAGAGTTGGCCACGATTTTCGCCAGGGAGGTCTTCCGGTTGCACGGTTTGCCCAAGGAGATTGTGTCGGATCGGGGGAGTCAGTTTGTGTCCAGGTTCTGGCGCGCCTTTTGTTCCCAGTTGGGGATTCATCTCTCTTTCTCCTCGGCCTACCACCCTCAGTCCAATGGGGCCGCAGAACGATCCAATCAGGCCTTGGAGCAATTCCTTCGTTGCTATGTCTCCGATCACCAAGACAATTGGGTTGACCTCCTGCCTTGGGCTGAGTTTGCCAGGAACACGGCGGTGAACTCTTCCTCTGGGACGTCTCCCTTCATGGCCAATTATGGGTTCCAACCTGCCGTGTTACCGGAGGTATTCTCTCCCCAGGATATTCCGGCTGTGGAGGATCACCTTTCCGTCCTACGTGCTTCTTGGGTACAGATCCAGAGGTCCCTTGAGGTCTCTGCGCAGCGCCAGAGACTCCAGGCTGATCGCAGACGAGCGCCCGCTCCTTCCTACCAGGTCGGAGACCGTGTATGGTTGTCCACCCGCAACCTCAACCTTCGAGTGCCCACTCCCAAGTTGGCGCCTCGCTTTGCTGGTCCCTTCCGAGTGCTTCGCAGGGTAAACCCGGTAGCCTATGCCCTTGCGCTTCCTCCTGGCATGCGGATCTCCAACGTGTTTCATGTCTCCCTGTTGAAGCCATTGGTGTGTAATCGTTTCACTTCCTCGGTTCCTCGGCCTCGTCCGGTCCAAGTGGGCAATCGTGAGGAGTATGAGGTGAGCAATATCCTGGACTCACGCCTGGTCCGCGGTCGGTTGCAGTTTTTGGTCCATTGGCGTGGTTATGGTCCAGAGGAGCGTTCCTGGGTTCCCTCCGCAGATGTCCATGCTCCTGCTTTGCTCCGAGCCTTCCACGCACGCTTCCCTCAGAAACCGTTCCTTACTCCGCGGAGGAGGGGCCCTTGAGGGGGAGGTACTGTCATGGTCTTACCTTCTTGCCGTCCTCCTTCGTTTGACATGTGCTGGCGGCCATCTTGGTTTCTGGGTTTCTTGTAGCCTCCCACCCTGCGGCTTCTCCTTCCCACTGGGAGGAGCTGGATGCCTAGCTCATATATATAGGAGGTCTGTGGCTTCAGTTCCTTGCTTGGTCCTCCTGTGTTCACATGCTCCTAAGACTGCTGCTGCTTCTGGTTCCTGATCCTGGCCTCGTCTGACTACCCCGCTGGTTCCTGATCCTGGCTTCGTCTGACTACCCTGTGGTTCCTGATCCAGGCTTCGTCTGACTACCCTTCTGGTTCCTGACCTCTGGCTACGCAAGACCCTGCTTCGGTTTAGCCATCCGTTTGGACTTTTGCTTACAGCTTGATTTCAATAAAGCCTTCTTATTTCCACTTATCTCTTGTTGTACGTCTGGTTCATGGTTCCATGACACCCATTCACTTTAATGTCAGGCGAACCTAAAAAACCTTACTAGAAGCCAGCAAACACTTACTAGAAGTACACAAATAGTCCCACAACATGGACAGTGATATACCAGATGGGGATCATTGGCAAAAATTCTCCCAAAAATATGTCAAATATGTGCCCTGCTGGAGCTTAGAAAATGTATATTTTCTATCGGTTTGGACTTAAATAGAGCCTCTTAAACAGCTAACGAGCAGAACCTGTGGAGGGGTGGGATCCTGCCCACCACAACAAACAGAAGGGAAACACAATAAGACCTGTAAGATAGACTCACGTGCTGAAAGTCTATTAGATCTTCTCAGATCTCTCGCAGGGCAGGCAGTGACAGTGAGCGACTCAACCAACCCTGGTGCGTCCTTTGACATAATCGCACTCACTTTCTCCAACTTCCCACTTAGGCTCCGGCCTGGTGCACCTGCCCGACCCCCACCACCCCTGTGGAACGGCCTGCCTCTTCCTCTGCCTGTCATTTTCAAAATGACCCTGTGCCAAAGTCCCTAGAGAAGGGCAGTATTTGTGGAAGCTAATATATGGCAGGCCTCATTCAGTTGTTAGTTTTATTTGGTATATCAGCCTCAAGCAGTAATTTTGTGGACACAGGTATATGGAAAACCTCTTATCACTATTTTTAGGAAGCGGATATATGGCAGGCCTCAATTAGTTGTTAGTTGAAGCAGGTATATCAAAAC
Organism: Bufo gargarizans; assembly: GCF_014858855.1. Lineage (NCBI taxonomy): Eukaryota > Metazoa > Chordata > Amphibia > Anura > Bufonidae > Bufo > Bufo gargarizans. The sequence goes on from NC_058081.1 coordinate 282,310,781, forward strand.
CCTCAAATTGTTTTTTGTGGACCCATGTATATGGAAAACCTCTATCACTATTTTGTGGAAGCTGATCTATGGCAGGCCTCAATCAGTTGTTGATTCTGGTATATCACTCTCAAGCAGTAATTTTGTGGATGCAGGTATATGGCAAACCTTTATTACTATTTTGTGAAAGTGTCATGGTGGGGAGTGGGGGAAACCCCCCACCGTGCAATGTCTTCAAGGGGAAAGAGCAACTAGGCCTGAAATTAGTGATAAGTGAGCAGGTCACCTCATAAAGCGTCAGTAATCCTCACCCTAACTCCTCCCCGTATGAGCGGACTTGGATGGCAGGACGGTGCATACCTAGGATACCTAGGACCCTGAGTCTCTCTGATAATCTCTCACATAGGAGCAGGGGAGAGTCGACTTGTTCTTCAAGGACACAGAAGAGCAGGAATCTCTGCAGACCTAACAGCAAGGGAATGATGGCAGCTAGCGGCGGATGACACGACAGGTAAGTGTCCAGGTGCAGCAAACACATCTGCCAACAGGACAAGCATGGACACTTACCTGACGCAGCTGCAACCAGGAACAAGAGCCGTCCACACCACAACCACTGGATACTAGCAACGCACCTAGTCCCAAACACACACCAGGAAGGACCCAGCACCAACACCTAAACACTGAATCCAATAGTCACTACCTGGACCACTATGCAGAGACCCCCTTTTCGAAGGAAAAAACTAAAAAGGGGAAATGTCTAGCAGACATGCTGGACACAACATCAACAGACCAGACATGTAACAATGCACTAGACATAACAACCAAACCCCAAATCAAACCTACACCAAACATAGACACATATGGAAGGGTAGAGACATGGAGAAGACATAGGGATGACATTTCTAAAAGACCTTGATGTCCAACAAGGCGGCCCTCAATGACTGGACAGATGGAATTGCCCAAGAATGGAGCATAGCTTCCATCCCACAGCAAGGCTAGGGCACAACTAACCTCCATGCTACAAGCCTAGGCAAAATAGCACCAAGTGACCACACCCTGATCCACACCTAGTCGGAAATTAACCCCAGACTCACCAAACAGCAGGAAGACTCACCTTAAAGGGGTTGTCCGGGTTCAGAGCTGAACCCTTATTTTTACCTAGGCAGCCCCCCTGAGGCTAGCATCTCATGCTCCGATGCGCTCCCTTGCCCTGTGCTAAATCGCGCAGGGCACTGGCTCTTTTTTTTTCAATAACACACTGCCGGGCAGAAACTTCCGCCCTGCAATGTGTTCGGTGACGTCACCGACTCTGATAGGCGAACGTTAGTGCTGCCCTAGCCGTTTTACTGTCTAGGGCAGCGCTAAAGCCCACCTATCAGTGCCGGTGACGTCACAGGGGGTCCTGGCAGCCCCATGGAGAGCTCCGGTACAACACCGGATCTCCAAAAATACCTTTGCCCTGCACGATTTAGCGGAGGGCAAAGAAGAGCATCCGTCGCATGATCTGCTCCGAATGCTCATGTCAGGGGGGCTACCGGGGTTAAAATGGAGGTATGTCCGGGTTCAGCTCTGAATCCGGGCAACCCCTTTAAAGGGGAAGTGCACATGCAAACCGAAAACTACACGTTGCCACCAGCAACTGTGTCACGATCAAAATAACATAGGCCGTGACAGGAAGCTGATATATGGCAGGCCTCAATCAGTGGTTAGTTGAAGCTGGTATATCACCCTCAAGTAGTAATTTTGTAGATGTAGGTATATGGAAAACCTTTATCACTATTTTGTGGAAGCTGATATATGGCAGGCCTCGATCAGTTGAAGCTGGTATATCACCCTCAAGCAGTAATTTTGTGGACGCAGGTATATGGAAAACCACTATCACTATTTTGTGGAAGCTGATATATGGTAGGCATTAATCAGTTGTTAGTTGAAGCTGGTATATCACCCTCAAGCAGTAATTTTGTGGACGCAGTTATATGGAAAACCTCAATCGCTATTTTGTGGAAGCTGATAGATTGCAGCCCTCAATCAGTATATTCTGGAAGCATACAAATGCACTATAATATACTTTCTATGTTAGAAAGTATACCATAGGCATATCACGCCCCTCTGTGTTTCACAGCTATCGATAACGCAACCTTACCAGTCCTTAAAATGACTTTTGTGGCCCTATTAGCTAGTATTTGGTGTCTCTAAGTTCCTAACAGCCTGTCCCTGCTCCAAAATTCCACCTCTCCCTGCACTGGCAAAACACATAATGTAAAATGGCTGCCAGATCGGGTTCTGTTATAGGGTTGAGGGTGTGTCTATGTGCTGAAACGTCTCAATTGGCTGTCCTGTCCCACCTGATGGATGTGTCATGGGTCAATGTTCGGCACAATGCAAAAGAATTTGGCACTCGCAGACATCGCCATGTGCTTGCATGTTCGGCCGATCGCGAACGCGCAAAGTTCGCCGCGAAACCGACCGTCTGGCGAACCGCAAGGCCATTACTATTACTCATGACGGTAATAGTAAGCCCCTCCCTTTGTATATGCCACAGATGTTATTAATATTTTTATCTGAGCCCAGTTATTGTTGCAACGGGAAGTGGGAGGAAGGCGTCAATGACTAAATGTTCATGTGTGGCTGATCATTCAAACTCAATGAATGCTCTAAGGCTGAGTGCTAAGGCTGTGTGCTAGAGATGAGCAAATTTCGGTCTGAATCGGTCATCAGATTAGATTCAGGTAAGAATAAATTTTACCAGATTTAAAAGTGCTCAGATCTCCTTCTCCTAGAACTTTATGTGACCCATTTCAAGCTCTTGAATGCCAAGACAACAGTAACTACACATCAATTTAACAACACACTGCTGTGGGTTGTTTTTTTATTTATTTAAATCATGTCCCAAAATGATCCTGTTTTGGTGGCAGATGTCTTCTAACCTGAAAAATTGTGGCTACCACTTTATAAGGTTTGTGGAATCCAATTTTTTGGAAAATTTAAGATGAATTCAATTAGTTTAGCATAGATTCACTTATCTCTACTATGTTCCAAAGTAAATTTCAGCATGTTAACACACAGCCTAAGGCTCAGCTTCCCAATGGCATTTATAAAGCTGTTTGAGAAGAAGCTAAAGGCAAAATTTCATTGTACCTATTAGATCAATGAAAAATCAATAAAAAATACCTTCAAATGTGTCCATATCTACTTGATGGAGATGTTTTACACCTAAGTGGGATTTTTTTTAGCAAATATTTACTATGTAATTTAAAGTTGAATGAAATACATTGTTAATAAAAATGCACTGAAAAGTAATTTTACAATTTTCATAAAGGGGTTGTCCTAGTAAAAATATGTTTACATTTTTCAAACCAGCACCTGAATCTGAATACTTTTATAATTTCATGTAATTTAAATGTAGTATATCCACTGACTTGTTCAATAAAACATATTGTAGTCATTAAAGGAAGGTATGTGTCACCGAGATTCCTGGCCTCGGTGAGGTAAGAGCCAGTATCTTTAACTGTCAGCGGCTGACAGCGGTTTTTTGTTAGTATGGCTGTAAAGCCGATGCAGGCCGGCTCTTACTGGGAGTAGCAAAAGTGCTGGGTGGGTGGCTCTCCCCAGGCTCCAGGCCGTGTCTTTTTGGCCTATAAAAAAAAATAACAGCCAGCAATCTCGACTGGGTGTGGTATATCCTCCATTTGACAGAGTAGCTGGGGAATCTCTGTGTTTTGGGACCTGTGAAGTTGTGCCATGCTAAAGGCCTGAGAGCCGTATGCCGGGAAACAGGCCCCTAAATCCTGCTTTGGACTGCGGGTGCTAACCAGGTGAAGATTTTGTTCTATGGACATTGCATGGTGTGAACAAACACTAGGACTGTGGATGGTCATTTTTGTTTTTCCAGTTAAGTCTTTAACTGTTTAAGTTAAAGACTTTGTGATTGTCTCTATACTGTGTCCGCTAACCTGTCTACCAGAGCAAAACACCACAATATGTATATAGTGCCACCTGCTGTTTGCTCTTTTCCTTATTTCTTTGTCCAACTCGCTGAGGTGGGTACACATGATCAATTCCAACTTCTTCAACTGCCACCAGCCATATCTTCTGTTAAAAGTTAGGACAATCACAGTACATGGTCCGTGAGCAGAGGCATGCCCCTCACTGCCAGCTTCTGATCCATGTCAGTTATAAGGCTGGTTCGAGATTTATTAGGAGATTTCTATGTACTATATGATATCAAATTTTTTAAATTTTTTACATTAATCATGGGATAACCCTTCAACATATAAAGTTTTGGGGTTAGGTTGTCTATTTAAATTTTGATTATTTTGTTAAAAAACAGGTCTCGTGTTTATGCAGTGATTTTCCATCTGCTTATGTGTACCTACTCCACACTGGATCAATTTTCCCATTTAAAATGATTATAATAAAAAAATCATCTGACCAGCTGACAGATTTAGTAGCAAACTTGAATCGTTTATGCCATTTTTGTATTGTTTGTACTAAGATGCATAAAGATGCATAATTTCAAGAGTACCACCCATTTTTTTTATTATGAATTTTTTTTTATACAAATTAAAATCTATGAATTAATCCCATAATAATTACACAGATATTACTATAAAATCTCCTACATTCAAGTTGTGCTTGTTATAGTAGTGGAAGCTTTATAGGTTCTCCACAAGTAGTAATTCATTTGTAAGTTACCTATGGCAGTGTCCAGGAGAAAATATGCTCTGTGCAGAACCTTGCAGAAAAACCCTTGTAAAAAGCTTCTTCTTCTCCAGTAAACACACGTTGAGTATTTTATAAGTTTACTATAAGTGTGGTGTCTACCTTTTCATACATCCAGCACTGTTCTCTGTGGTGCTGGTCAGGTCCTCCTGTCACTGCTCATTTATGACACATGACTACTGCAGTCAATCACTGTCCCCAGCATTGGAGGGCTCGTACAGCTCCTTTAATTGCAAATTTTGCTGATATGCCATCAATCTTAACTATTATGGTACCAAGAAAATGGAAGATTTTTTTAAGATGAGGTATAAGAATATGCATGTCATGCAAACATTCTGCTCTTCATCTTATATATTTTTCATGCTATTAAGAGCAAAGAGCAATTAGGAATAAGCAGTACTAGCTTATTACTATCTAACTGCATAGACACTTTGCCAGTAGCAAGTCTGATGTCTACTCTTCACAGAAGAAGGACGAAATAAATAATTTATAGCATGATCAATTGAAAAGTATCCATCTATAGAGCATTGCTTTTACATTCACTGTTCATTTAAATGAGTAAAGGCTTCATTCCAATATCTTTAATTTAACACTTTAATTAAATTATTTTGCCTAATCTTACAATAAACCCTTTGGAAAGAGCATAATTTATAAACGTAAGGTTTCCCTTAAGCGACTGTGATAAATCAAAGGTTTAAAGGTACAATTATATTATTATTGGCAAAAAGTGACCATTTAGTGATTGAATATGCCCGTCTTTGATTTAAGCTGATGCTCATCGAAGGTCATTACTATTATTGCTGAGTAGGTGTGAATTAACACTAAGGTCAGTAATTAGCTTACATGATATACATGCTAATCAGAAAGTAATGCTTAACATTGGATTTTTAAAAGCCCTCTATATAAAGGGGTACATTATCTAAATCTTTGTAAAAAAAAAGAGGGGCAGAAACACTGCTCAGAGTGCTCTGCTTCTTCAGTTTTTCTCAGCTCTTCAAGCATGTGGAGTATGAGTTCCTTATACTTTCTATAGATCTATACACCACACTTTTGAAAAGCCAAAGGAACAAAGCATTCTAAATGGTGCTTCTACCCCTTCATTTTTTCAACAAAGGCTTAGTGACTCTTTAAAGGGGTTGATCACTTTATATATAATGTATTGTACACAGTGGGTAAAAGGGGATATATGCCACTTACTAATATAAAATATTAAAAAGTTCTGCACCATCTGGTAATCCAGGTCTTCTCCTGGACAGCCTGCTGCTCTTATCCAAAGAAATGATTACTGATGGAAAAGCACATAACACAACTTCGTCCATCAGCATCTCCCATTGTAAAACTTCTACACTAGAAAACTAGGTGCAGATGGAGACACTGCTGGAAGGAGTTTTAATTTGCCCTTTTTCATCAGAACACATTTTTGGGATGATAGTATTAGGGCTATATGGAAGGAAAACCGATAACCAGAGGGTGATGCCTCAAAATTAATATCTTTTAAGGTTAGATAGTCACCCAAAGACATGCACAAAGAACTGCTATCAGTGAATGGTCTACTGGTTGAATTGGGTCAGTAGGGTTAATATGCCACTCTTAGGCCTCATGCACACGACCGTGCCATTCTTTGCAGTCCGCAAATCGCAGATCCGCAAAAAACGGAAGCCGCCCGTGTTGCCTTCCACAATTTGTGGAACGGAACGGGCACCGGCAATATAAATATCTATTGTTGTCCGCAAAGCGCGGACAAGAATAGGACATGTAATTTTTTTTAGCGGGGCCGCGGAACGGAGCCACAGATGCGGACAGCACACAGAGTGCTGTCCGCATCTTTTGCGGCCCCATTGAAATGAACTGGTCCGCATCCGAGCAGCCAAAACGCGGCTCGGATGCGGACCCAAACAACGGTCGTGTGCATGGGGCCTTAGGATGCTCTCCCTAAAATATAGTAGCTACTACCCTGACATTATATTTATGGCAGTTGTTACTTAAGAGTTAATTTACTGTTCCTAGTGGGTCCATACTATTGTGTCACCATACAATGATTCCATGTATTTATGTACAGATGTAGCCAGTGTTATTTTGACAATTTTAATGTATGGCGCTAGAAACAGGATCAAAAATACCAGTGCCATACAGCTACGGCGCTTTGATCGGGCTGGCGCAGCTCAGATGCAGGCATTCGGCAGTCATTGATAGCCGGAATCCTGCTGTATGTGCCGACATCGGTGAAAACACTGATGCCGCCGCATTAACCCTTGCACTGCCGTGGTCAGCGCTGACAGTGGCACATGTATCCTGCCGCTGCAGTGATGTGGACCCGATGGCTTGGACGGCATTGTGGCTGCCTTCTGTGTGAGCCTGTGAGATCCAGCCCCCTGTATCTCACAGGCAGGAACGCTGTAAGTGTATTACACTGGCAATTCACTTACAGTCAATGCATTACAATGCAGAAGTATTGTAATGCATTGTAAAGGGGTTCAGACCCCCAAAAGTTGAAGTCCTAAAGTGGGACAAAAAATTAAGTTAAAAAAGAAGTAATAAAAATAAATTTTTAGCAAAAAATTTAAAGTTTCAAATAAAAAAGTGTCCTTTTCCAAAAATAAAGTTACAAATAATTGTAAAAAAAGGGAAAAAGATAAAAATAGATATATTAGGTATCGCCACATCCATGTTGACTGGCTCTATAAAAATATCACATGATCCACCTCGTCAGGTGAATGCCGTAAAAAAATAATTAAAAACAATGCCAAAACACCCATTTTCTGGTCACTTTGCCTCACAAAAAGTGTAATACCAAGTGATCAAAAAGGCATATTTAGCCCAAAATGGTACCAATCAAACCGTCATCTCATCCCGCAAAAAATGGGTACCTACCCAAGACAATCGCCCAAAAAATGAAAAAAATATGGCTCTCAGAAAATGGCAACACAAAAACATGATTTTATTCTGTTCAAAAAGGCTTTCACTGTGTAATACTTAACAAAAAGAAAAATGATAGACATATTGAGTATTTCTGCGTCCACAAAAACCTGTTCTATCAAAATATCACATTATATGCCCCTCAGGTGAATGTTATAAAAAAATAAAAATAAAAACTATGCCAAAACAGCCTTTTTTTTCCATTTACTTAAGCCTCTCAAAATCACTTTATAACTGAATTGGTGCTTAAATAATGGTTTTGGAAATTTTGTGGAAAATTTGAAGAATGTCTTCTAAACTTCTAAGCCTTCTAACGTCCTAATAAAATAAAATTACATTTACAAAATGATGCCAACATAAAGCAGACATATGAGGAATGTTGATTGATAACTATTTTATGAGGAATTACTTTCTGTTTTAAAAGTAGAAAAATTCTATCAACTCAAATTTACCACTGTCATGAAGTGCAATGTGTCACGATAAAACACTCAGAATGGCTTGGATAAGTAAAAGTGTTCCAAAGTTATAACCACATAAAGTGACACATGTCAGATTTGCACCTGGGATTTAAGGTGAAAAGTGGCTCAGTGCTGAAGGGGTTAAAGTGAATCTGTCACCACAATTTTGGACAATTATCTAAAGTAATATATTATTTTTTGTTTTCCTTCTGCTCCACATTCCCTCACACAGTGTGAATCTGCACTGAAATACATTGTCGGGACTACGGTGCATGTGCACAGGCGTTCCCTCAATTATATTAGCAATTCGGTTCTGACTGTACATTTCAGTACAGATATGAACACAGACAGCGCGGTAAAGGGGGGCAGTAGGATAATAAAGAATGGCAATTTGAACCGATGTTATTAGCAGAACTCATGTATTACTGCAGATAATAGTTTAGAATCATGGTGACAGGTTTACTTTAACAGGTTAGCACAAATAAGACATTGTCCAGCTGGTCTCAAAATAATCTGTCTATTAGAGGTACAGTTAGGTCTCCTGTACCTAATTGCACCAATAAACACACACACACAAACAAAAATTGATGATTGCATTTACTGACAGCAAGCATAGATCATTAAAATGACCATTGGTTTTGCGAAAATATATTACATAGTTTCATAACTTTCCATTATTTAATAATTGTGAAGGTATTCACTAGAGATGAGGCAACAATTGAAAAGTTTGATTCAGCTGATTCGCTGAATTTTACAAAAGTGTAAAAACAGTGTAAAATTTATAATAAAAAAATTAAATCAAACTTACCGCCTCCATTTGCTCGCAATGGGCCGGCCTCTGCCATCTTGTTTGAAGATCTGGAGCGAAATCTCGTGCGGTGCAAGATTACGTCATCACGCCTGCCGGCGTTGTGACGTCATACGTCCCCACCCACAGGATTTCAGCCAAGATCTTCAATCAAGATGGAGGCTGGCAGCCCGTCGCGAGCAAATGGAAGAGATAAGTTTATTTTTTTATGTTTTCTACACTATTTCAGGTTAAATTGATTAGCTGATACGAAGAATGAGGAAATTCGGCTTCAAGGCTAATCAAATTTATCCTGAAATTTGTATCGAATTCCACTTCATGGGATTCAATTTGCTCATCTCTAGTATTCACATAGAACATAGAATACACCTCTAAAAAATGGTGGCGCATGACTATAACAGAAAATTTAATACTTTACTCCTCCGTCAAGATGCTTTTAGCTTTATGTTTCGTTGTAACCTTGTGACTATGTGGTTATCAATTCACTAATCTTATTATATCCACAGTGTCAGATGAATGTCAAGATTTCACACTTCAATGTCAGTCCAGAATACCAAGCATCTTTTATATTATAAAATGCATAACTTGGGTTTCTATGTAAATTTTTTATCAGGTGCCATACATAACCTTTATGTCATAATTTACTTAAATCAGGCTTACATTTTTCTTTATTATAATCTGCCATCGTGTCAAGGAAGCTTAAACTGGATTGATACAATGTCAACACAAGAGTGAAAAACCTATTTCTGTATTGTCTGCCCTATTGAGCGCTTCTTCATTTATTTCCCAATGCTTCATTAATCATTGATTACATGATCATATCCTTGTTCTTCTGTAGGTCTCCAAAGAACCCAGAACAGAAGATTATTAAACGAGTGATTGGTCTGGAAGGAGACATTGTAAAGTAAGTTTGAAGGCAAAGACAGATGCCGCATTTCTCTGCACTTTCATACACATTTACTGTAGAGTGATTAAGTGCATGCTTCCTAAAGGACAGAAGAACACAAGAATATGTTTACTATCAGGCAAGGCAACAGAAACTAAGTGATGTGTGTTTATACACAATACATTTTATCATGCCTTGAAATTATTTTATATATGTTTCCTCTTAGAAATGCAGAAGATTCATACATTTATAATGAGTATACAGAATCCATAGCTGGAAATGCGTAGTAATTGTTATCTTGGTGATGGCACATTGTGTTATATTCTTCACGGTTTTATATACCCTAGTTAAGCTTTCAAGGTCATATTTAAAGAAAACTCATTGCCCTTCTCATATAGTATAATATAGTCTGGGGGGGAAACAAAATAACTTGGAAATACATGTAAAAAGGCTGAAACTTAGTTTAGTGCTCTCATTAAGAGAAACAAAATGAGAGCATTGCAGGTTTGATACCTTTACATGTAAACATGCATGTAAATACATATAAAAAGGCTGAAACTTTCTACAAGACTCTATTACTGCAAAGATTTATATGGCATAACATTAAGACCTGTATAGATCTATTTTTTATGCCCATTTTGAATATATTTACATCCAAAACCAGTTTGAAAACTCTCAGTCTATTAGGGCTTTCTGAGTTAATAAAGAGGCCTTGCCCATTCAAGATCCTCATCTATTAGAGTAGAAAGTGGCTACAAAGCACATCTATTTCCGCAGGACCTGTCATGTCTGTTCATTACACGAACATCCAATGCATTTCAGTAGATACTGTGTTATGCTTCATTTGTCTCTGTAGAGTAATTAACAATTTGGTGCTGCATACCCAAAAAGATTACAGCTGATGTTACACCCAGTGGGACAATATGGTGATGCTATTATTTTCAAGGGACCCCTCTAGCAAAAAGTAGAAATCCTAAAGGAAAAAAGGAGAACTCTTAAATTCACAGTAGTATATCTGATGTTTGAGTGTATTTATGGTTGTTGTATTTTTGTTTTAAAGCTAAAAACAATTGAACATACTATATGAGGCTTTCTATATTTTTTATACACTGTGGGGGTCAGTGATCAATTGAGGTTGTTTTTGTGTCAGTTTAAAGTTTTGCTTTACTTTTTGAGCCTGCACTAAATTTATGAACTGGTGCACATTGACAATATATTTGGAGTGAGTGCAATGTGGTTTACACCTTTAGGGCTCTTTCACACGAGTGGATGCAGTGCGTAGAATCCTCTGTGTGAAAGACAGCCAAGCCCCCCTCTGAACAGCGGAGACACTCAGTATTAACATGATTGATCATGCTCCGTGCCTCCCTGTGACCTTTTTACTACAAAATCTCAGTGAGATAAAGTTGTCACCATGATTTTGTAGTAAAAAGGTCACAGAAAGGCAAAGAGCATTATTAATCATGTTAACGCTCTGTGTCTCTGCTGTCCAGAGCGGGGCTTGGCTGTCTTTCACGCAGCGGATCCCACGCACGGCATCCACTCGTGTGAAAGAGGCCTTAGGTGTAAAAGTACGCACATAGTAAATGAGTCATAATCCAGGTCTAATCGCACTTTTAGCTTTCAAACATAGACCACTGTGAAAAGTGGCAAGGATCACAAAATGTTGAAAATTTGAACAAATGTCGTAGAAAATGTCCCAGTTGCCAAGACTTGCGACTTTTTTAGACCACAAAACTGATTAATCTATTTGGATAAATGTTCCCCTGTATGTTAATCAGTGAACTAACAGTAAAAACATCTCCAATTCCACAACAGTTGGGACGCTGTGTAAATTGTAAATAAAAGCAGAATGCAATGCTGGTAGAACCATATTTTATTCAGAACAGATAATAGAAAGCATATCAGATGCTGAAATTGAGACATTTTACTATTTAATAAAACAATTAAGTCATTTAGAACTTGATGGCAGCAATGCTTCTCAGAAAGTTGTGGCAGGGCTATCACTACTATTGTGTAGCATCCTCTCTTCTTTTAACTGTCTATAAACATCTGGGAAGTGAGGAGACCAATTTTTCTGGAGTTTAGAGAAAGGCATGTTGCCTTATTCTATAGGATTCTAGCTGCTCCAGCAGTCTACTCCTGGGTCTTTGCTTGGTTTTTCATTTAATGATAAACCAAATGTTTTCTATTGGTGAAAGGTCTAGACTGCTTCTTTTGAGCCATGCTGTTGTGATAGATGTAGTATGTGATTTAGCATTGTCTTGCTGAAATATGAAAGGCCTAACTGACAGAGACATTGTCTGGATGGGAGCATATGTTGTTCTAAAGCCTAAATATACTGTTAGCTTTGTTAGTGCCTTTCCAGATAAGCTTTCCATACCATAGTACTATTGCAACCCCTATACCATCAGAGATGCATGCTTTTGAACTGTGTGCTGATAACAAGCTGGATGGTCCCTCTCCTCTGGAGTCCGCAGGACATGGCATCAAATTTTTAAATTTTATTTGAACACTGAACAGTTTCTATTTTGCCTCAGTTTATTTTAAATGAGCTTTGGCCCAAAGAAGATGGCGGCGTTTCTAGATCATGATTGCAAGTCAAACTCTGTTCACAGACAATGATTTCTGGAAGTGGTCCTGAACCCACACAGTTATTTCCAGTACAGAATCATACCTGTCTTAATGTATTTCTGCCTGAGGACCAGTTGATCATGAACATCTATTTTTGATTGTCAGCCTTATCCCTTGTGCTCATGGATTACTTGAGTTTGGTAGGATATTTAAAGTCTTTGCTATTTCACGTTGAGGAACTTTTCTTCTGAAATTGTCCCACAATTTTTAGATACAGTATTTTGCAGATTGGTGAACCTCTGCCTATTTTTGCTTCTGAGAGACTCTGTCTCTCTAACATATGACTTAGTTACAAATTGCTTTTGTTGCACTGTCCCAACTTTTGTGAAGTATGTTGATGCCATTAAGTTTTAAATGATTTTTTTTTTCATTAATTGGCACAATGTCTCACTTTCAACCTCTGATATGTGTTCTATTTTATATTCTAAATAAAATATGGGTCCATGAGATTTGCAAATCATTGCATTTTATTTTTATTTACATAGATTTATTTTTTGAATATGTGTTGTATTTAGGAGAATATTTGAAAGCCTTCATTCAATACTGAATACCTAATGATATATAAATAATAATAATAATAACATTTATTTATATAGCTCCAACATATTCCACAGCATTTTACAATGAGGGTGTTCAAGTGCAAAAAGAGTCATAAATAACATGGCAACAAACAATGATGAAGCGGGTGGGGAGGCCGGTGAATGGAGAAGAGTTATGGCATGTGATAGGCCAACCTCAAAACATGTGTTTTTAGGGAGCACCTAAAACTGCACAATGTATTAACCTAATTGCTTCGGGTAGGGCATTCCAGGGAAGTGGTAGAGCTCAGGAGAAGTCTTGTAGACTTGAGAGGTTCAGATTATGGTGGATGTTAGTCGTAAGTCATTAGCTGAATGGAGAGCATGGGTAGACATAAATAAGCGAGGATATGAAGGGGGGGTGCAGCACTGTGGAGAGCTTTGTGGGTGAGAATGAGCAGGTTAAATTGAATCCTGTACTGTATGAGTAACCAGTGCAATGACTGGCAAAGGGTTAAGGCATCAAATTAGTGGTTAGACAGATAAATGAGCCTGGCTGCTCTGTTCAGGATAGATTGGAGAGGGGAGAGTCTGGTGAGGGGGAGATCAATTAGTAAAGAGTTACAGTAATCAAGACGGTAATGGATCAGGGCAACTAATCTATCTATTTATCTAATAAGAACATAAAATTCCACTGCACTTTCCCAAAAAATTGTGTATTTACTACACCAGATGCAAAGTTTTAGTTCTCTCTATGGAACCTTTTTCAAGCAGTAACAAAATGATGCAACAGTGCATATATAAATACCACCCACAATATGATTTAAACAATTAAATTAATTAACAAACACAGTGTAAAAGTGCCCACAATATTTCATAAAATATCATTAAATACACAATTAAATATCATATCATATCATACTAATTAAAAACATAATCGATGGGTGGAGGGAAAAGGAACTATAGCACATGGTAACTTGGCGTCTCAGAAAAGAGATTGCATCTCAGAAAAGAAATCAATTAGTAAAGAGTTACAGTAATCAAGATGGTAATGGATCAGGGCAACTAATCTATCTATCTATCTATCTATCTATCTATCTGTCTATCTATCATTAGGTATTCAGTATTGAATGAAGGCTTTCAAATATTCTCTTAAATAGATGAAGCATGATGTAGGAAACATACACGGTGTAAAACATCAAAAAAATAAAGCATTAAAATATCAGATTCAGAACATGGCATTATCTTTAAAGAAATAATCTGTTGCAGTGATTGTCTTGCTGTAGCCAAGTATTTTTGAATAGGATCACAAAACAAGTGCCCTTAACTATGTTTCGCATCATGTAACATCATGCATTCTAACTTGTAATTTGTTCCAGGCTATGATTTGCACGTATAGGATAAAGCCTTAACATGGCTCGACTGGGACCTTGATTAGAGTCTGAATTGCTATCTTTGTGTAGTGGTTTAGGTAGTACGAAAGATCCCGATCTGACCATTGCAATCATCTAAAATCCATCTTAGGTAATTTGAGTTGACACAGCTGCACAGTTACCAGAGATCTTTACTTACAGATTTATTTTACAAAAAGAAAAAGAAAAAACATTTTCTTAGGGTCTTGAAAATTTTTACAGGTCAGATTGCTTGCTGAAAGGTAAGGCTTATTTTCTGTGGCCAGTTTATATATATATAAATATAATTTTATATGCCTAATTAATGTTATTTAAAAAGCTTTTTAATGATGTTTGTGGAAGAAATACATTTGTACTTTGGTTAATTAATGTATCATACATCAGTAATCAAATACAAATTAATACATTTTAACAAACAAAACAAAGTGTCTGCTTACAAATGCAACATAAAAATGCTCACTGCATTATTTACCAGTAATAGACTATAGTACATGTATTAGTAGTACAGTGCTTACTACAGATGTAGCCAACATTATCCTAACTTACTTACAGTGAGGAACAGAAGTATTTAAACACCCTGCGATTTTGCGAGTTCTCCCACTTAGAAATCATGGAGGGGTCTGAAATTTACATTGTAGGTGCATTCCCACTCTGAGAGACAGAATAAAAAAAAAAAATTCAGGAGATCAAATTGTATGATTTTTAAAGAATGTATTTGTCTTGCACTGTTGAACATAAGTATTTGAACACCTGAGAAACAGCAAGAATTCTGTCTCTCAAAGACCTGTTACTGTGCCTTTAAAAAGTCCACCTCTACTCCACTCATTAATCTAACTTAGTAGCATCTGTATGAGCTCTTTAAAGACACCTGTCCACCCCAAAGTCAGTCAGACGCCAACTACTACCAAAGATCTGTCAAAAGTCACCAGAGACAAAATTGTGGACCTCCACAAGGCTGAAAAGGGCTACGGGCAATTGCCAAGCAGCTTGGTGAAAATAGATCAACTGTTGGAGCAATTGTTAGAAAATGGAAGAGGCTAAAGACGACTGTCAGTCTCCCTCGGACTGGGGCTCCATGCAAGATCTCACCTCGTGGGGTATCACTGATGATAAGAAAGGTGAGGAATCAGACCAGAACTACAAGGGAAGAGCTGGGCAATGGCATGAAGAAAGCTGGGGTCACAGTTTCAAAGGTCACTGTCGGTAGAACACTACGCCGTAATGGTTTCAAATCATGCATTGCACGGAAGGTTCCCCTGCTCAAGTCATCACATGTCCAGGCCCGTCTGAAGTTATCCAATGACTATATGGATGATCCAGAGGAGGCATGGGAGAAAGTCATGTGGTCAGATGAGGCCAAAGTAGAACTTTTTGGTCTAAACTTCACTCGTCGTGTTTGGAGGAAAAAGAAGCATGAGTTGCATCCAAAGAACACCATCCATACTGTGAAGCATGGGGGTGGTAACATCATGCTTTGGGGTGCTTGTCTGCGAAGGGGACAGGATGAATGCACTATATTAAGGAGAGGATGAATGGGGCCATTTATTGTGAGGTTTTGAGCAACAACCTCCTTTCCTCAGTCAGAGCATTGAAGATGGGTCGTGGCTGGGTCTTCCAACATGACAATGACCCGAAGCACACAGCCAGGATAACCAAGGAGTGGCTCCGTAAGAAGCATATCAAGGTTTTGGAGTGGTCTAGCCAGTCTCCAGACCAAAATCCAATAGAACATCTTTGGAGGGAGCTGAAACTCCGTGTTGCTCAGCGACAGCCCCAAAACCTAGAGGAAATCTGTGTGGAGGAGTGGGCCAAAATCCCTGTTGCAGTTTGTGCAAACCTGGTCAAGAACTACAGGAAACGTTTTGACCTCTGTTTTGCAAACAAAGGCTTCTGTACCAAATATTAACACTGATTTTCCCAGGTGTTCAAATACTTATGTTCAACAGTGCAAGACAAATACATTCTTTAAAAATTATACAATGTGATTTCCTTTTTTTTATTTTTTGTTCTGTATCTCAGAGTGGGAATGCACCTACAATGTGAATTTCAGACCCCTCCATGATTTCTAAGTGGTAGAACTTGCAAAATCGCAGGGTGTTCAAATACTTCCGTTCCTCACTGTAAGTTAGTCTTATTATGCATCCTAGAGTCAAGAAAATGCTGTCTACATCTGTACATTTCATAATAAATTTGTATTACTACTGACTGTATTATATATATATATATATATATATATATATATATATATATATATAAAGCTCTCACATGTTTTCATTATTTAAATTTGATTTATAATTTAAACAATGATATATATTGGATTAGAGACTACACATATTTTGAATTTGGTTAAAGCTTCTCCCCACCCAAATAATTGCATGTTCATTGTGTCTTGCTATTAGTCTGTACAATACTTGCTTTGCTTGTAGTCTGTTTGCTTACTGTGTTCTTGCTTTAAAGGGGCGCAAGGAAGTCGTATATATAGTAAGTTATATGGGGGGTAATTAAGCTGTCTGTCTATCGGGGGGTGAAGAACTGTTCACCCTTATATTGGAATATTTTGAACCAAGAGGAAATGTACACCGTACACAGGTCAATAACTGGGAAAATTATCAGGAAGGATCATTCTTCTTTCCTGATAATTGTCCAAAGTAAAGGTGCCGCTGATCAGCTGATGAACATGCAAAAGCTCAATTACCTGGCGGAAGCATCGTAGATGCGGTCACCTAAAGGCCCCTGTACATGGGTCGACATAGCAGACAATTATCAGGAACAAACAATTGCTTGCTCATTACAGGAGATGCAAGCTGCATTTATATGCAGCAATCATTTCCGTTGTATGAGGACAAGCAATCTTTTTAAAGTTCCCAATATGCAGTCATTGTTTCTGCTGCCCAGAAACAATGAATCAGGTGTCGCCACCAGCGATATTTTTACCGGATGAGCTGCAAGTGCTAGAAACACCTTTCTGATTATTGGCCAGATCATTGTCCATTTAAAGGGGCCTCTAATCATTGTTCTTTTGGTAGCATGCTGTGTAAACAGGGATCTACTGCCCAGCAACAATGATTCTCTTTGGAGATGAGTAATCACAGCAGTGATGTCCCGTCCCCGTACGGCAAAGGTAATTGCTGCATGTTAGTGCAGCTCTCACCTAATCTAAAGCAATTATCTCTGTATTTTTGAGGATTAATTTTATTATTGAACAACAACCATGTTCTCAATGAACCCAAAAAACTCATTAATATCAAAGCTGAATATTTTTGGAAGTAGTTTTTAGTTTGTTTTTAGTTTTAGCTATTTTAGGGGGATATCTGTGTGTGCAGGTGACTATTACTGTACATGATTATTAGGCAACTTAACAAAAAACAAATATATACCCATTTCAATTATTTATTTTTACCAGTGAAACCAATATAACATCTCAACATTCACAAATATACATTTCTGACATTCAAAAACAAAACAAAAACAAATCAGTGACCAATATAGCCACCTTTCTTTGCAAGGACACTCAAAAGCCTGCCATCCATGGATTCTGTCAGTGTTTTGATCTGTTCACCATCAACATTGCGTGCAGCAGCAACCACAGCCTCCCAGACACTGTTCAGAGAGGTGTACTGTTTTCCCTCCTTGTAAATCTCACATTTGATGATGGACCACAGGTTCTCAATGGGGTTCAGATCAGGTGAACAAGGAGGCCATGTCATTAGATTTTCTTCTTTTATACCCTTTCTTGCCAGCCACGCTGTGGAGTACTTGGACGCGTGTGATGGAGCATTGTCCTGCATGAAAATCATGTTTTTCTTACCTTGCAGACTTCTTCCTGTACCACTGCTTGAAGAAGGTGTCTTCCAGAAACTGGCAGTAGGACTGGGAGTTGAGCTTGACTCCATCCTCAACCCAAAAAGACCCCACAAGCTCATCTTTGATGATACCAGCCCAAACCAGTACTCCACCTCCACCTTGCTGGCGTCTGAGTCGGACTGGAGCTCTCTGCCCTTTACCAATCCAGCCATCTGGCCCATCAAGACTCACTCTCATTTCATCAGTCCATAAAACCTTAGAAAAATCAGTCTTGAGATATTTCTTGGCCCAGTCTTGACGTTTCAGCTTGTGTGTCTTGTTCAGTGGTGGTCGTCTTTCAGCCTTTCTTACCTTGGCCATGTCTCTGAGTATTGCACACCTTGTGCTTTTGGGCACTCCAGTGATGTTGCAGCTCTGAAATATGGCCAAACTGGTGGCAAGTAGCATCTTGGCAGCTGCACACTTGACTTTTCTCAGTTCATGGGCAGTTATTTTGCGCCTTGGTTTTTCCACACGCTTCTTGCGACCCTGTTGACTATTTTGAATGAAACGCTTGATTGTTCGATGATCACGCTTCAGAAGCTTTGCAATTTTAAGAGTGCTGCATCCCTCTGCAAGATATCTCACTATTTTTGCCTTTTCTGAGCCTGTCAAGTCCTTCTTTTGACCCATTTTGCCAAAGGAAGGGAAGTTGCCTAATAATTATGCACACCTGATATAGGGTGTTGATGTCATTAGACCACACCCCTTCTCATTTCAGAGATACACATCACCTAATATGCTTAATTGGTAGTAGGCTTTCGAGCCTATACAGCTTGGAGTAAGACAAGATGCATAAAGAGGATGATGTGGTCAAAATACTCATTTGCCTAATAATTCTGCACGTAGTGTATATATATATATATAAAATATAAAAAAAAAAGGCAGCACTCCAAGGATAAAATGAAAAAACAATCACCTTTTATTCATCTATGTGGGCAGCGCAACGTTTCGGCTCAGCACTAGAGCCTTTCTCAAGCAATTGTTTGAGAAAGGCTCTAGTGCTGAGCCGAAACATTGCGCTGCCCACATGGGTGAATAAAAGGTGATTGTTTTTTCATTTTATCCTTGGAGTGCTGCCTTTTCTTTTAATATTTTGTATACAAGGACTGCTTATCCTTTGGGCCGTGCACCCTTCTATTGATTGAACCCTCTGTGCTGCCTCATTTTTTATATATATATATATATATATATATATATATATATATATATATATGTGTCTGTGTGCTATATTGACTGCTGGCAGATATTTATGTGTGCGGTATATTCAATGCTGGTGTATATTTTTGTGTGCGGCATATTCACTGCTGGTATGTATGTGTGTAGTATATTCGCTGATGGTAGACATTTATGTGTGAGGTATAGTCAGTTGGCTACTTGGCTTTCTCAGCTTTGATTTTTAATGGTGGGGCACCATTTTATTTTTCGCCTAAGGCAGCAGAAAAGCTGGAATTGGCCATGATTTGAGTACATTTGCGTATGCTGAGCTGCATTCTGAGTCCTAAAATGTTCCACAAAAATGTTCTATATCTGGCTTATTTGCATATGAAGTTGACTCCCTATCCAGCATATACCTATTGACATCTTTCCTATTCCAGTGTACTATTTATTATATGATATGCCAAAAACAGGAAATGTGGCAAACTTCCATTGTCATACAGAGCTAACTCATTCTATTTCAAGTTCTTAGTTACAGTATATGAACAGCTTGGTGAAATACTTAACATTTGCATTCAGAAAGAGAAGATAGCATCTCCTTTTCAATGCTTATGATTAGAGATGAGCGAAGTTTTAAACAATTTGATTTGGCAGCTTCGCTGAGCTTCAACAAAAAATTGATTTCTTACAAATTGCTTCATCACAAATCGCATTCCATTGTATGAAGTGGGCACAATGACAGGAAATGGCGATCATGTCACCCCTCACCATTTAACCCCTCAGATGCTGCTTTCAATGCTGATCGCAACTTCTGAGACTCACATTCAGATGTTCAGAGGTTAATCCAGGGTTAAAAAATTATTATACTTACCTCATCCACTTGATCATGGAAAGGGCATCACACTCACCGCAGGTCCTTTGGTGGATTTTCTTTAATCAAGACAATAGCGGACGGCCTCAGTGAATGAGTTGAGTATAATTTTTTTTTTTACATTCAGCCACCATTTTTGGAAAAATGTATTTGTTACCACAAGGAAATTCTGCTTCGTGGCGAACCAAACTTTTCCAGAAATTTGGGTCGAAGTCCACTTTGGAAACTTCGGTTGGCTTAACACTATTTATGATCTATTTTTTTTTACCTCTTTCATTTCTGTATTGTTCCCTCTCCCTTTGGGAGATGCTTTTTTTCTCTTTTTATTTTTTATTAGTCTCTCTTTTTCTTTCATGCTACCCTTTACTTTGTTTCTTCTATATCGGTTCAAATAATGAAAATCAAAAAGTGTTTATCACAGTCTAATATTTGTTAATGACAGTGTAAGATGCAGTTCTAGTTAACTCTTTAGTGACCAAGCCTGTTTTTGCCTTAATGACCAAGCCAGATTTTGGAAATCTGACATGTGTCACTTTAGCAAAGAATAACTTTGTAAAGGTTTTGCACATCAAAGTAATTCTGACATTGTTTTCTGGTTACATATTGTACTTTACTTAGGTGGTAACATTTTATTGATAAAATATGCATATCTTTATTAAGATAACTTACAAATCTATGAACTTTTTTTTAAAATTGGCATATTTTCTTCTATTTTCAACTGCAATATTTCCCATACATACATAAATACTATTCAATATTTGTATCAGAAATATATGTTCACATCTTTACTTAGTTTTTGCTGCATTGGCCTATACATATGACTATGTCTCACCAACAAAGCAGTTGTCCCACATCATTCTGATGCTGTTGTGAGCAGCGTTCTGGTCTGACATATAATTACTTATTGCAGAAAAAAAACTGAACTGTAGTGAAAAGCTACATGTCTTACAACTGAATTTCTTTAACTATTTAGCTTCAACATTCCTGACCCTGTACTCATAAGGTTAGATTAAGCCTGATTCACCTCCCTCCACCCCCCCTCCCCCATATATCCCCTGTTAAATTGTTCTCCCCCAAGTTACTGTTCTTTTTGAGATGTAGCTGGAATAACCCGACTAGATTGTTACACTCAGTGATTTAGAAGTTGACTAAATTCCGAAATACTTGAAAACTGTAGTGGTATAGGCGCACCAATAAAGACTTTGGTCCTAATTTGCTATTTGATTGTCTGTCGCCCCATCATCAACTGTTATAGGTTCAATAGTTTTTGAGAACTAGATAATTTTTTTTTACATTACTACTTAATTATTGTATAATTTCATTGTAATACATGTCATGACATTTAATGCTATGTATATTAATCTTATTTACGTTTATGGTATTGACTTACATTATCATTTCTTTGTAAAAAATAATTACTTTTTGAACTTGTAAAATTTTAATACAGAAAGAATTTAAGAAAAGCTACATGTCTAAGAACACGGAGCAAAATGTCTCCAACTATGTTGCAAATTCCAGTTTGTTCACAATATGCAAGTAGGGCTGTAATGACAAGCTGGCATTCAAGGACAGTTACTGGTCATACAAAATTTCTTTAGCCCTATCAATCCCTATATGAGAGATGAACGTGCTAAGTGATGCGGTGCACCATAACAGGCCCCTGCCCGGCAATGTAGAAACCGCTATGCACACAGTCAACCAGTCACCTACAGAATATATAAAAGGACAGCGTCCAGAACCGTCTGTAGGAACAGTAATGGATCACTAATTCCCAAAATGATTTCTACACGTGTTGTGGGGTGTAAGAGGTCCACAATATATTTTTTTTAATAAAGCCCTTAGTGTACTGGTGAGGAACAACTCAATAATTAGAGATCCTCCAAATAAAAAAAATATAATGCCAATATCTTGATACAGTAATGTGATTGGAATTAACAGCTTTGTCTAGCAGGACATTGTCATAAAAAAAATGAAATAATAAAGATTAAGAAAACAAATCAGAAAAGGTAAAATGTGTTCCAATGTTCCAAAATTAGCTCCTCTGCCTATCCCAAAAGGATCCCTCCCTCTCTGGAAAGCCCACAAACTAAACAGTCTATTTATACGGACTGTATCACAAGCCCCTGTGTTTGCAGCATGGAGGTATTTAAAAAGGGGTATGCTGGTATAAAAATTATCATTGTACACATGGTACCCTTTGTGTAGGTATGGCGCCAATAGATTCCACACAATTTTTCCTGATGTCCCAATATTATAGGGGCAGTCTGGGGGTTTAAGTTGTGAGTCTCTGCCCTCATATACAGACAGACCGCAGGTGTAGCTGGTTGTGCTCTTGCACACCTTATATAACTTTAACCCATATCTGGCATGCTTGGACGGAAGTAAAGGTGGCCTTTAAAACTAAAAAGGGATTCATCGACGGATAGATCTTTATCAGGGGTATATAATTTTAGAAATAAATCCTTGAGGAGGGAAATAAGTGGTCTCAATTTATTTAGGCGGTCGTAGGCTGGGCTAGTTCTGGGGGGGGACTTAGGAATTATCAGAAAAATGCATAAACCACATTAGGGCTTCATAGGGGTTTTGGGACATAACTGCTGCAGACACAGGGGTTTTGTGGACAGTACTCGCAGCCCAATAGGATCAGACACATGTCTTCTTTGCAATGCCCATGTCCAGGGTAAGTCCTATTTTTTATTTTATTTCAGGGATACTTGTGGGAGTCCACCATCTTATATAAATAGACGTGGGCTTTTGTACAGCAAATTGTGTGGCGTACAGATTAGTCTCCTGCACAATTAATTCCAGGACTTTATTGTCCACAAATAAATGAAAAAAAATCATAAGGGGTAAAATTGGTAAGGTCCACATTAATTTGGGGAGTAGATAAAAATTGGGGTACTTGGGGGGAAAATAATGAAGCAGGGACCCACGTAGTAGAAGGGACGGAAAAGCTTGGTGGAGAATGAGAAGAGGTGGCGACTTGTACCACCATAGGGCTATGGGGTCTGGTGGAACTAGAGTCCCCGCTATCGGGAAATCTTTCCGCCTCTGAAGCAGTGTCGGAATCAGAGTTTTCAGAGCATAGAAATTCATATACCTGATCTGCACTATATAATCTTTAAGCCATTTTTTTTACTAAAAAGCTCAGAAAGAAAAAAAATATATATCTCCCTCACCCTAAAAATGAAAAGTAAATGTTCGCTAGCGTCAGTAGTGTTGGGTCCACTGACCGACAGTTATGGTCGGACCCTAACAGATGCCCACTGACTGACTAACAGATGCTCACTGACCTACTAACAGATGGACAGTGACAGATGGCCTCTGACTGCCAGTGACAGATGGCCTCTGACCACCAGTGACAGATGGACATATGGGCCCTAATGAAAGGAGGTAAATGACCCTCTCTAATAGACGCCTAATGACCGACACCCCCTGACCAACTGTAACAGGCACTTAGTGACAGATGCCCACTACCCGCCAGTTAATGACGGACAGTTTATAAATAGATTTTTCTTTTTTTTCCACAATAAATTGCACAGCCAGGACAGAAGTCTGATCTCTCCCTCTCTCCTTGCAGAACAACTGCACTGAGGGAGAGAGAAGCACAGCCCATGTCCTGGCTGTGTTAGTAAATATAATGGATGTGATCTCCATGATAGGTTTATCATGGAGACCACATGATCAGGGACCAATAGTAATGGTCCCTGATGGTTACTGTGCTGAAGGCAGATCTTCAGCACAGTAATCAGTGTGCATTCCTGCACCATTATTATTTTTTTTATTCTATGGGGGAGAGAAGCTCCTGCCCTTTATTCAAATTTTTGGGGGCCATACTGCCCTGATCGGGGTGCTGGAGGAGACAGATCTACTGTAAGGTTGGCGGCCGGCATAGTCTGCTTATGCGCCGGGCCGCCATCTTTGTTAAGGTACTGAGGGGTGGGGTGAGGATCGAGACCCAGCTTTCCATTATGGGGAAGCTGGGGTACCCGATCCTCACACCGGAGGATCTTCCGACTTTCTCCCTCCTCTCTTACATGATCAGAGCTTCCGGCATTTTCGGTGATCGTCGTGATACACTGTATTATGGCGATCACGTGATCAGGGAATGCTTTTCACGGTCTCTGATCACTGCCCCTGCCCTTAGCTACCTGTGATAGCTGTGGGCAGGGAGCTCCTGTGCTTTTTTTAGTGCTAGCTTGGGCTGAAGTGCTGCCGTAAAAAGGCGGCACTCCAGCCCAAGGCCCCTTAGTGAAAACACCTATGGGTGGTTACTAAGGGTTTAATAGACTGACTGTTTTCTGTAGGTGTCATTCTGATTCTTCCCTGTGTCTGAATTTCATTTTGAATATTCCAGACCCCACTTTGTTTTACTTTCCCAATAAATACAGGGGGGAATTTATCACAGGGATTTTATTTATTTTTTATCCGTCTTAATTAAAGAGGTTGTCTTTTGAAAAATAATCTGCAATTTTCAAACCAGTTCCTGGATCTTAATTTGTAACTGCATTTAATTAAAAATGTTGTATTATATCTGAGCTATTCAATAAAATGTATCTGTAGAGCGCCACCTGCTGTTTGTTGTTTTCCTTATTTCTTTGTCCCCTACTGAGAGGGACACACATGCTCAGTTCCATCCGTCAACTGCCTCCTTGGTTTGATAGGGATAAAGCTACAGCAGAAAGGACATGCCTCCTGAGCTGCCAACTTGATTTAAATCTAGCAGAACAATTGGAAAAATTAATGGTGATAGCTCTGGATCCATGTAACGTACAGGGTTGGTTCTAGTGCAGCATTCCACTATTACCATAATGGTACTCTGCAAAAATCAGTTTTTATGTGTATTTACTGTACTTATTGCATGCAGAGCGTTAATAGGCCTTAGAAACCAGTTGCTAGCTGGGGCTCTTGTCATCCACAACATAAGGACTGGTTAGAGCATTTAGCAAAGAGACAGTGGATGTCTGTGCAGTATAGTGTGTGCTGAGGCAGCAGAACACAGCCCTGAGGAAAACTAGCTCACAAAGAACGCTTACACATCAGCGAAAATGGAGTCAAAAAATGTATATATTTAACCCCTTCCTGACCTATGATGTACTACTATGTCATGGGAACCACTGCGTTCCCGCAAATTGACGTAATAGTACTGGTGCCCGTGCAATCACTGCTGTATCTGCAGGCATCACTGTAAAAGCAGATGCCGGCGGATTAACCACTTCTATGCCGCGGTCTGCTCTGACCGCGGCATAGAAGGGGTTTGTGTTGGGTGAATGATCGTGTCCCCACACTGCTTTGGCGGTGACCAGATGCGTCACAAGGCAGCCCGATGCCATGCAGAGGCTGCCCAATGCCTTGCACGGCATTGGGAACTGTCTTCTACTGTTGCAGAGGAGATCCAGCCTCAGCCTCAGTGTATGACTAACAGGCAAGTATTGTAATGATGTATTGTAATGCATTGCAGAAGGGAACAGACCCCCAAAAGTGAAGATCATAAATAAAGTAAAGAAAAAAAGAAAAATAAAGTGTTTTTAATAAAATTAACCCCAAGCGTTTTTCTTCCTTTTTTCATGGTCTCGTTCCAAGAGCTATAACTTTTTTATTTTTTCGTCTATATAGCTTTATTAGGGCTTGTTTTTTACGGGACAAGTTGTAGTTTTTAATGGCACCATTTTGGGGTACACATAACTTTCTTATTAACTTTTATTAACTCTTTCTGGGAGGGAGATGGGGAAAAATAACAGTACTGCCACTGCGTTTTTACATTATAAATTTTACGGCGTTCATTTTTCGGTACAAATAACATAATATCTTTATTCTCTGGGTCAGTACAATTACAGTAATACTAAATACAGAATTTTTTTTTTTTTTTTACGTTTTACTACTTTTTTTGCAATAAAACCCCTTTTATAAACCCCAAAAAATATTTTGCATTGCCACTTCACAAGACCCATAACTTTTTTTTTTTTTTCTATGGAGGGCTTGATTTTTGAGGGACGACTTGTATTTTTCATTGGTATCATTTTGGAGTAAATGCCACTTTTGATCGCTTGTTATTAAGTTTTTTTCGGTGGAAACTAAGAATAAATTAGAAATTCTGTCTTTTTTTTTTTTACAGCGTTCCCCATAGAGGATAATTTATGTAATATTTATGTAGTGCGGGTCGTTACAGACGCGGCAATACCAAACATATGGGGGATATTTTCTTTTTGCTATTTTTTTTATTGAAAAGCGTATTTTCTATGGAAAAAAAAGCATTTTTTTTATTTTATGGATTTTTTTATTTAATAAATGTGTATTTTTTTCTATTATATTTTTTAATAATTAATAGTGCCACAAGGGGACTATAATATACAGTATTATCTCTATAATGCATTACATTTCAAAAGCAATGCTATTCAAACATTAACCGGGAGGCTGCGCTAGAGAGGCACAGCATGCTGGAGATAACTGAAGACAGACTCGGGGCCCTGATCGGAAGCAAGGTAAGCTTCCCAACACATCAGCACCCCGCAATCGCATTTTTGGGGTGCTGATGGGAGACAGAGGGAGTCCACTCCCTCTGTCACCACTTTACATGCAGCGGGCGCCATTGTGCCCGCCATGTAAAGGGTTAAACATCCCGGATCGGCACTACTGCCGGTCCGGGCTGTTAGAGCAGTTCCCCGGCTCTCATGTGAGAGTCGGGTCCACGTTCCACGCTGCACGGGGGAGCCGTGCAGGGCTTAGACTGAGCCGCCATAAAAACGCGGCGGCCCAGCCTAAGGCCCCTTAGTGACTGCCGTAAAAAAGCTTATGGGTGGTCACTGGGTTAATAAAGTAAAAAAAAAAAAAAAGCCCCTTCCCCCTTATTTTAAAATACAAAACTGAAAAATCTAATAAAACCCACACATATTAGTCCGTAATGACCGACTCTATACATATATCACATGATCCACCCTGTACGATAAACACCATAAAAAAATAAAAACGGTGTAAACACCACGCGATCAAAAAGGCGTATGTCCCACAAAATTGTATCAATAAAACCGTCACCTCATCCTGCAAAAAAATTAGCCCCTACCTAAGACAATCGCCCAAAAAAAAAAAAAAACTATAGCTCTCAGAACATGAAGACACTAAAACATCATTATTTTTTTATTTCAAAACTACTATTATTGTGTTAAAGTGAAATACATAAAAAAATATACTTATTAGGTATCTCCACGTCCGAAACACCCAGCTCTATATAAATATCACATGACCTAATGCCTCAGATGAACACCGTAAAAAAAAAACCATTTTTGTCACATTACATCACAAAAATTGCAACAGCAAGCGATCAAAAAGGCGTATGCCCACCAAAATAGTACCAATCAGACCGTCATCTCATCCCGCAAAAAATGAGATCCTACCTAATAGAATCAGTAAAAAAAATAAAAAAGCTATCACTCTCAGACAATGGAGACACTGCTATTATTGTGCTAAAGTAAAAAAATAAAAAAGTATCGAAAGTATCGCCATGTCCGTATCAACCAGCTCTATAAATATACCAGGTGAACACCGTAAAAAGACAACAATAAAAAAAAAAACAACTGTGTAAAAAAAATATATAATTTTTGTCACATTACATCACAAAAATTGCAACAGCAAGTGCTCAAAAAGGCGTATGTCCCCCAAAATAGTACCAGACTGTGGATACACTAAAATATAATTTGTTCAGTTTTAAAAATGCTATTATTCGGTAAAACTTAAATAAATAAGAAAAAGTTGACATATTAGGTATTGCCACGCCTGTAGCAATCTGCTCTATAAAAAAGTCATATGATCTAATCCCTCAGGTAAACGCTGTAAAAAGAAAAAATAAAAATGGTGCCAAAACATACATTTTTTGGTTACCTTGCCTCACAAAAAACGTAATATAGAGCAATTAAAAATTATTTGTACCCCAAAATAGTACCAATAAAACTGGCACCCTCTCCCATAGTTTCCAAAATGTGGTCACTTTTTAGATTTTTTTTCTGTAGGGGTGCATCAGGAGGGCTTCAAATGGGATATGGCATCTAAAAACCAGTTTAGCTAAATCTGCCTTACAAAAACCATATGGCTTACCTTTCCTACTGCGCCCTGCCATGTGCCCGTACAGCAGTTTATGATGACATGTGGGGTGTTTCTGTAAACCGCAGAATCAGGGTAATAAATATAGAGTTTTATTTGGCTGTTAACCCTTGCTTTGCCACTGGAAAAAAATGATTAAAATGTAAAATCTGCCAGAAAAGTGAAATTCTGAAATTCCATCTCCATTTTCCATAAATTCTTGTGGAAAACATAGAGGGTTAACAAAGTTTTTAAAATCTGTTTCGTATACATTGAGGGGTGTAGTTTCTAGAATGGGTTCATTTTTGGTTGGTTTCTATTATCTAAGCCTTACAAAGTGACTTCAGACCTGAACTGGTCCTTAAAAAGTGGGTTTTGGAATTTTTCTGAAAAATTTCAAGATTTGCTTCCAAACGTGTAAGCCTTCCAACGTCCCCAAAAAATAAAATGTCATTTTCAAAATGATCCAAACATGAAGTAGATATATGAGTAATGTAAAGTAATTACTATTTTTGGAGGTATTACTATCTATTATAAAAGTAGAGAAATTTTTAAATTTGGTATTTTTTAATGAATATTTTTTTTTCTTTTTTTACTTATTTTTATCACTGTCATGAAGTACAATATGTGACGAGAAAACAATCTCAGAATGGCCTGTATAAGTAAAAGCGTTTTAAAGTTATTACCACATGAAGTGACACATGTCAGATTTGCAAAAAATGGCCTGGGCAGGAAGGTGAAAACAGGCCCGGGGTTGAAGGGGTTAAAATTATACCAGTGTCAAGAGGATGTGCGAGTGGGAGCCCTGTGTATATAAACTGCTTAATAAGAAGCTTATAGAATCCCTAGCAGACATTGTACAGAAAGACATAGGCTTTCAGCCCTGGACAAACCTAATAGTCTCATTCTGAATATGCCTACCATACTACAGGGTGGGCCATTTATATGGATACACCTTAATAAAATGGGAATGGTTGGTGATATTAACTTCCTGTTTGTGGCACATTAGTATATGTCAGGGGGGAAACTTTTCAAGATGGGTGGTGACCATGGCGGCCATTTTGAAGTCAGCCATTTTGAATCCAACTTTTGTTTTTTCAATAGGAAGAGGTTCATGTGACACATCAAATTTTATAAGTGGTCAGAAACTTGTAGATAACTCATGAAAGAATAAAGTTACGTTAAAACCAAGCACACCATTGTTTTTCTTGTGAAATTCCCAATAAGTTTGAGGTGTCACATGACTCTTTTCCTATTGAAAAAACAAAAGTTGGATTCAAAATGGCCGACTTTAAAATGGCCGCCATGGTCACCACCCATCTTGAAAAGTTTCCCCCCTCACATATACTAATGTGCCACAAACAGGAAGTTAATGTCACCAACCATTCCCATTTTATTTAGGTGTATCCATATAAATGGCCCACCCTGTATATTCCAAAGTGGACACCTATAGTAACTTTAACTGAGAGCTTTGTCTGACGTTGTGGTCCACCGCGTGGTTCCATAGTGATAAATGTTGCACGCCTATTTCTGGATGCTTATAAAATATTCAGCAAAAGAAGTTCAGTGTGAGGAGAATTGCTTTAAACAGCTATTGGGGCCTAGTAACTGTTACTGCAGCCCTGTAGCTTGTAAGAACTTTGGAAATTGCACATTGTATAAGAAATGCCAGTCCATGCATACTGAGAACTGTAACTGGTGTGGTTGAAATTGATCCTTCAGTAAATGACAGTTCTACTGCAAACCTGCCTCATTATTGCCTCCATTGACTTGCACCTCAAAACCCATCACTCTCAAGGGCACCCCGAACCTTCATCAGGCAGGAGAATGCACAGAACCAGGGTGTGCACTGAAGGGAAGAAAGGTGCACTCTCCCCCATCATTTCATGGCCCAAAGGAGCATCAGAGTGAGTAACAACTACAACCACCACTCTTGCTACTATCACTTCCATCCTCTCTGCTCTCCTCCTGGGTCTCTATACTGTCCTCATACACGTTAGCACGGTGTGTAATCTGACATGTAGCTAAACCTTCTGTCTTCTGAGAAAAAGAGACTGTTCAGCTTTAACGTTCTTTTTATTGCTAGTAGATTGACAGGAAAGGCATAAGACACAGAATAATCTGCTATATACGCAGTACATGAGGTAATACAATAGTAATGAGCTATCAGATACAAGTAACATATATAAACTATGGTAAATGTCACAAGATAGTGTCCTTACCGACTGTGCTTAAAAACCGTCTGAATAACAGATGATGGGGCAGGAAAACCAGTGAGAGTGTGTGGCTCCTCAGACATAGGATGGTGGCTGCTTGCTGCACCAGCACAAGACTAGAAAGAACCAGGAACTACCCACAATGCCCTGGGACTCTCATAATGCATAGGAAAAACAGGCTGGATAAAATACCTAAACTCATCAGTAGATGGTGCTGTTACCATACAATGTAATGCAAATGAATTACAACATAGTTAAATGCAATGTCAGCTAATAAACACACAGAAACAACTGGATCTACATCTGGGGACAGAACAGTCTCTATTATCTTTCATTATTTACATTAATCATGGGATAATCCCTTTAAGTCTTTATTGGTTTTAGATTTATCAAACATCACAACATTTCTAGTTTTTGTACACCACCTCACCACTGGAGTAAGATTGTGCCTTTTTCAAGACTTTTTAAAAAGTTGCAGTAGATAAGTTTGGCACGATCTAACTAACACAGCTAACTATGACTGCTTTTTTATCTACTTTTTGAAAGTGGAAAAAGTGAGGTAAGAACTCACAAACACGATGCATACCAAGAAAAATTTGACTTCTCAATGGCAGTTTTCTGGTGCAAATGGTGGGTTAAATTCTCTCCATACTTTGAAACAAAATACAAACCTCCTTTATTTCATATATTTTATTCAGGTCATTAAGAAAAAAAATATATATAATAAACTGTGGTCGAATTTTGTCTTGTTCTACATTCTACAAAGTGTTTATTTCAAGTACTCTCTGAGATATGTTCCAACAATGAGGATGGATATGGATGTTTATTTTAGATAGTAGGAATCATTGCCATTCATCGCTCTTCAGCGACACAATACAAAGAACTGTTTGATCGCCTTTTGTTTTTAGTTTCCATGATAGATTGAGAGAACTTCGGCTATCTCTATATAAATAATAAAATCTGAATAATTACTTTCCAAAGAACACTTGGTTGTTAAACATATAATTGAATGATGTTATAGGCAAAGTTAGCAATGAAGTTCATAAAATCAGACAAATGTGCTTTGTAGATGAAAAAGCCAATTATGTGAAACATGGCAGAAATACATTAATTTTTAAAAGCACTTCAAGCATATTTGTAGTAAATCTTGGAATGGCTGCTATATGTTTCCGGGAGAAATATTTCACCTTTATTATTTTAAGTATATTAATACTGAAGTATGAATTATTACAATTCAGAAAACTCACAGCTGTAGAAGAGAATAAGAACTGGACGGATCACAGTTCTTAAAGGTTGGGATGATGCCGATCAATTCAGAATTCAATGGAGTTTCCATTTCTGCAGCTGATAGACATATG
Source organism: Bufo gargarizans (assembly GCF_014858855.1). NCBI lineage: Eukaryota > Metazoa > Chordata > Amphibia > Anura > Bufonidae > Bufo > Bufo gargarizans. The sequence continues at coordinate 282,342,633 of NC_058081.1, forward strand.
CTATGACATTTGCTTCAAACTGGACCAATGCTTTAATCCCTGTTCTAAACAGACCTATTTCAGTGTTTAACAGACCTATAAAGAATGATTGTTACACTGCCAGTGTACAATTAAAAATATGCTTTATTGAAAATGTATCGTCATTAGAGTAAGCTAAAAATGAGTCACACAGTGGATAAATATGCAAGCAATGCATGATCGATATATGGTAAGGTGCAGAATGCCTAATCCACAAAGATTCAATGAATACATACACAAATTCATTGATATTTAACTCCCAAGAGGTAAATTAAGAGCTGATCAGCTAACAATATGCTGTCATTCAGGATAAAAATATAGGTAATGAAAGATAGTGCTGTTATACTCACCCATATGCCGCATACATCCTTCCCGACACATGTTTCGGCTCACGTCTTTGTCTTTTTTGAGGATGGATACACTAAATAATAGCTGGCTATTCACCTACACAATTTCTCATAGGTTGTGTAATAAATGACCATAACAACTACCAGCTCCACTAGTATGGCGCCATGTCATACTTCAGGGTTTGTGAGTACCGACCTGGACTATTTGCATTTACAGTGACTGTGTCTAATATTACCAGCAGTATCCCTGGTGGTAGTCTAGTTATTTCATTTTATGTTCCCTAGAGTTAATATGACATTTAAAAATCAAAATTTAGACTGCCCTAGTTATGGCATTTGACACATTGGAATTTATTTGGCAATGCTCTAGAGATAGCAGCATTTTTTTTTTAGTAGTAGTAGTGGCTCCACATCATGGAAACATAGAATTATTCAACTTGTTTATGATAAGAATATTCATGGAATGAAGGCATTTCTGTTATAAAATATCAGTAACGCCCATAAGTAAAGTGAAAATTTAAATTGGTATGGTTTGGCTGGTTACTACTATTACTGCTATGCTGGGGGCCAGAAAGAGTGTCCATATATCCGAAGGATTCTCTGCCAGTGCTGTACACAATTATTAGGAAAATGTGATGTTCCTTGAAAATGGACTATGAAATTCTAAGAAAATAAAAAATATTATGGTTCTTAAAATAATTTAAAATCTTCAATATATTGAATTCATAGTTTAAGCCTTTAAGTACCGGGCCCATTTTTGATTTTGCATTTTCGTTTTTCCTCCCAATGTTCCAATAGCATTTTATTTGCATCACCTTTCTATGACAGCCATAACTTTTTTATATTTCCACCCACAGAGCTGTACGAGGGCTTATTTTTTGCTAGGCAAACTGTAGTTTTTATTAATACCATTTTTGTGGCACATACAACTTTTTGTTACTCAATTTTTTTTTGGGGGGGGATGACAAAAAAATGGCAAATTGTGTGTTGTTGTTTTTTCCGTTTACCACACAGAAATTTTAATAGTTCAGACATTATAACGAAAGGGTGGGTGATTTAAACTTTTAATATTTTAATGTTTTTTTTATTTATTTAACTTTATATTTAATAACTATTAGCCCCCTTAGGATCACTTGATCCCTTGTTCTATTCACCCTAATAGAGATCTATTAGGATGAATACGATTTTCACATGCTCCCTGCTACACTTTGCTTTATGCACACAGCAGCAGGGAGGATACCATGTCAGGCATGGAAATCTTTACAAGCATCCAGGCTGACATGGAAACTGATAGAAGCCCTGGGATTTCACTGCGGGAGCTCTGATAGGAAGGCTGAGGGAGCTACATCCCTATGCCTTGCCTCACAGGTACCATGATTAACATTAATTGCAGCACCTGAGGGTTTAAATGATGAGGTTGGGCTCTATACATTTCCTTATCTTAGATTACATATTCTAATTTGTACATATTCAGAAAAACACATGCAAATATATTTTATCAGCATTAGAGGGGACTTAATATTAATGTTCTTTCCTTATTATGGGACATCAATAGATCAAGGTTGCCAACATGAACTGTTGGTTTCCACAGCCCCATTATTCAGCTGAGGAGACCTCTAGGAGTAGGCCATCAGTATCAAAGTTCCGTAAAATCCCTTTACCACCCCCCCAACAGTAACATCGAAATTGAAAAAAACACTCCCAAAGATGTCCATTAAATAGTAGATTTTGAGTTTATGTCTCAAGTTAATATATCTGGCGCACAACTCAGGTGACTAAAGTGCATTTTAATCCCTTAGTGATGTAACAAATTTTAGCCTTAGAAATGTTGATCACGCCTGGGGGGCCCTCTTGGCCAGAACATCCAGGGTGGCCAATCCTGTTGTGGGATTCATACTTGATCCTTGATGCTGGGTTCCAACTCCTTCACTCCACCATGGCTGCTGCAGTTCTCAGGTCTCCCCATGGCTCACATAGCTGCTGCAGCCAGTCATCTTCTATGTGTCACATGACCAAGTGGGAATCATTTGCTGCAGTAGTTGTTGACATGAGTATACCTGAAACCTGCAGGGCCCTGGGGAGCAGAGAAACTGGAACCCACTGTGTGGATCTGGTAAGTATGATTCCCTCCACTGGTCCAGCTATGCTGGGTGGTCTACCCAAGTGGCCTCCAGAGGTGAACAACCTTTTTAGGATCAGTAGCTTTTTTTCCCTCCTCTATATTTCATCAGTCATAACTTTTTTTTATTCAATTTAACTATATAAGACCTTGAATTTTGCGGGATGAGGTGGCAAAGATAAAGAAATACTGTAGACTTGTTCAGTAGCCTCGTTTTCCCTGTTTTTTTTTTTTATACTGGTTCATTTTGTAAAACTAATTGAAATAATAATTTATGTCAATAAGCAGTGAAAGAAAATATCTTCTTAACTGACAGAAATCTTTTCCATCTGTCAAAAGTTTATTAGATAGTCCTCTCTTTATTTATGTTTTTGTGCATGGGGTACAAATATTGGTACAATTTATGTGGCATTGTGATCTGGACACTGGTCTGGGTTATGGCATCCATAAACAACCTAATTTATGGCAGAGGGGAGATTAGATGGGCAAGTACTCATCTCACTTATTTTATGAAAATAATAAACCTATATTTGACAATCATAGAAAAGTATGCTCTCTCACTGATGAGGGAAGGGGGATTGATAACATGCACAGAATTGCATGTTACCCTCCCTCTAGGACAAAGTAAAGTCATATAGGGAGAGAGAATAATCTGTGCCTCTTCTGTCTTCCTACAGCCAACCTTGATCTTGTTTTAAGCTTAGATTATCAGCTTTAAAACAAGACCAATTATAGCCCAAGAAATAGTCCTCAGAAATGGCCCCCTTCTGCAGCCATAGATCAAGGTTGCCAACATGAACTGTTGGTTTCCACAGCCCCATTATTCAGCTGAGGAGACCTCTAGGAGTAGGCCATCAGTATCAAAGTTCCGTAAAATCCCTTTACCACCCCCCCAACAGTAACATCGAAATTGAAAAAAACACTCCCAAAGATGTCCATTAAATAGTAGATTTTGAGTTTATGTCTCAAGTTAATATATCTGGCGCACAACTCAGGTGACTAAAGTGCATTTTAATCCCTTAGTGATGTAACAAATTTTAGTCCTCAGAAATGGCCCCCTTCTGCAGCCACACAGCCCCCAACAGCATTTGTTCAAAACAGTCTTGTCCTTTCCTGCCTGAATGAACACCATTGGGATGACCAAAACAGTGATTAACCCCTTAGTGACCAAGCCTGTTTGGGCCTTTATGACCAAGCGTATTTCATCCTTTTTTCATGGTCTCGTTCCAAGAGCTATAACTTTTTTATTTTTTGTCTATATAGCTTTATGAGGGCTTGTTTTTTACGGGACAAGTTGTAGTTTTTAATGGCACCATTTTGGGGTACACATAACTTTCTGATTAACTTTTATTAACTCTTTCTCAGAGGGAGATGGGGAAAAATAGCAATACTGCCACTGCGTTTTTACATTATAAATTTTACGGCGTTCATTTTTCGGTATAAATAACATAATATCTTTATTCTCTGGGTCAGTACGATTACAGTGATACTAAATACTTATAATTTATTTTACGTTTTACTACTTTTTTTCCAATAAAACCCCTTTTATTAACCCCAAAAATTATTTTGCATTGCCACTTCACAAGACCCATAACTTTTTTTTTCCTTTTTCTATGGAGTTGTGTGAGGGCTTGATTTTTGAGGGACAACTTGTATTTTTCATTGGTGTCATTTTGGAGTAAATGGCGCTTTTTGATCGCTTGTTATTACGTTTTTTTCGTTGGAAACTAAGAATAAATTAGAAATTCAGTCTTTATTTTTTTTAGGGCGTTCACCATAGGGGATAATTTATGTAATATTTATGTAGTCCGGGTCGTTATGGACGCGGCAATACCAAACGTATGGGGGATATTTTCTTTTTGCAATTTTTTTCATTGAAAAGCGTATTTTCAATGGAAAAAATGGCATATTGTTTTATTTTATGGAATTTTTTTTATTGAATAAATGTGTATTTCTTTTCTATTTTTTTTTACTATTTAACAGTCCCACAAGGGGACTATAATATACAGTATTTTGATTGCTTTTAAAATGTAATGCATTATCTTTATAAAGCGTTACATTTCAATAGCAATGCATTTCAAACATTGACCAGCAGGCTGCGCCAGAGAGGCACAGCCTGCTGAAGAGAACTGAACACAGGATCGTGGCCCTGAACGGAAGTAAGGTAAGCTTCCGAACACATCAGCACCCCGCGATCGCATTTTCGGGGTGCTGATGGGAGACAGAGGGAGTCCGCTCCCTCTGTCACCACTTTACATGCAGCGGGCGCCATTGCGCCCGGCATGTAAAGGGTTAAACAGCCCGGATCGGCACTCCTGCCGGTCCGGGATGTTAGAGCAGGGCCCCGGCTCTCATGTGAGAGCTGGGTCCGCGCTCCCCGCTGCACGGGGGAGCCATGCAGGGCTTAGACCGGGCCGCCATAAAAATACGGCGGCCCAGCCTAAGGCCCCTTAGTGACCGCCGTAAAAACACGTATGGGTGGTCACTAAGGGGTTAAAGAGAACAAGTCACAATGAAAATGCAATGCAGTCTGTAAGCAGCATGTTATAGAACAGTAGGAACTAAGCAGATTTGTACATAGCCTTTATGTGAAATTATTCAGCCAAACATGTCATTTATACTTCAAAATTTCTGCTCTTCCTGATCTTGGTATTTCAACTGTGAGATCTCGTCAGTGATTGATATCTAAACATGCACATTTCTACAGGGTAAGCTGTCAGTCAATGATAGTATGACACACATGACTACAGAAACAGCAGAGTTTAAATGAGTAAGGCCAAGGTCACATCTTCGTTTAGGAGATCTGGCTGACTGTCACCGCCAGATATCTGAGAAGCTCTGACAGACGTTCTTCAGAACCTCCTGCTTGTGGTTCTTTTGTTTTGGTTTCGTTTTGTCATCTCGTTTCCCTCTCTCAGCTGTCATCTAGTGGCACTGATTGCATCCCTTTAAATCCCCTCCCATACTGCATCACTTTGCGGTTTATACAACTACCTGGTTTGTGTGCATGCTGGATGCTGCAACTGATGCCTCTACAGATAAGTCTGTTCCTTTATTTGTGTTTTCCTGTTAGCTTGATCCTAGGTGACCCTGACTCCCTCCGTATTAAGTGTAGGGAGCCGGTGGCCGTGTTCCCTCACTATTATAGGGTGTTCAGGTGTCATACAGTCGAGGCACGAGGGCATGCAATTATCTATCATAGAGATCTTTGCATGGGCTGAGAAGTCAGGGAGAGCTCTAGGGCTTTTACAGGGCTCACCCTTATGTTCCTTAGTTTGGGATCAAGTCAGTCGGATCTTCATTTGTTGTCTTCTAGTTTTCTGCAACACCATCCGTGATACTGACTGATCCAGCGCAAAAACCATTGCATGCAACAGTTTTTGTCTGAAGGAAACACAGCGTTTATCCTGGAAATCTACAGGATCATCTCTGGACCTCATTGGCAGTGGAGATCTGGCGGTAAAGTAGAGAATCCGGCAGGCTACTCTGTGCCGAAACAGCCTGCTAGATCTCATAAACGGAGATGTGAACGCAGGCTTTCTCCTTTCACACTCGCGTTTTGGTTTCTGTTTGTGAGACCTGTTCAGGGCTTTGCATTCTAATGCATTCTGAATGGAAAAGGTTCCGCTCAGAATGCATCAGTTCAGTCTCCATGCCGCTTTGGAGACGGACACCAAAACGTTGCTTACAGCATTTCTCATCCATCTGATGAAACTGAGTCAAATGGATTCGTCCTGGCACATTATGTAAGTCAATGGGGACAGATCTGTTTTCACTGACACAATCTGGCGCAATATATAAATGGATCCGTCCTCTATTGACTTTCAATGGTGTTAAAGACAGATCAGTCTTGGCTATGTTAAAGATAATACAAACGTATCCATTCTGAACGGATGCAGATGGTTGTATTATCTGAACGGATCCGTCCATGACTGATTCCCACAAAACGCAAGTGTGAAAGTAGCCTAAGTTACAAGTTTTATTGAATTAATTCCAAGAAAACTAACAGGCTGTCTGCAGATTATACTGCATTTTCATGGTGACAGGGTCCTCTTTAACTGTAAATACAGTACACTTTAATGTATACAAGTCATTAAAGTATTTTAAAGGCATTATTGTCCACAAGTCATTATAGAGGAAAAGACAGTTTTAAGAGGAGTTTACTACTCTAAAGGTGATCAGCTGATTGTTGTGATATTGGCATCTGAAAACCTAGATAAAAAAAAAAGCAAATGTGCTATTATAAATGGCTACCAAATTAGGATTCTTCATATATATATATATATATATATATATATATTGTAGGAGAGTCCCTGGAATAATAATGGACGGACGATACGTGCCACCAGAGGTCCTGGCCTCGGTGGAGTAAGAACCGGATCATTGCGGTTACAGCGGCGAATGCTGCTGGCGCAGCGTGTTCGGGCCGGTTCTTACTGGGAACAGGTAAAGAGTGGGGGGGTGCCTGTTCCCCACGGCCAGCCCAGGTTTTTGGTGGAGCTGGGCCTTTAAGAACCCAGCCTGCTGATGATGGGGGTGGGGTGTGTCTTGCTGTGCTGGAGATTTCCACAGACAGAGTGAGTGCTGGTGAAGGAGAGTCTGGGCGCAGCACACATTGAAGGATAGCCCTGGGACCTGTGGTGCTACGAGCCGAAGGGGCTCTGGCCTGAGGGAGACAAAGGCAGGTAGCTTACAAGCCTGCACGACCGCTGTGGTCTGTCCAAAACAAGGTGACTCAAACCTGCTGTTTATTTTCTATGGAAGGACTTTTGTTTTATGCACTATGTGAATATGCACCTGTGTGGTCTGCACAATGCCTGTTATGCCTTTGGTGTGAATAAAGTCACGGTGTATCACAAAGACTGTCTGTGATTGCCTCAATACTGCCGCCGCTACCGTAGCCTACCACGAGCACATCCCCACAATTGGTGGCTTGGAGCGGGCATTCCTGCAGTGAGGCAGGCCTGAAGCAAAAGTTGTGTTGGACTGCATGTCATATATCAGGCCTGCAAGTTTTATGGTTCCTGACAAGATGGAGGAGGCCATTAAGCACCTGATTCAGAGTAATGTACAGCAGCAGCAAACAAACACTCTCCTAATGCAGCAGCTGGCAGCCATGCAAGAGTCGGTGCGAACATCCCTGCAAGGAGTTTCAACTGCGACAACCCCGACTGTGTCTACCGCCAGGGACAAAGTCCGATCCGCCCTGAGGAAAATGGGTCCGGGAGAGGATATAGAGGCATTCCTGATGGTGTTCGAAAGAACCGCGGAGCAAGAGAGGCTGCCGTTGGAGCAGTGGGCCGAGGTGGTGGCGCCTTTTCTGGTGGGGGACGCACAAAAGGCCTATTTTGACCTCAGCCGCGATGAGGCCAAGGACTATGAGAGGCTAAAAGCTGAGGTGTTGGCCAGGTTGGGGGTAAACACCTATGTGCGAGCGCACAGGGTGTATCAGTGGGTGTTTGCCGAGTCCCGACCCGTCCGGTCACAAGCCTATGACTTACTTCACCTAGTAAAAAAATGGCTTCAGCCTGAAATATTGAGCACTTCTCAGATGGTTGAAAGGGTCGTGGTCGACAGGTTCGTGCGTACCCTCCCGAGAGCCATACAGCGCTGGGTGGGACAAGGCGATCCAGGCAACCTGGAACAACTGGTTAGCCTGGTGGAGAGGTATATGGCCACTCAGGATTTGGTGCGGGACTCAGCGGTACTACCGAAGTCACGTCAGCCCCCGTTGCCGACCCGGGATCCTGAAAAAGGGATCCCACCACATAAGGAGGGGAGTGGATCTCCAGTTCGTGGGAGGAATACCCTGGGGAGGAGGGAGGCTGCGAGGATCAGATGTTGGCATTGTCAGGACTGGGGACATGTGGCATCCAACTGCCCTAGGGCGTCCGAACCCATGGACTGCGGGTTCGCTCGCCGGTCCTCTTTTTATGCCCAACCGGTGTATATAGCTGACCCCCTGCTGGCGGCAGGACACCCCTCCGCTGTGTGATGTCGTTGTTAATGGACACTCCGTGCAGGCCCTGCTGGACTCTGGGAGCCTGGTAACTCTGGTCCATGAGTCGCTGGTAACGGAAAAACTCCCAGAAAGGCGAACCCTTACCATTGTCTGTATACATGGGGATCGCAGGGAGTATCCCACCACTAAGGTTACCCTGGCAGTGTGTGGAAAGGAGGTACCACATGTCGTCGGGGTGGGGAGACGGCTCCCTTATGCCGCAATATTGGGGAGGGACTTTCCCCTGTTCTGGACTTTGTGGAGGAACGGGTTGCCTACCTGTGGGGAAGGAAAATGTCCAGGTCCCGAGCCCGAGGACCCCGAGGCAGGGGCCCCAGCTGTAGGGGTCACCGTAGGGGAGGTAGAGTGTAACCCTGACCGGTTTCCCCTAGAAGTATTGGCGGGTGAGACAGTAGAAAGTTCGTCCGTCCTGGATCTGGAGGTACCCCGAGAAACCTTCGGGACCGCACAGCTCCAGGATTCGACGTTATTGCGGGCTAGAGAAGGGGTGTCGGTGATTAATGGTGTTGCCCAGCGTCCTGGCGCCGATACCGTATTTCCTCACCTGGCCTATAACCAGGACCTGTTATATAGGGTAGACAAGGTGAGGCAGGAGGTGGTGGAACAACTGGTGGTGCCCCAGCCTTACCGGCGAATGGTCTTGGATTTAGCGCATGCGCATGTGTTGGGTGGTCATCTGGGGGTTAAGAAAACGCTGGAGCGAATTCTACAACGGTTCTATTGGCCTGGGATATATGAGGAAGTCCGGAGGTTCTGTCAGTCCTGTCCAGTGTGTCAGCTGACTAGCCCCCAACCTCAGTATCGCAGTCCACTGGTACCTATGCCCATTATAGAGGTGCCCTTCGAAAGGATCGCCATGGATCTGGTAGGCCCCATTATTAAGTCAGCCCGAGGTCACCAACACATCCTGGTAGTGTTAGACTATGCCACTCGCTATCCGGAGGCGGTCCCATTGCGCCATACGTCGGCCAAGGTAATAGCTAAAGAGCTCATGAGTATGTTTGCCCGGGTGGGGATACCAAAGGAGATTCTGACGGACCAGGGGACACCCTTTATGTCCAAAGTAACAAAGGAATTGTGTAAGCTATTAAATATTAAACACCTGCACACGTCCGTCTACCATCCCCAAACCGATGGGTTAGTAGAACGGTTTAATAAGACCCTGAAGTCCATGCTAAAAAGAGTCGTGGCTAAGGACGGGAGAGATTGGGACTTACTGTTGCCCTATGTTTTGTTTGCGGTACGGGAGGTGCCCCAGGCGTCCACGGGGTTCTCGCCCTTTGAGTTGTTATATGGGCGACATCCCCGTGGGCTACTGGATATCGCTAAGGAGGCATGGGAGCAACAGCCTACGCCTCATAAAAGTGTGATAGAGCACATAGGAAAAATGCAGGACCGAATAGGGGTCGTGTTGCCGATCGTCCGTGAGCACATGGAAGCGGCACAACTGGCCCAGAGTCGGGTATATAACCGAACCGCCCGGGTAAGGACATTTCACCCGGGTGACCGAGTTCTTGTACTCGTGCCCACGGTCGAGAGTAAATTCTTGGCCCGGTGGCAAGGACCCTATGAAGTTAAGGAGAAAGTGGGCCCAGTTGATTACAGGATATACCAGCCAGGGCGGCGGAAGCCCGAACAGGTATATCATGTGAATCTACTAAAGCCTTGGAGAGACAGAGAGAATTTGTTTGGAGACAGCCCGCCCTCTGTCGGGACGTCAGGGAGTGACCCGGGGTCACCAGGTGTTCCGGAGAGCGCCGCTGGGGTGACGATAGGGGACGGACTGTCGACCAAACAAGCACAAGAGGTGAGAGAATTTGTTAGTCGGAATAGGGACGTATTCTCTGACCTTCCTGGACGTACCACCTTGATCGAGCATGACATTGTCACCGAGCCCCGGGTGAAAGTCCGCCTAAGACCATACCGAGTACCGGAGGCTCGGCGACAGGCCATTTCGCAGGAGGTAAGATCGATGCTACGTCTAGGGGTCATAGAAGAGTCAAAGAGCGAGTGGGCTAGCCCGATTGTCCTTATTCCCAAACCGGATGGTTCATTACGGTTCTGTAATGATTTTAGGAAATTGAATGAGGTATCAAAATTTGACGCCTATCCCATGCCTCGGGTAGACGAGTTGATAGAGCGGCTGGGAAAAGCCCGGTATTTTTCGATCCTAGATCTCACGAAGGGCTACTGGCAGGTACCTCTGACGGAGGCAGCAAAGGAGAAGACGGCCTTTGTCACCCCGGAGGGGCTTTTTCAGTATAGGGTGTTGCCTTTTGGGTTGCATGGCGCTCCGGCTACGTTCCAGCGTCTGATGGATGTCGTCCTCAAGCCCCATCACCAGTATACCTCCGCGTATCTGGATGATATAGTCGTGTTTAGCCCAGACTGGGAGGGTCATTTGTCAAAACTTCAGGCAGTGATAGATTCTCTAAGGAAGGCGGGGTTAACTGCCAACCCAAAAAAATGCTCGGTGGGACTAGAGGAAGCTCGCTATTTGGGGTATGTGATTGGACGCGGAGTCATTAGGCCCCAAGTGAATAAAGTTGAAGCAATCCGGAATTGGCCCAGGCCTCGTACGTCCAAGCAAGTACGGTCATTTTTGGGCCTGATTGGGTACTACATGAGGTTCATTCCCCATTTTGCCACCTTGGCAGCCCCGTTAACCGGCCTCTTGAAGGGTAGAAAGTCGGTGATGGTTCGCTGGGGGGAGCAGGAGGAGGTGGCGTTCTCCCGTTTGAAGTCGGCCCTATGTGAGTCCCCAGTTCTGGTGACGCCCGACTTCAAGCGGGAGTTTGTAGTTCAAACAGATGCCTCGGGAGTAGGACTAGTGGCTGTGCTTTCCCAAGAGCTCAACGGGGAAGAGCACCCCGTGGTTTTTCTAAGCCGCAAGCTTACCCCAGCAGAAACCCGGTATAGCATTGTGGAGAGAGAGTGCCTCGCCATCAAGTGGGCACTCGAGTCTCTCAGATATTACCTTCTGGGGAGAAGGTTCCGTCTGGTGACCGACCACTCCCCTCTCCAGTGGATGAGTCGGGCTAAGGAGGGGAGCGCTCGGGTTACCAGGTGGTTCTTGTCCCTCCAGAACTTTAAGTTCACTGTTGAGCACAGGGCCGGCCGCTTACAGGGGAACGCAGATGCCCTGTCCCGGGTACACTGCTGTGCATGTGTTCACCCCCTCAGGCTTGAACAGTATGTTCAAGCCCTCAGGGGTGAACAAAGGGGGGGATATGTAGGAGAGTCCCTGGAATAATAATGGACGGACGATACGTGCCACCAGAGGTCCTGGCCTCGGTGGAGTAAGAACCGGATCATTGCGGTTACAGCGGCGAATGCTGCTGGCGCAGCGTGTCCGGGCCGGTTCTTACTGGGAACAAGTAAAGAGTGGGGGGGTGCCTGTTCCCCACGGCCAGCCCAGGTTTTTGGTGGAGCTGGGCCTTTAAGAACCCAGCCTGCTGATGATGGGGGTGGGGTGTGTCTTGCTGTGCTGGAGATTTCCACAGACAGAGTGAGTGCTGGTGAAGGAGAGTCTGGGCGCAGCACACATTGAAGGATAGCCCTGGGACCTGTGGTGCTACGAGCCGAAGGGGCTCTGGCCTGAGGGAGACAAAGGCAGGTAGCTTACAAGCCTGCACGACCGCTGTGGTCTGTCCAAAACAAGGTGACTCAAACCTGCTGTTTATTTTCTATGGAAGGACTTTTGTTTTATGCACTATGTGAATATGCACCTGTGTGGTCTGCACAATGCCTGTTATGCCTTTGGTGTGAATAAAGTCACGGTGTATCACAAAGACTGTCTGTGATTGCCTCAATACTGCCGCCGCTACCGTAGCCTACCACGAGCACATCCCCACAATATATATATATATATATACATATATATATAGCTGCTGTCTTCTCTGGCCAATAGAGAGGAATCTCACTTTAACATTTGCTTTGTTAATGAGTATTATCATAAATAACGCTATGATGTTAATATTTTTGTTACAATTATCGAAACAAATCTTTTAGTCTTAATAAGTGGTCATTGGTTTGTGATATTAGCAAGTAATATATTTTTTTTTTCTTTTTCACTATACAAAGCACACTCTAATATTGCATTTTATTGATAGATATTAAGCCAATGCCTCTCCTACTACATCTTTTTTCAATCACAGTCACTTCAAGACAGAAAAGTTTAAGCTTTCTACACAATGTTCTATTAACAACGTCCCAAAATACAAATTGCCAAACCAAGCTTTCTGCATAAATTTAGCCACTAAATTTTTTTAAGAGATTTCTGCTGTGAAACAAAAAGAATTGTGAATACAATTTTGCACTATATTAAGGGCTATAACTTAAAACTAGTACATGATAAGTGAGTTATTTGCCCCATAAAACATTGTAAATAAGTCCATCCCCATCCCCCAAGTCTACCTGCTGTGTACTGGCAAGGGGCAAACTCCCCAAAACTGTGGTCTACACAACAATCTCTGGTTTGGTTGAAATGAGCTAATTTGCATGTAAACTATAAAATGCTTTGAAATGTGAATATCTCAGAGCTGAAAACACTGCACTTGAAAATGTATCAACCCAAGGATTAAGTTATGGATAGTGGGTTTTTTTTAGATTCCAAATGAACAAACTAGAAACAATTTTAGAGATTTAGAAATACGTGCTGGATTTATGACTATACAGTATAACCTAGAGCAGATTTGTTTTTGACCTCTGATATTCACTAAAATTACTGTAGCACGTTTGTAATCTCCTCTGTGGATTAGCGTTCAATATCATTTCTAGAGTTTACATATTTCTCCTGAAACTAAATTCTTGCAGCTCATGTTACTGAATTACAATATTTCCAAGTGAAAAAAAGCAACTTGCGCTACAGCCAATGAAACAGTGAAGCTTTCTTTAGTTGAAGTCTTTTATATTAGCTTTTTTTGTAAACCTAATTTCAGATTTTCTCCTTTTTTGAGTATTAGTGGATATGCTGTTCCCCTAAGAGCAGAATTACAAATCAGGTATTTGTAGAGCAGTGTGAAGGACAATCCTCTGGAGAAGGTGCACGCTTAAAAGGATTAGTTTTCCTTTTGAAGATTTATGTTTTCCAGTGTTAGTTTCTTCCCTCGTTGAATACATTGTGTGAGAGCTTTGCTGTAGAAAATGAATGCATCTGCATTGAAAAGCTATTTTCTGCTGCCACTGAAGTTGTGATCACTAAGAGTGGCAGCAAACTTTACTTTAAGATTATTCACATTAGAAATTTGGGAATATATAGCTGTTTACTATGAAAGGTGGCATGTCTTTTGTGTAATGGCCCTAACTGGTGGTTTCTTTGTTAGGCAAAAAAAAAAATGCATTAATGGCAATAGTGTAAACGGACTCTTAGAAGCTAAGGTCTAAAACTCATATTTTGGTCAAAGTGAATTTTTTTTAATGATTATAGTTATTCGAAAGTCATTTGTCTGCTTTAAGATGTTTTATGTTCCTTTTAAAATAATGGATAATTAAGTTTCATAATTAAATAATAACCCCCTTAAGAAAATAGACTGATATACCAATATAATACTTGACATTCTGATGGTAATAACTTTAATATTAGCTTAGAAGCTTTGAGCAAAATTTATCATTGTAGATGTATTTCAGGTTAGTTCTTAGACTGGAACTGCACCAAATTTATAAAAATGGGGTGCAGTAATAATAAATTTGACACAAGTGCAATGTGGTTGCACCTATTTCAGTAAAAGTGTGCCTGGAGGATGCCAGGGCGTGTGTCACTTCTCAAATGTGACACAAAGGGATCTACTCTGTCCAAATGTTCACTCCAAATCTATTGGTGGCGCTCAAAGGTGTAGCGCTTGAATAGTTGCAAAATTGACTCCAAAAAGACACAAAAACCTCTACCTGTGAGGGCTTGATAAACTCCTCCATTTATTTCTTGAATGATATGTTGCATTCAATTTCCATTATTTTGAGTATTCGTTTTTTTCCCCGGTATTTCTTTATTGTTTTTTTATATAGTTTACAAAAAGAGACTGAAAGAAAAAGAAAAATAGAAAATAAATGAAATTGTGTAATAAAATCAACATTATAATGGCTAAATCAGTTTAAATCATAAGACATAAATCAAGCAAATACATAAATAGTAGCTGACCTTACTGTTTCTTAGTCAATCTTGGTACCTATCTTCTTAATATCATAATCTTATTATAAGGGATCAAACCCTTACCTTATTACCCATTGGGACTAGTGTCCCCTCACTTACATTATGAGCTTGACCACCCAAACTGTATTACCGTTCCTCTCCCACAAACCGTGGCATCAGAGACGCTCAGATGTCACTATTGAAGAAGCTGTATGTGTCAAAAATTGTTCAAATGGCTTCCAGACTTCAGCAAACCTTGCTAGTTTCTGAAAGCGAGGAGCCATCAATTGCTTCATAGCATATATATATCGCAAGGGAGGGATCAGGTCCTCAGTTGACATATTAAAAGCCTGTTTCCATGATCTACACAAGGAGGTTATCCATCCCTATGAACAGCAGTGCTAACGCAGTGTCTGGATCAAGTTGTAAGTCCAGTAATTTGGAGGCAAAGGAAAAGTTTTTTTGCCATAATTGATAAGCAAACGGACAGCCCCACCGCATATGATAGTGCCTTGTTGGCCACACCCTCTCCAACATAAGTCAGAGAGACTGGAATTACTCTTAGAGGTTTGCACTGGGGTGAAATACTGATGAAGCATGATCTTTCGTGATAGCTCCCACATCACCACTCCCTTCCCAACGATTTGCGGCCAAAGTACAGCCCTCTTCCAGTCAGAATTGTCAAATACACACTTACGGTCCCTTTCCCAATTTAAGAAGTGTGGGAGTTTTATAAACGTTGGTGTAGAGCATATACAGGAATAGAACACCGAAATGCCGCCAGAACATCTAGTTATATCAATAAAATAATGCAGGTGCTCATCAGACAGTGGCAGATCGGATGTTGGGTGTCTCCACAATGTATGTTGAACTCATGAGTATGTAAACCACTCAGCATAGGGAAGAGGGAATCTTCCTCTGAAAGCTCAACAGCCGATCTCTGCCATAAAGATGAGACACCTTACTAATCCCCAGTTTATAGGTCTAAATCCTGGGCCTTATTAACCAAAAAACAATAAAGAAGAAGCCAATTCCAGCTTACTTCAGGACTGTTAGATTGATTAGACAAATGATTCAGACTTTCAAGGATGGTTAACATAGCATCTTTATCCCTAAATAGGTAGCAAGATGCAGACGCATTTAAAAAGCTAATCAAAGGGCCTACATCACAGCTGTTTCAAACTCCAAACACTTTTTTGACTGAGTAGGCCTCCAGCAATCTTTTAATTGAGCCAGTATAGTTGCATTATAATATTGTTTAATATATGGTACCCAAGATCTCCCTGATGCCACAGACCGGTCATAACCTTAAAGCACATCCTCTGTTTCCCATAAGACCAAAGAAAAGCATTGATCGACTGCTGCCACCGCTTTATATATCGGTCCAATATAATTGGTAAAACAAACATTCTGACAGTAGCAACCCATCCCAACCATGAATGGTGAAGCAGGGAATAGACAGCTGGCACTTGGGGCGAATTCCCCCCTTGGCACGCCATTGGATGCTCTTCAATTCAGTTCAACATAAGACCTTTTGGAGGAGACAAGTTACTACAGCACTTTATTTCCTCCCTGCTAATGTCAGCTGCAGGAGTAGGTAGAGTGTCTGCAGCTGCAGTGTATTTGTGGCATGCAGACAGCTTCCTATTGAACTAAGAAAAATAATTCTGCAGCACATAAACTGAACTTAGGAGTGAGAGTGTTCACTAAATTACGGTACATGACCATTTGAGAGCACTGTGTAAATGTATTTTTCACTGGATGTATATTTATAATGAAGCTCTACAAAGAAATGTTTCTTGTCCATTATGTGTGGTATAAACATAGACATAGACAACTATGAGCAATAATCTCCCAAGTTTTAAAGAGGAAATCACAAGGGCCATTATGTATAAAGTGGTTCTCCCTGTCAACTGCTTTGCACTTGCACAGGATGAGGCGCATAGAAATTATAATTTGTATGCCTTCTTTTTTGTCTTTATTTATTGTACCAAATGGAGTGAGTTTTTTGTGTTTTTAGTTGTAATTCTTTAAGTGGGTTTATATTTGTAATTTCCCCAACTTTTTGCCCCTTTTTCGACACTGTACGCTTTTCTCCTCTCTCTGTTTTTTCAGATTGTTAAACTTAAGTTTAAAAAAAGAAAGAAAAAAAAAGGGTTTATGTCAGAAGAGTCAAGGCCACTGTTCTCCCAGTATGAGGGGGGTTCTATAATATATCACATACATACTGTAAGCATCTTGGGAAAACCTCTTGGTACTGTCAAAAAGTCAGTAGAATGTATTGTGCACAGTAGATATTGTGGGGACAAAATACAATGTCCCTACATGATTTATTAAAGATTATTAAAGATGAAAAGATTTTAAGGGTTCATCTCAAAGGGGTTGTCCCTCAAAAAATATTCTGCAGTTTTTCAACTAGCACCTGAATCTGAATTTACTATTTACTTATTAACTAAAAAAATTCTTTAGTAATTGTGTGTAATAAAAAATTTAGTATAGCCACTGAGTTAGGCCTCTTTCACACTACCGTATGGCTATTTCAGTGTTTTGCAGTCTGTTTTTCACGGATCCATTGTTCAGTTTTTTGTTTCCGTTGTGTTTCCGTTTCGGTTCCGTTTTTTCCATTGCGTTTTTCCGTATAGCATGTACAGTATACAGTAATTACATAGAACAAATTGGGCTGGGATTAACATTTTCAATAGATACGCAGGGTCGTAGCTATAGGGGGTGCAGAGGTAGCAGTCGCTACCGGGCCCAGGAGCTTGAGGGGGCCCAAAGACCCTTGGGCCACATAAGAAGACACCGGTATTATAGAAAGTGCATGCTGGTCAAGTTACACCTCTGACTGGAGGGAAGGGGTTAGGTCAAGAATTTAGCATGGGAGGAGTGCTGTTTCAATTTTTGCCTCAGGGAGCACAAAGGCTATGTGCTCCCCTGCTCCTGGCCACAAAGCACTGAGGGAAGGGGGGCCCAAGCTGAACTCTCGCACCAGGGCCCATGAGCCTTCAGCTACGCCCCTGTAGAAACGGATACGGAAGACATACGGATGCATTTCCGTATGCATTCCGTTTTTTTTGCGGACCCATTGACTTTAATGGAGCCACGGACCATGATTTGCAGCCGTTTTTTTGCAGACCCATTGAAATGAATGGTTCCGTATACGGCCCATATACAGAATGCAAAAAACAGCCCGCAAAACTGAAAAAAAAAAAGCGGTAGTGTGAAAGTGGCCTTATTCAATAAAATGTATCTATATAGTGCCAGCTGCTGCTTGTTTTTTCTTATTTGTCTGTCCACCTAACTGAGGCGGATGCTCACTCCCTTCCTTCAACTGGCTCTTTAGATGTTATAGGGAGAGAGCTGCAACAGAAAAGACATACCCCATGAGCTATAGCAGAAAAGACACGCCTCCCCCCCTCCCCCGAGCTGCCAGCTTGGTATAAATCGAGCTGAACAATCTCAACAATGAATGGGGAGATCTCTGGATCCATGTGATGTACAGGGCTGGTTCTAGCTATATTAGAAAGAGATTGTCATGTACTGTATGATGTCTGATTTTCATTTTTTTTTATGTTAATTATGGGATATAACCCCTTTAAATATATTTTCCAGGGAAATTTAATATTAAAGAAAAAAATAATAATGCTCACTAAACACCCTCAATTCTCATTGTTGTGATGCTTCTATAATTCTACCTTTCAATTTAGTCACTATGAATTCTAATACTAGAAGAACCCAATGAACAATGTAACTGTAAGCCAAGCTTTCTGTTCTATAAAATAGGGTTAAATATTACCGTGTACAAGGTACATTGTAGAAGATTCTACTCCGCAGAACTGCAGTGCACACGTCTCCAAAATATTTCAACTATATCACTGTTCAATTTCTTACAATATTGTATCCTGGAGACTGCACATGCCAATATGTCCCAGCGCACTGTGAAAGCAGACAGAACATTTTTTTACAAACCAAATCAATTATTGTTCTTCATCTTTTCATTCTCTGATGAAAGCCATATGGAAAGAGAAGTTTCTTGTTTTTTACAATCAAAACATGTCCGTTTTGACAAGCTTCTAAATCTTATAGCTGAAGATTGCAAAACAACATTTATCAGTATCATGATATATAATTTCACTTTGGATGTTGCTGAATTGTTCTTCTGCATGGCTTTTTTTTTGTTACAATGATTTAGGTCAATCTCTTTGGTATCCAATGTGCACATCAATTACAATAACACATTGACTTGTGGAACTTTTAGATTAAGTTTAGCACATACCCCATAAAATCTCCTGATATACTGATGCTACACATTTATAATTCAACATGGAACACCTCACTATTTACATAGTTCAACCATTTTAACCTGATAGCATTCAATCTCCATACATGTGCATGCGCTTGGTGCTAGGCTTTAATCCTGATTGCCATATTTGTACTGTGCAGGAATCAACCTTTGGGTTGTCCCAGGGGCAGAACATGGGCCAGAATCAAATGGCGTATCAGCCTCCTGGTACATCCCGTCAGACCCCTACAGTTCCACCACAGGCCAACATGAGTGCAAAGGAGAGAGATCCTCCTATTGCCCCCCTTTTTTTAGGACAACTAGGGGCCCAGCCGAGGGACAGAGAAAAATGGGGCTACAGCAAGTAACCGAATTAACATCAGAAATGGTTTCAGAGGATAAACAGATCATCAATTTATCTACCTATATGATTACCACCTCAGAACAGGCACTTCTTAGTAAGGGTCTTACCTTTGCGCCAGTCCCTCAGTGCGACAAGTTTCTCTGGGTTAAGGATATAAATCTTTTCGCTTGGAAATTAGCCCTACACAAAGTACACAAACAAGAACAAAATGATGTACGTAAGACATTTGAAAATGAAAAAAGATGTGTAGAGGTCCTAGAGGATTTATTAAAAGAAAGTGAGGGCTATCAAATTATCCCAGATCCACCTTTCTCGACTTTGAAGCCTAAATCAAGGATCACTCCAAACTTTACACAGTTTCAGGAGATAGAAACTTTTGTACAACTAGTCACCCATGATATAAAATCTCTCAAAATGAGGAAGGATCATATAAGCCCCAATTTGAGTAAACAGGAACAAGAAGCCCTAGAGACCCTAAAGGAAAATGGAAAAATAATAATAAAACCGAGTGATAAGGGGGGCAACATAGTTATACAAGATAAAAACGATTATGTTGAGATGGTTCTTAGACTCCTTAAAGATAGGAAAACCTATAAAGTATTATCCCAAGACCCTACAAAAGAATTTATGAGTGAATTAAAAACTCTCCTCACAGATGCACGAGAGGCAAATATCATCTCCAAGGATGAATATCAGTATCTTTTTAATAAAACTCCCACTATCTCCACATTCTATGCCTTACCGAAGGTGCACAAGAATAAGAAACCCATCCCTGGGAGACCAATAGTCTCAGGGAATGAAAACCTGACACAAGCTCTGAGTGAATATGTAGATCAAATATTGAGACCCTTCGTGACCGCCCTACCCTCATATATAAGGGACACAAAAGATTTACTTTAAAAAATTAACAACATCACTGTTACATCTAATACTATTCTAGCAAGTCTAGATGTCGAGTCACTTTATAGTAATATCCAGCACTCACTAGGAACACACGCGGTGGAATATTATTTGAATACCAAAAGTAAAAATTTCCAAAAACATAATGAGTTTGTTTTATTAGCACTTAGATTTATTTTAGAGCACAATTATTTTGTTTTTCAGGAACACTATTATCACCAAATAAATGGGACCGCGATGGGGACGTCATGTGCCCCTACGTACGCAAATTTATTTTTGGGGTGGTGGGAAAATAATTTTGTTTTCACAGATGAGATGTCGTCATATGTCTGCCACATTTTATTTTGGGGCAGATATATTGACGACATCCTCATTTTATGGGATGGCGGTCACGCATTATTTCAGGAATTCACTCAGAAACTTAACAACAATGATATAGGGATGAGATACACCTCTGAGGTTCAGAATGAGGAAATAATATTCCTTGATCTCAAAATAAAAAAATCAGAAGATGGTCACCTCTTTACAGAGGTCCATAGAAAAGCGACGGCAACTAACAGCTATTTACATTGGAGCAGCTGGCACCCACCTCCCCTAAAAAGAGGGATACCAACTGGCCAATATTTGAGGGCACGCAGAAACTGCTCGGATGAAACCTCCTTTGACAGAGAAAGTGAACAGCTATTTCAGAGGTTTAAGAAGAGAGGTTATCCGACCAGACCCCTGAAGAAGGCTTATAATAGAGCTAAAAGCCTGAACAGGGAAGAATTATTGAAAACAACAACTCACAAAAAAAGTGAGGTCATCAGATGCATTGGCACCTATGATGGATATAATGATGAGATATGCCGTATAATTAAAAAATATTGGCACATAATACGATCTGATAGAGACCTAGAGATGGTTCTTACCTCATATCCATCTATAACATATAGGAGAGGTCCAAATCTCAAGGACCAGCTGGTCCATAGTCATCTGGGAGAGGATAAGATCCAACCTATAAGGGAAAAGGAAAAATATAAGGGATCATCACCATGTGGGAGCTGCTCCTTTTGTAAATACATACCTCGCATTAAAAAAATCACGAACCCTGGAGATAAAAAGGAGTACGAAATTAGACAATTGATAACATGTAGAACACAAGGAGTTATCTATATAGCCTCTTGCCCATGCCCAAAACTGTATGTGGGCAAAACCATACAAGAGCTGAGACGCCGGATCTCTGGTCATTTAAGTACTATTGAAACAGATAAAGATACCCCCCTGGCAAGACATGTTAAATATATACATGGGAACCAGAGTTCAATACTAAGATTCTGGGGAATAGAAAAAATATCCATGGGACCAAGAGGAGGGAATCTAGATAAAAAATTGTTACAATCTGAAGCCCGGTGGATAGACAGATTAAACACCATGAGTCCTCATGGACTGAATGAAGGCTTCTCATTCGCAGCATTTATTTAGCATAAATTCATATATATAAAAAGGAAAACCTAATATACGCTAGTATATATATATATTTAAATAAACTAAAATATAAGGAATAAAAGGAAGAATTCTAGAAAGGAATAATGGCCAATTGCCACCCAGCCTGTTGGTATATACAGGATTACCAGGAATTAATTAATCTATGTAAAAAGATGCATTAAATTATGCCTGGCTGGGACTGTGACCATATATGTCTGGTTTGAGAATGTGATCATCATATACCTACTAATTAGCATGCAAGTATATCTCTTTAAATCGATTGGGTGAATTTTCCCTGTAGAATATTAAATGTAATAGAAATCGCATGCACACTGAGACCGTGATGAATTATTTTGGTTGATCTGTTAACTAAGTGTGTGGGCATGCGCAGTAGAGGATACTGTGAGAGAATGATGTGTGGATCGGAGCGCATGCGCCCAGACTTAGTATCTGGAGAGAGGCATCGTGGAGGTGTGGGCGCATGCGTCTGGACTTAACATCGGGACGGAGGAATTCTCTCTGTCAGATACTCACCGGAACTCGAACAAGGTGGGCGGAATGAAGTTGCAAGCCCACACCCAGGTATATACGCGTCATAAATAGTGGCTAATCCGCTATTGACAGACAACGGACTGCAATTGGCCAAATTTTGTGACTATCAACAGACCGCCTGCAATTCATTGGCAACAAGGGATGTGAAAGAACCACCCACACGATATATAAAGGCCGATTTGCAGAGCGATCGTGTTGATAGTAGCTCCATAGCCCCTGATGACGCCACATCCGTGGTGAAACATGTCGGGGGAGCTGCAAGTTTAGGTTTTTAGAGCAGTGTAGTGTGCATTGTGATCGGCCCCTGGTGCGCTGCAGACACTGGGTTAAACCGATCTCAACAGTTTACTTAGTCCTTAAAGAGGAATTTAGGGATAGAGTTACACGTACTCTATTCATCCCGGTGCAGGGCTGACAGAGAGCGCACGTCTCGTCACAATCCTATTAAACCGGAGGAGGGAAATATAATAGGATTTACTCCTCAGGACTTAGATACACCAAGGGAAAGACTGCAATAAAAACAAAAGCAGAAACCTATTGACAAAATAAGTGTATACTGTTACCATGCACCAGAACACTGTATTTTTAGATACCTTTTCTTTCCTATCTTCCCGTTCATTTTAAAGAATATCTAATAAATGTTATATTTTATAATTTGACCTTAAACGGGAAACCATTAGCCGCTTGGCTATCTGAACCCTATAAATTTAAATCCCGGGTCCAAAGGGTCCCTGAAGGGAAGTGCAGGATTAAAGCTTCTGCAGGGAGGAAAGGAGCAGGTTATGAAGAAGATTAAATGGACTCACCAATAACGTGATCTCCGAGTGTTATTGGGCAGAGCAGATCTGCTGGGTCTAAACAGATCGTAGTCAACTCTGCATATGTATAATGCCCAAAAGGGGTTGTGCTAAAGTGTATAAATGGCGCGCTGCATAAATTGGGTAGGTGTGCTGCAGTCAGGTCCATAAATATTGGGACATCAACACAATTCTAACATTTTTGGCTCTATACACCACCACAATAGATTTGAAATGAAACGAACAAGATGTGCTTTAACTGCAGACTGTCAGCTTAAAATTGAGGTTATTTACATCTTAATTAGGTGAACAGTGTAGGAATTACAACAGTTTGCATATGTGCCTCCCACTTGTTAAGGAACCAAAAGTAATGGGACATAATAATAATCATAAATCAAACTTTCACTTTTTAATACTTGGTTGCAAATTCTTTGCAGTCAATTACAGCCTGAAGTCTGGAACGCATAAACATCACTAGATGCTGGGTTTCATCACTGGTGATGCTCTGCCAGGCCTCTACTGCAACTGTCTTCAGTTCCTGCTTGTTCTTGGGGCATTTTCCCTTCAGTTTTGTCTTCAGCAAGTGAAATGCATGCTCAATCGGATTCAGGTCAGGTGATTGACTTGGCCATTGCATAACATTCCACTTCTTTCCCTTAAAAAAACTCTTTTGTTGCTTTTTCAGTATGCTTTGGGTCATTGTCCATTTGCACTGTGAAGCGCCGTCCAATGAATTCTGGAGCATTTGGCTGAATATGAGCAGATAATATTGCCCGAAACACTTCAGAATTCATCCTGCTGCTTTTGTCAGCAGTCACATCATCAATAAATACAAGAGAACCAGTTCCATTGGCAGCCAAATATGCCCACGCCATGACACTACCACCATCCTGCTTCACTGATGAGGTGGTAGGCTTAGGATCATGAGCAGTTCCTTTCCTTCTCCATACTCTTCTCTTCCCATCACTCTGGTACAAGTTGATCTTGGTCTCATCTGTCCATAGGATGTTGTTCCAGAACTGTGAATTTTTTTTTTTTTATGTTGTTTGACAAACTCTAATCTGGCCTTCCTGTTTTTGAGGCTCACCCATGGTTTACATCTTGTGGTGAACCCTCTGTATTCACTTTGGTGAAGTCTTCTCTTGATTGTTGACTTTGACACACATACACCTACCTCCTGGAGAGTGTTCAGTGTTCTTGATCTAGCCAACTGTTGTGAAGGGTGTTTTCTTCATCAGGGAAAGAATTATTTGGTCATAGTTGTTTTCTGTGGTCTTCCGGGTATTTTGGTGTTGCTGAGCTCACCGGTGCGTTCCTTCTTTTTAAGAATGTTCCAAACAGTTGTTTTGACCACGCCTAATGTTTTTGCTATCTCTCTGATGGGTTTGTTTTGTTTTTTTCAGCCCAATGATGGCTTGCTTCACTGATAGTGACAACTCTTTGGATTTCATCTTGAGAGTTGACAGCAACATATTCCAAATGCAAATAGCACACTTAAAATGAACTCTGGACCTTTTATCTGCTCTTTGAAATTGGAATAATAAGGGAATAAAACACACCTGGCCATGGAACAGCTGAGAAGCCAATTGTCCCATTGCTTTTGGTTACTTAATAAGTGGGAGGCACATATGCAAACTTGTAATTCTTACGCCGTTCACCTGATTTGGGTGTAAATACCCTCAAATTAAAGCTGGCAGTCTGCAGTTAAAGAACATATTGTTTGTTTCATTTCAAATCCATTGTGTTGGTGTATAGAGCCAAAAATGTTAGAATTGTGTTGATGTCCCAATATTTATGGACCTGACTGTATGTTAATGACATAGTGTGCTAGGAATGTTAGTTCGGGTACTGCTACATCTTTGTGCTGAACATGTCAGCCTCCATCTTGATTGAAGATCTCAGCCAAAATCACGTGTGTGGTG
The DNA here is from genome assembly GCF_014858855.1 of Bufo gargarizans. Classification (NCBI taxonomy): domain Eukaryota; kingdom Metazoa; phylum Chordata; class Amphibia; order Anura; family Bufonidae; genus Bufo; species Bufo gargarizans. The sequence goes on from NC_058081.1 coordinate 282,367,550, forward strand.
ACGTACGCCGTGTGAGATTTCGCTCCAGATCTTCAAGCAAGATGGCGGCTGCCAGCCCGTCGTGAACAAATGGAGACGGTAAGTTTGATTTAAAAAATAATTATGTTCATTTTACACTGTTTTTACACTCTTGGAACACGGCATATGAAGGGTACAATTAGAGATGAGCGAATCGAATCCCATATTAGATCACAATTTCAGGATAAATTCGATTCGCCTCTAAGCCGAATTTCCTCGTGCTTCGTGTAAGCAAATCGATTTAACCAAAGACATAGTATAAAAAACAAAATAATTAATTCTAACCTCCTCCATTTGCTCACGATGTGCCGCCAGCCACCATCTTGATTGAAGATCTCAGCCCAAATCTTGTGCGTGGTGACGTATGACCAGCGTGATGATGTAATCTCGCACCGCTCCAGATCTTCAAGCAAGATGGTGGCCCATCGTGCGCATATGGACGCGGTAAGTTTGATTTACATTTTTTTTTATTGTTAATTTCACACAGTTTTTACATTTAGATGCCGCGATCATGTATGAACGCGGCATCTGAGGGGTGCAATGATGGGGGGTGTCACTATCGCAGCTCCCTTTCATTGCACCCACTACTTACAAAAAAATGTGCTTCATCACGAAACAATTTTTTTTGTGAAATTAGGCGAATCAGCCAAATTGAACTTTTGAAAAATTTGCTCATCTTTAGGTGCAATGACAGGAGGAAGCGCTATCGCTGCTCCCTGTCATTGCACTTGCTACTTTAAAGAAAATGCGCTTTGTGACAAAATTATTCATCACAAAGCAAATTTTTTAGTAAAGTTCAGCGAATCAGCTGAATGGATGGAACTTTTCATAAATTCTCTACTTATAAGAGGCCTGACTTAAGCTAAAAAATATCCCTTTCAAGTATGTTTTAGCTGTATAAGTTACCATCTTTTTTTCTGAAAAGGTAAAAAAAAGGGTTACCTGGTTTATCTTGCCCACAATGGAGAGTCTTACAAGAATAGGATCACCATAATTTTTTTTTAATCCTTACCAGGGGAGCACTGTGCTCCCACAATAATTCTGTAGCGGGCACTTCCATAATCATGTGCTGTACATTGGGCATGTGATCCTAGCCCCATTTTAACACCCATGTTTGCTGTGTGCCCTCATAAAGTCTCAGACATTCTGCCCAAGGATGCTGCAATATCTGAGGGGAAATGTGCCACAGGACACCATATGGAACCTGTATACCTCTATGCTCAACCTTATCCCATCTTGTATCTAGGCTAGAGGTGGCACAGTAGGGTACTAGAGCCTCCTACAGTTTTTCCCAGTAAACTTATGATTTTGCTAATGTAATAATCACATACATATATCATCATACATTCACACATAAAAAGTTTCATTCAATTCCAACAACTCCTGCTTGCCTTCTTGTTGCTGGCACTTTTATATGTGTCTTATGGGGTGAATACTAATGAGCGCTTCCATTTTGAAAGCACTCATTAATACAGAAAGACCAGGATGCAGTGAATGCAGCACTCTCTGTGTAGGCTTTGTACTCACCACTTCCTAGTCTTACTTGACCACATGCTGTCCTGTGATATGCGTACTTCATAAGGACGTTGGCATGTTCTGTGACCTCACACTATGCGACGTCAGGTCACAGCACAGCACTGCAGGAAGCTGGATTTCAGGAGTGGCGGTGTTCGGGGCAGGAGAGATAAGTTGATTAATTTTTTTAATCTGATTAGCATGTGGGTCTGATTAACATGGAGGTCTGTTTGGGGGTCTTATCTAAAGTCTCAATAGGGGTCTTATTAACATGGGGTCTGATCGAGGCCTGGGTCTTAGAAACATTGGGGTTTGATCTGATGTCTGAATAGGATTCTTATTAACACTCTCTCTAGTGTATTGACATCTGGGTAAAGATTTCCTGGTTGAACATTAGTGGCAACTGGTGTAATGTAACAAGATGTTCCTGTCAGTTATTTTAGAATATAGGTCAATGTAAAAGTGTCCTTGTGTGTTTACATGAATCAATATAAGTAACTGATCTCGCTTTTGCTTGTACGATTATTGAACTGGTACTAATGATGGCCATATCAAAGTCCACAGGAGGGCTGGAGAGTCTTGACTGCCATTACGCATAGTGCGGAGACACACAGGAACAACATGCAGTGGTGCTTGGTGCCATTAGCTACTGTGACCATTCCTATCTGGCATTCGTGGATGAAATACTAACCAGTCTTTGGTATGCCCAGGACATTGTGTAATCAATCCTATTGCTTTTTTTGACTCAGAAGATGTGGGGTACACAAGATAACACTCGCCCATACATTGCCCATGATACACAATGTGCTCTTCAAGGTATCTAGCAGCCCCTCTGAGAAGCTTGAACAGCATATCTCTCTCCTATCGATAATGTCTTGCATATGTGGGAGAGGCACTCATAGGGTAGCAGTTTTTTAGTGAATTGGTTTAGAAAAAGGTAATGATTATGCTCACCTTTTCGTGTAGTGCAAGCATAGGCACAACACTAGTATAGGCGTATGTTTAAATTGTGGTCGGTGCTGCCGGTATGGTTCGCTCCTCACTTGTGGAGTTGCCAGTCCTTCTGGAGGAGTGATGAGATACAATAGAGTGTGGAGTATTGGTGCTCCACTGTTTTCGATACCTCCTGGTGCAATAACACAACCTCAAGTGGTTGGAGACAATTCATTTTAGTAATTAATAGTAATTAGGTTTAATAAAAATAAGATCGATACTAATAGTAATGGTATTATTTTAAAGGAAACAAAGACAACATTTGGAAATAAAATAGTACTTATAATATATATATATATATATATATATATATATATATACATAAAAATATGGACATATAAATATATGAGAAATAAAAATATGAATATAAAATTCAATCTGTAAATATATGCATGCAAGAAGATGTGCATGAACATAAACATATACATACACATACCTGTACATGCCCACATACGCATAAGTGTGTACACATACATGTACACAAATGCATACATGTAGATATCTGTAAACACATGCATGCAAAAGCATGTGCGCATGTGTGTAAATGCCCACAGATAAGTAAAGGATTGCATATGGAGGAACAGTGATCATTGTCCGGACTGGCAACTAAATGGTTAAAAATTGCTATAATTATAGATACTGGCAGTGTGCAGGGCGCTTGTGAGAAGAATATGGCAACTGTGTTACTGTAATATATTCCTGTTTTGAGAGTAAAAAAGAATTAGGGAGGTCAATGTGATTATCTGAGGCTGTGTGTCCAAGTGCATATAGCGTGTTTTTATCAGCTGGTATGAGGAAAAAAGCATGCTATATGCAGGACAGGAGGAGGAGGTGACTGGGATAGACAGCCTGGGAGATGCAGCAGGGCGCAGAAGTAAAGGAGCGCCATATGGTTTTTGGAAGGCAGATTTTGCTGAACTGGATTTTAGATGCCATGTCCCATTTGAAGCCCCCCTGAATGCACCCTTACAGTAGAAACTCCCAAAAAGTGACCCCATTTTGGAAACTAGGGGATAAGGTGCCAGTTTTATTGGTACTATTTTTGGGTACATATGATTTTTTGATCATTCATTATAACACTTTATGGTTGGTTGTTTTAGCACAGTTTTTATTTATTTATTTTTACAGCGTTCACCTGAGTGGTTATGTCATGTGATATTTTTATAGAGCAGATAGTTTCGGACTTGGCGATACCTAATATGTATACTTTTTCTTATTTATTAAAGTTTTACTCAATAATAGCATTTTTGAAACAAACAAATTAAGTTTTAATGTGTCCATGTTCTGAGAGCTATAATTTATTTATTTATTTTTTATGATTTTCTTATGTAGGGGCTCATTTTTTGTAGGATGAGGTGACGGTTTTATTGGTACCATTTTGTGGGACATAAGCCTTTTTGATCACTTGGTGTTGCACTTTTTGTGATGTAAGGTGCCAAAAATAGCTTTTTTTTTTTTTGCACAGTTTTATTTTATTTTATGGTGATTATTCGACTGGGTGGATCATGTGATATATTTATAGAGCTGACCTGGAAATGCCAAATGTGTCTATTTTATATTTTTTATTAAATTTTAATGTGAAACCTTTTTTTAATTTCTTTTATTTTAACACATTTTTTACTTTTTTATTTTACACTTTTCGTCCCCCATAAGGTCATATAAGACCTCTGAGGGACATTTAACTTCACTTTATTATTTTTTCCCACTATTGATTTCTCCTGTAACTGGGGCTGATATAGCATCCACAGTTACAAGGGAAATACCCCCCTCAGAGAGGCTGTACAGTGGTATACTACGCTGTACAGCTTCAGTGCAGGGCTGATCAAGGTATGTGAAAGACCCGACAGCTTCTGCACTCTCTGGCCCCGGCGGTCACATGACCGCCGGGCCGGAACAGGAAGAGCATTGCACTTCCTGCACTGTATACAGCGATCTAAAAGGCAGGGACACCTGGGAACTGTCCTTGCCTTCTCTAAGGGTTGCCCTGACAGCGGGCACCCCAATCTGCAGCTGCACGATTAGCGTGCATCTGCAATCTCTGAATGGATGTTCAGAAACGTCCATTAAGAGATATAGAACCATCTCCCGGACGTTTTTAGTCAATGTGCGGACGGGAGGTGGTTAACATAATACCATTACTATTAGTATTGATCTTATTTTTATTAAACCTAATTACTATTTTTTAGACTTGAAAAAGGAGTGTTTGTCTACTCAGAAATGCGTTGTCACATATATGTAAATAAAAAGAATTGTCTCCAACCACTTGAGATTGTGTTATTGCGTCAGGAGGTATCGAAAACGGTGGACCACCAATACTCCACACCCCTTTATCGATAATGTCTTGGGCTCAATGGGGTGACGGATGTCCCATGCACACTAGCCAACAATCACCTTAGCTGAACTATGGGTCCAGTTGAAAGAGCCTGGTCATACCACACAAGGATATCCACCATCTTTATGACCATTACCCAGCCAACAGTGAGCTAGAGGAGATCAGGGGGGTTGGAAAAGGGGATCAATGACAGTGGCTTATTTAATGCAGGATGTTTTCTATTTTCTCTGAAGTAGGCGGCCAGATCTTCAGCACAGAGGTCTGTACTAGGTGGCTGCACTTTAGGACTGAGGAGGCAGTTTTTTGGGTTGTTGGACAGCAAGGAGATTAGGATGGTGAAGTAGGTCTGTTTGGCGAAGTGGAAGGCAGAGGTATAGGCTCTTAGTATGAATTTGTAATGGAGGAAATTTTCTGGTGTGCAATTTTTTTTTCCATAAGCGTTTGGCACTCCTGGAGCAACGCTGGAGAAAGCGAGTTTGCGGTGTAAGCCACCTTGGTGCTGGTAGGTGGGCACAGATGTGTTTTCATCAAAATATATTGGCTGAGAGTCTCAGATTTTATAATATCAGAATAAGGGCTTAGTCCATATATAATGTTTACATCTGTTGTGTTAGTGCATTATTTTATGTGATTTTTCTTTAATAGATGTAGCCATGTACATCCGCATGTTCATTTATCATATTGTGCAGGATGTTTTGTATCTTTTTCAGTGATTTTTGAATATTGAAGCCTCCCAAGATAAGGGTTTGTAATTCTGAGGACAGGGATTGTGGCAGCCAGGTAGCAAAATGATCCAGGAACTGGGTAGGTGAGCCAGGGGGACGGTATACAACCACTACTCTCAGGGAGAGGGAATGGAAGAGCCTGAGGGTCTGGACCTCAAAAGAAGGGACTGAGAGTGATGAAACTGGAGAGATGACCTGGAAAGTGCATTGAGGGGACAAAAGTATGCCGATTCTATCACCATGTCTAGGGGTATGGGAGAGGTGTAAACCACCATACGAAAGACTAGCAAGGGAAGCCATGTTACGAGAGTTAGTAAGAAAGAAGTAATGATTGTAGGGGACCTTGTTACAGACAGACTGTGGATTCTAGAGAGCGCAATTAAAAGAGGGAAGAGACGGCAGACAACGAATGTTAATGAGGTTAGCAGGGTTTCTATATGAGATGGGGAAGGGGTTGACGTTGTAAGAGAGTGGGCCAGGGTTAGGAGAGAATATCTCCTGAAATAAGTAAAAGTGAAAAGAGAAAGAGCAAATGGTTGTAGGATTTATGAGAGAGCTTATTGTGTTGCACCCTGGGACATGATGGGATGAGATGATTCAGAAAGGTTAATAAAGCATGTGAGCTTCACATGGTAGCGTGAAGGAGAGAGGTGCTGATATGGATCGAAGGTAATAGAGGAGGAACAGGACAGTGAATGTGGAGGTAAAAAGCACATGAGAAAATTGGGCACATTGATAAGGAAACGTGTGAAATAGTGTAATTTTCATAACCTACCTGTCTCCTGACCTAACTGCCATGTTTAACTGCATAACACTTAGCGTCGAAGACACTGCATCCTTTCTGTTGTGCCCCCTTCCCTCCCATGGCCTGCTCCAGCTACACACTAAGGATCACATATTCTAAAACAGATAAAATCTACACTGAGGGACATAGTCATATATAAAACATCAGCAAGTGTTTGAAGATTGTGCAGAAGATGGTATACAGCAAGCAGAGGTATTATGCCATAAGAGTGTTTGGAGATTGTGCAGGAGATGGTATACAGCAAGCAGAGTTATTATGCCTGTTTGAAAAGAGAAGAGATAGCTGTTAGATCCATGCCATGTTTAACTACATGACAATTAGTGACAAATAAACTTTGCGTTAGAAGACCAGTGCAAGCACCCGCACCCCTCATTCAAACAAAATGATCCCTGTCTTAAGCAGACATACTTCAATGTTAGTGTATGTCAGTAGTCTCTTCACTTAAATCTGATGTCTACAATAACATAATATTAAAGCGCCACAGGTTAAAAGCATTGTACACTCCTTAATCTTGAAATTGCAACACCAAGAAGAAATGTCGTAGAATTATACAGGTTAATGATATGCAAATGATAAAAATGAACACAAAATATTCATAATGACTCGATTTATTTGGTATTGAGAATGAGTGCAGAACACAAACTTACACACCCATGATATTAATGAGGTTTTTAATGGTTGGAATGTTCTGCCACTGTGAATGCACTCGGCATGCAAATTATGAAGAGCTGTTGGCAATTGCAGACCAATGATGTCCCAGATGTGCTAAATGGAAGACTAGTCTGGAGATGGTTGAGGCCATGTTAGCATGTTAGGGCCATGCAGGCTGCTTACATTAGTACCAGTAACATGCGGCCTGAAGTTGTCCAGTTAATAAAATGCTCCTGGGGCACTTTGGAGAAATGGCCATACCCATGCCTTCACGGTCAAATCAATGTAATGCCAAGCTGTTTGTATTTCTGAATTGAAGACTAGAGGTGACCAGCTACTCTACATTGTGCCACTCCACACCCTAATCCTGGGAGTAGGAGCTGTATGAAGTTCCCTTCTGAAAGGCTCTTTGTGGCAACATGGTCTCCAGACTTATCTCCAGTTATCATTGCATTAGAAACAGAAGAGGGACTTCTTGCTGAGGGGGATAGACCTCCATTCCAGCCTCTATTGCTATCTTGCTCTGCACCATGATAGCTTTGAAAGTGGTGGTGTGAGATCAATGGAACAGCTTAATTTGGATGTTTGACTCGTAGCCCATTGCCATGCAACCGCCTACCAATGGTTTGTGTAGACAGTATTTACCACCCCAGGCTTCAGATGTGGTGTTTAATTGCAGTTGCAGTACAGAATGGATCACTATGCCATTCTTCTAATCAAATCATCCGTCCGTGTAGATGTTCACTTCTGTGCACCTCTTGCCGTCATTCCAGTTCGTCATTGTTCTCCCAACCACCAAGACTTTGAACGGTATTGACTTTTTAGCCCAGGCACATAGCGATCTGCTGAACTGATAAACCAAAGTCTCTCAGTTCAAGGATTCTATCCCTCTCAGTTTGCGACAAATGGCGATAGCTGGCATGTTGATGAAAACATTCAGACATTGCAGATGAGACATTGCACAATCATCCCACAGGACATGAGGTTTTATGTGGCCATAAAAACAATACTTTTAATCTTATTTTTAATGCCTCCCGCATGTGTCACAGATTGGAGCTAGGTGCTAGAAAATTTGATTATTTGCAAATCTTAGTGACACCTGCTACTTCCTCAATTTGCATAACCTTACAGCTTGTCCTTCTTGATGTTACACTTTCAGTGTTGAGGAGTGCATCAAATTATAGACTGTATTCAATGACTGAAATCAGAGATCAGCTTTTCTGCCTTTGTATTAGTGTTGAGAAAATACCTCAACCATACAACAAAAGCAGCTTGTTAATGTCAAGCTACTCTGATTAAAATAGCATATTCCTTAAAAACTCTTTGACAAATCTCTACAGCTGTTTTAATTGTCAAGTTTCTGTGATGGTAGCAGAGTACAGTATAAAGAAAATAGCAATTTATGTAATGTGTGTTTTGTGCCTTGTGACAGAGATTGGTCTTGAATAAGGTGAAGGAATGCAAAGCTTCAGTTCTACATTTTAAGATTCTATTTTCCTATGTGTGAGTCTTAGTGTACTAAAGGCATAAAACGATAAAAATATTTTGCTTAAGCTCAATAAAATAGCAATATAAATAAATAAATGAATAAATAGTAGCAGTGTGGCAGGCAAAGCAAATGGAAAACCTTAAATCCTCTAAACCAGTATGAACCAGTAAAATGAATTTGTTTAACGGTAGTAGTTGACGTGATGCTGTAGATTTGACTTGGACAACCTGTGGCACTCCATCTGTTATCAGACTCCAGAAGCTGACTGCTTGCTCTGGCTTTTCCATTTCCACGACAGCTGGGGAGCTGTATGTTGTCGACCTCTGGTATAAATAGTGATAGGGTTGTGCTAACACAGATGTCATGGGTGCCAACTGCTCAACTAAATATGGCAAAACGCAAAATAATCATCTAAAATGATCTATTATGTTTATAGAGCAACTTATTAGATTTAATATAAGGATATTGAATATTCTGAACTGCTGGTGCTATTTCTTTTCAACTTGGAGGATACATTTGACACATTTGACTTGCAGTTTTTATTTTTAATGGTAATAATATTATTGGCTGTTAAAGGGTTTGTTTGCTTTAGACAGCCTTTTTGATAGAATAATCACCCAGCAATCAAGTGTAATCTGCAGTGACCTGACAAAACATCTTCAGTTCTCCTGCAGCGCCTCCACAAGGAAACTGAAGCATTACACAGTTTCCTCTGAAATATGTGGGCTGACGATAATGCTGGGTCCCCCAAAGAGGGAGAGATAGGAAAAAGGCAAAACAACAAAAAACATAGGGAGAGATAGGAAAAAGGCAAAACAACAAAAATGCCAGTTCCGCCAAGGCTTTTGGGGTTTTCTTCTCTATAGCATAAACTGTTTACTTAATAGGACACTGACCTTATTCTGCAGGTCGGTACAGTTACAGCGATACCACCTTTATATACGTTTTATTATGTTTCACTACTACTGCTTGCTATAAAATAAATAATAATTTTCTTTGCATTGCCATATTCTGACACCCATAACTTTTTTATTTTTTCATCTACTTGTTTTTGCAGGATAAGCTTTTGGTCGTACCATTTTAAGTTACATATGACTTTTTAATTATGTTTTATCCAATTTTATAGGGGAACTAGGTGACCAAAAAGGGACAATTGTTTTTCTGTTACCGAATTCATTTGCACAGCTTATCAGGTAGTATACTATGACAGGTTGGGAGCCTTCACAAAGCCCTAGGCACTCATAGCAATAGATCGGAGCCCTGCTATTTCAATTGGGGGAAGTCCAATTGGAGGACAGAGAAAGCCTCCTCCCTCTGCCTGACTGCTTAGATGCTACGGTCTCTGTGACATCTCAGGACTCAAATGACTGGATCAGAGTTATCTTCGATCCCAGTCATTGCTGTCGGGGGTCTGCTGTATTTTACAGTTGGCATAAAGTTCTTTAATGCATTTTTATGAAGCGGGCTCCACTTTTGAGCTTACTCTATGCATCCCCTGTACTCTAATGCAGTATGGCATACTTAAGGGGTTAAAGGGAATTTTTCAGCACCTAAACATCCCCCAAACTAGCTTTGCATAGTGTAATGATTGCTGATTCCAATTATGTAATTTCTATATTTATTCAACCTCTGTTAGCTCACTGTATTCCCACAAATTGACAGTACAATACATCAACAGGACTCCTCCTGAAGTTCTCTCCATTATGTGTTCACCCTCAGCACTCATCTCAAGACAGTCCCCTTAAGAATATGACTGGACATATAATGCCGTGTTCTTTATGTTGTACTGCTAATTGAGCAACACAAATGGAAACTGAAATCCACACTGTGGTGTCTCTGTACACATTGAAAGGAATTCTATATATTTTTAAAAAGCAGAGCTGTAGGTTATTGAGACCTGGTTCCAAGCACAAACTTCCAATTGATCATTTCATACTTGCAAATCAGCTGAGGGTATAGTGGATTAAGTTCAATTTGAAATTCAAGGCTTTGCCAGAACTGATTAATAATGATCTATTTCATTACATTCGTGCTGAGGCGTTGAGAGCTTACCTTGCATTAGATTAGTTTCTGATTTTATTCCAATATGTAGTTTTCTGCCACAGTACGGATTCCAGTTGAATGGGCTGTATGCTGGCTTTGCTTAAAGTGCAATATCATGATGCACTGACAACAAATCATTTTTAGATGGCTTATTTTTTTTTTTGTAGAACCAACTTCTTTAATACATTTTTTATACAGAAAAATACATGTAGCAAATAAATACATATAGCACAGAAATATATACATACTGTATATGGGAATAGAAATGCAAAGAACAGTGATGTAGCAAGCTTCAGGCAAAGCAGGCTAAATTCTTTGTGTATGTTGCATACATTTACAACATGTGATTACAATTTTTGCTTTTATACTAAAATTTAAAAAAATAAATCCTCTGATTATTCATTCTGGAATAACTGCAAAACACTTGTACTTACAAGTGCTGGCTGGCAGACACCCCTCAACCTAATTCTGCATAATTACGAGAGTGTTCTTTGAAGAAGTCATTTGTAACTGTTCTGCTGTGGTCCTTAAGTAAGAAGAGGAATTTCTTTTTTGAAGGCAGAAATGGCAGACACAAGACCAGACTTCAGGATCATAGACAAAACAGAAACAGATGGACAAGGAAACTGAACAGGTTTCAGAAATGCAATATTTCATGGCTAGGGTCTGGATACAAACTGAAAATAGAATTTCATCCACAGACTGAGACAACCCAGGAACTAACTAAGGAAACAGATGAGCAAATGACAGACAGGTGAGGCAACAGGTGACTAAGACAGATACAGATTGAGGAAAACATACAGATACATACTGGAATGCCGACTTGAGAATTTAACCCCACAAGGACCAGGCAAACTATAAACAGAAACTGTTCACAATATAAGCCACTGCTGGAAGTACGCACAGACCACAGAATATGCACTGCCTTACCGACAACCAGCAACAGTGGTGTACCCACAAGTATCTGCTGCTAGTATGCACAACAGAGGAGAATGTTCACTGCCATACCGACACACGGACAACAGAGCAACTGTCACAGGAGGCAGTTCACACACAGCCGTAAAAGACTGCAGCCAGCATGCACAATACCAGCAGCCAGCATGCACAACACCAGCAGCATACATGTACTGCCACACCAACACATAGTTCTAGACACATGCCCACACAACTCTGCAGCCAGTATACATTAGCACCGGCAGCAAGCCTGCATGGCAACACATTGTCACAGTGAACACAATCTGTAAAGGGCTGCACCAAACTCCTTCTCTTTTGAGCCCCAGACGCTGCAGTATGAGATTTGCTGTTCTATGATGGAAGCAGGAAAAAAGATGATACTACTTTACTGTATAAGTTCATTTTTATTTTACTATGTGTTTCTGGGCCCAACTGGTTGACCTGATTGTTCAATCCTGAAACGCGTAGTGAAAAGTCTTTTACTATAAAGATTGAATATCAACTTCTTGTTTGGATCTATACTCAAACTGCATTTGTTCTACCCTCAATTATGTAGAAAACATGTGGTGTAACTGTGTGTCCAGCATCCCACTGTAATGTAGCGGTGCACTGGAAGAGGGTTAAAAATGTACTGTAGTATTTGCAGTTACTTTATTAATTACATGCATCATGTTAACTAGATGAAGCTGGTGTCACCCTCTTTATATTGAGAGGAGGGGGTTAGGATTAGTGTCCAGAGTCAGTGTGTGAGTCTAAGACTAGACAGAGGACAGGGCACATGCTACACCTCGGAGCTGAGAGTAAAGCCAGCCCAAAATGAGGCACCGACCAGAAAAGAACTTTATATACTTAGAAATCATTCCAGTGTTACAAAGAGGTGTGAGTAGAAGCCATCAGAAAGATAAACTGCTAAAGAAAAGCTTCTAGATTCCATAACTACATTGTCCAGTAGCGCATAGGCTTCAGGCCCTGGACAAGCTTACAACAGGCAGAAATCCAGACATGCCCTCTATACTACATCTCTTCACAAACACTATTGCCATTAAAAAGAAATAAAGTGCAGTGCATGGAAAGGTGTGTATAACCATGGAAATTGTGCTAATAGATGGAGCGTTGGAAGGAAGGTGTTATTGAGGGCGAGGAGTGGAAAAACACTTCACTGCCATTAATTCTCGTACATTGTTTATGTGATGAAAAGTAAACCTGATATAGTCTAATATACTGTCATTAGCCAAATCAATATTGCAAGTATGAATTACGTTTGGAGGGAAATCCATCTTCTCTTCATTTCCCTTTTAAGATTTGTCAACAAATCATTGGTCACCATATATAATAGCCTTCAATTGTACTTATGAGTTACATAGATACCAGTAGTTTTAAATCTTTGCAGCTAAAATCGCCTGTAATTTGCACAGTCATTTTTCCCCCCTAGATTACCTTCTAGATAGTACCGTAAATTCCCTGCTAACTATAAACTTAAAGGGAGTCTGTCACCTCCATATGGCCATATACAGTGCTTACATGGCTCTGTAGCACACCTATACAGGATTGTAACGGTATCTTTGTTCTTTTCTTTAGACTTGCTCTAGAAGGAACAGGGCTCTCTCCATCAGGAGCGGCCATCTTGTGCACACGTGCAAACAGGGACATAGTCCTACAGATAATAGTGCTCATTCTCATAAAGGAGATAATATTATCCCACATAGGGAACCCTGAATCCTACCAGAGCACAGAACCATCAGAAAATCACTCTAGCTCAACTTTAATTTGTCAATCAGTGATTTCATCATGACTTAAAAAAGAGGCAAAACTGCTGCTCCAAGGAGATTGACTGACTTTTTTGAGATGGCCATACCATCTGCATCCTCCATGTCTGAATCAACCTCCTCACCCTCTCGCCCTTTAAGCCCTCATCACATTCCAGGGGCTCACTAGATGAGGCAGAGCAACCTCCTTCTGTACACATTGCTACTGACTGTACTTCAGAACATATAGAATCAGGGAAGACACAGGCGGAAATTTTATCTTCATCCTCACCAAATAGCAAAGTTCCAGTTCACAAAAAGATTAACATGCTGGACAAGGACGGCGAATACAATGAGGTCAGACCTGAATGTGATATTTCACAGTTCCCAGCATCATCAGAGTCTGTTACAGTAGGCACCTTAAAGGACATGCTTATTGTTTTACAAAAGGGGATCAACAAGAATGTATCATCTTTAATTCACAAGCTTCAGTCTAATGTCTCAGGTATAGAGGAGAGAACGGATCATTTGGAACGCAAGATGGCAGAGTTTTCAAGTGCACACAACGAATTGGTAGATGCACATAATGTGCTGGAGAAGGACGTCAAGTGGCTCAAAGCCACAGACGCCGAGGACAGATCTCTCTGGTATAATATCAAAGTTCGTGGCATACCGGAGGTGGTATGGAATATCTTAAAAAGATTTTTCATACGCTGGTACCTTCCCTAACAGCTATGGATCTTACTCTAGACCGTGCACATAACCCCAAAGCAGCGCCAAGTAAGGCTCCTAGAGATACATTGGTGAGAGTGCACTTCTATTACATCAAAGATCTCATAATGTACGAGCCTCGCAAATATAACTCATTCCCACCGCCCTAAATATATATATTCTGATATATCCTTATTCCCTGACCACTCTGCGGCTATACTCCAATCCAGAAGGGACTTTCTGCCAATCGCCAAGCTGCTGAGGGATAAGGACATCAAATATAGTTGGGGGTTCCCCATCAAACTTCTAATCTCAAGGAATGTAACAACCGCAACCATCTCATCAGTGAAAGAAGTGGAACATCATACCCACTGAATCTTCTTCTTCCCATACATCTCGCAGCGCATCGCCGATGGTTGCCGCCGATTGGACAACAGTTACTACTTGAAACTGATGCAGGTTGCCATCATTGACTTAACTTACTTCTCTTTCTGCAGGTTTGATTTCATAGACACCGTTTACAAACATTGCTTGCAACTCAACATAATTTTTTTCTTAAAAGATTAAAATTGCAATGTTATACACAAAACAATAAGGCAGGTGCCTTTCTAGCTAAAAACCTCAAACAACTCTCAGCCTCCTCATGTATTGGATATTTACTAGACAAAAATGGCAACAAAATAATAGACCCCAGGAATATTGCAAACCAATTCAGAACATATTATGAAGCCCTCTATAACTTGAAAGATGACAGTCAAACCACACACCCCACTAAAGAATCTATAGCTTCTTTCCTCAACTCTATCCACTTTCCCAAACTATCACAAGAATATTTAGAGCCTTATCTTCTCCTATCACAGCTGAAGAAGTCTCAGCAGCAATTAAAGCACTCTCATTAAACAAAGTTCCAGGTCCTGATAGATATACTAATACATACTACAAACATTTATCCCCCTATTCTAATACCAACATTAGGTTTTTAACAAAGCAGCAATGGAAGGGAAATTTACAGCTGAAATGCTTATGGCACAAGTAGTTACACGGCCGAAACCCAGCAAAGATCCAATTTACCCAGCAAACTTTCGTCCCATCTCACTTTTGAATGCTGATGTAAAAATCTATGCAAAGATTCTATCTACACGTCTAATAAAACTTATCCCACTATTAGTCCACCCTGATCAAGTGGGGTTCGTTGCAGGTAGGCAAGCTCCCGACGGTATAAGAAGGTTTATCAACCTGATCCAGATGCTTGAGAAATCTCGGATGCCTTCTCTGTTCCCGGCTTTGGACACAGAGAAGGCATTCGATAGAGTATACTGGGGTTACCTGTCAGCTACTCTGGATAAATTTGGGTTTCAAGGCTTCATTCAATTGGCCATTCTCGCCATTTATTCATCCCCATCAGCCCGCGTATATACATCAGGTTTTTTATCGGATAGATTCTCTATATCTAATGGGACCAGACAACGGTGCCCACTCTCCCCTTTTACTTTTGCCCTGGTGTTGCAGAAACTATACGTAGCTCACCTGGCATTTCAGGAATCAAAATAGACAGGATTTCTCATACCCTGGGGCTCTATGCTGACAACGTTATATTTTCTCTCTCTCTCGGCCAGAGACTTCTCTCATAGGAGTTCAGAAGGTGATAGATATATTTCAAAATATATCTTATTACAAACTCAACTTATCGAAAACCCAGGCGTTCACAGTCGGCATGGAGCCTATGCTCAGCGCAAAACTGATATCCAAGTACCCATTTAGCTGGCAAGAGAAGGGCTTCACATATCTAGGAATAACTCTCACGAATTCTAGCAAAGATCTATTTTCAGCAAACTATCAACCATTGTTAACCAAAATCTCCTATATGATAGGAAGGTTCTACCAACCACTTATCTCATGGGCATGCAGAGTAGCCATTATTAAAATGATGATGCTCCCGATAATTTTATATATTTTTCGAACAGTGGTACTCCCGATACCGACATCATATTTTCAGTCTTTGCAGAGGTTTTTCGCTGACTTTGTCTGGGCGGGGAGAAAACCCAGAATTCGTTTCTCCACAATGTCTAGACCCTGGGTTAAAGGGGGAATGAGCATCCCGGACATTAAAAAATACTACTGGGGCAACTATCCTCACACAAATGAAGACTGGTGGTTAAATAATAAAGATAAACGATGGTTAACCCTAGAATTATCTGCTGTTAGTCGACCCCTCATTACAGTATTTGATATACACCCCAAGAAGATGTTAGGAACCCTGTCTCCACTAGTGTAAAACATCACGCATAGCTTGGAAAAATTTCCAGTAGGTCTCTTCTTATTTTGCACAGCATATTAGATCACATGGTTTGGAGCCACGGTGCCAGTCTCTGGGTTTTCCGGAGCACTGCTGGGAACACTCTGCAGGCCCGCTGTCTCCTATATATATATATATATATATATATATATATACTAGACAATTATATGAGACCAACCGCCATGTTATTTATTTATTATACTATATTGATAAGCAGTCAGTTACATATTATATATCTATGTGTAGCCTATGTCCCATCAGGGGGGTTGTTTCTTTCTGTCTACCTGTTTTTAATGACAATGTCGTTTATATACATTATGTTATGAATTCAATAAAGTATTTATATATTTTGGCACTAGTACATGGTGAGCTCTGTTTTTTGTAGGTTTTGTATCTCCAATTTACCGTATACAGTACAAGTCATTTGGAGTTGTAAAAAATTGGCAATGCAGTTTAAACCCTTCCTGACATAAGGTGTACATGCATGGAGCAGCAGGAAGTGAATTCCAGCCCTGTGATAATTTTTCTGTGTGCAGGCTGTGACTGCCAAGAGCTGGTCAGTGTGTATGTCACTGGTGAGTGCCTGTGCTGAGTTGATAGCACAGGATTTTTTTAAATGTATTTTTGAGCAGTCTTTTTTT